>NC_133103.1:47477606-48137521 GCF_022965805.1 Primulina eburnea | reverse complement strand
CTACAATAAGATTTTCATAACTTTCTGAGCATTTTTGTTTATTGGCTCCATTCATTGTTCATATTTTAATATAAATTAAATTTATTACAGATAAATTGATTAAAACTATTAAAAACATAAGATTTTTAAAGTGTAGAAACAAATAGAAGATTAAAGGGTGATAGATTTCCGAATTAGTGTTTTATCATTAGAAGGAAAAAGATCAGTATTGGTTAAATAATATCGCAATCTTCTCTTGGAGAACAAAAGAAAATTAAACTTAAGCTATTGAGTACTTCAATATGCTCGAGAGGAATCACAAGGATGTATAATATGTATTTATGTTATTTTTGGTCTTTCAGATATTATATATATGTAATATGAACCATGAAGTTATACATTTGTCAAATTCCTGAGTAATCGTACGCTGCATCATAATTGAGATTCAGTTTCATTAACGAGGATAGAAGTCCAAAAACCGTCTTGCTTTTTAAATATGTTGATTTGAGCTTGCTTTTGTTCTGTTTTGATGAGCGCATGTTCTTGTCAAGTGAGACATATCTGTTGTGATGGGCGAAAGTTCTTGTTGAGTGAGACATACATTCCATATCTGATTAGTACAGATCTTAGTGTATTCAATAATTCCATGTTTTTTTTTCTTGGGGATAAAAATACTCAAAAAGGTGCATCCAAGGAGTTATGTCAGAGAAGGATGTTATGTTGCCTCTTTATTATATGTTTGGGTCTTTCTGTTTGCTGTGGACTAGATCCGAAGTTTGTGACTTGAATCAAATACTTATGGAACTGACTATTCAGTGCATTTGCGTTATAATGTGATGAACTCAAGACTTATATCAGCATTTACATCCTTACGAAGATGCTGTATAACACCTCCCAATTCCCATTAAAATATTGTTCATATCTATAAGCTATTAAGGTTACTCATGCTTCATCACACTTATTGAATACTTTCTGTAATCAGGGAATGCACAATTGTATTGTATCATTGGCGATGAGGTATGATTTGATTTTGTTTGGTAAACTTAAAAGTTTTTATTATTGCTAAGTCCCTTGTGTTCATGTATATGTCTCTTCTGTGTTCTTGCTATCTGTGCAACAAACGCAAAAGTCTTGGACAAAAGACATTGAATCTTCTCCTTGTAGGGGAGGTTTCCATTTTCTCTTTAGCTGTGCTGACATTCTGTCTGCTATTTGCCATTGTGTGGGCTGCAAATAGGAAGGCGTCACACTCTTGGTTTGGCCAAGACTTTCTTGTAAGCTGTCACCTGTTTCTTTCATGTTTACCCTGTTCCTGAATGTATTTGTTTCAGTTGAATTATTCCTACTTGCCCTGCCGATTTGACATGTTGGCTCCGCTGAATCATATCAATCCTGTATATTGTAAAACAAATGTGTATATTCTGATTTAGCCCTTCTGCAAACTGGAAAATTTTAGCAAGTGACTTATTTATATTAGCTTAGCATTGAACTGGGTTTGGTAGATTCTCCTGTGGTCTCTGAACATGAATCTCCAAGTGCTTTTCTGTAGAAATTCACACATGCCCTTTCATTTCATCAGAAACCCATGGTCACTTGCAAGTTGCAATATTTCCATGGATAGTTTACCATTGTAAATCAAAAGATCTATAAATCGCAGCGAGTTTGCTTTGACGTCCGGATTTATTTTTAGTAAGAGATAGGAATGGGAATGTTGATCTGAACACGAGTTAATTGGACCAAATATAAACAAGATTTTAATTCAGTATGAAGTATTGACTTTATTTGTGAAATCATTATTGGCTTACATTTCTAGTTTTCCAATTTTTTTGAAATTTATCTTAAAAAAATTTGAACTGCTAAATTTAAATCATATCTACCATTAACACTCGATTTCTTATTGATTGAATGCAAAATATCAATGGTGGAAGCAATCTGTTTTTCTCTTTGTCTTTGCATTTAAAATCGGGCTTCCTGGGTTTCATTTCACCTATGCACCTGTTTCCCTATTTTACTATAACTGTCTCTCCATTATGGCTTATGATGTTTGTGAAAGATGTATGTATTAATATGCAGTAATATATTTGTGAGGTTTGGATTATTTGGTAGCTGTTTCCCATTTGGCCCTCTGGTATTGTTATTTAATTTGCATTTATGTTGCCATTTGACAATTTCTCTCAATATTTGCTGAATCAATCCTTGAAAAGCTGTTGATTGTTGCACATGAAATAACATTGCCAACTATTTAATATTTTCTTGATTTCAGGGTATTTGTATGATGATAACTGTTTTGCAGTTGGCTCAATTACCAAATATAAAGGCATGTAGACAATCCATGCTTTGTAATTACACTGATGGGTCCATATTCATCAACTGATAATTTTTTGTTGTCTTCTAGGTTGCCACAGTACTTTTGTGCTGTGCCTTCATATATGACATCTTTTGGGTTTTTTTGTCTCCTCTTATATTCCATGACAGCGTTATGATTGCAGTAAGTTTGTATTTATTTGTCATTTCTCTCTTTAATTTTATGCGATTAGCTTATCAATTGTGAACGTGGTTCCTACTTCCTATATGGTCTGCTACTTTCCATGGGTAAACTCAATTTTTGGATGCTCTGGGCTCAATTCTTAAACTACATCCTTGTGTAGATGCGATATGCGTTCAACTTTTCACTACTTTTCCTTTAGATTGTTGTTTTGTGGACTAGAATTTGTTTGTCTTCTGATACAAGTACCCCAAGTGTTATCATTTATATGAAATATCTTCGAGCAAATGGGAAAAATACAAGTAAAAAAGCATTTGGAAACATCTCTTGTGTCATATATTATCTTTCAAAGTGATTAAAAGACCAATCTATATGTGAAGCATCGGCCCTTTTCTTTCTCAGTGTTACTTGATGTCTTGTGGATATTGTGCGAAAATGACTCTGAACTTTTGCCAATAATTCTTGAAAAATTACAAGCAAATGTGGCCATGTAGAATGTATGCATTAAACAACCTTTTGGTATCTTCTTATCAATCTCCTTCGTGTTTTACTCTTCATTTTAAGGTGTTTCAGGCACTAGAGTGCGTCAGCCCATGTCTTCTGTCCACTTTGCTTTTCGAAAAATATCAAAATATTTGCAGCGGTCAAATCACGATTACTTAAATGAGCTTGAGAATTAAATGAGATCTTCACGATTACCTTCCTCATTTTCCCAGAATTTCAACAATAAAGGCATTCTGATTTTGTAAAGTACATCAACATGTAAGTATGATTAGATCACAACATTTTGCAAGAAATTTCTCTCCAACCAAAATTTGAAGAGCAAGCCAGAAATTTTAGACCATCACTGCACAAACCACAACAGCAAAACAGAAGCAGACCAAAAAGAGTGTAAAATACCAACTAAGAAAAAAGAGACGTTTACTTTCTCGGAAAATGTAACCCCCAAAGATCCCGGAATTGTTTAACTATGCTAGCTTACTATCTTGGTCAGAATTTGTACTCATAAGTTTCAGAAAGTATCAACATATCATAAGATGTTGAAAGTAAATTACAAGAACTTCAAAGGATGATACACCATGATTCCTTGATTGACTCACAAAGCTTTTGAGCAACTAAATCAAAGATATAACGATCAGTAACAGGAAGCAATTTGTCTACATCATTGGAAATTATGAGCATGATGTCACTATCTTCCCCGAGCACTTCCTTTGCCGAAGACTTTGCTGCAGGCGAACAATCCTGTAGTTCAATTATTTCAAGGGTCGAAAATTCTCCGATTTCTACCGGGATTGCCTCCAGTAAACAGCACTGGAGGATAAGGTGCCGAAGGCTTGGGAAATGGTCCTTTTCAGGTTTTCCACTCTGCTAAAGTTGAAAACCGAATCGAGAGGAATTTCAATCGCTTGAATTCTCCGTCATTCGTCTCCCAGATTTTTCCTTTCGTGGCTCTGTGCCTCAGTTTGAGGACCTCAAGATTGGGCAAGATACCGATGATGGTCATTTTCTCCCAAGGAATTCGACAGCCTACTAACACCAGTTTTTTTAGCGAAAAAGGGAAGGCAAGGTTCTGCAAGTTATACTCCCCTGGCCAGAAATCGAGGCGCAATGATTCAAGTTCGCACAAATAGACAAGATTGTGCAGAGATTCAAATGACCAGCGAACAGCATCCCTGCTGTACAAAAGTTTTAGCTCTTTAAGATTTGGGACCCTTGCGATGACCTCTCGCTTACAAGTGAAATCGATTATCTCTGAAAGTGTCTGGAGATATTCGAGAAAGTATGCATTCGTCCCTTCGCCTTGAACATCAGGAATATCAAGAAGATGAAAACCACCGATCAGAAGATGCCTTAGTTGTTTCATCTTCCAAATTTCAGATGGCATAGACTTTATCTGCATAACCCGAATAATAAGTGTTTGTAGGTTCCTGAGTCTGGATATTGAAGATGGGATTTCCCGGACATTGCCAAGATGAAGGTACTTTAGGTTGACGAATTCTAAAATTCCCATTGGAAACTTCGTTGATCCCATGCTAATGTTCAATACCTGGAGCAATCCTGAAGCTAGTTTAATTTGTTGTGAAATATCAATACCATGACAAACTAAAGAACGGGTCGTTAACATAATATCCCTTATGTTGAATCGATATTCATGTTCATTTGCAGGAGTATTATCGCTTCCATCATACTCAATATCACTGGTTGATATATTGCCATCATACTCAATATTAGCATCTGAAGAGTCATAATCTTCAAAGTCCCCATGGTACGAAGAATTACTGTCACCCGAAACAACATGATAGTCTTCATGATAATAGCGAAGGGTTAAGCTAGTCTCCAATGAAGGAGATTTGTAACCGTCTAGAACATAACGCCGAAGGCTATTTATCTCCAAAAGATCATAGGGTGGTGCATCTGTATCCAAGACATAAAAAAGGTTTTCTTTTTTAGCCTCCCTTATGCATATGTCTCTAAATAGATCATGGATGCCACATCTCTTCGGCTTCCCAAATGAATCATATTTATGCACGAAAACAAGATTTCTCTCAATGACATCTCTCAAGTATTCTTCTGCAACCTGTTCTGTGCTATTCCATCTACTTGGCTTTACAAATCCCTCAGCAACCCACAAATTCACCAGTCTGAATACCTCTATGGGACGATCTTCTTGAAAAAATCCAAAATAAAGGAAGCATGCTTTCAAATGATGGGGCAAGTAGTTATAACTCAGAGTTAATATCTCCAATATCGGGTCATTAGTTGTCTTTAAGACCATATTTACATTTCCAGAAACATACTCCCAGCATTCTACTGTGTGCTTCTCCTTTTTAAGATGCCCACCAATGGCAGATAGAGCTAGAGGAAGACCGTGGCATTGTCTTGCAATCTCCTTTCCAATTTCAACTAGTTCAGATGGACAATTATTTTGGGGAAATATCTCTCGACATAGGAGACTCCAACTCGAATCCTCATCTAAAAGCTGCATCTCATGATAAGCGCCAAAAGAGTTGGCATATGCAGCCACTTTCGAATGTCTAGTAGTCAGTATGATTCGACTACCGTTTTTCTTATCTAGAAATAGTCTTTTTAAGTCATCCCAGACCTGTATATCCCAAACATCATCTAATACAATTAAAAACTTTCTGCCATATAAAGTTTGATATAGTTGTTGTTCGACATCCTTTTTTTTATCCAAAGGTACACCGATGTCTTTTAGAATGCCTAAAACAACTTCCTGGACTCTATATGTTTGAGATACTGTGACCCAACCACGAATGTCAAAAGACTCCTTGATCAGCTGACTATCAAACAAGATTCTAGCAAGAGTCGTCTTACCAATCCCTCCCATGCCAACGATCGGAATGACGTCGATTTGGGAACATCCTGCTACAAGTTGTTCCATCAGTTTCATCTTCAGATCATCGTCCAGTGCCTCCAAACTAGAGTTATTGCCCCTCAAAGCCTCCCTCGAGGAACCAGCGAGAGCTGAAATTCTCCGGTCATGAACATCATTCCCATCTAGCTGAATATTGCTCACCTCTGTGTTAATCGATTCAAGTTTTTCCACGATTTGTTCGAAGCTGATCTCTCGAATCTCTTCAATCTCTGATAACCATCGCTTCCATCTTTTTGCAGAAAGTGAGTTGCTATTAGGGACTCGAGGATATCCTCCGCTCCATACGATACATCTCTGATTTCCCTTATCAAATCATTGATTTCTTGGCTGCAAATAGGTGGGCACTTATCAAGAAACGCCACTAAAGAATTGATTGTTCCTTGAAAAGACTCGATTTTTTCCCTTGTGAAAGGGAAGAAGCACATATCCAAATCAAGAAACTGGTCTGTGGCATGCAAAAGTGACACAAGAGCAGCATACGCCATTGTTTCAACAAAGAAACTGAAACCAGCCAAGCATCTCAAGAAACCCAAAATGCAAAGTTAGAGCAAATTACTGTCAATTATTGTCTTAACAGTCACTTTACCGGACCCGGATCACCTAAAGTCACACGGCATGTGTTGGGAAAATTTAGAAAAATTGACCTCCTCACAGTCCCATTTAAGAAAATAGCCCTTTTTTGTCAAATTCTCAATTTACCCCTTTCTTAACTAATTGAAAACCATTCTTTAAGTAATAAAAAAATGCTTTAAGCAAATTTTAATTTTAAATTTTAGCCTTTTAAAATTTAAAATTTGATAAATAACATTTACTTAAAAATAAAAATTAATTAATTAAAAAACAAAAGAAGCATACAATACAAAATAAAAAGTGGAGAAAAGCTTCATTCTTCTCATCCTTCTCACAACGCTTCTTCTTTTCTTCATCAATCACTTATTGGTCTTCTCTTCGATTTTTTTTCTTCCTCTACATTAAGCAAGAGAATATTGTAGTCATTTGTTTTCCTAAAAAAAGTTTCAATTTTTCTCAACATTGTCAAAGATTTTAAATCAGGTGTAAATTCTAATGTCATTTCAATTTTTTTTATCGATTTATCGGTTTTTATTACAATGTATATATTGTAAATATAATTTTTCATATATTTCATTCTTAATTGTTCGGTCGCCCACACATTATGGGTTCAGTCGCCTAATTCTAGGGGTGTCAATGGGGTTTGGTTGGGTCGGGTTTCAGGTCAACCCGCGAATTTTTTTTTATTTTTTTTCAACCCGAAAACCCCCAACTCGAACACGAACCCTTATAACCCGACTCAACCCGTCTAACCCGCTTAACCCGAATTTTATTAATTTTTTTTAATTTTTAAAAAAAATTAATGAAAAAAATTCAAAAAAATAAAAAATAATAATATTTTAATTTACACACATAATAACAAAATTTTTGATTTAAATTTGAAAGTTTAATCATAGAAAATTAAAACTATATTTACTAAATCAAATAAAAATTTGTTAAAAAAATAAAAATATGAAAAATAAATATTAAATAGTGAAAATTTATCATATAAATATACAATAAATTTTGTTCAAACATACAATATATAAAAATATAGGTAATATTTTCAAAAAAAAAAAGTTCGCGGGTCAACCCGCGACCCAACCCGAAACCCGCCTAATATGACACTAACCCAAATCCACCCAACCCGAACCCAGCCCGAACCCGAAAAACCCCAACCCGAACCTGATTTTTTTCGTGTTGGGTCGTGTCGGGTTGACGGATCGTGTCGCATTTTGACACTCCTACCTAATTCTGTTTTCAGTCGCCCACTTTGATATGTTATGTCATCCGATTATATGTTAAATCATTTAATTTTTATGACATCTTTATTGCTTATTTTGTACTTTTACTAAAAAATATTGTGTTTTGAAAGTTGATGGTTGGATGTTTTATTTAAATGTAATTGAACATTAATGATTTAGTATGAAAGAATCGAAGATATTTTGTATTATTCAATGTATAAAGGTGATCAAGTTAATGTTTTGTGGACTACTTACTATATTATAGTATATTATAATAATGTGAGAATAAAATATAAAAGTGGCATAAAATAATTCAAAAAGCGACTGAGAGCGACTGAGTGATATATGATTCTTATAATAGAAAATGCGGGCAACTTCACGTTTGGGAGTCTATTTACTCTATTCAAGTATAGTATAATGGAGTGATATTGTAAAAAATAAAAATAATATCATAATACAAAGAGTGACTGAGTGATATATGAGTGATCTAATAGATACACTTGATGTACTAGAGAATATTGTTTTTACCTTATTTCACACTATTTTATCATTTTATAATCTATTATTCATAAAAATATATCATAATATATTAAATAGCATATAAAACATGAATTTGCTACTATTTTTTACTATATAACTCAGTCGTCATTCGGTCGCCCTCAGTCATTTTTGTCTTATTTCATGATATGTTTAATCTCGTAATTTCTTATACATGAAAACATACCATAATATAGTAAATAAGATAAAACACGAATTTGCTCACTTTTTTTTTACCATATCACTCAATCGTCATTCGGTCGCCCTCAATCGCTTTTTAGCTTATTTCACACTATTTTTCATTTTATAATTTTTTATCTATAAAAATATGTCATAATATATTAAGTAGGATATAAAACATGAACTTGCTCACTATTTTTTACTATATAACTCAATCGCCATTCGATGCCCCTAAGTCGTTTTTGCCTTATTTCATACTATGTTTAATTTCGTAATTTCTTATCCATGAAAACGTACCATAATATAGTAAATGTGATATAAAACACGAATTTGATCACTTTGTTTTTACCATATCACTCAATCATCATTCGATCGCCCTCAATCGCTTTTTAGCTTATTTCACACTATTTTTCATCTTATAATCTCTCATCCATAAAAATATATCATAATATATTAAGTAGCATATAAAATGATACCCCCGGGTGGAGGATGGGCTCGGCCCGCTCTCGATAGCCCATCCCGAGGGAAGCTCAGCATTCATTTGCGGTAATCCGCGGGAGGTCACCCGGGAGGTCATCCCTGGCCGACCTCCCATGCCAGCAGTTATGACGACCGGAGAGGTCGGCCGAGCTCCCGGGCCAACCTCCATGTCCGACCTCCCCAGCCGAACCGAGCTCCAAAAAGGTGATATCGGGACGATTGGGGATCCTCGACCGACCTCCCGAGCCGAGCTCCCATAAACTCCTCTCTTCAGGCGGGCTCGTACCGACGTGAGCTCTTACTCGAATGTTAAGCGCGTAGCCCTCAAGGATCAAAGCCCAGAAAGGTAAGCCCATTGAAGATCTAATCAAATCTGGCACAATATCTAAATCAAATCTGGGCAAGATCTAATCAAATCTTCCAAAGATTCTGAGGATCCTAATCTGCCAAACTAGGACTCTATTGTTCTCCTATAAATACCAGGTTCCGTTCATTGTTTTATGGATTCAGACTTTTTCACATTCTCTCAGCACACACATTACTCTCTCAATTTTCTGTTATCTGACTTGAGCGTCGGAGGGGCTACGCCGGAACAACCTTCTGGCCCCCTTCTCACACTCTTGTTTGTGATTTCAGATTTCGGAGATCTGACCCGAGCTCCCTCAAAGTGCAATCCGAGCTCCCCGCTCACTCTTGCAAGTCCAACCCGAGCTCCCTGAGTGACGTGCCGACTTTCCAGCCAGCGTTCCAAGGTTTGATCCGAGCTCTCCAAGCAAGGATTTGACCTCCCAGTTAGCATCACCGATTTCAGCAATATCAATTGGCGCCGTCTGTGGGAAAATACTGAGAAGACGTAGACATGTGGGGACGAACAGGTAGAAGAACAGGCCCTGCACGTGGTAACCGAGGTCCCGAAGGTGGCAACCGAGGTCCCGGAGGGGGCAACCAAGGTCCCAAAGGTGGCAACCAAGGTCCCGGAGGTGGCGACCGAGGTCCTGGAGGTGGTCAAGGTAGAGGCGTGGCTGATCTTAGTCTAGACCAATTGGCCCAGTTGATTAATAGGTCTGTGAATGAGGCCCTCCGTCGAAATCGGACTCCATCACCACCGCCACAACAACCTCCTCCTCCTCCTCCTGAGCATATAGAAGCCATTTGGGAGGAAGTCAGGAGGCTTGGCAGGCGGATGGGGGGCCGACCTCCCGTGTTGGACAGAGAAAGCCCACTCTCCCTCGAGATACTAAATGAGGACCTCCCCGTTAATTTCCGCCAACCAACCGTTAAGGATTATGATGGAAGTACTGACCCCGAATAACACCTTGGAAGGTTCAATAATTCTGCTTTACTCCACCGATACTCAGATGGGGTAAAATGCCGGGTCTTCCTTACCACCCTAGTAGGACCCGCCCAGAGGTGGTTCGATTTGCTCCCGCCACATTCCATTACCAGCTTTCGAGAATTCAGCACTCTGTTCATAAACCAGTATGCTACAAGTAAGAAATACTTGAAAACCTCATTGGGCCTGTTCAATTTGAAACAAGGAGATACAGATTCACTGAGGGACTTCATTAGGCGATTCAACAGTGCGGCCTTGGAGGTCCCAGCTGCAGCAACGAAAACTCTGGTAAATGCTTTCACACAAGGGCTCCGAGGGGGACAATTTTTCAATTCCTTGGTCAAAAAACCCCCTCAAAGCTATGATGAGCTCCTTAGCCGAGCTGAGAAATACGTGAACCTTGAGGACGCACAGAGGCAGAGGCGAGTGGATATCCGACCCGGTGAAAAAGATAAGGGGAAGGAGAAGGTGGAACCAAGTAGGAATAGGCATGTAGAAAGAACAGGGGAAAGGAGCCGAGGTCCTGGACCTTTCCCTTATGCCCCGTTGGCCATGAGCTTGGAAAGAGCCATGGCAATTTGCGAAGAAAGAAGAAAGCTGGAGCGCCCGAGACAAGCCGAAAAGGGACCGCGTTTACCTCCCTCAGATAAATTTTGTGAGTTCCATCAAGAGTACGGTCACGTTACGAATTATTGCCAGAAGTTGGGTGAAGAGGTCCAAAGAATCATGCAAAGAGACCCTCACATGAAGAACCTCTTAGCTCGATCAGAAGAAAGGTACCGAGATGATAGAAGGGATCGAGGACCTCCTGGGATAAATCAAAGGCCACAACCCCGGGAGAACCGACCCAACCGGGGAGGTCGAGATGACCCCCCGCGACATCAAGGACCTCAGGTCCAGCAGATTGCTAATGATCCGACCAGAGGTATAATCCATATGATAACGGGCGGGGCCACCGACGGAGATTCAGGCAGAGCTCGTAAAGCTCATGGTCGGAGATTGGAAAGTCTGGGGTTAGACCTTGCCCCCAAAGATGACCCCGTCATCGGCTTCGGGCCGAATGACTTGAAAGGTGTCGCCGCGCCTCATAACGACGCTTTATTAGTCACTCTTACGGTCGCCAACTATGACGTCGCAAGAATCTTTGTTGACACTGGAAGCTCAGTTAATATTCTTTTTAAAAGAACCCTGGACCAAATGAAGGTAGAAGGTTTCGAGTTTGATCATATCTCTACGCCTTTATTTGGCTTTACAGGACATGCGGTCCAGACCATTGGACAAATCATGCTCCCCTTATCTCTAGGGACGGGACCGCACCGCATCACAAAAATGACATGTTTTACTGTGGTGGATGCCCCTTCTTCTTACAACGGTATATTTGGCCGACCTGCTCTGGCCGATTTCCGAGCTGTAAGCTCCACTTACCATCAAAAGCTGAAATACCCTGTGGGGAATGAAGTGGGAGTCGTCGGGGGAGATCAGAAATCCTCTCGACGATTCTATGTAGATGAGGTAAGGCAGGAAGTCAAAAGATCTCGGACCGAGGTAGATGATTGTGACCCAACCAAATATGACCTCCAGAAGAGAGGTTCAGCTCACATCAGAAGAGGAGCCAAAAACGGTAGAAATAGGGGCCCAACAGAGTGTCAGAGTGGCGGCTGATCTTGATCCCGAAACTAAGCATGATCTGTTGACTTGTTTGAAAACTAATCTTGATGTATTTGCTTGGTCCTCACAAGAGCTCCGTGGGATCAGCCCCAGGATAATGGAACACCGCCTCAACATAATTCTCGAAGCTCGACCAGTCAAACAGAAGAAAAGACATTTTGGTCCCGAGAAGGACAAGGTGATAAAAGAGCAGGTTGACGAGCTCCTCAAAGCAGGGCATATTAGGGAGGTCTTTTTTCCAACATGGCTATCAAATGTTGTCTTGGTCCCCAAGAGCTCGGGAAAATGGAGAATGTGCGTCGACTTCAGAGATCTTAATAAAGCTTGCCCGAAAGACTGCTACCCCTTACCAAGGATTGATCAGCTGGTCGACTCCACCTCGGGTCACCAATACCTATGTCTAATGGATGCTTTTCAGGGGTACCACCAGATACCCCTAACAGGGGAAGACCAGGATAAAGTGAGCTTCGTCACCTCTGAGGGAACATTTTGTTATGTGGTAATGCCTTTCGGGCTAAAAAATACAGGGGCTACTTATCAGAGGCTCATGGATAAGGTTTTCTCAAATCAGATAGGAAGGAATGTGGAGGTCTACGTGGACGATATTTTGGTGAAGTCCAAGAATTCGGCGAACCTTATAGCAGACCTCCGTGAGACCTTTGCCACTCTGAGGTCTTATGGGTTAAAGCTAAACCCACAGAAGTGCACTTTTGGGGTCAAAAGCGGAAAGTTCCTGGGATATATGGTAACAGAAAGGGGAATTGAAGCCAACCCCGAGAAAGTAAAGGCCATCCAATCCATGTCACCTCCTGGGAATCTCCAAGAGGTCCAGAAGCTTGCCGGAAGAATCGCGGCTTTATCACGGTTCATTTCGAGGGCGGCGCACCGAAGTCTGCCTTTCTTCCGCGTCCTCAGAAAAGCCAAGAAATTTGAATGGGATGAAGAGTGCACGAAGGCATTCGAAGACCTGAAGACATATCTGGCTGAGCTCCCGATACTAGCAAAGCCATCAACAGGGGAGCAATTGTATGTTTATGTAAGGCTCGAAGATTTAGTTATCATAATCAGACTGATTTTGTTAATAATTAAGGTAATTGTTGATGTATTATATTGGATTTAAAAAGGAAGGCAAAATGTATAAAAGAGAGGAGAAAGGTCGAAGCTCCAGCGCACATGCGCGAAGATATGCGCGCACATGCGCGTAAATTCCAGTAGCTTCGGCGCACGTGCGCGAGATAATGCGCGCATATGCGCGATACCTCCAGCAGCTATGGCGCACATGCGCGAGTTTAGTCGCGCATATGCGCGGTCGGTCCAGAAGCATTGGCGCATATGCGCGAGAGTAGTGGCGCATATGCGCGGAGCGTCCAGACACATTGGCGCATATGCGCGAGTTGAGTGGCGCATATGCGCGAGTGTTAAAATCTACGAGACAGTAGGTCTCGCGCACATGCACGAGTAATGCCGCGCATATGCGCGAGACGTGTGCTTCAAAGGGTGAGCCATGTGTTCGAAACATGCAAGGTATATATATATATATGATTGCCTCGAATTCTTCTTATTTCAGCAGCAAGGATCGAGGTTTCTGAGGAGAAAAGGCTTTCAAATTTCTCCTTCACTTATAATGGTGATTTTGTAAGATTTAAGCATCCAAACTTTGATCCGACTTCGGTTTTGAACTCCTCTCTTCATTATCTACAAAGTGATGTAAGTTTTCTTCAATTCCAGCATGTTTTGAAATATATATGTTGGGAGAATTATGGTTTAAGCTTTAGAATGTGTTCTTGTAGTTATTGATACCGTAGAAATACAATCGGATCGAAGAACGGATATCGTATGCTATTATTATGATTTTTCAGCATGTATATAATGAAGTATATGCAAATTTTGAGATCTTGACTTGGATATTGTGATGATTATGAATTGAGGATATAGTTTTGGGTTGATTATGTTGTATGGATTGACCGGTATCGAGAAATACGCCGTTATGCCGTCGA
Organism: Primulina eburnea; assembly: GCF_022965805.1. Taxonomy (NCBI): domain Eukaryota; kingdom Viridiplantae; phylum Streptophyta; class Magnoliopsida; order Lamiales; family Gesneriaceae; genus Primulina; species Primulina eburnea. Next base: position 48,123,672 of record NC_133103.1, on the reverse strand, counting down.
TGGTGTTGAAATGCACTAGTGAATTGATAGTATAGGTGTTGATTTGGATTAGTAATTGATAAATTGTGTATCAACATTCCATTTCAGATTCATCTTACCTCACTTCGACATCGAGACCTCGACATCGTTAAAGGTTTAGCGACGAAAGGTATAAGTCATGTTTTGTTTGGGGAGATGTAACTCAAATAAGATATTATTTGAGTTTCCCAATCAAAATCACATACGAGTATTATTAGATATATTGTAACATGTTTATGAATTGTGTATAGCATTATATTCAATCTTTTAACATGTTTATGCTTTGATTTCAGAATTGTATTCAAGCATGTATGATCAGTATGATATTCAGATATGAATATGATTATACTTTGTTTACATATTGATATTCATTGCATCTAAGATAGGAGAGTCTTTGACAGGCATTGTCAAATAGCTAGACGTTTCGGTGTATCTCAGCATAGGAGTAGGTATTACTCTTATCGCCGCCGTTGATACAGCTCAGACCGAAGTCTAGGAATGAGACGTTCATTACCCCGACTGGAGGGTAGGTAGTGACGTCTTATTCACACCGTGATCCCTAGAGTTCTAGTCGAGTCGAGTCCAGACATGGTTTGATTCGCATTGCATTGCATGTGCATATGATGTCATTCATGATAGCATGTTTCATGTTTAATTGATTATATGCATGTATACATGTTATACTGGGATTTGTTCTCACCGGTTTTCCGGCTGTTGTTATGTCTGTATGTGTGCATAACAACAGGTGGGGCAGGATCTGGGTCACGCAGAGGATGAGAGATGGACATAGCGTGGTGATCTCGGGCATAGCAGAAGAACTAGTAGTTGTACTTTTGGCATGTACTGTATTTAGTTACTAGTTGTCGAATATGGTTTGGAACCAGACATATTTGTATCTTTTGTTATAGATTATGTTGTTAATATCTATGGTGTATGCTTGAGTTATATAACATTAGAATTAATGTTAAAAGCAAAAAATTTGACCCACTTTTTATATTAATGATCCGTTTTAATCCCAAAGAAAAGTATTAGAGCCCGGGTCCCCACAACAGGTGGTATCAGAGCCATAGGTTCTATAGCTTGAGTTAGAATAGAATGAGCGGGGTAGATCGAGTCTTCTTCCTTGCTCTATGATGTGCTAGCATGTTTATTGCTTTACTTGTTACATGTTGTTTGTTATTTGATTGATTACAGCATGTATTGGTTAAGACTGAATCAGGACCGATTCTAGATCAGAGGTAACTGACTAGAGGATGGCTGAGACAGTTGTATATCTTGTTTACTAATCCGTGGGATTATTAGATATGCCGCCTAGAAGAGCAGCAGTACCTCTACGACCAGCAGCGCCAGAACAGGGGAGCACATCCGGAGATCCTATGGATGTTACGGCGACCCCTATGGAGACGTTGCTGAAGCGATTCCAATCCTTTCGACCTCCCACATTAAAAGGTACCGAGAATGCCATCGAGTGTGAAAGTTGGCTTGAGGACATTGAGATGTTATTCGAGTCTCTGGAATATAGTGACGAGAAACGAGTGAAACTCATTGGCCATCAACTACAAGATGTGGCTAAGTATTGGTGGGTGAATATAAGGAGAGTACTAGAACAGCGTGGCACTGAGGTTACATGGAAAGCATTCAAGACGGAGTTCTATCAGCGATTCTTCCCTGTATCCTACCGTAAAGATAAAGGCGCTGAATTCGCAAACCTGAGGCAAGGGCAATTGAACATTGAAGAGTACGTTGCTAAATTTTCTTCTTTGCTTCGCTTTGCACCTCACGTTTCAGGCAATGATGAGGCCATGGCAGATCAGTTTATAAACGGCTTAAATCCTGATGTCTTTACATTGGTCAATACTGGGAGACCCAATAATTTCGCTGAAGCATTGAATCGTGCCAAAGGAGCTGAAGCAGGATTGCTTAGGCAACGGAGTGTTCCGTATGTGGCTCCGAGTCCAAGACCGCCATTACCTCCAGTACAACCTCCTCCCCGATTCGAAAGTGGTGGTAGCAGCAGCGGACGCAAAGACCAGTTGAAAGCAAAGGGTAAACAGTTTAAGAGGGCAGGGAGCAGTTCTTCGAGCTCCAGCGGGTCAAGACAGAGAGGTTTTGGCCAGAGTCTAGAGGTGGCAAGTGGATATTGCAGTACTTGTGGAGGTAAGCATGCCACAGAACAATGTCAAGGTGTAGTGGGCAGGTGTAATGTATGCAAACAACAGGGGCATTATGCCAAGGTCTGTCCTCAGAGAAGTGGTGCATCGAGATTCCAGGCTGCAGGATCGTCTGCCTCCGTGACTCAGCCTGAGAGGCAAGCTTCATCTGTTCACTCATTTCAGCCGCCACCAGCACAGACCCAGCCTCGAGCCAGAGGTGGCCAGCCAGGGAGTCAGCCTCAGAGACAACAGGCTCAGGTGTTTGCCTTAACTGAAGAGCAAGCACAGGATGCCCCAGATGATGTCATTGCAGGTAACTGTTCCCTTTGCGGTTATCCTGCTTATATATTGATAGATACGGGTGCATCGCATACATTCATATCAGAACGATTTGCATTATTGCATTCTCTGCCTGTTGAGTCTTTGTTAGATGTCGTGTCTATTACTTCTCCGTTGGGAAGTGGTTTGATAGCGGTGACCACGGTTAGACATTGCATCTTACGGTCTGAAGGTCATGAAATTGATCTAGATTGTATAGTACTCGGGTTAGATGATTTTGATTGTATTATTGGAATTGACATGTTAACAAAGTACAGAGCCACCGTGGATTGTTTCCACAAGATTGTCCGATTCAGACCAGAAATGGCAGAAGAGTGGAAATTCTACGGAAAGGGTTCCAGATCTCGTATTCCCTTGATTTCGGCTTTGTCTATGAATAAGTTGTTACAGAAAGGAGCAGATGGGTTCCTTGTGTATGCTGTAGATGTACAGAAATCTAGCCCGACATTGGCAGATTTGCCAGTAGTACGGGAATTTGCAGATGTGTTTCCAGAGGAGATTCCAGGGTTACCTCCGGTGCGAGAGGTAGATTTTAGTATTGATTTGGTTCCAGGTACCACTCCTATTTCGAGAGCTCCGTATAGGATGGCACCGATAGAGTTGAAAGAATTAAAGGCACAGTTGGAAGATCTTCTAGCCAAGGGATATATCAGACCTAGTGTATCTCCTTGGGGCGCTCCGGTACTTTTCGTGCGAAAGAAAGATGGATCGATGCGACTGTGTATTGATTACAGGCAACTGAACAAGGCAACGATCAAGAATAAATATCCTTTGCCTAGGATCGACGACCTATTTGATCAGTTGCAGGGATCCTCTGTGTATTCTAAGATTGACTTGCGATCCGGGATATCATCAGCTCAGAGTTCGAGATGTAGACATACCGAAGACAGCAGTTTCGAACCAGGTATGGGCATTACGAATTTATTGTTATGCCTTTTGGTTTAACAAATGCTCCGGCGGTATTTATGGGATTGATGAATCAAATCTTTCAGAGGTATTTGGATGATTTTGTTATTGTCTTTATCGACGACATTCTGGTGTATTCTAAGAACAGGAATGAGCATGCAGAACATCTCAGAATTGTGTTGCAGACACTGAGAAATGAGAGACTGTATGCCAAATTGTCAAAGTGTGAGTTTTGGTTGAATCGAGTTGTCTTTTTGGGACATATCATATCTGGAGATGGTATCTCTGTAGATCCGAGTAAAGTGGAAGCTGTGATCAGTTGGTCAAGACCGACTTCTGTACCAGAAATACGCAGTTTCATGGGTCTAGAAGGATACTATAGACGATTCATCCAAGATTTCTCCCGTATTGCCAAGCCAATCACACAATTGACACAGAAGAATGCGCCATTCCTATGGTCTGAGGAGTGTGAGTCTAGCTTTCTAGAATTGAAGAAGAGGCTGACCAGTGCACCTGTCTTGATGATTCCTTCAGGTACGGGTGATTTCGTTGTATATTGTGATGCCTCTCACAGAGGTTTGGGATGTGTTTTAATGCAACGAGGGCATGTGGTCGCATATGCATCAAGACAGCTGAAGACTCACGAGACTCGATACCCCATTCATGATCTTGAATTGGCGGCTATCGTCTTTGCACTGAAGATCTGGCGTCATTATCTTTATGGCGAGAAATTCGAGATCTATTCAGACCATAAAAGCCTAAAGTACTTGTTCTCTCAGTCGGAATTGAACATGAGACAGCGTAGATGGCTTGATCTGTTAAAGGACTTTGATTGCGAGATCAAATATTATCCAGGGAAGTCAAATGCAGCAGCAGATGCCTTGAGTCGTAAGGTATGTTCTTTGTCCTTATCGACGATAGGTGTTACAAAGCTAGTTGAACATTGCTGTTTCTCTGGATTAGAATTTGATACAGACAGGAGGCCACTACGACTTACTGCTATTCAAGTTGAGCCTGACTTGATCAGGAGAATCAAAGAAGCTCAACGAACCGATCAGAATGTGCAAAGATCGATTCAAATGGTCAGATCAGGGCATTTGTCAGAATATCGGGTGCGTGATCATGTGCTTTACGTCAATAACCGTCTTGTTGTGCCAGATGTTTCAGATTTGAAGCATCAGATTATGTCCGAAGCGCACTGCAGTCGGTTCAGCATTCACCCTGGGGGCAGAAAGATGTATAATGATTTGAAGACACAGTTCTGGTGGAAACAGATGAAGTCAGACATCGCCGAATATGTGTCTAAATGTCTGAATTGCCAACAGGTGAAGGCCGAGAGGAAGAAGCCCGGAGGGTTACTTCAAAGTTTGTCTATTCCAGAATGGAAATGGGATCACATTTCCATGGATTTTGTGACGAAGTTACCACGATCATCCAGAGGCTGCGATGCGATTTGGGTTATTATTGACAGATTGACCAAATCTGCTTGTTTCATTCCGTACAAAATGACGTATCGGCATGATCAGATGGTGGAGATATATGTTCGAGAGGTAGTCAGATTACATGGTGTGCCGAAGTCTATCGTCTCAGATCGTGATCCACGATTCACTTCGCACTTTTGACACAGTTTACAGCAGGCTTTAGGTACTACATTGCACCTGAGTACTGCGTATCATCCTCAGACAGACGGACAGTCAGAGCGGACTATCCAGACTCTAGAGGATATGTTGAGAGCCGTAGTGCTAGATTTTGGCACTAGTTGGCAAGATTCCCTACCTCTTTGCGAATTTTCTTACAATAATAGCTATCAGACGAGTATCGAAATGGCACCGTTTGAAGCTTTGTATGGCAAGAAGTGCAGATCTCCGCTATATTGGGATGACATATCAGAAGTACCAGAACTTGGGCCAGATATGATTCGTGACATGTCAGAGAAAGTGAAACTCATTCAGAAGAGGATGAAGACAGCCCAAGATCGACAAGCAAAGTATGCCAATATCCGACGTAGACCGTTAGTATTTGAGGCAGGAGATAGAGTATTCTTAAAGATTTCTCCATTCAGAGGCGTTGTTCGATTTGGCAAACGCGGGAAACTATCTCCTCGATACATTGGTCCTTACGAGATTCTTGAGAAAATTGGCGATCGAGCTTATCGACTTGCTCTTCCTCCTTCTCTATCTGGAATACATGACGTGTTTCATGTATCAATGTTGCGAAGATATATGCCAGATATTTCTCATGTCATTCATCCTGACGAAGCTGAACTTGATCAGACTTTAAGCTACGTGGAGCAACCGATACAGATCCTTGATCGGAAAGAAAAGAAGCTCAGAACGAAGATTATTCCCTTAGTAAAAGTCCAATGGAGTCGTCATGGCATCGAAGAAGCGACTTGGGAGACAGAAGCAGATATACGACAGAAACATCCCGAGATATTTTCATGATGTAAGTAATTTTCAGTCTTGATTATATTACTTGTCATGTAGGTTTAATAATTGCCTACGATTTCGAGGGCGAAATCATTTCTTAGAGGGGGAGAAATGTAAGGCTCGAAGATTTAGTTATCATAATCAGACTGATTTTGTTAATAATTAAGGTAATTGTAGATGTATTATATTGGATTTAAAAAGGAAGGCAAAATGTATAAAAGAGAGGAGAAAGGTCGAAGCTCCAGCGCACATGCGCGAAGATATGCGCGCACATGCGCGTAAATTCCAGTAGCTTCGGCGCACGTGCGCGAGATAATGCGCGCATATGCGCGATACCTCCAGCAGCTATGACGCACATGCGCGAGTTTAGTCGCGCATATGCGCGGTCGGTCCAGAAGCATTGGCGCATATGCGCGAGAGTAGTGGCGCATATGCGCGGAGCGTCCAGACACATTGGCGCATATGCGCGAGTTGAGTGGCGCATATGCGCGAGTGCTAAAATCTACGAGACAGTAGGTCTCGCGCACATGCGCGAGTAATGCCGCGCATATGCGCGAGACGTGTGCTTCAAAGGGTGAGCCATGTGTTCGAAACATGCAAGGTATATATATATATGATTGCCTCGAATTCTTCTTATTTCAGCAGCAAGGATCGAGGTTTCTGAGGAGAAAAGGCTTTCAAATTTCTCCTTCACTTATAATGGTGATTTTGTAAGATTTAAGCATCCAAACTTTGATCCGACTTCGGTTTTGAACTCCTCTCTTCATTATCTACAAAGTGATGTAAATTTTCTTCAATTCCAGCATGTTTTGAAATATATATGTTGGGAGAATTATGGTTTAAGCTTTAGAATGTGTTCTTGTAGTTATTGATACCGTAGAAATACAATCGGATCGAAGAACGGATATCGTATGCTATTATTATGATTTTTCAGCATGTATAGAATGAAGTATATGCAGATTTTGAGATCTTGACTTGGATATTGTGATGATTATGAATTGAGGATATAGTTTTGGGTTGATTATGTTGTATGGATTGACCGGTATCGAGAAATACGCCGTTATGCCGTCGATGGTGTTGAAATACACTAGTGAATTGATAGTATAGGTGTTGATTTGGATTAGTAATTGATAAATTGTGTATCAACATTCCATTTCAGATTCATCTTACCTCACTTCGACATCGAGACCTCGACATCGTTAAAGGTTTAGCGACGAAGGTATAAGTCATGTTTTGTTTGGGGAGATGTAACTCAAATAAGATATTATTTGAGTTTCCCAATCAAAATCACATACGAGTATTATTTGATATATTGTAACATGTTTATGAATTGTGTATAGCATTATATTCAATCTTTTAACATGTTTATGCTTTGATTTCAGAATTGTATTCAAGCATGTATGATCAGTATGATATTCAGATATGAATATGATTATACGTTGTTTACATATTGATATTCATTGCATCTAAGATATGAGAGTCTTTGACAGGCATTGTCAAACAGCTAGACGTTTCGGTGTATCTCAGCATAGGAGTAGGTATTACTCTTATCGCCGCCGTTGATACAGCTCAGACCGAAGTCTAGGAATGAGACGTTCATTACCCCGACTGGAGGGTAGGTAGTGACGTCTTATTCACACCGAGATCCCTAGAGTTCTAGTCGAGTCGAGTCCAGACATGGTTTGATTCGCATTGCATTGCATGTGCATATGATGTCATTCATGATAGCATGTTTCATGTTTAATTGATTATATGCATGTATACATGTTTATACTGGGATTTGCTCTCACCGGTTTTCCGGCTGTTGTTATGTCTGTATGTGTGCATAACAACAGGTGGGGCAGGATCTGGGTCACGCAGAGGATGAGAGATGGACATAGCGTGGTGATCTCGGGCATAGCAGAAGAACTAGTAGTTGTACTTTTGGCATGTACTGTATTTAGTTACTAGTTGTCGAATATGGTTTGGAACCAGACATATTTGTATCTTTTGTTATAGATTATGTTGTTAATATCTATGGTGTATGCTTGAGTTATATAACATTAGAATTAATGTTAAAAGCAAAAAATTTGACCCACTTTTTATATTAATGATCCGTTTTAATCCCAAAGAAAAGTATTAGAGCCCGGGTCCCCACAGTTTATCTATCGGCCACCGAAGCAGCTGTGAGCTCAGTCCTGGTCAGAGAAAAGGGCACCGAGCAGAATCCCGTATATTATATATCCCATGCACTCAAAGGAGCTGAGCTCAGATATACGATAGTGGAAAAACTTGCTTTGGCCTTGATCACCATGGCTCGGAGACTGAGACCGTACTTTTTGTCTCATCCCATTATGGTCCTCACTAACAGCCCTCTCGGAAAGATAATGACTCATGCTTATATCTCAGGAAGATTGGTGAAGTGGACCACTGAGCTGGGAGAATATGACATTCAATATGGACCTCGGACCGCAATCAAAGCGCAGGCCTTGGCCGGTTTCCTGGCTGAGACTTTGCATGTGGAGATGGAAGACCTTTGGAAGGTCTATGTGGATGGTTCATCCACCAATGAAGGCAGCGGAGTTGGTGTGTTATTGATCTCTCTAAAAGGGGATGAACTAAAGTTAGCTGTAAGACTAGACTTTAGGGCATCCAACAATGAGGCAGAATACGAAGCGGTCTTAGCGGGTCTAAGAGCAGCACGGCAGGTCGGAGTGGCTCGGGTCCACATCTTCTCCGATTCTCAGCTGGTGGCCCACCAGATGAATGGATCCTATGACATCAAGAATGAGAGATTGATAGAATACGTAAAAGCGGTGGAAGCAGCTAAAGAACTCTTTACAGAACTGGTTTTTAAGCAGATCCCAAGGAGGAGAATGAGGGAGCCGACTCCCTTGCAAAAATGGCAAGCTCACTTCACAGCTGGAAATCAAGAGAGGTGGTGGTCCAAGTAGAGCTAAGCCCTTCTTGGTACTACCCCTCTCCTGAGCACGAAGACAATGACTGGCGCGCCGAGTTATTGGATTACATGAAAGATGGGGTGCTCCCCGAAGATCCGAAAAAGGCTTACAGGATGAAATGTAATGCCCAGAACACTGATTGGTCATACTGAATTGATAGATATGTTATGAATAATGTACATAGAGATAAGAAGTAAGGAATGAAGAAGTTTGGCTTGAAATGTTGAATTCTAGGAATTTAATTCGAAGCCATACCGCACCGGCGGTATAAGACATCACCGCACCCGCGGTGTAATGGCAGGAAGTAAGATTTTGTTCGAAGCAACACCGCACCCGCGGTATTAACATGACCGCACCCGCGGTGCTGAAACCGCACCCGCGGTGTTAACATGACCGCACCCGCGGTCGATGCGTTTTGGAAATGCTAGGGCTGCCGAAGGTACAGCGCACCCGCGCTCTTGAGCCACCGCACCCGCGGTCATGCGTGGTCTTTGAAGAATGAACCATGTGTTATGTTGCATGCAAGATATATATAGATTTGCTTCGATTCTTTCTTCATTTCAGCAGAGAGAGGGTCGAAATTCAGAAAGAAAGCTACCATTTCTTTTGATCTTTGGCTTGCGATTTTTCATGAGTTAGTTATCCAAACTTGAATCCGACTTCGGTTTTGAGCTCCTCTCGTTATTGGCTACGAAGTGATGTAAGTTTTATTTAGTTCTAACATGTTTCGAGAATGACATGTAAAGGAAATGCTATTATGATTGTATTTAGTTGTTCTAGGGAGGATTATGAGTTTATAATCGAAACTGGAACGAAGAACTGATATCGTATGCATTTCTTATGAATTTCAGAGTGTTTCGTAGAAATCTGTACCGATTTGGAGTATGGTTTTATGTATATGATTGGATTATGAGTTGAGGATGGTATATATTGTTATCTGTTGAGATTTGGATTGACCGGTATTAAGAATATACGTCGTTATGCCGTCAAATTGTATTGAGATTACGTAGTGACTTGGTTATGTGTGTGGATTAGATGAGTGTTCAAGACGGAATTCTATCTGCCTTTTTGTCCCATCTCCTACCGTAAAGATAAAGGTGCAGAATTTGCCAACCTGAGGCAAGGGCAATTGAACATTGAGGAGTATGTGGCCAAGTTTTCTTCTTTGCTTCGTTTTGCACCTCATGTTTCAGGTAATGACGAGGCCATGGCGGATCAATTTATAAATGGCCTAAACCCAGATATCTTTACGCTGGTGAATACTGGGAGACCTGATAACTTTGCGGATGCACTGAATCGGGCCAAAGGAGCAGAAGCAGGATTGATAAGACAGCGGAGTGCTCCGTATGTTGCTCCTGTGCCACGACCACCACAGCCTTCAGTGCAATCTCCTCCTCCTAGATTTGAAAGCGGCGGTAGTAGCAGTGGCAGAAAGGAACAGCTGAAGGCGAAGGGGAAACAGTTTAAAAGACCTGGGAGCAGCTCTTCAAGCTCCAGTGGATCAAGACAGACTGGTTTTGATCAGAGTACCAGGTATTCAGGTGTTTATTGCAGTTCCTGTGGAGGAAAACATGCGACTGAACAGTGCCAGGGAGTTACAGGCCGATGTAATATTTGTAGGCAACCGGGGCATTTTGCTAAAGTCTGTCCACAGAGGAGTGTACAGCCAGCCCAGAGTGGACGAGCATCCGGTTCAGTACCTCAGTTTGAACGGCAGGCATCATCGGTTCATTCTTTTCAGCCTCCACCAGCACCGACTCAACCCAGAGCTCGAGGTAGTCAGACAGTGAGTCAACCTCCGAGGCAACAGGCTCAAGTGTTTGCACTGACAGAAGAGCAAGCACAAGATGCACCAGATGATGTTATAGCAGGTAACTGCTCTCTTTATGGTTATCCTGCTTATATATTGATAGATACAGGTGCATCGCATACATTCATTTCGGAGCGATTTGCATTGTTACATTCATTGCCTGTTGAGTCTTTGCTAGATGTGGTGTCTATTAATTCTCCGTTGGGAAGTGGATTGATATCTGTAACTACGGTTAGACATTGCATTCTACAGTTTGAGGGACATGAGATTGACCTAGATTGTATAGTATTGGGTCTAGCTGATTTTGATTGTATAGTCGGTATTGACATGCTAACGAAGTACAGAGCCACTGTAGATTGTTTCCATAAGATTGTCAGATTCAGACCCGAGATGACAGACGAGTGGAAATTCTACGGGAAAGGTTCCAGATCTCGGATTCCCTTGATTTCGGCTCTTACTATGAACAGATTGTTACAAAAAGGAGCAGATGGTTTCTTTATTTATGCTGTAGATATGCAGAAGTCGAGCCCGGCATTGGCGGATCTGCCAGTAGTACGGGAATTTGCAGATATTTTCCCAGATGAGATCCCAGGATTACCTCCGGTGCGAGAGGTAGATTTTAGTATTGATCTTGTACCAGGTACCGTTCCTATCTCGAGAGCTCCGTATAGGATGGCACCCATCGAACTGAAAGAATTGAAAGCACAATTAGAAGATCTTCTGGCCAAGGGATATATCAGACCTAGTGTATCTCCTTGGGGCGCTCCGGTGCTGTTTGTGCGAAAGAAAGACGGTTCGATGCGATTGTGTATAGATTACCGGCAACTGAATAAGGCAACGATCAAGAACAAATATCCTTTGCCTAGAATTGATGATCTATTTGATCAGTTGCAGGGATCATCTGTTTATTCTAAGATTGATTTACGATCGGGATATCATCAGCTCAGAGTGCGAGATGTAGACATACCGAAGACAGCATTTCGAACCAGGTATGGACATTACGAATTTATTGTCATGCCTTTTGGTTTAACAAATGCTCCAGCGGTATTTATGGGCTTGATGAATCAAGTGTTTCAGAGGTATTTAGATGATTTTGTGATCGTTTTCATAGATGATATTCTGGTGTATTCTAAGAACAGGAATGAGCATGCAGAGCATCTAAGAATTGTGTTGCAGACACTAAGAAATGAGAGATTGTATGCTAAATTGTCAAAATGTGATTTTTGGTTGAATCGAGTTGTCTTTTTGGGACATATCATATCTGGAGATGGTATTTCTGTAGATCCGAGTAAAGTGGAAGCTGTGATAAATTGGCCAAGACCGACTTCGGTGCCAGAAATACGCAGTTTCATGGGTCTAGCAGGATACTATAGACGATTCATCCAAGATTTCTCCAGTATTGCAAAGCCAATCACACAATTGACACAGAAGAATATGCCATTTGTATGGTCAGAGGAGTGCGAGTCTAGCTTTCTAGAGTTGAAGAAGAGGCTGACCAGTGCTCCAGTGTGGACGATACCTTCAGGTACAAGTGATTTCGTTGTATATTGTGATGCTTCTCACAGAGGTTTGGGATGTGTTCTTATGCAACGGGGTCATGTGATCGCATACGCCTCGAGACAACTGAAGCCACATGAAGTTCGATACCCCATTCATGATCTAGAATTGGCGGCTATCGTTTTTGCATTAAAGATTTGGCGTCACTATCTCTACGGCGAGAAATTTGAGATCTTCTGCGATCACAAAAGCCTGAAGTACCTATTTTCTCAGTCAGAACTGAATATGAGGCAGCGTAGATGGCTTGATTTATTGAAAGATTTTGATTGTGAGATCAAATACTATCCAGGAAAGTCAAATGCAGCAGCAGATGCCTTAAGTCGAAAGGTATGTTCTTTGTCCTTGTCGACAATAGGTGTTACTAAGTTAGTAGAGAATTGCTGTATGTCTGGATTAGAATTTGATGCAGATAGTAAGCCACTACGACTTGCTACGATCCAAGTTGAGCCCGATTTGATTATGAGAATCAAAGAAGCACAGAGAAGAGATCAGAATGTGCAGAAATCTATTCAGATAGTCATATCAGGACATATATCAGAATATCAGGTACGTGATCATGTGTTGTACGTGAATAACCGTCTTGTCGTGCCAGATGTTGCAGATTTGAGACAGCAGATTCTGTCAGAGGCACATTGTAGTCGGTTCAGCATTCATCCTGGTGGCAGGAAGATGTATAATGACTTGAAGACACAGTTCTGGTGGAAACAGATGAAGTCAGACATTGCCGAATTTGTGTCTAAGTGCTTGAATTGCCAACAGGTGAAGGCTGAGAGAAAGAAGCCTGGAGGTTTACTTCAGAGTTTAGTCATTCCAGAATGGAAATGGGACCACGTTTCCATGGATTTCGTGACGAAGTTACCTCGATCATCCAGAGGCTGTGATGCGATTTGGGTCATTATTGACAGACTGACCAAATCAGCTTGTTTCATTCCGTACAGAATGACGTATAGACAAGATCAGAGGGCGGAGATTTATATAAGAGAGGTAGTCAGAGTTCATGGTGTGCCGAAGTCTATCGTATCAGATCGTGATCCACGATTCACTTCTTACATTTGGCACAGTTTACAGCAGGCTTTGGGTACGACATTACACCTGAGTACTGCTTATCATCCTCAGACAGACGGACAATCAGAACGGACTATCCAGACTCTAGAGGATATGTTGAGAGCCGTAGTACTAGATTTTGGTACTAGTTGGCAAGATTCCCTACCTCTTTGCGAATTTTCTTACAATAACAGCTATCAGACGAGCATTGAAATGGCACCGTTTGAAGCTTTATATGGTAAGAAGTGCAGATCTCCGCTCTACTGGGATGACATCTCAGAGGTACCAGAACTTGGACCAGATATGATTCGTGACATGACTGAGAAGGTGAAAATCATTCAGAAAAGAATGAAGACAGCACAGGATAGGCAAGCAAAGTACGCCAATATCCGACGTAGACCGTTAGTATTTGAGACAGGAGATAGAGTATTCTTAAAGATTTCTCCTTTTAGAGCCGTTGTTAGATTTGGCAAACGCGGGAAACTATCTCCCCGATACATTGGTCCTTACGAGATTCTTGAAAAAATTGGCGACCGAGCTTACAGACTTGCTCTTCCTCCTTCTCTGTCAGGAATACATGACGTGTTTCATGTATCAATGTTGCGAAGATATATGCCAGATGTTTCTCATGTCATTCAACCGGACGAAGCTGAACTTGATCAAACGTTGAGTTATGTGGAACAACCGATACAGATCCTTGATCGGAAAGAAAAGAAGCTCAGAACGAAGATTATCCCACTTGTGAAAGTTCAGTGGAGTCGTCATGGCATCGAAGAAGCAACTTGGGAGACAGAGGCAGGCATGAAACAGAAACACCCCGAGTTATTTGCATGATGTGAGTATTTATTCAGCTTTTGATTTTAATGATGCTTTAAATACCTTGATTGATTGAATTCAAGTTCGAGGACGAAATTATGTTTTAGAGGGGGAGAAATGTAATGCCCAGAACACTGATTGGTCATACTGAATTGATAGATATGTTATGAATAATGTACATAGAGATAAGAAGTAAGGAATGAGGAAGTTTGGCTTGAAATGTTGAATTCTAGGAATTTAATTCGAAGCCATACCGCACCGGCGGTATAAGACATCACCGCACCCGCGGTCATGCGTGGTCTTTGAAGAATGAACCATGTGTTATGTTGCATGCAAGATATACATAGATTTGCTTCGATTCTTTCTTCATTTCAGCAGAGAGAGGGTCGAAATTCAAAAAGAAAGCTACCATTTCTTTTGATCTTTGGCTTGCGATTTTTCATGAGTTAGTTATCCAAACTTGAATCCGACTTCGGTTTTGAGCTCCTCTCGTTATTGGCTACGAAGTGATGTAAGTTTTATTTAGTTCTAACATGTTTCGAGAATGACATGTAAAGGAAATGCTATTATGATTGTATTTAGTTGTTCTAGGGAGGATTATGAGTTTATAATCGAAACTGGAACGAAGAACTGATGTCGTATGCATTTCTTATGAATTTCAGAGTGTTTCGTAGAAAGCTGTACCGATTTGGATTATGGTTTTATGTATATGATTGGATTATGAGTTGAGGATGGTATATATTGTTATCTGTTGAGATTTGGATTGACCGGTATTAAGAATATACGTCGTTATGCCGTCAAATTGTATTGAGATTACGTAGTGACTTGGTTATGTGTGTGGATTAGATGAGTGATTGATAGATTGTATATCAACATTCCATTTCAGATTCGTCTTGGCGATCGTGACAGCGATTGGACAACGAAAGGTATAGTACATGTTTTGTTTGGGGAATCACGACTCAAATTGAGATCACATTTGAGTTTCCCAACCAAAATCACATACTTGTTCATTGTTTTATTTTGAGATGATTATGATATATCTTGACATGATTAGATTGTTTATAGATCTTGTATGCAAATTATGTTAAGATGATTATGCTTTGTTTACAGATCATGTTACATCGCATTAAGATAATTATGCTTGTTTACAGATTTTGTATTCATGCATTAAGATAGGACAGTCTGGAGATCAGGCAGACTTCTAGACGTTCGGCGATATCACAGCTTAGGGGAAGATCACCGCCCCTATTGTAGATGCGGATACAGATGAGGCCGAAGTCTAGGAATAAGACGTACAGCACCTCGATTGAGAGGGTAGGTGACAGCCAGTGACGTCTTATTCACAACGGGATCCCTAGAGTTCTAGTCGAGTCGAGTCTAGACATGATTAGATTCGCATTGCATGATTATATATGAATGACATTCATATCAGCATGTTTCATGTTTTAAATTGTTTTAATGCATGTATACATGTTTATACTGGGATTTGTTCTCACCGGTTTTTCGGCTGTTGTTATGTCTGTATGTGTGCATAACAACAGGTGGGGCAGGATCTGGGTCGAGACAGAGATGATCGTGTTAGCGTGGAGATCACGGGCGTAGCAGATGAACCAGTAGTTGTCTTTTATTATGTATTGTATGTTAATACTGGTTAGTTGAGGACATACAGAATAAGACATGTATATTGTGTTTGTATGTTGTAAATTTAATAAAGAACTTATGTTTGGTTATTTACATTTGAATAAATGTAGGAAGCGAAAAATTGACCCATGTTTTATATTAATGATCCATTTAATCCCAAGAAAAAGAATTAGAGCCCGGGTCCCCACAGAAGGGAAGGAGCCTTCGGTTTATAATGATCAACGGAACTCTTTACAAGAGGTCAGCCTCTCGGCCTCTTCTCAAATGTTTGGGTCCCAAGCAATCTAACTATGTACTGAGGGAGATTCATGAAGGCTGTTGCGGAAATCACTTGGGATCTTACTTTCTAGCACGAAAGGCGCTCTAGGCCGGATATTTCTGGCCCACTATGTTAAAAGACGCTCTAGCCATGGTCATCTCATGCGACAGCTGCCAACGTCATGCTAAGCTCCAACATCAACCAGCTGCACTAATGAAGAGTATTGTGGCAGCCTGCCCGTTTGACCAGTGGGGGATCGACATTGTGGGACCTTTTCCCTCGGCCCCAGCTCAGAAAAAGTTCTTGCTCGTTGCCATAGATTATTTCTCAAAATGGGTAGAGGCTGAGGCTTTGGCTAAGATAACTGAAAGTGAGGTACTCAAATTTCTCTGGAAGAACATCGTCTGCAGGTTTGGGGTCCCGAGGAAGTTGATATCCGACAATGGAAGGCAATTTCAAGGAAGCCGGATCCAAGCCTGGTGTGAAGAGATGAAGATCCAGCAGCACTTCACCTCTGTGGCCTACCCTCAGTGCAATGGCCAAGTGGAGGTCACCAACAGGTCCTTAGTACAGAGCCTGAAGACCAGACTTGGGGGCGCAAAAGGTAATTGGGTGGAGGAACTCCCCAGCGTGCTTTGGTCATACAGGACTACTCCAAAGATAGGCACGGGGGAGACGCCTTTCAGCCTAGTCTACCGAAATGAAGCCGTGCTTCCGGCAGAGATCGGTGAAGAGACACCTCGCGTAATATTCTATGATGAGCAAAACAATGAGAGGCGAGCAGCGGACCTAGATTTCGTGGAAGAGAAGAGGGAAGCCGCGGCCATAAGGATGGAAGCTTACAAGAGACGCATAGCCCAAACCTACAATAAGAGGGTCATTCAGAGGAGCTTCCAGGTTGGAGACCTGGTGTGGAAGAAGGTTCAAGAAGAGAAGGTCGGAAAGCTCAATCCAAAATGGGAAGGACCGTTCAAAGTGGTGGAAAAGCTCAGCTCAAGTGCCTATTACTTGGAAGACTGGGCATGAAAGAAGTTGAAGAGGCCATGGAATGCTTATCACCTCCGCAAATATTATGCTTAGATATTGCTAGAGCTTTAGTTTTTTATGTCATTTACTTTTGATGCAAGGACGTCAGGCTTTGATGCTTTATTCAGATACATTAATAAAGTTATGCATTTTTGTTAAAAATTATTATCGTTGCAGAAAAGGGTTCTCACCCTCAGTCAGTTCAGGAGCCCCGGAGCTCACCTCATCTTGGTCACGCCAAGTATGAAAAGGGTTTTCACCCTCAGCCAGTTCAGGAGCCCAGAGCTCACCTCATCTTGGTCACGCCAAGTATGAAAAGGGTTCTCACCCTCAGCCAGTTCAGGAGCCCAGAGCTCACCTCATCTTGGCGTGATGGTCACGCCAAGTATGAAAAGGGTTCTCACCCTCAGCCAGTTCAGGAGCCCAGAGCTCACCTCATCTTGGTCACGCCAAGTATGAAAAGGGTTTTCACCCTCAGCCAGTTCAGGAGCCCAGAGCTCACCTCATCTTGGTCACGCCAAGTATGAAAAGGGTTTTCACCCTCAGCCAGTTCAGGAGCCCAGAGCTCACTCATCTTGGCCACGCCAAGTATGAAAAGGGTTTTCACCCTCAGCCATTTCAGGAGCCCAGAGCTCACCTCATCTTGGTCACGCCAAGTATGAAAAAGGGTTTTCACCCTCAGCCAGTTCAGGAGCCCAGAGCTCACCTCATCTTGGTCACGCCAAGTATGAAAAGGGTTTTCACCCTCAGCCAGTTCAGGAGCCCAGAGCTCACCTCATCTTGGTCACGCCAAGTATGAAAAGGGTTTTCACCCTCAGCCAGTTCAGGAGCCCAGAGCTCACCTCATCTTGGTCACGCCAAGTATGAAAAGGGTTTTCACCCTCAGCCAGTTCAGGAGCCTAGAGCTCACCTCATCTTGGTCATGCCAAGTATGACAAGGGTTCTCACCCTCAGCCAGGAGCCCAGAGCTCACCTCTTCTTGGCTACGCCAAGCAAGACAAGGGTCATCCTCAATCGGTTCAGGAGCCACATAGCTCACCTCAGCTCGGCATAAATTTTACGGTTCAAAGTTGACTAAGTGGCTGGCCAAGCTCCCATGGCCGTTCCGAGCTCATAAATATTTTGTTTTTACCAAGTTATTATGGTTAGGTGACTGGCCGAGCTCCCATGGTCGAGCCGATCTCAGAAATGTTTTGTTTTTACCAAGTTATGGAAGTGGCGGGAAGAGCTCCAAGAGCCCGACCGACCTCTCTCAGCGCGACCTCATTAGTTTATTATTTGATTAAATGTCGAGCCGAGCTCCAGAAGCCCAGCCGACCTCTCTCAGCGTGACCTCATCGGTCTATTATTTTGCTAAGTGTTGGGCCGAGCTCCAAGAGTCCGGCCGACCTCTCTCAGCGCGACCTCATTAGTTTATTATTTGATTAAATGTCGAGCCGAGCTCCAGAAGCCCAGCCGACCTCTCTCAGCGTGACCTCATCGGTCTATTATTTTGTTAAGTGATGGGCCGAGCTCCAGAAGCCCAGCCGACCTCTCTCAGCGCGACCTCATTAGTTTATTATTTGATTAAATGTCGAGCCGAGCTCCAGAAGCCCAGCCGACCTCTCTCAGCGTGACCTCGTCGGTCTATTATTTTGTTAAGTGTTGGGCCGAGCTCCAGAAGCCCAGCTGACCTCTCTCAGCGTGACCTCATCGGTCTATTATTTTTCCAAGTGTTGGGCCGAGCTCCAAGAGTCCGGCCGACCTCTCTCAGCGTGACCTCACTAGTTTATTATTATTTGATTAAATGTCGAGCCGAGCTCCAGAAGCCCGGCCGACCTCTCTCAGCGTGACCTCACTTGTTTATTATTTGATTTAAGGGTCGGACCGAGCTCTAAGAGTCCAGCCGACCTCTCCAGGTAGGACATCATCGATTTAATATTAGTAAACCGACCTAAAATTAACTAGCTGACACAACACTAGAGAGGATACTGCAATAAAACATAAGTTAAGTACGGCATAAATTCAGTACAAAGTGGGGGGACTGCCGATCACATATCCGGGGGGAGGTTCTCCACAACTTTCTTGGCGTCCAGAAAATCGTCTGAGGTTCCCTCTGGAGGATAGCCAGCCTCTCTGAACTGGGCCACAGCGCCATCAAAGCCGACATAAATAAAGTTCAGGGCCTTTTCAGCAACGACGTTCCAGAACTCCTCGGACTTCAAGAAAGCCTCTTTGAAGACCTCAGCCCCATTAGCAAGGTCAGCTCTTGCCGAAACAATCTCCTGCTGGGATACGCTAAGTTCCTCCTTAACGGCCCTGGTCTCCTCCTGGGCAGCATCCAGGCGAACCTCAGCCAAGCGCAGTTCGTTCTTCAGTTTCAGGGTCTCGGCGGCAAAGCCCTCCCGCATATCCGCCTCCTTCCTCTTTGAATTGGCCCGTTCCTTCTCCAGGGCTTCGGTCAGGACAGCGAGTTTGCTCTCAAGCTCGGCAGAGGTTGACTGGAAGGACCTGACGTCCTTGGAGGATTGCTTGCGGAAATTGGTATCCCTGAATGCCACCTCGGCATTCAATAGGGCGGCCTGCATAAGATGATATGTTAGCTAAATTAAAGTAGCATAAGGAGTCGACCTAAAGTAAATTACCTCAGCACTGGCGCTGGTGGACCTCCTGACAAGCTCAGACCAGTCTAGCCCATCTAGGAATTCTGCGTCAGCCTTCGACGCAATGTCCCGGAGAACAGCTCCGGCCATAGGAGTTGGCCCTGCCCCAACGATGCGCAGGTCCTCTCGGTACATGTCGTACAAATTAGTGCGGCAGCGGAGGACTTGTGAGGAGGTGGCTGACCTCATCTGCCGAATTGGCAAAACGTCAGCTTGGATGGGGTCGAGCTCCCCGCTGCTTACCGATTGCCCATGAGAGCGGGGGGTCTCGGGAGCTCAACGCTTCCGGGAAGAGCTCGGGGGAACTGTTCGAGTCTCAGCAGTAGAAACGACGGTAACCTCCGCATTGGCCTCAGCAATCACGGCTTTGCCCTTGTCTGCACCAGCCGAGCTGGTCTTCTGTTGCCTCCGGGCCTCAGCCTTTTTGTAAGGGCATTCATGACTCTGGCAGCTGAGACAAAAACAGTGGCTCAGGTTAAAAAAAAAAAAAAAAAAGGGCTTGGGGGATCAGCAGAGGTCGGGCTAAAGTTCCATACCCTCGTTGCCTTGGGATGCGACTTTGGCCGAGCTGAGCCCATAATAACTCAAGAGGTCCTCGGCTAAGAGAGTGGGTGTATGGAAGCGCCGACCCCTGATTGCCCCGAATGGTCCGAGAAAGGTGCTGCTCTTACGAAAGCCCGAGAGGGGACATGGGAGCTCAGGAAGAGAAACCCTCCACTGAGAACAGATGTCCCACTGATCGGAGGGATGAACGAAGAAAAAGTGGTTTTTCCAGTGTTTGTTGGAGCTCAGGGCCCCTTCAAAAAACTGACAGTTAGGTCGAGCTGAGAAGTAGAAGGGGCCCTCCTCTGACCTCTTAGGGAGGTAGAAATGGGAGAAGGAAATAGGGTCGACTTCATAGCCTAAGGCTTTGAAAAGAACTACATAATTGCACAAAGTACGGAAAGCATTGGGGGTGAATTGGCCGAGGTGAATTTGATAAAACTGGCTGAGCTGCTGAAAGAAATGAGGAAGTGGAAATCGAAGGCCAGCCTCTAGTTGGTCCTGATAGAAGGTATAGTAGCCAGGAGGGGGGTTGTTGGCTCGCTCCTCAGAGTGAGGGAATATGAAATCATAATCTGCAAGGGCGCAAGAGATAGCTCGGATGCGGAGCTCATCCGAGACATCCAGCCACGAGGGATGGAGCTCAAACCAGGGGTCGGACGTCCTGATTGGCTCCTCGGGGTAACTTAGACTGAGCTGGTTCAGGACTGCGCCATCATCACCAGTGACAAGGCGGGGGCTAACCCCCTCCGTCTCAGGACACGCATCTGACCCCGAGGGGACCTCCGCGAGGGGATCATAACGATCCACCTCTCGGAAGAGCCCCTCGGAGGTCGACAGGGAAGAATGGGCGGGGGAAACCATAATAACAATACCTACTAAAGATCGGGAGAGCTAAGATATGGGTTTGAAATTCTGTTGGAGGGTCGGAGCCGAGATGAGGGATTGAGATGTAGAGTTTGGTCGAGTGGGGTTGGATGGTATTTATATAGGGACCTTGAGGAGATCGGACCGTTGATTTCGGGTGACGTGGACGGCTAGGATCATCTCGAGAAGTGCGCCACTAGCCGTTGGCTTGACAGGTGGCAGTGACGGTTCATATTTAGGTCGGAAGCCCATAGGGACCACGGGTCTCAGGTCAACTCAAACAGAAACATGTCAATTCAGCGCAGCAAAGAGCCTTGCATAGCATAACGGTTCAGTCAGGAAATGCATCGGGAAGCTCAGAATAGTCAAAAAAGCCAAAGACTTGGCTCAGCTAAAGGTTTTGCCCCTCACCTCAGGACAACCAGCAAGTTGTCACAAAAGGTCAGCACAGTCTAAGAGCTTTTAAGCTCAGCACGGTTCAGTGATCTTGAGCTCAAAGTAATCATGGGCCACCGAGAGCTCATACCACTACGAGCTTCTGGTTTTCAACGTCAGCTCGACTTGAGGGGGGGACTCGTGATACCCCCGGGTGGAGGATGGGCTCGGCCCGCTCTCGATAGCCCATCCCGAGGGAAGCTCAGCATTCAGAAAAGCATTTGCGGTAATCCGCGGGAGGTCACCCGGGAGGTCATCCCTGGCCGACCTCCCATGCCAGCAGTTATGACGACCGGAGAGGTCGGCCGAGCTCCCGGGCCGACCTCCGTGTCCGACCTCCCCAGCCGAACCGAGCTCCAAAAAGGTGATATCGGGACGATTGGGGATCCTCGACCGACCTCCCGAGCCGAGCTCCCATAAACTCCTCTCTTCAGGCGGGCTCGTACCGACGTGAGCTCTTACTCGAATGTTAAGCGCGTAGCCCACAAGGATCAAAGCCCAGAAAGGTAAGCCCATTGAAGATCTAATCAAATCTGGCACGATATCTAAATCAAATCTGGCAAGATCTAATCAAATCTTCCAAAGATTCTGAGGATCCTAATCTGCCAAACTAGGACTCTATTGTTCTCCTATAAATACCAGGTTCCGTTCATTGTTTTATGGATTCAGACTTTTTCACATTCTCTCAGCACACACATTACTCTCTCAATTTTCTGTTCTCTGACTTGAGCGTCGGAGGGGCTACGCCGGAACAACCTTCCGGCCCCCTTCTCACACTCTTGTTTGTGCTTTCAGATTTCGGAGATCTGACCCGAGCTCCCTCAAAGTGCAAATCCGAGCTCCCCGCTCACTCTTGCAAGTCCAACCCGAGCTCTCTGAGTGACGTGCCGACTTTCCAGCCAGCGTTCCAAGGTTTGATCCGAGCTCTCCAAGCAAGGATCTGACCTCTCAGTTAGCATCACCGATTTCAGCAATATCATAAAACATGAACTTGCTCACTATTTTTTACTATATAACTCGGTCGTCATTCAGTCGCTCTCAGTCATTTTTGTCTTATTTCACACTATGTTTAATTTCATAATTTCTTATACATGAAAACATTCCATAATATAGTAAATAGGATATAAAACACGAATTTACTCACTTTGTTTTAACCATATCACTCAATCGTCATTCGGTCGCCTCAATCGCTTTTTAGCTTATTTCACATTGTTTTTCATTTTATAATCTCTTATCCATGAAAATATATTATAATATATTAAGTAGGATATAAAACATGAACTTGTTCAATATTTTTTACTATATAACTCAGTCGTCATTCGGTCGCTCTCAGTCGTCATTCGGTCTCCCTCAGTCATTTTTGCCTTATTTCACAATATTTTTAATTTCGTAATTTCTTATCGATGAAAACGTACCATAATTTAGTAAATGTGATATAAAACACGAATTTGTTCACTTTCTTTTTTACCATATCACTCCATCGTCATTCGGTCGCCCTCAATCGCTTTTTAGCTTATTTCACACTATTTTTCATCTTATAATCTCTTATCCATAAAAATATATCATAATATATTAAGTAGCATATAAAACATGGACGTACTCACTATTTTTTACTATATAACTCAATCGACATTCGGTCGCTCACAGTCACCATTCGATCGCCTCAGTCATTTTTGTTTTATTTCACACTATGTTTAATTTCATAATTTTTTATCAATGAAAACGTACCATAATATAGTAAATAGGATATAAAACACAAATTTGTTCAATTTGTTTTTACCATATCACTCAAAAGAAGAAGAACAAATGAGCAGCTTAAAGGAAGAAGAAGAAACGTTAGTTTATGTTCAAAGAAAAAAGGTTTTAAAAATATTTAAAATAAAGGTAAAATGGACATTTTAAAGGTAAGTGTTAGTTTTTTAAATTTGTTGTTGTTAAGGGTTATTTGCCTAAATTTCCCGAAGATTTCTCAATCTCTCTTCCCCTTCCTCCAACAGCTCACGTTCCAGTTTTCTCAGTTTTTTTTCTTAGACTCTCCTTCCTTCTCAAACGCGTAGAAGTCGATGGATTGGGCAGATTCAGGTGTTGGTAGAAGAAAGAATATCAGAGATGGTTGCAAGTCACTTGGAAAATAATGTGATTACATGTTTATTAAGATGGTTGCAAGTCACATTCTTCTCAAACCCTTTCAAGATGTGTTCGATTGTTCGATTCTACATTTATTATAGTTGCAATGAATGTCGTTTTTGCAAAGATGTTTGTAATGATTACAGGTTTATGAAGATGGTTGCACATTTGTTGCAACGAAAAGCTTGATAGACGTTCGATTGTAGGTTTATTAAGATGGTTGCAAGTAACATTCTTCTCATTTATCCTAAAAAATTATCATTACTTGGAAAAAAAGAAAAATAGTTGAGCTACTGCTTGTCGTTTTTGCAATGAATATTTGCGTAAAATAATTTTAAAACATCTATCGAGCTAGTGAGTTAAAGTTGGAATTGTTTGAAAATTGAAATTCTAGGTTTATGGATTTGATTTCTTACTTCTTTAGATAGTTGAAAATTTAAAATGCTAAATTTACGGATTTGTTTTCCTACCTCACCATCATAATGCTTCATAAAATGTTTGGAGTTAAATGGATTCAGTAGTGATGGTTGATAGAAGCTTGAACTTCGAAACACTTGACAGGTATAGATGGTTATTCGGTTTTTCATTTTATTTGTTTATTGATGAATTGGAATCTCGCAGTCGATGAATGTCCTAATCCTTCAACTCGATCTTTTATATCAAATATTTCATTTCCTCCACCAACGTTGAAGTTGATTTTTTTTGGGGGGATCAAGATCTCTTCTCTTTGAAACTTGTTGTTGATAGAAGAAAGAATATCAGAGATGGTTGCACAAAAGATTTGGGTATGTTCATTTATTTTATAAAAAAATATTTATTTTTCATATTGCTCTATAAATTTCAAGAATTTCAACATAGTTGAGTATTTAATTAATCGATATTACTAGTTGATTTGATTTTTTTTCCAGGTTAATCTTCAATCTCAAATATCATAGGAGTCCCAAATATAAAAATTTCAGTGAAATTATATTAGATTACTTGAATGAGCAGGACATGGACTTCATGGTTGAAAAAACACAATTTGGCAAACTGATCAAGTATGCTGCGGATTATAATTTATCTAGTCAAATTTTATGGTTTATGGTGAGGAGACAAGTGTATGCAACAGACGATGATGAAATGTGGTTTGTTGTAAATGATAGACCAGTCAGGTTTTCTAGAATGAAGTATGCATTGATAACAGGGTTGGATTGTTCTGATAATTTTCCTGATGAAGTAGTAGAAGTTTCAAACTTTTGTGATAAATATTTTCAAGGTAGTGATAAAGTATCTGTGAAGGAAGTTGAAATGAAGTTGAAGGATTTGAAAAGTGTGGATGAGTTGTTGAGTATAGAGAGAGTGAAAATGGCTTGTTTGTACTTCGTCTGTGGTGTACTATGGCCTATAGCTCCAGTTAAGAATCCTCAAGTTGATAAAGAGATTTTTAGCCTGATTGATTATTTTGATGTTTTTAATAAGTACCCTTGCAGTACAATATCTTTCAAAGGAGTTGTTTGTAATTTGAAGCTTGATTTGAAGAAAAAAGAAGTTGTGTTGAGCAAAAAAGCAGAAAACGGTAAGTTTTCGAACAGTGGAACTCATGATATGGTTGGATTCATCAATCCGCTACAGGTAATTAATTTTTTTTTGCATTTTTCCATTTGATTCGAATATCGTTGATTATATGTGTTTTTATAATTTTTGAATTTAGATTCTTGCATACGAATGCGTTCGTGGTATTGGGGAGCGTTTTGCGAAACAAAGAGAAGGAGACAATACATATCTTCCACGCATGTGCCAATGGATTTCCAACAACTGGTCAAAAAAAGGATCTCCTAGATATATTGACATTTTAGATGCATCAAAGAGTGGTAAAAATGTTAGTGTATTTAGCATATAATTTAGTTTTATTAATATATTTTCTATTTGTGTATTACTAATTTAAAATATGTTAAATTTACAGATTGTTAGGAGTATTTTGTCACTTACAGATCAAGAATCTATTGCTTCTTATATTAGAAATATTTTCATTGAAGATTCTTGTACAGATTCCCATTTGTCCTATATTAATTCATTATTGTTGGTGGGAAAATCTGTGCACATCACTAAGAATCCCACTCTTTGTGAATCTAAAGAGACCATTCAATCCAAAGAAGAAGTCCATGAAAGAAACTTTGTCCCAAAAATAAGTCAAAGAGGTCTTCTAAACTTTATCCAGCCAAGAAAGCACTAGAAAAACAATCCCTTCAAGTCGAACGAGATGATGTCCTCAGCAAATCAGATACTAGTGGACAAGTTAAAGCTTTACAAGAGCACGTGGACAGAAACTTTGTGGAGTTGAAATATATGATTTCAAATTTGGATAGCAAACTTGAATGTATAATGGAAGTTTTGAACATTTCAAGTTCATCCAAAAGACGTTTGGATGAACCAACCACTGTCTTTGCACAATTTAAGAAAAAGAAGACCCATGAAAAATGTAAGCTCTGTGAGTTTTAAAATGTTAGAGATAATTATTTATCTGATTATAATAATATGTTTTTTTTAATTGTAGGTGAGCCAAGGACAATTGTTTCCAATCAATGAGTGACTCTTGGGCAAGAGGCGATTGTAGAACCATTCATATCTCCTCTTACACATCTTGGTATATTTACTTTTAAATCCAAATTGTAGTATGCTTTTTTATTTCACTAATGATATTTAATTTGTTAAGTCATAGTTAACCCGGTCAAAGAGGTAACTTATGTCAATCGAGACTTGAATGAAGGAATGAGCCAAGAGAAAGAAGTGTTTGATCCACGATTTGGAGAACAAATTATCTTCTACGCACGGTCCAAGAAAAAGAATAGTAATATGTGTTAAGTGTTTGTAAATTATATATTTGAAATAATCATTTATTTTATTATGATACAATACTTTATTTTAGTTATAGGTGAGCAACAAAAGACCTCTATCGTTGAATGTGGTGATAAAGAAGCTGCACATGCTAGCCTAGTTGGTGCTGGTGATGTAGCAACTATGTTTGAATGGGAGATATATTTTTGGCTGCACATACTTTATCGTTGAATGGGAAAATTGCACATACACGGACTTTGGGTAAGGGTCCATGCCATTACGGCTGCCAAAAATTAAATACACGGACCCCGGGTAAGAAAAGTTGTAGTAATATATCTTAGCTATCTAATAGAAGAAACCTCATATCATTTGAATCAATATTCAAATATTTATGCTAAAACCTGTAACTACCGCCACAATTCGAACCAACCAAACAAACAAATACTTCAACAAACTTTTATTCCATGTTCTCATAACCATAATCATGCTTTTAAACATCATTAACATAACACACATAAAAGCCATTAGAAATATTTGAGGTGTTACAATCTCTCCTCCTTATAAAAATTTTGCCTCTTCAGTAACTGACTGATTAAACACATTGAACCAACTGAAATCTTTTAACAACCGATTGAAACATATGCTTTGACCGACTGATTAAACACATTTCGTAAATATACTCTATATATAATTGATTTGTTATGATCAATCGATGAGAATGTCATTTCAACTTTATAAATCATCTGACTCTCTGATAGACCATTAGAGTTATCTGATATTTAATAACTATGCTCTATATGTGATTGATTTAGTAACTATACTTGATCGTACAGCTTTGATGGTGATCGAAGACAGAGTATTAAGTATGTTCAAGCGATTAGATGAGTTCAAGAATCCAAATGTCCGAATATAATTTTTAACCGACTAAAATATATTCATTAACTGACTAATTAAACACATTGAACCAACTGAAATCTTTTAATAACCGACTGAAACATATGTTTTGACCGACTAATTAAACATACTAAATCAACTAAAGTTTCATTAACCGGCTAAAATATGACATTTAGTAACTATGCTCATTATATGATTGATTTGTAATGAGCGTCATTTCAAACTTATAAATCATCTGACTCTCTCATAGACCATTAGAGTTATATGACATTTAGTAACTATACTCTATATGTGATTGATTTGTTATACCCAGTTAGGGTTGTATGGCATTTAGAAACTATACTCTATATATAACATATAATTTCAGTCGATTATACTGACTATCAGATAGACTATTAGAGTTATATGACACTTAGTAATTATACCAATTGATTTAGTGACTATATTCATTAACCGAATGAAATACTTGCATTAACCAACCGATATATTTTCATTAGCCGACCGATTTTACATTTGACCAACTGATATATTTAGCTAAAATACATGGTATAACCGACCGCAATGTATGGTATAACCGACCAAAATAAAGAGTGTATCCCACTGAAACACTAGTTAATTGAAATGTATGCTTTTAAACCAACTGATTTTAAACACTTTGAACCGACTGATATATTTGCATTAACTGACTGATTGAACACATTGAACTGACTGAAATATATGTGTTAACTGAAATATATGATTAGACACTGAAATATATTTGCATTGAACCAACTGAAATATATTCCGCAACAGACTGAGTAAAAACATTGAATCAACAGAAATATATACGTTTAACCGACTGATTAAATATATACATTGAATCAACCGACTGATTAAAAACATCGATTCAACAGAAATATGAAAACGTTTAATCAACAGAAATATATATATATTGAATCTGCATGCACAACCTGTTCAAACAACAAACTTGACAAAAACTAATCAACATGCAAATACAACATCGTAAACAAAAAATTGAACAACTCGTCTACACACCAGTCTGTCTCTTAGGGAATTTTTTTCGGCAATGGCCAGATTCATGACATACACCACATTTTTTAGTTCTCTTCCGACCAAACTCCCCAATAGAATGAATTCTTTCTTTTGTGATCTACCACGTTTCCTCTTGACATCCGAGCGAAGTACATTGTATTTAAAATGATCTGGAATGTTCCATTCATTTGCAATGGGCATCGGATATATGGTATCAGCATAAGCGAGGGCCCACATTTGTGTTGAGTAGTAGGGCGAGCAAAAGTCATACAAATCTAATTTTGCCCCATAAATTGCTGCAATTGCATGAGCGCATGGAATTTTATCAATTTGAAACACTCAACAACTTCAAGATCTATCAGATAAATTAAAAACTTCATCCTTCCCATCACCGTATACGTGATACTCAAATGCATTGAGTTGAGATGCTTTTAACCGTTGTGACAATGTAAAATTAGCTCTCAAGATAGCCTCTGTCGATGGCATAAATGTCATCGTAGCTGAACCTTTTGCATTTCGATGATTGTTGAACCACTTTGAAGTTAATTTATGAATTGTATCCAACAATGCTACAATAGGCATCTCTCTTTCAGTCTTAAGTTTTGCATTTATTGACTCTACCCCCATTTTTCGTCATTATATTGTATCTAGCACCAGGGGAATAAGCTCTAGACCATTTGTCAGGAGATGAATGCATTTCAAGATACGCTGCAATGTTGGGATATCTCTCTTTCAAACATCCGTACAACTCATCAAATTCAGACACTTTGTATGCACATGTTGTTTTCATAACCAAATCAATCTCACCTTTTCCGCCAGACGCTCTTTTAAGGTTCTGTGAAAGATGCCACAAGCAATGTACATGCGATGCATGCTCATACATGCTCATATACTATACAAACAACATTAATAATAGATATATGTCTGTCAGAAATGATTACCAAGTTAGGATCACTATTAATAAGCTCATTCAACTTCTGCAAAAACCAAGTCCATGAATCATCATTCTCATAGTCAACAATGGCCCATGCTAAAGGAAATTGATGAAAGTCACCATCTTGGGCTGTAGCAACAAGTAAACAACCTCTATATTTTCATTTTAAAAATGTCCCATCGACAGATATAACTTTTCTCATTCTACGAAATCCATCAATGCATGTCCTGTATGCTAGAAACATATATTTCAATCTACCTGTTGAATCTGTCACCAAATCAGTTTTCGAGCATCTGTTCACTTGTTCAATCATGTATAAATATGAAGGCATAATTCGATAACTCTCTTCAGGACTGCCAAGTAACTTATCCAAAGCAAGTTGTCTTCCCCTCCATGCATTGAAGTAACTAATTTCAACACTTTTATTTTGCATCATTGTAATTATGGTTTTTGGTTCAGGCAAACTGAGTTGTCCTATAAAATTTTCAACAAAAATCTTTGCTACAAAGTCCGATGTTGCTTGTCCATACATTTTCCTCCGGTATGAAAGGTCACAAGTATGTGTGTTATGATAAACACGTATAGAGAATCGTGATGAATTCTCTATTTGTGATGCACGTATTTTCCAACTGCAACTCGGTGTAACACATCTAACATCATATATTTTTTGTTGGATTTTCAAACATCTATTTCAAAGGACGCATTTAAACAAATCTTAAACAATTCTGTTTGAAAATCATCTTTACTCTCAAACTCTTGACCGACAAAAAAATTAGACAAATCATTAAAAGAATAAGTCACATTCCCTTCAGCATCTCTTACTGTGGCTAATAATGTAGAATCTTGCACATCTTTTTCAGGATAAGAAAATTCAACTTGTGTATTATGTGTTGTACACGATGTAAGCTCTTCAACATGATTCTCTTCATTCACAACAAATTCATTCTCAACAATTTCTGTTACCACATTATCAATACTTGTTATTTCATCCACCCCATTCTCATGCTCATTCATTTCATTGTCTAAGCCATTCTCAAAAAATACTTCATCAAAATATTCATCAAATGTTCTCTCATTACAACCATACTTCAGTTTCACAATTGTCAACCATCTCATCATTATGATCTCTACAAACTTCAAGATCTTTAGCATTGTCAGTTTTTTCATAACTTGTTTCAAAGCCACTTGTTTTGATAATTTCAACATGAAGTAAAGGTCTAACATTTGAAACGCCAAAAGACAGATATGTTGTAAATGCTCTTGAGCTTTATATATATATATATATATATATATATATATATATATATATATATATATATATATATATATATATATTGACCGACTGCAATGCATACCTTAACCTACGGAAATAAATGTGTCAACCTAATGAATATGAACCGACTGACTGAATGATATTAAGCGACTGTGATATATGATTTACCCTACCGAATGTAATATATGATTTAACCGATCGACTGAAATATATAATTTAACCGATTGAAATAAATGTTTTAACAAATGGAATAAAAAATCAAATTACTTGAGTAACTGATAATCCACAAACATGAAAACATAAATGGCCAAATAAAATACCTTATACTGATATTCCAATTATCCTATGAAAACATAAATGGCCAAATAAAATACCTTGGAGAAAAGAAAATGAAGAGGTTGAGAATGCTAAGAATGAAATGAAGATTGAGAATGAGAAAAATGGGAGTAAATGGACAATAGCATTGATGCAAAGGAAGAAGATATCAAAGTCGTGAGCGTGAAAGAACGAGGAGGGAAAGTTAGGTTTTCTCAATTAGCTCAAAACCCTATTACTTAATAATTAGATTAACTATTAATTACAATAAGGTCTATTGACCAAAAAATATATTCTAAAGCCTTTGACCTTAATTTTTTTGTTTGGAGCTCAAATTTGCAAATGACCCGCATATGTTGTGCTTACGTGGCATTGTTTTTAAATTTTTCACTTTTTCCACTTTTTTCCTTCTCTTTTTCTCTTTTGTTTTCCATCTATTTTTTTCCGTCTCCCACAAACATTATTCCTCCATTTTTTTCTTCTCAGCTACTTCATCTCGTCTTCTTTTGTTCTTTTTCTTCTTTTTCTCGTTTTTTTCTCTCTCACTCAATTTTATTTTATTTTTTTATTTTTACAGGATATACTATAACATACAAGGTTCAATTTTCTTGTTCATATAATGCTCTTGAGTAGTTTTTTATTTAAAGAATAGCCGATTAACATTGTTAGTTGAAATGAAGTCTCAAAACATACGTTTTGAATTATTTATTTTTGATGGAAATGTGGTGTTGAATTTTAGTTTTGATATTGCATGATGAAACTGTTATAAATTTTAATTTAAGCATTAACATATTAATAGTTTTATGTTGTTAAAAATTTTGTTCATTGAAAAAGAAAATTAATAATACTCATTAAATTCGAAAACAATGATATGGTTTTCACATGTAAAAATTTAATATAGTAATTTTTAATTTCAAAATTATTAATTGAACATAAAAGAATTAAATGTTTATATTATTTCATATAAAACTGTGTGAATAATATTTGTGGAAGAGAGAAAAAAAATGGAAGAAAATGGAGTGAAAACAAAATAAAAAAAAAGAGGGAAATAAGAGGGAAAAAAAGATAAAAAATAAAAAATAAATT
Organism: Primulina eburnea; assembly: GCF_022965805.1. Lineage (NCBI taxonomy): Eukaryota > Viridiplantae > Streptophyta > Magnoliopsida > Lamiales > Gesneriaceae > Primulina > Primulina eburnea. The sequence goes on along the minus strand of NC_133103.1, from coordinate 48,091,773 downwards.
AAAAAATTGTCATGTAGGCACATCAACATTTGTTGTGCCTACCACCACGGTAGGCGATCCGGGTCCCACTTTACCACCTCACACTTCCACTAAACAAACTCCTTTTTCTTTTTCTTCAACATTCCCATTAGCCATAATTATTGAGTAGGATATTTAATCTTTTTCACGATATCTTGTCCTATGTGCTTTTATTTATTGATGAATTTTTTACGGTAAAACTCGTAATTTTATTGCAAAGAATCTTCAATTACAAGATTAACCAACCAAGATGGAAATTCTACATTCATCCACACAAAGGATGTAAGGACCGTGTATCGTATTATCGTAAATCCTGTGTTGATTATCGATAATATATGAAATTGTCATGTGAGTATGTATTTGATGTATATCATGACAATGGAATTGAGTAAATGATTATCGAATATGAATTGACGTTGTAAGAGTTCGAGTGGAGAGGCCGAACACCAATATAGTACAAACATAAATATTTGTACAAAACGAGTGGCGCCTGGGCGGTAGAAAATGACCGCCCGAGCGCCAGGGTTGAAATTGTGGGTGTATTCGGGCAGCACACTTCGCGCCCGAGCGGTAGTTTGTAACCGTCTGAGCGCGTGGCATTTGGGCAGAATGTGTCGCGCCCGAGCGGTAATTTGCGACCGCCCGAGCGCGGTGCAATTGTTAGCCAGGGGCAGGATGTCTCGCGCTCGGGCGCGAGAATTCTACCGCCCGAGCGCCAAAGCGGTGAATTGATAAGAACGAACTTTGTCTTCGTTTTATTCATTTTTTCTTTGGTAGCTTCGAGAATAACCGAGAGAATTTGATTTCTTCCGTCTGAATCGACTTCGAAACGCTGTCTAAACACGAAACAAATTATATATTTGTGATCGTCGCGTCGATTGCTTCTGACTGAGGTAATTTTCTTCTAGTTCCAGCAGCTCGAAATATCAAAATGCTGGAATAGCATGTATTTGAAGTTGAATTTTCTATATGTAGTAGAATAACCGACAAGAAACTCATATTCGAAGTCGGAATTGAATTATGATATGATTTTGATTTGATATGAATTTTTGAAGTTTCAAATGATATTTGAAACTCATATTAATGATTTTGGATTATGTTATTGATTGGAGTGAGTATGTTATTGATGTAGATAAAGTATTATACCGATATCTTCAGGCTACATCAATTGGAACGAAGAATTGAGGTATGTTACGACCGGGTAACATACGATAGGTATCTGTATTATGTGATATATGTCGGCTTGATTGGATTGATTGGAATGAGATTATGTGTCTATATGCCTTATTTGTTGATTGATGTGGCATACATGACATTGAGATTGAGATATCGATGTATAAAATAAATGTTTTGTTAACACACATCGTTTGATGCATACATCGATACATGACATGCACGTTGAGCTATGATCCTTGGATACCCTGACATGATTTGATTGGATTCTGGGGTTTGTGAACACAATTTCTATGCTGGTATTATATGACCCGTAAAGCATAGACATTTGTGGCCCCGATGATTGGATATGAGATTTGGGATTTGATGGCGCTTCGTCGACACTATCATACGAGTATCCCTGATTGAGGCTGGTGTGCCAGCTCGAGCATTGATTTGATAGCGATTCGTTTGATTCTGACATGTGCTCAGTGGATGGGCATTTGACCTGATACCTACACAACATACATGCATTGCATACCATATATCATTGTTTAGATACCGATAATGGTTGATTGATTTGTTTTCCAAATGTTAGCAACAAACGGCCTTGTGAGTCCCGAATCACCCCCCAGCGTTGTACTGTTGCTTATCCTCATTGAATGTTGCATCCACATTCATCTTTAGGGTGCATCTACCCGGCGGTGTCCACTTTCTTTCAGAATTAGCCACCACCGACTGATTAGCAATTTTTACTAATTTCTGAGTCTTTTGGAACTCACAAAGCATTTATATGCTCTACTCAGTTAATTTCTAGCCACGTAACATATTTTTATAATTGAATCGATCATCAAATCGATATAATTAAAAATGTTTCAAGCTATCAAACCGGAAAATCGTTATGTTATATTAAATAATATAGTTTAAATTATAAAGAACTTAAATTTGGATATAAATAATAAAAAGATATATTTATCTAGATTTCAAATCTAAACATTATATGTATAATCAAATATAATTATATATATTGAGGTGCAATAATTGTGTGTGCTGAGTAGAGTGATAGAACTATGATATTTGAGCTGTTATGTAGTTTAAAATATTTGAATTAAACCACTAGCAATAACTTTTAGTAAAAATGACAAGTGCTCGGTCCTATAATTGGTATCAGAGGCAATGTATATGTACCCATTGATTGCAAAGAGTGAATTATTGGAAGGTAAATTGTTAAGGTTTAATAATTGTTCATGTTAGATATAGCGATCAAATCATGACACTTGGGCTGCTATACGATTTTAAATATTTGAGTTGTAACATTACAACTAGCTATAACTTTTGGTAAAACAGTAAGCACTTGGTCCTACAATATGTAGATTTTTTAAAAAATATTTAAATCAATATAATGTTTAACATTACTAAAATATTATTTTAAATATATTTTAAATCCTAATAATCATATATATTGTCTGAAATCCTTGGGAAGTTGAATAAGATACACATATAGTTGGTTGGTGGAGAAGTGGTCCTACACCGACGTAGCCTTTGTTCGCGTGACTTAGCTAGAACATTTGATACAACTGATCTACTGACATCATTATTTTATTTCAATTATCATTGCATGAGATTTTGACATGAACAAGCGTTAAATCCATACGTCATTCATTATGATAGATATTTTTATTTCGGTCATATCATATTGAGTTATTATTCACTATTATTACTTGGGTCGAGAGATAATCAAAATATGCAATTCATTGATAAAAAAAAATATCAACTATATGTCTTTATCATACATTTCTAAGCCTACATCATCTTTCGGACAATGCAACAATTTCGTATTATCCCAAAATCACATCTCGAATCCATACAAAATATAAAGATGTCACCCGTAGAATCGAAACCAATATGAAATGCAATATCATGGATCGATGCTATGTATATAAATATATATATATATATATATATATATATATATATATATATATATATGTAAAATATATTTTATTTTTCATACATCGATATTATTAAATGTCATAATACGTCATATAAACACATAAATATCACATATGTCAATCGACACGGTTACATGTAATATGTTACTAATTTCTGTTATACATTACCGATGAATTACTGATTGAGCTTGAAAATAACTAACACTCTTTTTCGGCATGCACTTGTTCTTGGAGAGAACCCTAAAATTGTGCCAACCTATGTTAATTCGTTTCATTTATGATATTTTTGGGGCCTTATATGGATTACGTGCATAATTTATTTTTCTTCCTTAAACCCCTCATGTAATTACCCACGCATTCTTCATTTCAAAACTATTAAAAACACAAAATTATTAATTTTACAAACATAAGTATAGAAACAAATCAGAGGATTAAAGTGTGATGATTTATGAATTATGTTTTAGTATTGGAAGGAAAAAAGATTAGTAATGGTTTGGTCAATCCGGAGGCATACGTAAGACTCGAGTTAAAACAATCTCACCATCTTCTCGTGGAGAATAAAAGAAAATGTAACTTGAGTTATTGAGTTCTTCAATCTGCTGGCAGTAAAAAATGGATATGCTGGAGATATAAATCTTTTTTTAGTTTTGTGGTGTTATAAAAAAAATTTCAAGCTAGTATTTGAGTAATTTCGAATTATAGTTTAAATATGATCAATTCAAGGTTGAATCATTTGAATGAGTTTGAATCAAAATTAGATGTATTTTTTAATTTCAATTAAAATTTGAATATGATACCATTTTTCAAACTCAAATTCGAATATCCATTTTTTTAATATTATTCGGCTTGATTTGGTTCAGTTACATCCATAATATTAATGACAATGTTATATTTCTCATCGTATGAAACTTAAATTAAAAGTACATGAAGTTTAAATCATGTAAGAACAAATTGAAAGACCCTCGTACTATTTTAATGAAATGAAAATCATGTTTACCTTCTCAGTGATCATTTGATTATTTCATAACAATTCATATAATTGAGAATAGGTCATGAGAAATATTACATTTCGATGAGTATCTCAGGAAGCCCAAAATGCAAAAATAGAGCAAATTATTGCGGAAAATTTGGAAACTGGGGTTCAATTTTCTTCTAAATTTAGTCAACTTAATTTTACAATTTTGTTCATAAAAATAAAATTTAAATCAATCGAAATATAAATTTCACTCCAAATTTAACTTTGACATAAAACTTCATTCTAAAAAACATCTCAAAACTTTACTTCAAATTCGACCTCAAATGTGTAAAACTCGACCCAAATGTGAAAACTCGATCCAAACACGAACAACTCGACTCATTCTAGAACAAAATGTGAAAACTTCGACCTAGATAAGAAAATTCAACCCAAATGGTCCATACTCGACCTCGATATAATACGTATATAATTGTTTACGTTAATGTTCAATCACACAACATATTATAGTAGTAAATTTTTGTGTTGTACAAAAACATATAGTTCGAATCTAGATTTGATCAAAAAACGTAATTAATGTTACTTTTTTATTTATCTTATTCTTTAAATCGTTCATTTTGGTCAAATTAAAAAGTAAAAGGGTATCTAATTAAAAAAAATTAATTAAAAATTCATATATATTTTAACCAACCAAATTATTGTCTTAAAATTAACTTTATGAGTACAATATATTTCCCTCACACTTCCATTAACCAACCTTTTATTCAACATATCCACTGGCCATAATTATTGAGTGAGTTGAAAAATAATATTTAAAATGTGTGTATTGAATATTTGAATGTTGAAAATAAGAGTTGTAAATATTGAAAATTAGTGTGTGATGATGTAGGTAATGATGTATTTTATTTTTGGATTATTTGTAAAGATTTCCTATAAATAGATCTCTCATTTGTGAAGAAAATCACAATTGAGAAGAGAGAAAAATATTATAAAGTGTGTAGTTTGGTAAATTTTGAGAGTTTGAGATTTTTACTTTTTACCATAAATTTTTACTTTTTCACAACACGTTATCAGCACGAAGCTCTAAAAGTCCTTCATACTTTTCCAAGCTCCAAACAGAATAAAAAGGTAACAAAAGTAATAATATTTATTTTACTGTTATTTATTTATTGTATATATATTTAATATATAATATAATGTTATTATTAGAAATAATAAAAATAAATTTTTCGAAAACTTGTTATAAATCCTGGGAGGATGTTAAGACGACATCCCACACTCCCGGGAAAGAAAACCTCAATCTACCCCGCTCACTATCCTCTTCTATCTCAATCTCAAGAATCCACAGTTCTAGTACCTACGGCTCTGATACCACCTGTTGTGGGGACCCGGACGCTAATCAAGTTCTTAAGCATGTTTGGGACTAATTAATCAATTATAAAACAGGGTCTAAAATTTTTTTTTTTTAAAATACAAAGCGGAAACGTAATGTAATATAATCAAATTACATATTAAACATGAACATACAAATCTTGTGTTATCTACAAGAATTCAACTAGGTTCAACTACATATCAGTGCTGAATCCTATGTTGCTTCGAAGCCCGGATCTCCACGCTATCTAATCTTCTCTCATCCTCTTCTTGACCCTGATCCAGCCCCACCTGTTGTCATGCACACATACACAACAAGACAACAGCCGGATAACTCCGGTGAGATATAAATATCCCAGTATAAACAATGTAAACATGCAATCATATAAAAGCATATACGAAAGCATATATAAGAAATATTCTTAACCTGTATCAAATCAGAATACATAATCAATATCAAACATTCAATAATCATGAATGGCATAAACAATGTAAATCAACATGTCGTATCAGACTCAACTCAACTGACGCGTCGTCTCAGACTCGACTCCACTGACGCGTCGTCTCAGACTCGACTCAACTCTATCCTAGGGATCCCGATGTCTGAATAATAATAATTATACCGAATCTCAGTCGATAGGAATGAATCAATCCCTAACGGCATCGATATAATTCATATATCCAGTGTCTGGGCGAATCAGCCGTAGAATTGACGACTCAGTCAATAACCTGACGAATCAGCCAGTAATTAAGCGAATCAGCTTAAATTTAGACGAATCAGTCAATCACCAGACGAATCAGCCGGTGACTAGGCGAATCAGCCTATAATGGACGAATCAGTCAATAACTCAACGACTCAGAAATCAATACATACAATCAGTATCTAAGCAAATCAATCAATGACTAGCGAATCAGCAGTCCTTACATGCAGTGGCTATAAATCAATAGACAACAAACATCAATCTCATCAATTACAAGAATCAATGTAATAAACTAAGTATGTGATTTAGGGAAACTCGAGTCAAACCTTCCTCGAGTTGTGCAATCCCAACACAACATTAATTTATACATGTCACTCTGATACTCTGCCTCTGTCGAAGTCTCGAATTCAAACCTCTCAATATTACTCCTTTTCGTTTCTGAAGAATTATTGCATGTATATATATATATATATATATATATATATATATATATATATATATATATATATATATATATATACACGAACATGCATAAGGCCGAGTGGCACACCCAACGTGCAACACGTCTCGCGCATATGCGCGACATCATCGGCGCATATGCGCGAGACCTACTGGTCTCGTGCTTAGCTTGCTCGGCAGCTCGCGCATATGCGCGCCAATCCTTCGCGCATGTGCGCGACGTTTTCTTCGCAACTCTCGGCCACCCTCGCGCATATGCGCGCCTTCTTCCGCGCATGTGCGCCACCTTTCCTGGAACTCTCGCGCATGTGCGCGCATATAATCGCGCACATGAGCCAACCTTTCTGTTTGGCACCATGAGCTCCTGCCCTGCTCGCGCATATGCGCGCCAATCTTCGCGCATATGCGCGAGACCTTCGGCTCTCGCACCCACGATTTCACCAACAGACTTTTAATTCGTGTCCTGGTTAGCCCTTTAATAATCGTCTTGATTAAAAATCAATAATCATAATTTGACACGATATTAAATCTCGGGCATTACATTTCTCCCCCTCTTAGATCTGAGTTCGTCCTCGAACTCATAAACAATCAATTCAGATATATCAGAAGAAATGTATACAGAGCTTAAATCAAATTCTTATCTTAAAGAATCCATTCTGAAATCAATCTCACAATACTGGCTATACAACATCCGTATACACCAATCAATGGTTCGTAACAACTCAACTTCATCAGCTGTTATCGAATCTGTTTATCTAAATCAACGATATATTCGATCTTTGGTCTCAGTCACCACCAGTCATCGTCCGACGTTGGCATGTTCGGCTTGTCTATCCTGGGCTGCCTTCATTTTCTTCTGACTCAACTTCATTCTTTCAGTCATATCTCTGATCATGTCAGGTTCAATTTCAGGAATCTCAGAGATATCTTCCACTAAAGAGGGAATCGACACCTCTTTTCGTGCAATACTTCGAAAGAAGTTATTTCAATACACGTCTGATAGTTATGATGGTACGAAAACTCACCAAATGGCACTGCATCTTGCCATCTAGTGCTGAAATCAAATACTACTGCTTTCAACTTATCCTCCAATGTCAGGATCGTCTGCTCAGACTATCCCTCGGTCTGTGGATGATTGCGGTACTAAAAGGTAACTTTATACCTAAAGCCTACTGCAACTCTGTCCAACGTACGATATAAACCAAAAATCACGGTCTACTACAATCGACTTTGGCACTCTATGCAGTCTGATCACTCATCTGACATAAATTTCAGTAATCTGGTCATATCGGTACATCATCTTGTACTGAATAAGGCATGCGAATTGGTCAATCGATCAATCACAACCCAAATCGCATCACAACCTCGGGAGGATCTCAGTAATCTCGTTACAAAATTCATGGAATTGTGATCTCCTTTCCTTACAGGAATAGTCAAACTCTGTAATAGTCCTCCGGGTTTCATTTTCTCAGCCTTCATCTGTTGGCAATTTAGATATTTGGCTACAAATTCAGCAATATCAGCTTTCCTTTGTTTCCACCAACACTGTCTTCTATCTGATTCAAACCCGAATTCAGAATAGCAACACTATTCAGTCGGATTCAAGACATCACTCATTAGTACCGATCTGCTAAAATCATAAAACCGCAAATATCTGACACTGATATTCACCTTGGTCAACTAAGCACGGTTAACTCAATCTCTCTGACTGAACTCAGATCTGAAATCTTATCAGGGGAAAACATTACTAACTTTCATATCATTGGTAAATCAGCCAATGATAGACTCAATTTCAGTAAATCAAATGAATACATAAGGAGTCATTCTGCTCCTTTCTGTACTAATTAAATCATAGCTAGTACGAATTATCAAAGGAATTCTCAATCTAGAATCCTTATCGTACAATATTCATCTCTTGGCCATCTCAGGTTCAATTCTCACCCTCTTCTAAAATTAATCTAGGGTAGCTCTGTACTTGATCCGCATATCAATATCCGTAATGCAGTCCCAAACTCAGACAACATCGGTACAATACTAGCTACCATATACTCTAACTCAATCTCATTCTTATCCTACTGTAGTATACCAGATCTAACAGAACTCACTGATACCAGATCTTTTCTCAAAGGAACAGAAACACATACTACAGTAACTAGGGATTCAACAGATAATGCATGGATCAATGCAAATTTTTCATAAATAAAAATATGTGAAGCACCGGTATCCCTCAATACATATGCAGGATAATCAAACAAATCAGTTACCTGCAACATTATCATCTGGTGCTTCCTGAGCCTGCTCCTCGGTCAAAGCAAATACTCTGGCCTGCTGTCTAGGAGGCTGGCCAACTGTCTGGCTTCCTCCTGGCCTCTGCTGTGACTGAGATGGTGCTGGCTGAAATGAAGGAACAGCAGCTGATCGTCTACTCCACTGTGCCGCTGATCCAGATGGTTCGGCTCCCTGGGATCTTTGGGAAACCCTCTGTGGACATACTCTGGCAAAATGTCCCTGTTGCTTACAAAAGTGGCAACTACCAAGTACTCATTGGCATTGTTCAGTGGAATGTCTTCCGCCACAATTTCCGCAGTAAACACCAGTATAACTCTGCTGAGAACCACTAGAGCTAGAAGAACTGCCGCCAGGTTTCTTAAACTGCTTTCCTCTAGCCTTTAGAAAATCTTTTCTTCCACCACTGCTACTGCCACTCTCGAATCGGGGAGGTGATTGCTGTGGTCTCAACACTGGAGGAACAAATTCAGCTCCTCTCTGCCTTATCAGGCCTGCTTCAGCGCCCTTTGCTCTATTCATGGCATCAGCAAAGTTATTCGGTCGTCCTGTGTTCACCAAGGTAAATATATCGGGATTCAAGCCATTGATGAACTGATCAGCAACGGCTTCGTCATTTTCAGACACATGAGGAGCAAACTTCAACAAGGTAGAGAACTTGGTCACATATTCTTCAATGTTCAGCTGACCCTGTCTCAAATTGGCAAACTCCGCCCCCTTGTCCTTTCTGTACGATATCGGGAAAAATCTCTGATAAAACTCAGTTTTAAATACATCCCAAGTAATAATCGTACCTCGTTGCTCCAAGGCCCTCTTCATTGTAACCCACCAGCTTTGTGCAACATCCAGCAACTGGTGTCCAATCAATTTAATCCGGCGCTCATCACTATACTCCAGTGAATTAAACAGCATTTCAATGCTACCTAACCAACTCTCACACTCGACTGACGTCTCAGTACCTTTCAGAGTGGGTGGTTTGAATGACTGAAACCTCTTCAGCAAGGTTTCCATTGGAGTCGGTGTTACATCCATTGGAGGATTCGATGTACTACCCTGTTCTGGAATTCGTCTAGGAGGCATATCTGAAACTCAAAAGGATTAGTGACCCAATCCAACACATCTGTTTCAATTCAATCTCCCTCCCGATCATCTTACTGCTGATCGAGAATCAATTCAGATTCGTGCCCAATAATACATATTACAAAATCAAATCAGATAAATCAAGTAACATGTATTATATAAAGCAATAAGCATGCTAGCATTCACAAACAAGGAAAGAAAACCTCAATCTACCCCGCTCACTATCCTCTTATATCTCAATCTCAAGAATCCACAGTTCTAGTACCTACGGCTCTGATACCACCTGTTGTGGGGACCCGGACGCTAATCAAGTTCTTAAGCATGTTTGGGACTAATTAATCAATTATAAAACAGGGTCTAAAATTTTTTTTTTTTTAAATACAAAGCGAAAACGTAATGTAATATAATCAAATTACATATTAAACATGAACATACAAATCTTGTGTTATCTACAAGAATTCAACTAGGTTCAACTATATATCAGTGCTGAATCCTATGTTGCTTCGAAGCCCGGATCTCCACGCTATCTAATCTTCTCTCATCCTCTTCTTGACCCTGATCCAGCCCCACCTGTTGTCATGCACACATACACAACAAGACAACAGCCGGATAACTCCGGTGAGATATAAATATCCCAGTATAAACAATGTAAACATGCAATCATATAAAAGCATATACGAAAGCATATATAAGAAATATTCTTAACCTGTATCAAATAAGAATACATAATCAATATCAAACATTCAATAATCATGAATGGCATAAACAATGTAAATCAACATGTCGTATCAGACTCCACTCAACCGACGCGTCGTCTCAGACTCGACTCCACTGACGCGTCGTCTCAGACTCGACTCAACTCTATCCTAGGGATCCCGATGTCTGAATAATAATAATTATACCGAATCTCAGTCGATAGGAATGAATCAATCCCTAACAGCATCGATATAATTCATATATCCAGTGTCTGGGCGAATCAGCCGTAGAATTGACGACTCAGTCAATAACCTGACGAATCAGCCAGTAATTAAGCGAATCAGCTTAAATTTAGACGAATCAGTCAATCACCAGACGAATCAGCCGGTGAATAGGCGAATCAGCCTATAATGGACGAATCAGTCAATAACTCAACGACTCAGAAATCAATACATACAATCAGTATCTAAGCAAATCAATCAATGACTAGCGAATCAGCAGTCCTTACATGCAGTGGCTATAAATCAATAGACAACAAACATCAATCTCATCAATTACAAGAATCAATGTAATAAACTAAGTATGTGATTTAGGGAAACTCGAGTCAAACCTTCCTCGAGTTGTGCAATCCCAACACAACATTAATTTATACCTGTCACTCTGATACTCTGCCTCTGTCGAAGTCTCGAATTCAAACCTGTCAATATTACTCTTTTTCGTTTCTGAAGAATTATTGCATGTATATATATATATATATATATATATATATATATATATACACGAACATGCATAAGGCCGAGTGGCACACCCAACGTGCAACACGTCTCGCGCATATGCGCGAGACCTACTGGTCTCGTGCTTAGCTTGCTCGGCAGCTCGCGCATATGCGCGCCAATCCTTCGCGCATGTGCGCGACGTTTTCTTCGCAACTCTCGGCCACCCTCGCGCATATGCGCGCCTTCTTCCGCGCATGTGCGCCACCCTTCCTGGAACTCTCGCGCATGTGCGCGCATATAATCGCGCACATGCGCCAACGTTTCTGTTTGGCACCATGAGCTCCTGCCCTGCTCGCGCATATGCGCGCCAATCTTCGCGCATATGCGCGAGACCTTCGGCTCTCGCACCCACGATTTCACCAACAGACTTTTAATTCGTGTCCTGGTTAGCCCTTTAATAATCGTATTGATTAAAAATCAATAATCATAATTTGACACGATATTAAATCTCGGGCATTACAGATGTAGAAATGCATCTTGAGTCATTGGGTCTAAGTGAGACAATAAAAGAAAATGGCATATCGACATCACAAGAAAAGGCAAAAGCCATTATATTTTTGCGTCGACATCTCGACGAGGGATTGAAATGTGAATATTTAATTGAAAAAGATCTCATGGCTTTGTGGAAAGGATTGAAAGAAAGATTTGAACATGTAAGGGAAGTTATACTTCCGACCGCCCGTGATGAATGTAATATGTTAAGATTCCAAGATTTTAAGAAAGTCAGTGATTATAATTTAGCGATGTATCGAATAATCTAGCAGCTAAAATTTTGTGGACATGAGGTCACCGAATCGGAAATGCTTGAAAAAACATTTTCCACGTTTCATGCATCAAATATTACTCTACAGCAACAATATAGAGTACGTGGATTTGCGAGATATTCTGAACTCATCGCATGTCTTCTTGTAGCGGAAAAGAACAACGAGTTATTAATGAGAAATCATCAGTCCCGACCCACTGGATCAACAGCATTTCCAGAAGTAAATGTTGTAAGTAAAAATGAATTTAAACCTGGAAACCAAAATCAAATTCAAAGACAAGGTTTTGGTCGAGGCCGAGGTCGAGGTCGAGGTCGTGGACGTGGATGTCGAATTGGCCGTGGTCGAGGCCGTGGTTTTGAAAACAATAGAGATATTTATTTTTATAACTCATCTCAAAAGAGCGTCCCAAACCATCCGCAGAAAAGGCATCTTGAGAATACAAGTGTTAATGAGAATCACTCAAAAATATATGAAAGTTCTTGTTTCAGATGTGGTACTCTAGGACATTGGTCCCGTATTTATCGAGCCCCTGAGCATCTTTATAAAGAATCATTAAAGGGGAAAGAAAAGGAGACCAACTTCACTGAACGCAGTGACCGTTTGAGTAATTCAACTCATTTTGATGCTGGTGATTTTATGAATGATTTCTCTGGAAATGATCAATATGTTGGTGGGATAGAAATGAACAATATTGATGCTGCAGATTTTCTCAATGATTTCTCTGAAAATGAACAATATAGTGGTAGAATATAAATGTACAATAATTTATTTTTCATGTATTCATATAATAATATTTTATTGTATAATTATGATATGTGTTATATTTAAATATATATTGCCAGTAATTTTATTTCATTGCATATTTTTTTGAAGTTCAAAAATGGAAAATGCTATGAGCAAAGCTGAAGTTTGCATACCCGATAGTGGTACAACGCACACTATCCTCCGAGATAAAAGATATTTCTTGGAACTAAAACCAACAAAAACAACGGTGAATACAATATAAGGTCCTTTAGACTTGATTAAAGGATGTGGTAAAGCACAATTTTTGTAACCTAATGGTACAAAATTTTTGATCAATGATGCTTTATATTCACCACAATCGAAAAGAAATTTGTTGAGTTTTAATGATATATATCCCCCATGGGTATGATACTCAAACAATGAATGAAGGGAATAAGAAATATATGTGTCTTATCACATATAAATCAGGAAAGAAATATGTGATTGAAAAACTACCAATGCTCCCTACTGGATTGCATTATACACATATAAGTCCCATTGAATCAAACATGGTAGTTGATAATTCTTTGATATTAACCAATTGGCATGATCGATTGGGACATCCTGGTTCAACAATTATGCGAAGAATTATAGAAAATACACATGGTCATCCACTGAAAGACCAGAAGATCTTTCAGAATAATAAGTTTCAATGTAAAGCATGTTCTCTTGGAAAACTTATTATAAGACCATCACCAGCCAAAATCCAAACTGAATCACCAATGTTTCTTGAACGTATTCAGGTTGATATTTGTGGACCAATTCATCCACCATGTGGACCATTCAGATACTTTATGGTATTGATTGATGTCTCAAGCAGATGGTCACATGTATGTTTATTGTCGACTCGAAATGTTGCATTTGCAAGATTACTTGCTCAATTAATAAAATTGAGGAATCAATTTCTCGATTATACAATCAAGATTTTGGTCGAGATACTTTATGGTATTGATTGATGTCTCAAGCAGATGGTCACATGTATGTTTATTGTCGACTCGAAATGTTGCATTTGCAAGATTACTTGCTCAATTAATAAAATTGAGGAATCAATTTCTCGATTATACAATCAAGAATTTAAACCTGGAAACCAAAATCAATTTCAAAGACAAGGTTTTGGTCGAGATCGAGGTCGTGGACGTGGACGTGGAATTGGTCGTGGTCGTGGACGCGGCCGTGGTTTTGAAAATAATAGAGATAGTTATTTTTATAACTCATCTCAAAAGAGCGTCCCAAACCATCCACTGAAAAGACATCATGAGAATACAAGTGTTAATGAGAATCACTCAAAAAGATATGAAAGTTCTTGTTACAGATGTGGTACTCCAGGACATTGGTCCAAAGTTTGTCGACCCCCTGAGCACCTTTGTAAACTTTATAAAGAATCATTAAAGAGGAAAGAAAAGGAGACCAACTTCACTGAACGCAGTGACCATTTTGATGCTGGTGATTTTATGAATGATTTCTCTGGAAATGATCAACATGTTGGTGGGATAGAAATGAACAATTTGATGCTACAGATTTTCTCAATGATTTCTCTGAAAATGAAAAATTTAATGGTAGAATATAAATGTACAGTAATTTATTTTTCATGTATTCATGTAATAATGTTTTATTGTACAATTATGATATGTGTTATATTTACATATGTATTTTCAGTAATTTTATTTTATTGCATATTTTTTTGAAGTTCAAATATGAAAAATGCTATGAGCAAAGCTGAAGTTTGCATACTCGATAGTGGTACAACGCACACTATCCTCCGAGATAAAAGATATTTCTTGGAACTAAAACCAACAAAAACAACGGTGAATACAATATCAGGTCCTGTAGACTTGATTAAAGGATGTGGTAAAGCACAATTTTTGTTACCTAATGGTACAAAATTTTTGATCAATGATGCTTTATATTCACCACAATCGAAAAGAAATTTGTTGAGTTTTAATGATATATATTCCTATGGGTATGATACTCAAACAATGAATGAAGGAAACGAGAAATATATGTGTCTTATCACATATAAATCAGGAAAGAAATATGTGATTGAAAAACTACCAATGCTTCATACTGGATTGCATTATACACATATAAGTCCCATTGAATCTGTAGTATCCCGATTCCTAATTTGGATTAATTATTTTCGGTGGGATCGGAAGGACCGAACCGGGTTCGGATCGTCCGATCATGGTTCGGATCGTCCGAGCCAGATGTCGGATCGTCCGAGCCAGGTGGCTGGACCCGTGGCAGACATGCAGAATTCGGATCGTCCGAGCAAGGGTTCGGATCATCCGAGACAGGTGGCTGGACACGTAGAACGCATGCAAGGTTCGAATCGTCCGAAGTGGGTTCGGATCGTCCGAAGTGTACCAGATCGGAGCTTCCGAAGTGGATCGGAGCGTCCGAACATTGGCTATAAATAGAGGCGCGAGGCTTCATTTGTGACTCGCCATTTCAGAGTGTTCCAGAGCATTTCAGTCGTTTCTGACAGGTTTCTAGTCTTTTTCCGAGGTTCGGGCACTAGCGGGGAGCTACTAGTGTTGTAGCGGAGCTGTGCTCTAGTTTGGAGCTAGCGGCACCAGTGGGCTGACTGCGGACGCAGGCGTGAGTCTAGGACTGATTGTTAGGATCTGCTGGTTTGAGGTACGAAAGTACTATCCGAGATATCCTGGTCGAGTATACATCCTTATATGTGTTGCATGATTATGTGGTGCATTGATATATGTCATATGATGCATGCTATTATGTCACGTTTTATGATGCATGTTGCATTTCATGTTGAGCCGTATCTCCTTCGAGATAGCCTTTACTGTTGAGCTGTATCTCTTTCGAGATAAGCTATATCTTGTGGGGCCGCTCAGCCCTGTTTTGTCTTGTGGACGCATGGACACCGAGAGTACACAGTGGCCGACGGGTCCGGAGGGCTTC
The DNA here is from genome assembly GCF_022965805.1 of Primulina eburnea. Taxonomy (NCBI): domain Eukaryota; kingdom Viridiplantae; phylum Streptophyta; class Magnoliopsida; order Lamiales; family Gesneriaceae; genus Primulina; species Primulina eburnea. The sequence goes on along the minus strand of NC_133103.1, from coordinate 48,075,840 downwards.
GGTGATCCGAGACATTTTAGGTCCACGTCTGTTCTTGTAGTGGATGCAGTGACCCAGAGGAGTACCGCGCGGCACTATCCACTTGGCGCCTCTAGACTGAGCATTTTGAGATCCTTTGTTACTCCTGTTTCTTGACTACCCTGGTATCATATCATAGCATGTGCATTTCATATAGGTTTGTATACTCATGCTTTTGTACTGGGCGTTCTTATCGCTCACGTCCTCGGTTTTGTTTATCTTGGACACCCCATTCCCACGGGGCAGGCCTCAGGTTGGACAGCTCAGGAGGAGGAGGAGGAGGACGTTGAGTAGCTGGTTGGTTTAGTTCTTCGGTATCTTTTTGATTCGATATGGTTGTACCATATATTTGATTATATTTTGAGTTGTTCTGATTTCGATTGGGTTGTATAACTATTGTCGTTAGCCTTATTTCCGCTGTTATCTCTGATTATTATTAATTAAGTTAATTGCATGCTTAGTTCTTCATTAGTAGGTGATTCTGGAACGGGTCACTACATTTATGGTATCAGAGCATGCTTACGATTTTGGGATATAGATTTCTGTTTTGGGATTTTCGTTGACCATTTTACCATTTTCCCCATTCTATCTTGTAGCGATGGCTGACCACTTTGGTGATGAGAGTAGTCAGGGAAGTGTAGGTCGTTGGGGTGACCAGGACGATCGTAGGCGTCATCGTGAGCATCGTCATCGTCGGGATGGTCCTAGGCGTTTTGATTTGCACCGTTTCATTCAGATGGGGCCTAAGCCTTTAGTCGGCGGTGAGACTCCCGATGATGCTGAGGATTGGTTAGAGCGCATGGAGAGTTGTTTCCGTGAATTCCAGTGCACCGAGGAGCAGCAGATGGAGACCCTTAGTTTTCTTCTCGAGGGCCGTGCGCGCAAGTGGTGGCGATCGACTTCTGCGCCGATAGTCCAGTCTCAGGGTAGGGTGACTTGGGCCGATTTCCGTGCAGCTTTCATGCAGCTGTATTTTCCTCCAGCCCTTCGCCAGGCAAAGACGATTGAGCTCCTGAATCTTAAGCAGGGGAGTATGTCTGTTGATGAATATCAGCAGAAGTTCTTCGAGTTGTTACCCTTTGCTCCTCATATCAGTGGCAGTTCTGAGGCCAAGTATGACCATTTCCTTCAGGGTCTTAACCAGGAGATTTTTGATCGAGTCACTGTCTGTGATAATCCTACTTCTTATGATGGGTTAGTGAACCGGTGTCGCCAGGCAGAGATCAGTCTCCAGCGTGGTAGGGCTATTTTTTCTTCTAGACCTCCGAGTACTTTGAGCCCTCGATCTCAGTCTTTCAAGAAGTCAGGTTCTTCTTCTTCTGGATCTGGATCACGGTCTAGCGGTGTTTTCCGCTTTGGTAAGAAGAAGGTTTCTTGTGTGCATTGTGGGAAGAACCATCCATCGGAGCAATGCCGATCAGCCGCGGGAGCTTGTTTTCAGTGCGGAGAGATGGGTCATATCAAGAAGAATTGTCCTCAGTTGCGAGGTGGAGCAGGATCTGGTTCCGGATCTCAGACGACTGTTCAGCAGAGGAGGCAGGGTCAGGCAGTGGGTAGTTCAAATCTTCGACCTCGTGCCCAAGGTCAGGTTTTTGCGCTGAACCAGGATCAGGCTGCAGATGAAACGGAGAGAGTCATAGCAGGTACTTTTCGTTTATGCGGTATTCCTGCTTTTGTTCTTATTGATACCGGAGCATCACATTCATTCATCTCTGCACGATTTGTTAAGCGTCATAAGTTACCGTATGTTTCTCTAGACGTCATTCTTTCTGTTTCTACCCCGATGGGTCATTCGGTGTTAGCTAAGCGTCTAGTGATGGGTTGTCCCTTAGATTTTGAGGGTAACGAATTGATTGCGAATCTTATGATCCTGGAGATGGAAGATTTTGATTGTATTCTAGGTATAGACCTATTGACTACTTACCGAGCTACCGTGGATTGTTACCAGAAGCTTGTTCAGTTTCGTACGACTGAGAGCTCTAGTTGGTTTTTCTATGGTGAGGGAGCGCGACCTCCGATGCCAGTGGTATCTGCTCTGAAAGCCTGTCGTGCTTTAGAGGCGGGCGGGGAAGGCTACCTCATCTATGCGATTGATTCCTTCACAGGTAGTGTTGGTATAGATGATATTCCAGTGGTTTGTGAATTTCCTGATGTTTTTCCAGATGAGATTCCTGGTTTTCCTCCGGTTAGAGAGGTGGAATTTGGCATTGAGTTAATGCCAGGGACTGCACCGATTTCTCGTGCCCCCTATCGTCTTGCTCCGTCAGAGATGAGAGAATTGAAGCAGCAATTGCAGGATCTTCTTGATAAAGGTTATATTCGCCCGAGTGTTTCACCTTGGGGAGCTCCAGTATTGTTTGTCAAGAAGAAAGATGGATCTATGCGATTGTGCATTGATTATCGCCAGCTGAATCGTGTGACGATCAAAAACAAGTATCCATTACCTCGTATCGATGACTTGTTCGATCAGCTTCAGGGTACCTCTGTTTACTCCAAGATTGACTTGCGATCGGGTTATCATCAGATGAGAGTCAGAGATGATGATATTTCCAAGACTGCATTTCGTACTCGATATGGGCATTACGAGTTTCTAATTATGCCATTCGGATTGACGAATGCGCCAGCGGTGTTCATGGATCTAATGAACCGAGTCTTTCGGGATTTTCTGGATCAGTTTGTTGTGGTTTTCATCGATGATATCTTGATTTATTCTCACAGTGTGGAAGAGCATATCCAGCACTTGAGGATTGTGTTGCAGATTCTTCGCGAGAAGCAATTGTATGCTAAGCTGAGTAAGTGCGAGTTCTGGATTGATCGTGTAGTATTCCTTGGTCATGTGATTTCCAAGGAAGGAATTTCTGTGGATCCCAGCAAGATTGAGGCAGTGCTGAATTGGTCACGTCCTACGACGGTGGCTGAGATCCGTAGTTTTCTAGGTCTGGCAGGGTATTATCGTCGCTTCATCAGTGAATTTCTCTCAGGTAGCTAGACCATTGACGCAACTTACTCGGAAGGATGTTCCATTTGAGTGGTCATCTGAGTGCGAAGATAGTTTCAGAGAGCTTCGTCGACTTCTGACTTCTGCACCTGTTTTGACGTTACCGTCAGGATCTGATGGTTTCAGTGTTTACACCGATGCCTCTTTTCAAGGCTTAGGGTGTGTGTTGACGCAGAATGATCATGTGATCGCTTACGCATCCAGGCAGTTAAAACCTCACGAGGAAAAGTATCCTATTCATGATCTAGAATTAGCTGCTATTGTGTTTGCGCTGAAAATCTGGCGTCATTACTTGTACGGGGTTAAGTTTGAAATTTTTACTGATCATAAAAGTCTGAAGTATCTGTTCACTCAGGCTGAGTTGAACATGAGACAACGTCGTTGGATGGATCTACTTAAAGATTATGACTGCGAGATCAAATATCATCCAGGTTCTGCGAATCTCACAGCCGATGCTCTTAGTCGCAAGGTGAGAGTCTCTGCACTTCAGACCAGTGCTATGATTAGTACTATCCAGGATTGTTGTTCATTGGGATTTAATTTCAAACATCGGAAAGGTATGGAGAGCATTCGTGTTGCTACCATTTTATCTGAGCCAGCTTTGTTCGCTCGGATTCGAGATGCTCAGATGTCTGATCTCAAGACTCAGAGATTAGCTCGGTTGGTTGGTGGAGATAGCAATTTCCATTATCAGTCTAATGGTCTTCTGTGTTTGTCTAATCGGGTTGTGGTACCAGAGGATGATACTTTGAGGGAAGAGATCTTATCTCAGGCCCATCGAAGCAAGTTGAGTGTCCATCCAGGAAGCAACAAGATGTATAAAGATTTGAGGACACGATTTTGGTGGAAAGGGATGAAACGCAGCGTTTATCAGTTTGTTTCCAAGTGTCTGGTTTGTCAGCAGGTTAAGGCAGAGCACCGTCGACCGGGAGGATTATTGTTGAACTTACCTATTCCCGAATGGAAGTGGGAGCATATCGCGATGGATTTCATTACTCACTTACCATTGTCTTCGAGGAATAGTGATGCTATTTGGGTAGTGGTGGATCGACTCACCAAATCTGCTCATTTTCTGCCATATAACCGTGATTTCACTTTCAATCGTATGGCTCGATTGTATATTCAAGAGATTTTACGTCTGCATGGAGTGCCAGTCAGTATTGTTAGTGACAGAGATCCTCGTTTTACCTCACGATTTTGGGGTAGTTTCCAGTCGGCATTGGGTACTTCATTAAGTTTAAGTACGGCTTATCATCCAGAGACCGACGGTCAGACAGAGAGGACTATCCGTACACTTGAGGATATGTTGCGAGCCTGTGTTATGGATTTCGGAATCGCTTGGCATGATCATTTGCCTTTGATTGAGTTCGCATACAACAACAGCTATCATCGTAGTATTGGTATGGCACCATTTGAGGCGTTGTATGGGCGACGTTGTCGTACTCCATTATTCTGGGACGAAGTTGGGGAACGACATGTTGAGGGACCGGAGTTAGTCCAGCAGGCTATTGATAAGGTTGCAGTAATCAAGAAGCGGATTAAGATCGCTCAGGATCGACAGGCTAGTTATGCGAACACCAAACGTCGACCTCTTTATTTTCAGCCAGGTGAGAAAGTGTTTCTCCGAGTTTCGCCTTTTCGCAGGATTTTGAGATTTGGTCTCAAGGGTAAGCTGTCTCCGAGATTTATTGGTCCATTTGAAATATTGGAAAGCGTGGGAGATTTGGCTTACAGACTTGCATTGCCGCCGTACCTATCAAGTATTCATGATGTATTCCACGTATCTTTGTTGAGACGATACGTAGCAGATGAGTCTCACATCTTGCATCCCTCTGAAGTTCAACTAAATTCGGATTTGTCTTACGTGGAACGACCAGTGCGGATTCTCGATCGCAAAGACAAGGTATTGCGGAATAAGATCATTCCTCTTGTCTTAGTTCAGTGACAGCACAGAGGCACTGAAGAAGCCACTTGGGAGCTAGAGAGTCGTATGCGTTCGGAGCATCCAGAGCTCTTTTGAGTTGTACTGTAGTTGTACTATGGATGTGTGTGTGTGTTTTCCGTTGTAATCCAAAGATCAGTTGTGTTCAACAACAATTGAGATATAATAACAATGTTGTTACTCCTTTTTGTTCATCCTATAAACCTGATTTCGAGGACGAAATCTTTTTAAGGGGGGGAGAATGTAGTATCCCGATTCCTAATTTGGATTAATTATTTTCGGTGGGATCGGAAGGACCGAACCGGGTTCGGATCGTCCGATCATGGTTCGGATCGTCCGAGCCAGATGTCGGATCGTCCGAGCCAGGTGGCTGGACCCGTGGCAGACATGCAGAATTCGGATCGTCCGAGCAAGGGTTCGGATCGTCCGAGACAGGTGGCTGGACACGTAGAACGCATGCAAGGTTCGGATCGTCCGAAGTGGGTTCGGATCGTCCGAAGTGTACCAGATCGGAGCTTCCGAAGTGGATCGGAGCGTCCGAACATTGGCTATAAATAGAGGCGCGAGGCTTCATTTGTGACTCGCCATTTCAGAGTGTTCCAGAGCATTTCAGTCGTTTCTGACAGGTTTCTAGTCTTTTTCCGAGGTTCGGGCACTAGCGGGGAGCTACTAGTGTTGTAGCGGAGCTGTGCTCTAGTTTGGAGCTAGCGGCACCAGTGGGCTGACTGCGGACGCAGGCGTGAGTCTAGGACTGATTGTTAGGATCTGCTGGTTTGAGGTACGAAAGTACTATCCGAGATATCCTGGTCGAGTATACATTGTTATATGTGTTGCATGATTATGTGGTGCATTGATATATGTCATATGATGCATGCTATTATGTCACGTTTTATGATGCATGTTGCATTTCATGTTGAGCCGTATCTCCTTCGAGATAGCCTTTACTGTTGAGCTGTATCTCTTTCGAGATAAGCTATATCTTGTGGGGCCGCTCAGCCCTGTTTTGTCTTGTGGACGCATGGACACCGAGAGTACACAGTGGCCGACGGGTCCGGAGGGCTTCGGTGATCCGAGACATTTTAGGTCCACGTCTGTTCTTGTAGTGGATGCAGTGAACCAGAGGAGTACCGCGCGGCACTATCCACTTGGCGCCTCTAGACTGAGCATTTTGAGATCCTTTGTTACTCCTGTTTCTTGACTACCCTGGTATCATATCATAGCATGTGCATTTCATATAGGTTTGTATACTCATGCTTTTGTACTGGGCGTTCTTATCGCTCACGTCCTCGGTTTTGTTTATCTTGGACACCCCATTCCCACGGGGCAGGCCTCAGGTTGGACAGCTCAGGAGGAGGAGGAGGAGGACGTTGAGTAGCTGGTTGGTTTAGTTCTTCGGTATCTTTTTGATTCGATATGGTTGTACCGTATATTTGATTATATTTTGAGTTGTTCTGATTTCGATTGGGTTGTATAACTATTGTCGTTAGCCTTATTTCCGCTGTTATCTCTGATTATTATTAATTAAGTTAATTGCATGCTTAGTTCTTCATTAGTAGGTGATTCTGGAACGGGTCACTACAGAATCAAACATGGTAGTTGATAATTCTTCAATATTAACCAATTGACATGATCGATTGGGACATCCTGGTTCAATAATGATGCGAAGAATTATAGAAAATACACATGGTCATCCACTGAAAGACCAGAAGATCTTTCAGAATAATAAGTTTCAATGTAAAGCATGTTCTCTTGGAAAACTTATTATAAGACCATCACCAGTCAAAATCCAAACTGAATCACCAATGTTTCTTGAACGTTTTCAGGGTGATATTTGTGGACCAATCCATCCACCATGTGGACCATTCCGATACTTTATGGTATTGATTGATGCCTCCAGCAGATGGTCACATGTATGTTTATTGTCAACTCGAAATGTTGCATTTGCAAGATTATTTGCTCAAATAATAAAATTGAGGAATCAGTTTCCCGATTATACAATCAAGAAAATTAGACTTAATAATGCTGGTGAATTAACTTCCCAGACTTTCAATGATTATTGTATATCTATGGGAATCATTGTTGAGCATCTTGTTGCTCATGTACATACACAGAATGGATTGGCTGAATCATTGATTAAACGTCTGCAAATGATTGCTAGACCAATGATTATGAAAACAAAGCTCTCTATTTCTATATGGGGACATGCAATTTTACATGCTGCTTCATTAATTCGCATCAGACCAAGTGCATATCATAAATACTCCCCATTGCAGCTTGCATTTGGTAAAGAACCAGATATTTCTCATCTGAGAATTTTTGGATGTATGGTGTATGTGCCTATTGCACCACAACAAAGAAAGAAAATGGGACCTCAAAGAAAGGTTGGAATTTAGATCGTTATGATAGTCCATCAATCATTCGATATCTTGAACCTCAGACAGGCGACGTATTCACAGCACGTTTTGTTGATTGTCATTTTAATGAGAAAATCTTCCCAATGTTAGGGGGAGAACAGAAACATACCGAAAAGGAAATTACATGGTATGTATCATCATTGTTACATCTGGATCCAAGAATAAAACAATTTGAAAAATATGTACAGCAAATTGTACACTTGCAAAGAATAGCAAATCAAATACCAGATGCATTTGCAGACACAAAAAGGGTAACTAAATCATATATACATGCTGCAAATGCCCCTGCTCGAATTGAAATTCCAAAGAAACAAATTGAAGATACTCATGATGTCATTAAACGCATGAAGCGTGGAAGGTCAGTCGGTTCCAAGGATAAAAATCCTCGAAAAAGAAAATTCATAGAGAAACACGATTATCACAAAAGAGAAAATGATATTCCTGAAGAAACACATGATAATCACAAAATAGAGAATGGTGTTCCTAAAGAAACACATGATGATGAAAATGTTCTGTCAGAACCACAAACTGACGAGAATCATGAAATCTATATCAATTATATTAATACTGGAAAAATATGGAACCGAAAAGATATAGAAGAAATTGATGATATATTTTCTTATAATGTGGCAATTGACATCATAAATGATAATGAAGATCATGAACCAAAATCTTTTGGTGAATGTAAAAATCGGCAGGATTGGATAAAATGGAAAGAAGCCATCCAGGTTGAATTGGATTCACTAAATAAACGTAATGTTTTTGGACCTATAGTCCTTACACGTGAAGGTGTAAAACCTGTTGGATACAAATGGGTTTTTATTCGAAAGCGAAATGAGAAAAATGAAATAGTAAGATATAAAGCTCGACTTGTTGCACAAGGTTTTTCTCAAAGGCCTGGAATTGATTATGAAGAAACGTATTCTCCCGTGATGGATGCAATTACGTTTCGGTATTTGATTAGCTTGGCGATAATCTGAAAATTTATAAATGTGTCTTATGGATGTTGTTACAGCTTACTTATATGGATCACTTGATAGTAATATATATATGAAAATCCCTAAAAGATTTAAGATGCCTGAAGCACGAAGTTCAAAACCCAGAGAATGTTATTCTGTGAAATTACAAAGATCATTATATGGGTTAAAGCAATCCGGTCGAATGTCGACTAAGTGATCACTTGATGAAAAATGGATATGTAAATAATTCAATATGCCCTTGTGTTTTCATTAAGAAAACAACATCCGGATGCGTAATTATTGCTGTATATGTTGATGATTTAAACATCATTGGTACGAATAAGGAAATTCAAGAATTTGTGTCATACTTGAAGGAAGAATTTGAAATGAAGGATCTTAGAAAAACCAAGTATTGTCTGGGTTTACAAATTGAACAAAAAGAATGTGGAGTGTTTGTTCACCAGACAAATTATACAGAAAAGATCCTTAAACGTTTTAATATGGATAAATCAAATCCTTTAAGTACTCCAATGGTTGTTAGATCATTAAACATAGAAAAGGATCCATTCCGTCCATGTGAAGATGATGAAGATATTCTTGGTCCAGAAGTACCATATCTAAGTGCTATCGGCGCCCTTATGTATCTTACAAATTGTACAAGGCTTGATATATCTTTTGCCGTAAATTTGTTGGCAAGATTTAGCACATATCCAACAAAGAGACACTGGAACGGAATTAAACACATATTTCGTTATCTACGAGGAACGACAGACTTGGGACTTTTATATTCAAAATATGCTAATCCAAGTATAATTGGTTATGTCGATGCTATATACTTATCTAATCCACACAAGGCACGTTCCCAAACTGGATATGTTTTTACTCGTGGAGGCACTGCAATTTCTTGGCGTTCACAGAAACAAACACTCGTAACAACTTCATCAAATCATGCCGAGATTATTGCACTACATGAAGCAAGTCGTGAATGTGTGTGGTTAAAATCAATGACCCAACATATCCAAATCTCATGCAGATTATCATTCGACGAGAAGCCTGTGATACTATATGAAGATAATGCTACATGTGTCGCTCAAATGAAAGAGGGATACATAAAAAGCGACAGAACTAAACATATTCCTCCTAAGTTCTTCGCATTCACCAAGGAGCTAGAGAAGAATAAATGTATTGATGTTCGTCACATTCAATCAAGTGAAAACTCATCAGATCTCTTCACAAAGGCACTTCATACGTCAATATTCAGAAAGTACATATATAATATTGGGATGCGCAATCTACGAAGTTTGTGAAGAATTGTTCGTGTCAACATGAGGGGGAGTTTACGTGACTGCACTCTTTTTCCCTTGCTATGGTTTTTATCCCAATGGGTTTTTCCTAGTAAGGTTTTTAACGAGGCAGTATAAAAACACGTAATGAAGACAATCATTATGATCATCATCACAAGGGGGAGTGTTGAAAAATAATATTTAAAATGTGTGTTTTGAATATTTGAATGTTGAAAATAAGAGTTGTAAATATTGAAAATTAGTGTGTGATGATGTAGGTAATGATGTATTTTATTTTTGGATTATTTGTAAAGATTTCCTATAAATAGATCTCTCATTTGTGAAGAAAATCACAATTGAGAAGAGAGAAAAATATTATAAAGTGTGTAGTTTGGTAAATTTTGAGAGTTTGAGATTTTTACTTTTTACCATAAATTTTTACTTTTTCACAACAGAGTGGTATATTTCTCCTTTCACGATATTTTGTGGCTCTCTTCTATCCTTTATTTATTGATGATTTGAACTATGCATTTATATGTTCTATTCAATTTCTAGGTACCTAACATCTTTTTATAATCAGATTCGTGGTCAAATCTATTTAATTAAAAATATTTTAAATGATCAGGTCGTAAAATCTTTATGTTATATAAAATAATATAGTAACTAATATATTTTAAATTATAAATATCTTAAATATGCATATAAATCATTAAAAAACAAATTTATCTAAATTTAAAATCTAAACAACATAAGTATAATCAAATATAATTATATTTATATTTTTTAAAAAATAAATCAATCAATATAATGTCTAATACTACTAAAATTGTAACGCCCGATATCTTGATTCTGTTAATATGATATTATTGATTATGAGTTGATGTGATTATAGCCGGGCCAATACGAGACCAGATTGGGCAAAGCATATGAAAAGCATAAATTTTGGACCGAAGGTTTGGCGCCCGGACGGAAATTTTTGACCGCCCGAGCGCCATTGAATAATGCAAGAAGCCCGAGCACCCCGTGCCCGGGCGGTAATTTTTATCCTCCCGAGCGCGATTGTATAATATGCAAGGGCCGAACGTTCCGCGCCCGAGCGGAAATTCATGACCGCCTGAGCGCGAGATATATATATATATATATATATATATATATATATATATATATATATATATATATATATAATATATATATATATATATATATATATATATATATATATATATATATATATATATATATATATATATATATATATATATATATATATATATATATATAATCAATCAACTTATCTCCAGAAAATGCAAAAGGGAAAGAAATCGAAGCCAAGGGAGAGGTTTTCCATCTTGATACTAGAATTGGATTTACGAAAAATCTAACCGTTGGATTTTCAATCCGACTGCGGTACCGAGTTTCTATCGACACAGGCTACAACTGGACGTAAGTTTTATTAAGTTTTGATATGTCTTGAAATTACGATATTACCATAATAGAATATAATTCATATATGATGTTATTGACATGTTAGACATCATAGAATCGAAGTCAGATTGAAAAACAGATTGATTATGGAATTGTTATGGTTTTTCAGATTATATTGATTGATATTGGACAGATTTGAATTATGAATTGATTACAGATTGTATTGGATAGCAGCTATGGATTGTAATTATTATCTGCTGTTGTGACCGGGATATCGATATTGTTCTGTTGTGCCTCTGATTTTGAGTTAAATCCAGATTTATCAGATTCGGTATTGATCTGAGCAGTATATTGATATGGTATTATTTGATATTGTCATTGCCAGATTGAGTGTTGACGGACTTTGAATTCCAGACGGGAACGTTGTTAGAACTGCAATAAAAGAAAGGTATAAGTCAATGTCGAACCGGGAGAATGACTCGAGTGCGATATACTTGAGTTTCCCTAAACCACATACTTATTGTTATTGTGTGCATTGATTTGGATTGATAGGCTTGTTCTATTGATTTATAGAAAGCATGTATTAGATTATTGGTCCCGTGACAGAAGGGCCCGATGGTGATGGAATCGTCACTGACCCATTGCACTTTGTCACAGGATAGTGATTGGCGGAGGTGCCAAAGTCTTTGACGGATAGGTCAAGACACTGGATGTTTAGTTTATATCGATGTTTGATTAGAAGTGGAGTTACTTCTATTACTGAGATTCGATATAGTATGCCAACGTCTGCAAATTGGGTTCCCTAGACTAGGAATGAGTCTAGTCTGAGATACAAAGTCATTAGTTGATTATCAGATTTGTATTGAATTATATTTTCAGATTTTGGTATATATTACTGATATTTGTTTCGTGCTTTATATTGATTATATGATTGCATGTATCGTTGATTTATATTGGGATATATTTCTCACCAAAGTTATCCGACTGTTGTCGTGTTTGTATGTGTGCATGGCAACAGGTGGGACAGGATCAGGGTCGAGGAGATGAGGAGAGATCGTGATTAGAGTGGAGACTACGGACTTGGATTTTAGATAGGGTTTGAACACTTGATATGTAGTCGTTAAACCTTAGTTTTAAATGACTATATATGGTACAAGACTCGTACTTTGTTTTCGATGTATATATTCGAATGAATTCCATTACGTTCCGCATTTGACACTTGTATTAAAAAAATTTAGACCCAGTTTATTATAATTGATTTAATTATTCCCACAAACGATTAAGAAATGAATTACCATCCGGGTCCCCACAAAAATAATATTTTAGTAATTTTTAAAATCCAAATATATATATATAATAAATATAGGTGAACCGATCAGATCGATTTTGAACCGGTTCTGAACGATTGGACCATACAAACAGTTTATAAAATTGTTCTGGACCGGACTTGTGACCTATTCTCGATCGAACCAGCTGGCCTGATCCGATTTCATAAACAATTGTTCAATGTATATAACTATGTGTTTGTTGTTAGTGATATTTTTTATTTCAAAAAATGTAGGAAAAGATTATAGATCAAAAACTATTTGACGAGTATTTAACCATAAATAAATTTTTTACGAGAAAAAAATAGACATGCATGATAAAGACAGATCATTGATACTTTTTCATCAATTAATTGCATATTCGGATTCATCTCTCGACCCAAGTCACAATCGTGATTAGTAACCCAATATGGTATGATCGAAATAAAAAAACATGAGGATGTATCATAGCTTCTTGATAGTGAACTCATATGTATTTATGTTATTTTCTTGTCTTTCAGATATTATATATATGGAATATGAACCATAAAGTTTTACATTTGTCGAAGTCTCGTCGGTTCGATAAGATTGTTGGATATATTTTTATTATAGTTGTGCCTAACCGACAATTACTTTAAGGTGTGTTTGGTTGAGTGGGTTAAATAAAGATAGATTAATAGTAAAATATTTATCGTTAAAATTTTAAGATGTTTTAATAATCATTTTGACCCGGTTTAAGATCCAATTTTATTAATCAAATAATTATCCATAAAATTATATCTTAAACCGGGTCAAAATGATTATTAAAACAACTTCAAATTTTAACGATAAATATTTAACTATTAATCTATCCTTGTTTAATCCACTCAACCAAACATAAGTGATTTGAGACTATTAAGCATATATATATTGGTTATTTAGAGTTTTTCATATTTTTTGTACGTCAAGCTCGATAAACCCAAAAATAAAATTTTATCATTTCTTAATTGTATGTTAATAAATCATATTTAACACGCCCTCACATTAAAATTCTAGTATAGTAAAATCAAATATATGGATAATCTCAATTATTTTTAATCAAGCAAACTTTGTTAACGGCACAAGAAATTGCCTCAAAATATCACTACATAAAATAAAATGAAAACTAAAGAATTTTAACATATTTCTCTTCTATTAGATAGATGAACAAATTTCTTGAAGAAAGCAGAAATGAATGTGAAGTCAGTTTTGAGAGAAAAATAATTTTTTTAAAGGATATATTTTGTGGGGACCCGGACGCTAATCATGTTCTTATTGGGATTAAATTATCTGTTCTGATAACCAGGGTCAAAAAAAATTTTTTTTTCGTTTTAAAATATAACTGCGGAAGGTAATGGAATCTAAATACTATACATGTCTGTATAAAATACATTTCAGTATTAAACGTACAACAAGCTAATTTAAGGTTCAACTACTAAAGTCCAGTAATAAAACCCAGTCTACTGTAAGTCCGGAATCACCACGCTAAACTCGTCTTCTCTCATAATCATCTTGACCCCGAACCAGCCCCTCCTGTTGTCATGCAAACATACAAAACAAGACAACAGCCGGATAACTCCGGTGAGAAATAAATCCCAGTATAAAACATGGTAAACATGTATATAAATAAACTAAGTCATAAAACATGCGAGCATGTATACACACAATATATTTCATAATCTATGAAATTAAGCATGCAGTTCAACTCAGATAAACATGCATATAAACAATCTAAATCATAAAACATGCTAGCACAACTGAAAGCAATAACGACGGGTCCCATGATCTAGGAGCCACATCCATATAAGCATGAAGTCCTAATCAAATCATGTCTAGACTTGACTCGATCTATAACTCTAGGGATCCCAGGGTGAATAAGACGTCACTGGCTGTCACCTACCCTCCCAATCGAGGTGTTGTACGTCTTATTCCTAGACTTCGGTCCGAGCTGTATCGACGGCTGGCAATAGGAGTAATGGCTACTCCTAAGTTGAGATACACCGAACGTCTAGAAGTCTGACAATGACTGTCAAGACTTTCCTATCTTAAATGCAATGAATAAGAATCTGTAAACAAAGCATAATCATATTCATAACGGAATATCTCAATTATCTTACCTGCTTGAATACAATTCTATAATCAAAGCATAATCAGGTAACAATATAAACAATAATCTAGTATGTGATTTTATTGGGAAACTCAAATTCATCTAATTTGAGTTATGCTTCCCGAATATCACATGAATTATACCTTTGTCGTCCCCGTCTGATGAAGACGAAGTCTCGAAGTCGAATTTGTCCATATCTGATCTGAAATGACAATAACCAATACACTGTATCAATGTATAATCCAATTCAACATCTGTCTGGTTAATATCTGAATAAACTATAATCTGATTCATATCAACCATATTACAAGATAACAGAAACCAATACTGAATCCGATCAATCTGTACCCACTGATGTTTAGACGGCATAACAATACAGTCTTGTAACCCCGTCAGTCTTAACATCATAATTATAATACCAGAATTCCTAATAAATCTCAGTACATTCCATAACTTCAGTACCTGTACACTTTAAAATGAATAACAGCATCATTCTGATAGCAATCTCAATCAAATCAACTCTAAAATTCATAACAATGCCATAACCAGTCTATTTCTAAATCTGACTTTGATTCTACAATATCTACGGTAGTAGAAACACCATATCTGAATCATCTTCAATTCTAACAACATCATAAATTCAAATCTTGTCTAAACGTAATAAAACTTACGTCCTTGTGTAGCCTGCGTTGATAGTAACACAGTACCGAAGTCGGATTTCAATTCAGATAGACGGTTTACTCGCAAATCAATTTAAGAAAATAAGAACGAAGCTTTTTCCCTCAAAACCGATTTCTTCTCTCCAGCAATTCTGAGAAATTTCGATTCTTTACATATATATATATATATATATATATATATATATATATATATATATATATATATATATAAATATATATATATATATATATTTATATATATGTTTCATGCATGCAAGACAAGTGGCGTACTTCTTCACGCAGCACGTCTCGCGCATATGCGCGGCCGCGCATATGCGCGAGACCTACTGTCTCGGCGAAAATGCTACTCGCGCATATGCGCCATTAATTCCGCGCATATGCGCCACCCCTTCTGGCCCTCCCGCGCATATGCGCCACTCTACTCGCGCATATGCGCCACTGGTTCTGGCCTTGCCGCGCATGTGCGTGCATTATCTCGCGCATGTGCGCGCAAGCCTCGGCCAGCTCCGCGCATGTGCGCCAATCCATACAGCGTATGTGCGCGGGGCTCTTTCTTGGCACACACATTTACACCTTTCTCATGTGTTCTAGTCCGATCCGTTCCGTCTATACTCATCTTGATTAATTCAATAAATCATTCCGGATTAATCTCCGATACCAGTAATCATATCCAAATCATTTCAGATTACGGTAATTAAATTCTCGGGCATTACATTTCTCCCCCTCTTAGATCTGAGTTCGTCCTCGAACTCACCAATCATCAAACCAAATCTATCAGAAGAACTGTATATCTAGAAGAGTTTAACATATTAACTCATCTCACTAGTCGAATCAATCCCATATTACTGGCTATACAACATCCGTATATACCAACCTGTAAGGTGTAACAAAACAATACCACATGTAGTTACTATCCCATCTGTTTATTCCAATCAAGAACATATTCCATCATCGGTTTCAGGTACCACTCGTCATCATCCGACATTGGTTTCCTACATCTATCCATTCTGAATTATCTTGATAACTAGTGCTAACATTCAGCACTGGAGTTCTACCAATATCTTTCAATATCTGAACAAGACACTCCGACTACCTGTCCATTTTGTGAAAAATCTGCCAGAGAGAGCTTATGATATAATCTACCACAAGTACGCACTTAATCGTAATCATAGTCTGATATACTCTACTCGAAATCATCATTCTAGTCAATCTGACTATTTCTTTGACAGGGATCTCTGTCATCTAGTTCTGTTTGTACATCATCTTTACAAACTACTAGATATAGATTGAACAATCTATCAATCACGATCATACCATATCCCAATCTGAAGAAAATGGTGGTAATTTCGTTATAAAAGCTATAGAAATGTACTCCCATTTCTATTCAGGAATATACTCAGTCGGTAATAATCTTCTAATTCCTAGTTTTTGGCTTCTTTTGTTAGCGATCCAGACATATCAGTACCATTTTTACCAACCTTACAACATAAATTGCTGTCCCAACTGATCTCATCTGTCTATACCAACACTATCTGTTCGAATATCATACATTCTGAACCATCTGAATGAAACTGAATCCCTTACTGTGCATTTCTGACACTGCCTGAGAGTTCAGAGTCGAACTATGCTGTAAAAGATCAGTTAATAACATAAAATAAATAAGAAATACCTACCTGGTATTAGGCTCTGACTATCCATATCAAAAGCTGGAACAATTCTGAAACATTCTGGTATCACACAATAACCAAACCCATAGAAAACGCAAAATCATATCGATGTTATATTGATCTGATCAACAAAATACAGGTCTGAAAATTCTAATCACCGTTCGGGACTGCTGTATTTTCCACAAACAACTCTGATACAATTGGAACTGCATAGTATCACACACTGAATAATACTTACAATAACATCAACTCAAACTCAGAATAGCAATGTCCTATGCTGATCTAGTGAGTTTAAGAAACTCATAACATAATAGATTCTGGCTGGCTGACCAATCTTCATACTATCCAGATCAACTGCTTTATCTCATCTGCAATTAGAATATACTCCCAAACAATATAAGATATCTCAAATACTGATTTAAAATCATAACAATACTCAGCAGATGTAAGTCAACACAAGAAGAAGATAATCAGAATAAGATAATCTGTCCAAATCAGATAAGAAAGTTCTGACATATCTGACATTCTGCTAATTCTGACATTCCTGATACCGTATAGTCTGAATATAAACCTGTATCAATAACTGCATTCGGATCCATACCTGACCCATTGCTGTATACAATAATCACAGTTCTCGGAATATTTAACCCAGTCTTCAAATATTCAATATAAACAATCAGATGCTGTGGATATATCCCGGAATCATAGATATAACAAGCATAATTCTTCAAAATACCCTTGAACACATAATCTGTCAATCTAGAAACAGAACTAAAATGTCTTCAAGAGAAATACACAATCAACTGGATTCTTTAGCCCATACTTTAATCTGTCAATTCTTTCAATTCTCTCTGATAGAGAACCCATCTGACATCTTATCTAAGCAAACACCAGTTAACTATTATATTACTATCAAAGTTTCGGCTCGATTTCAGTGGATCTACTGAATACATAAGGATGCCATCTGTTCCTTTCTGTAATAATCGAGTCCTAAACCCTAAAATTTTCTAAGGACTTCTGGATCGAAAATCCTCATTTATCAACTAGATCTGGTCTTAATCTTACTATTTCTGGAACACATGCTACAATATTTCGGTACTTGTTCAGCATATTCATGTCAATAATGCAATTCAAATCAGATAATACAAGTACATCATAATCTAACCCCATCTCATTCTTATCTAACTGTAGTATATCGTATGTCACAGAAATCTCTGATATCAACACATTCCTCAACAACCAAGGAATTAATACTACCGTATACCCAGACCCAACAAATACAGCATATCTCCATACTACTCATTCACAGATACTCATAAAGAATGCATTAGTATATATCAATACGTATGCAATATAATCATAAAGAATGGTACCTGTTGTAACTACTGGGTCGGTTTTTCACGCATTGCCACCCGATGGTCCTGCTCCCCAGAATCTTTGGGAACCCTTCTGAGGACACACTCTAGCAAAATGCCCATGCTGTCCGCAGATATTGCATCTACCAGTCACTCCCTGGCATTGTTCGGTGGGATGTCTCCCTCCACACCTAGCGCAATAAACTCCAGTATAACTCGGACTGGAACCACTGGAACTGGAGGAACCACTGCCTAACTTCTTGAACTGTTTCTTCCGAGCTTTCAGCAGATCTTGCTTTCCACTCGTGCTGCCACGTTCAAATCTCGAAGGGGATTGTGGCGTCTGGGGTTGCTTCACACACAACCTCGTTAATTGTCGAATCAGACTCTCTTCTGCTCTCTTTGCTTTACTCAAGACATCAGCAAAGTGATAGGGTCGCTGTAGATTCATGAATGCAACTATCTCCGAATTCAATCCTCTAATGAATTGATTCACTACAGCTTCATCATCCCTAGCCATATGAGGAGCAAAACGCAACAGAGTAGAAAATTTAGCAGCATAATCATCAATATTCAATTGACCTTGACTTAAATTCTCAAATTCTGCTTTCTTGTCTTCTCGGTACAAGGCGGAGAAAAATCTTTGATAGAATTCAGTCTTGAAGACTTCCCACGTGATCACAGTACCACGTAGTGCTAATACTCTTTTGATTGTAATCCACCAACTTCTGGCAGCCTCTTGTAATTGGTGAAATACCAATTTAACTCTTTGGTCATCTGTACAATCCAGTAGATCAAACAATATCTCTATGTCCTCAACCCAGTGCTGACACGTTTCAGGCGTCTCTGTACCACTCAGAATCGGCGGCTGAAATAACTGAAATTCTGCCAACTTGGTTTCCATCGGAGTCGCTGACACATCTGTCTGCGGTTCTGGTATATATGGCTGCTCATACGAAGTACTGCCTGTTTCCAAAATCCTTCGGGGAGGTACATCTGATTACCACAAACATTAGTAACCCAATAATACAATGCTGTGCCAATCTTTTCTGATCATGATCATCTTACTGCTGATCATGAATCCAATCTGATTCGTATTCAAGAATACATAATACCAATTCAAATCATATAATTAGGTAAACATGTATCTTTAAGCAGTAACACCTAGTCTCATGCTAGCACACAATGTCAGTCAACATTAAAATCAATCTCATGCTAGCACACAATGTCAGTCAACATTAAAATCAATCTCATGCTAGCACACACATGCAAGGAAAGAAAATTCATCTACCCCGCTCATTCTCTTCTATCTCAATCTAAGTCAATCTAAAAAAATCTATCAGTTCTGACTATCTCAATCTAAAGATCTATCTCTAAAGGATCTATGGCTCTGATACCACCTGTTGTGGGGACCCGGACGCTAATCATGTTCTTATTGGGATTAAATTATCTGTTCTGATAACCAGGGTCAAAAAAAATTTTTTTTTCGTTTTAAAATATAACTGCGGAAGGTAATGGAATCTAAATACTATACATGTCTGTATAAAATACATTTCAGTATTAAACGTACAACAAGCTAATTTAAGGTTCAACTACTAAAGTCCAGTAATAAAACCCAGTCTACTGTAAGTCCGGAATCACCACGCTAAACTCGTCTTCTCTCATAATCATCTTGACCCCGAACCAGCCCCTCCTGTTGTCATGCACACATACAAAACAAGACAACAGCCGGATAACTCCGGTGAGAAATAAATCCCAGTATAAAACATGGTAAACATGTATATAAATAAACTAAGTCATAAAACATGCGAGCATGTATACACACAATATATTTCATAATCTATGAAATTAAGCATGCAGTTCAACTCAGATAAACATGCATATAAACAATCTAAATCATAAAACATGCTAGCACAACTGAAAGCAATAACGACGGGTCCCATGATCTAGGAGCCACATCCATATAAGCATGAAGTCCTAATCAAATCATGTCTAGACTTGACTCGATCTATAACTCTAGGGATCCTGGGGTGAATAAGACGTCACTGGCTGTCACCTACCCTCCCAATCGAGGTGCTGTACGTCTTATTCCTAGACTTCGGTCCGAGCTATATCGACGGCTGGCAATAGGAGTAATGGCTACTCCTAAGTTGAGATACACCGAACGTCTAGAAGTCTGACAATGACTGTCAAGACTTTCCTATCTTAAATGCAATGAATAAGAATCTGTAAACAAAGCATAATCATATTCATAACGGAATATCTCAATTATCTTACCTGCTTGAATACAATTCTATAATCAAAGCATAATCAGGTAACAATATAAACAATAATCTAGTATGTGATTTTATTGGGAAACTCAAATTCATCTAATTTGATTTATGCTTCCCGAATATCACATGAATTATACATTTGTCGTCCCCGTCTGATGAAGACGAAGTCTCGAAGTCGAATTTGTCCATATCTGATCTGAAATGACAATAACCAATACACTGTATCAATGTATAATCCAATTCAACATCTGTCTGGTTAATATCTGAATAAACTATAATCTGATTCATATCAACCATATTACAAGATAACAGAAACCAATACTGAATCTGATCAATCTGAACCCACTGATGTTTAGACGGCATAACAATACAGTCTTGTAACCCCGTCAGTCTTAACATCATAATTATAATACCAGAATTCCTAATAAATCTCAGTACATTCCATAACTTCAGTATCTGTACACTTTAAAATGAATAACAGCATCATTCTGATAGCAATCTCAATCAAATCAACTCTAAAATTCATAACAATGCCATAACCAGTCTATTTCTAAATCTGACTTTGATTCTACAATATCTACGGTAGTAGAAACACCATATCTGAATCATCTTCAATTCTAACAACATCATAAATTCAAATCTTGTCTAAACGTAATAAAACTTACGTCCTTGTGTAGCCTGCGTTGATAGTAACACAGTACCGAAGTCGGATTTCAATTCAGATAGACGGTTACTCGCAAATCAATTTAAGAAAATAAGAACGAAGCTTTTTCCCTCAAAACCGATTTCTTCTCTCCAGCAATTCTGAGAAATTTCGATTCTTTACATACATATATATATATATATATATATATATATATATATATATATATATATATATATATATATGTTTCATGCATGCAAGACAAGTGGCGTACTTCTTCACGCAGCACGTCTCGCGCATATGCGCGGCCACTACTCGCGCATATGCGCGAGACCTACTGTCTCGGCGAAAATGCTACTCGCGCATATGCACCATTAATTCTGCGCATATGCGCCACCCCTTCTGGCCCTCCCGCGCATATGCGCCACTCTACTCGCGCATATGCGCCACTGGTTCTGGCCTTGCCGCGCATGTGCGTGCATTATCTCGCGCATGTGCGCGCAAGCCTCGGCCAGCTCCGCGCATGTGCGCCAATCCATACAGCGCATGTGCGCGGGGCTCTTTCTTGGCACACACATTTACACCTTTCTCATGTGTTCTAGTCCGATCCGTTCCGTCTATACTCATCTTGATTAATTCAATAAATCATTCCGGATTAATCTCCGATTACAGTAATCATATCCAAATCATTTCAGATTACGGTAATTAAATTCTCGGGCATTACATATTTGGAATTTAACATTAATAATGGGCTAATTTGATTAATCAACTAATTTAAGACCAAATTTATTTATTCTATTTTACAAGAGGCTTTTTAAGCAAATCACTTTTTTTACAAATAAATTTGTTTGTGTCAATAGTTTAGTAAATATTATATGAGAGGTTTCACGAATCTTTATCTGTGATATAGATCAACTCTATTCAGATATCAATCAATCGTGCTCATATTTACAGTAATAAGTAATATTTTTTTGTGAATGACTCAAATATGAGTTTCGTCTCATAAAATTTATTTACGAGATTATTTCACAAAAGTTTTTGTGTAGTTGTAAACATGATTTAATATATATTTTTATTTAGAGCTCCGTGATTTAATTTATTTTGAGATAAATAATTAATAATAATTACTTTTAGAAATATTGGGCAATTTTGAGAAAAATACATCTGTCAAAGATTTATTTAAGATTCAGTACCCAGAAGTTTTTTTTTGTATTTTGATACCTGACAAAAAATCAAGTTAGTTTTTAATACATGTTTTATGTATTTTTACCTTTTTACCCTTTTAATTAATAAAAATTGATATAAATACATATTTCTATTGGTCATCTTCTCTTTCCACTCATCATTCCCAATGCATTTGGATGACATGTAAATTGAATTTAAATATTTTTTATTTAAAAAACAAATTCGCAACTAATTGAACTTTTTGAAATACTTAGTTTTACCTGCGAAATACTTAATTTCAATTTTAAAATACTTGATTTTGTAAATGAAATACTTAGAATGTGTATTAAAATACTGAATATTCGAATATGCAACGCAAGTTCACCAAATGCTCTCATTTCCGTCCAAGATCCATTTGGATGACATGCTCATTTCATTTAATTATTTTTTTTATTGTTAAAAAAACAAATTCGCAACTAAGCATTGAACTTATTCAATTATTTAGTTTTACTTGCGAAATACCTAATTTCAATTTTAAAATACTTGATTTGGTAAATGAGATACTCAGAATTGGTATTAAAATACTGGATAATTGAATATGCAACGTAAGTTCAACAAATGCTCGCATTTCATCTAATATGCATTTAGATGACATGTTCATTTCATTTAATTATTTTTTTATTATTTTTTTAAAAAAATTCGTAACTAAGCATTGAAAATTTTGAAATACTTACTTTTATTTGCGAAATACCTGATTTCAATTTTAAATACTTGATTTGGTAATTGAGATACTCATAAAAGTTAATAAAATACTGGATATTTTAGTAGGCAATGTAAGTTCGCCATGTGCTCGCATTTCTATTCAAGATGTATTTAGATGACATGTACATTTCATTTAAATATTTTTTATTTTTAAAAGATAAACAAATTTGCAACTAAGCATTGAACTTTTTGAAGTACTTAATTTTACTTGTGAAATACCTGATTTCAATTTTAAAATACTTGATTTGATAAATGAAATACTCAGAATGAGTATTAAAATACTGGATATTAGAATATGCATCGTAAGCTCACCAAATGCTCACATTTCCATCCAAGATGCATTTGGATGAAATGTTCATTTCATTTAATTATTTTTTTATTGTTTAAAAAAGCAAATTTGTAACTAATTATTGAACTTTTTCAAGTACTTAATTTGTGGGGACCCGGACGCTGATCTTCTTCTTAATCATCTTTGGGATTTAATTATCAATTAAGATAAACAGGGTCTAAAAATTTTTCTTTTTAAAATGTAACTGCGGAAGGTAATGGAATCTAAATACTATACATGTCTGTATATAAAAATACAAATTCAGTATTAAAATACAATAATGTACGACATTCTAATCTAAGGTTCACTACTAAAGTTCTAGTAGGAAAATCTAATCTACTGCAAGTCCGGAATCACCACGCTAACTCGTCTTCTCTCATCGTCATCTCAACCCTGATCCAGCCCCACCTGTTGTCATGCACACATACAAAACACGACAACAGCCGGATAACTCCGGTGAGAATAAATCCCAGTACAAAACATGGTAAGCATGTATATAAAAAAACTAGTTCATAAACCATGCGATCATGTATAAACACAATATATTTCATCATCTATGAACTAAATCAAATAAGCATGCAACTCAATTCAGATAAACATGCATATAAACAATCTAAATCATAAAACATGCTAGCACAACTGAAAGCAATAACGATGGGTCCCATGATCTAGGA
Organism: Primulina eburnea; assembly: GCF_022965805.1. Classification (NCBI taxonomy): domain Eukaryota; kingdom Viridiplantae; phylum Streptophyta; class Magnoliopsida; order Lamiales; family Gesneriaceae; genus Primulina; species Primulina eburnea. The sequence goes on along the minus strand of NC_133103.1, from coordinate 48,051,826 downwards.
GCCACATCCATGTAATCATGCAGTCCTAATCAAATCATGTCTAGACTTGACTCGACTAAACTCTAGGGATCCCGTTGTGAATAAGACGTCACTGGCTGTCACCTACCCTACCAATCGAGGTGTTGTACGTCTTATTCCTAGACTTCGGCCTGATCTGTATCCACGTCTACAAAGGGGCGGTGATCTTCCCCAGAGCTGAGATATCGCCGAACATCTAGAAGTCTGGATGATCTCGCAGACTTTCCTATCTTAATGCATGAATACACAATCTGTAAATAAGCATAATCATCTTAATGCAATGCAACATGATCTGTAAACAAAGCATAATTAGATAAAACATAAACAAGAATAGAGTATGTGATTTATTGGGCAACTCAAGGATGATCTCGATTGAGTTGTTTTTTCCCGAATATCACATGAATTATACCTTTGTCTTCCTGATCTGACGAAGACGATGTCTCGAATCTGTCCATATCAAATCTGAAACGACAATATCAATACTCTGTATCAGTGAATAACTCAATATACAGTCTGTTCTGATCAATACTCAACTCTGAATCTACTCTGATCAATATCTGAACAAGATACCATCTGATTCATATCAACGAATATCACGATGAAATCTAAATCATAACTGAATCTGATCAATTTAAATCAACTGATGTTTTGACGGCATAACAATACAACCTGAATAACCCCGTCAGTTCTGAACATCACAAATATAATACTGGAATTCATAATCTGTGTCAATACAACTCATAATCTGAATACTAACACAATTCTGGTATAGAATCTCAGTTAATATCTTTCAAAAATCATAACAATTGTATAAACAGTCTGTTTCTCAATCTGACTTCGATTCTATGATGTCTAGCATGACAAGAACATCATTTATGAATCCTATTCAATTCTGACCATAGCATAATTTCAAAACAGGTCTAAACGTAATAAAACTTACGTCCAGTTGTAGCCTGTGTTGATAGGAACACAGTACTGAAGTCGGATTCAAAATCAGACGGGCGGATTTCTCAGAAAAGGCGTAAGGATTTTCAACTTTTATTCGGAACCCTTTTCTCGATCTTCCCTTCCTCGATTTCTGAGGAATTCCAAAGGATATATATATATATATATATATAATATATATATATATATATATATATATATACATATAAATATATATATCCAAACTTGCATGAAATGAAACGTGTCTTCTTTTCTCAAAATTGGGTCGGCGCTCGAGCGGTAAGAAAGTACCGCTCGAGCGCGGCACTATCGGTCCAAGACTTTCCCGAATGCACCTTGGCGCTCGGGCGGTCAAAATCTACCGCCCGGGCGCCGAACCTTCTGCCCGAACGATGAATTACCGAAACATTGGCGCTCGGGCGGTTGTTTTCTATCGCTCGAGCGCCGGAGGTGCTGCCCAAATCATTGGCTAATAATGCAACGACGCTCGGTCTCGGCATATTGGTTCATTTAAATTCTTATAATTTCAATCATGTCAATTAATCAACGTCTGATTATAATGATTAAATCTCGGGCATTACATAATTTTACTTGCGAAATACCTGATTTCAATTTTAAAATACTTGATTTGATAAATGAAATACTCAGAATGAGTATTAAAATATTGGATATTAGAATATGCATCGTAAGTTCACCAAATGCTCACATTTCCATCCAAGATGCATTTGGATGAAATGTTCATTTCATTTAATTATTTTTTTATTGTTTAAAAAAGCAAATTTGTAACTAATCATTGAACTTTTTCAAGTACTTAGTTTTACTTGCAAAATACCTAATTTCAATTTTAAATACTTGATTTGGTAAATGCAATACTCAGAATGAGTATTAAAATACTGGATATTCGAATATGCAACGTAAATTCACCAAGTGCTCACATTTCCATCCAAGATGCATTTGGATGACATGTTCATTTCATTTAATTATATTTTTTTATTGTTAAAAAACCAATTCGTAACTAAGCATTGAACTTTTTCAAATACTTGGTTTACTTGTGAAATACCTATTTTCAATTTTAAAATACTTGATTTGGTAAATGAGTATTAAAATACTGAATATTCGAATTTGCAACGTAAGTTCACCAAGTGCTTGCATTTCCATCCAAGATATATTTGGATGATACGTTCATTTCATTTAATTATTTTTGTAAAAAAAAAAACAAATTCGCAACTAAGCATTGAACTTTTTGAAGTACTTAGTTTTATTTGCGAAATATTTAATTTCAATTTTAAAATACTTGATTTGGTAAATGAAATACTCAGAATGAGTATTAAAATACTGGATATTAGAATATGCATCGGAAGTTCACCAAATGCTCACATTTCCATCCAAGATGCATTTGGATGACATGTTCATTTTATTTAATTATTTTTTTATTGTAAAAAATATAAATAAATTTGTAACTAATCATTGAACTTTTTCAAGTACTTGGTTTTATTTACGAAATAACTAATTTCAATTTTAAAATATTTGATTTGGTAAATGAGATACTGAGAATGAGTATTAAAATACTAGATATTCGAATATGCAACGTAAATTCACCAAGTGCTCACATTTCAATCCAAGATGCATTTGGATGACATGTTCATTTCATTTAATTATTTTTTTATTGTTAAAAAAATAAATTCGTAACAAAGCATTGAACTTTTACAAATAATTAGTTTTATTTGCGAAATACCTAAGTTTAATTTTAAAATACTTGATTTGGTAAATGAGATGCGCATAATGAGTATTAAAATAATGGATATTCGAATATGCAATGTAAGTTCACCAAGTGCTCGCATTTCTATCCAAGATACATTTGGATGACATGTTCATTTCATCTAATAGTTTTTTTAATTGTTAAAAAAAACAAATTCGCAACTAAGTATTGAACCTTTTCAAGTACTTAGTTTTACTTCCGAAATATCTAATTTCAGTTTTAAAATATTTGATTTGGTAAATGAGATATTCATAATGAGTATTAAAATACTGGATATTCGAATATGTAAAGTAAGTTCACCAAGTGCTCGTGTTTCCATCCAAGATGTATTTGGATGACATGTTCAAGGACATTTCAACAGCCACAAAGCTTTGAAAGAGAAAAAAGGCTTAGATCGAAGATTTGAGGATTTCCGGACAATGTTCTTCTAGAGAATAGCCCGTGATAGGAACGATTAGCATAATCCGTGGATTTACAATTTATAGAGAAATATGAAGTCGGATACACGTCGATAGTCATAGTCCAGTAGGTCGAAAGCTATGAGATTTAATAAAACGATATGCAATTCACTATCGATAAATAATTAAAGAGATTTAATTACTTCACTGAGTTGAATTAGTTTGGCATAGTTTGAGAAGACGTGTTCAGTTGGATATGAAATCTCGTCGAAAGCATAGATCATTGTCGAATGAATTGAGTAGATTAGCGAGGGGTAGGTGAACTGAGATTCTCAACAAATTCACTTCTCATTGAACTTTAATCAATCATTCTAGCTTTTTTATTGCATCATTTAATCCTTGAACCATTTCATTGAGTTTTTATTTAATAATTGTAGTAGTAAACTGTAACGTACCGTACTTTTACTATTTCAAAATTTGCGGAAAAACTAAAAATTTTCTTAAACATTAAATTCATACAGTCGTTACTTATCATTCAACATAATAATATTTAAAATCAACATCTCATATTCAAATTTTCCAACAAAGTACTTATTCCAAATTATCTCACAACCAACATAAAAACATAATATTTTAAAGTTTTCATAAAACATATACATAATGGTCCTCGGGTTTAGCCTTCCGCTCAGTCCAAGCCTGCCCCTTGGTCGCCACCTCCTGTCTCCTCATCAACATATTCACCTGCATCGATCAAGTCTAGTGAGTCTAAAGACTCAACACGTATAAACTGGGAATAACGAGTATTACATAATAAAACCACATACAACTTTAAAATATAACATATATACTTGAAACTTAAACTTTGCGTAATAAACTTGAACTCTTAATAAACTTAAACTTTCATAATAACTTTGAACTCTCATAAACTTCTTTGAACTTGAACATACAAACTTTGAAACTTGAACTTGCATAATAACTTGAACTTTCATAAACTTGAGCTTTGCATAAACTTTGAACATACATGCATACATAATATGACGTGCCATCACATAAACTTTTCTTTAAACATGATTTCATACTTCAACATACTTAACTTCATCATTTTGCGTAGAGGATGTTTCAAATCAAGTGACCCATAACATAATAAATATCTGATCAGACAAACCACAGTACTGGGCTGACAGGGACGTATCCACTGCCACATACATGAGATCATTGTTCATAATTTAACAGGCCAGTTGATCCACGTTCATAATTTAACGCTTCACAACCACGATCTAACCCGTTCATAATTTAACGGGCGGATTGGTCCCCGTTCATAATTAAACGCTTTCCAATCCTAACTTCAAACCCGTTCATAATTTAACGGGGTGGAGAGGTCCTCGGCCACGTTCACCGACTTCCAAACTCATTCACTTTTGGTCACAAGACATTTAGCATACCTCAAAAACTTCAAATATTTTCTTTGCACGTCATACATAGTTACTTTGCATTGAGGGATTCGTTGGATGTCAATCGGGTCGTTGCTGCAACATACTAATATGAATACATAAACTTAACTTGTACAACTTAAATGTAAATGTCATGCTTAATCCCAAGCTAAATAGATTCTAAGAACACTCTATAATTTCCCATGACATAACCCTGTAAAACATCATATTAAACCATGGTATAAAACCTCAAATCAAACCTTAAATAATAAAAGAATATACCTAAAATCTGAAGGTACACGGACCCCGTCCCTAGATCCGTATCATGGTCCGTGTCCGTGCGCTTAAAAATTGTTGTGATGAAATAAGAAGGCACAGACACTGTGCCTACCTCCGTGTCCGGGTCTGTGTCCGCTCTGTTCGACGAATTATTTTATGAAAATTTTGCGACATGTCTATTCTCCCAATTAACACATAAGGCATCAAGATTCATCACTATGAGACCATTCTAGGACACCATAACAATGAACTAAAATTTTATAATGACCCTACAATTCATACGACCCAAAATATTGTCATTTATATTAAAGTTTATTTCTTACGACATCTTAATAATTCAAGCTCTTAACGACATGAATCAAAACCTAAAAATTTCTCTAAACATCATTACTAACTTTCTTATATGCAGCAACGATCACCCGTCGATCCTCAACAAAGCCTGCAACATAAAAACTTCAAGAACATATTAAAATTCATAACTTTCTTGAAACACGATTTGAGCAGTCATACTTAAAACACCATAACTCACTCGTTTTTAATCCAAATAACTCGAATTTTATATCAAATCGAACGTATCGAAAAGATCTACGTTTTTGTAGTTGAAAGTTTTCTCAAAATATGTACTGAAAAATTGCAGTTTTCGAAAGAACATCAAAACAGAAATTTTCAGATCTAATTTGAGCAGTCATACTAAAAACACCATAACTCACTCGTTTTTAATCTAAATAACTCGAATTTTATATCAAATCGAACGTATCGAAAAGATCTACGTTTTTTTAATTAAAAGTTTTCTCAAAATATGTACCGAAAAATCGCAGTATTTTACAGAACAACAAAAACGTGAATTTGGTGATCCAAAATTGTTTCAAACTTGATCTAGACGTGATTGCTCAAACTTCTACGCATCGCACATATAATTTTTGCATAAATAACAACACAACGCATAATATGATAAGATCGATGCATCAAGAACAGAATATACGTGCCTTTTGATATTTAAAAATACCGTAACGACGATACCGAAGCGGAGACGGAGCGAGAGACTATCCGGGACGAACGTGGCTCGATTTTCTTTGAATAAAACTAAACAAAACTTGCTGGAATTTAAGAGAAAAAGAACGATGGCTCAAGAGGAATTTGGAGAGGAAATAACATAGAAATGATGTTGAGGGAGAAGAGTTTTAAATAAATTTCTCTTCTCCTTTTTAGTCAAAAAGCTAGATAGAAAAATGTGTTGTTTTTGTGTATATGCTTCACGTGTAGTTGTGTGTGTAAAAGTGTTGGAGTATTTGAATATGTGTGTGTGGTGTGTAGTAACCCACATATTATAATTATAAAGTGTGTATTTAATTAAATAAATCATGCTACTAAAAATGTTAAGCCAAATATCAAGTTAATAAAATTCCAATCTCATAATAAATTTACTAAAATCCCCTAATTAAAATAAAATCCTCATTTGAAAAACTTTAAAAGTTTATAAATCTTAAAATAACTTATTATTTAAATTAGGCTTTAAAAATATTAAAACTTCATAAATCATTTAAAATGCATCATACCTAACTTAAAATAAAATACCACAATAAAATTTACTAAAAATCGTCCCGGTCTCCTTTCCTCGATCTCGCCTCGAATAATCTCCTGAAACATAAAACTCGAGAAAATATTTTAACGTAGATCAATTAAACATAAATATTAAAATAATAAATTCATAAATTAAATGAAAGTATGCATTAAAATCATAAAATACATAAGATTTAATAACTTGCACGCACGTGGTTCATATGGACTTAAAATTTTCGAGACATCACATAAACAATCATCTGAAGTATCGCTACTAAAAATTGAATAACTGAGAATAATAATTGAGAAATGCAGTCCTTAGACAATGAAAGTTTTGCTCAATCACTAAGCATTGAACATTTTGACATCGTGCACTTGCGATTATTGAAAGTCCATAACTATATTATTACTTGACATCGTGCACTTGCGATTATTTCGAGCTTGAATATTATTAATATTTACTAAGAATTTTACAATGAAAGTTTTGATCGATCATTAAGCATGGATTACATATTCATCTTATTTAATATTTTTTTGGTAAAAAAATTCTCAAATAAGCATGAAAATTTTAAAGTACTTAGTTTTACTTGAGAAGTACCTAATTTGAGTTTTCAAATACTTGATTTCGTAAATGAGATACACACAATATGCATTAAAATACTGGATATTCGAATATGCAATCTTTCCATGAAAAATTCATTAGTATACTTATTCATATCATTTAAATAAATAAACATAGTTCATTATTCATCAAAGACTAATCGAGAGATGCATTATGAACATAATTCGTAAATGAGCTTGAAGTTTGCACTTTAAGCATATCTATCGATTCTTGGATCAATTATTTATAAAATACTCATAAATATTAATTGACAATACTTTTTTATATTCATTGAATGACTTATTTGACAATTATACTTATTTGACATAATACTTATTGGTAATTATTCATTATATTTATTATTATTTTTTTCTTTAAATGAGATGAATATGTCATCCAAATGCATATTCCAAGGAAAGATAAACACTTGGTGAGCTTATGTTGCATATTCGAATATCCAGTATTCTATTACATATTATGAGTATCTCATGTACAAAATTAAATATTTGCAATATCAAATTAGGTACTTCTCAAATAAAAGCAAATACTTTAAAATATTTATGCTTAGTTGGGAATTTATTTTTTCTTTTACAGAAAAAATATTAAATGTGTAATGCCCGAGAATTTAATTACCGTAATCTGGAATGATTTGGATACGATTACTGTAATCTGAGAGTAATCTGAAATGACTTATTGAATTAATCGCGATAATTATAGACGGAATGGATCGGACTAGAACACATGAGAAAGGTGTAAATGTGTGTGCCAAGAAAGAGCCCCGCGCACATGCGCTGTTTGGATGGGCGCACATGCGCGGAGCTGGCCGAGGCTTGCGCGCACATGCGCGAGATAATGCGCGCACATGCGCGGCAAGGCCAGAACCAGTGGCGCATATGCGCGAAGATGTTGGCGCATATGCGCGGGAGGGCCAGTAGGGGTGGCGCATATGTGCGGAAATATTGGCGCATATGCGCGAGAAGGAAATTGCTAGTTCGAAGGAACTGGCGCATATGCGCGACTTTGTGCGCGCATATGCGCGAAACGTGCAAGACATGCACCTTGCCACTTGCCTTGCATGCATGAAATGTATATATCTACGTATGTATGAATCGAATTCTCCTCAGATTTCATTCAAAAATCGAGAGGTTAGGGGGAAAGCGTTGTTCTTCATTTTAAATTTGATTTATGAGCGATTCGTCTATCTGAATTGAAATCCGACTTCGGTACTGTGTTTGTATCAACACAGGCTACAACTGGACGTAAGTTTTGTTACGTTTAAACAAGATTTGAGTTTATGATGTTGTCAGAATTGAATAGAATTCAGATATGGTATTTATACTACCGTAGATATTATAGAATTGAAGTCAGATTTAGAAACAGACTGTTTATGGAATTTGTACGATTTTCAGAAATGATTTGATTTAGATTTGATATCAGAATTGTGTTATTATTGATTCAGAGTGTACAGATATTGAATTATAGATTGTAGTGAGATATATTATGAATTTTGTATGATATTGTGATGTTGAGAATGACGGGATTACAAGATTGTGTGATTATGCCGTTGAAACATCAGTTAAATTAGATTGATCAGATTCAGATATGATTTAGATTATCTCAAGAGATTGTTGGTATGAATCAGATGGTATTTTGTTCAGATATTGATCAGATTATGTACTGAGTCGAGTATTGACCAGAACCGATTGTGAATTGAATTATACATTGATACAGTATATTTGTTATTGTCATTTCAGATCGGATATGGACAGACTGAACTTCGAGACTTCGTCTTCCTCAGACGGGGAAGATAAAGGTATAATTCATGTGATATTCGGGAAGAACAACTCAATTGAGATCGCGTTGAGTTGCCCAATAAATCACATACTATATTCTTGTTTATGTTTTATCTAATTATGCTTTGTTTACAGATCATGTTGCATTGCATTAAGATGATTATGCTTGTTTACAGATTGTGTATTCATGCATTAAGATAGGAAAGTCTGCGAGATCATCCAGACTTCTAGATGTTCGGCGATATCTCAGCTTAGGGGAAGATCACCGCCCCGTTGTAGATGTGGATACAGATCAGGCCAAAGTCTAGGAATAAGATGTACAGCACCTCGATTGGTAGGGTAGGTGACAGTCAGTGACGTCTTATTCACACCGGGATCCCTAGAGTTATAGATTGAGTCAAGTCTAGACATGATTTGATTAGAACTGCATGCCTACATGGATGTGGCTCCTAGATCATGGGACCCATCGTTATTGCTTTCAGTTGTGCTAGCATGTTTTATGATTTAGATTGTTTATATGCATGTCTATCTGATTTGAGTTGCATGCTTATTTGATTGATTTCCTAGATTATGAAATATATATTGAGTTTATGCATGATCGCATGGTTTATGAACTAGTGTGTTTATATACATGCTTACCATGTTTTATACTGGGATTTATTCTCACCGGAGTTATCCGGCTGTTGTCGTGTTTTGTATGTGTGCATGACAACAGGTGGGGCTGTATCAGGGTCGAGATGACGATAAGAGAAGACGAGTTAGCGTGGTGATTTCGGACTTGCAGTAGATTGGATTTTACTACTAGAACTTTAGTAGTGAACCTTAGATTAGCATATTGTACATTATTGTATTTTAATACTGAATTTGTATTTTTATATACAGACATGTATAGTATTTAGATTCCATTACCTTCCGCAGTTACATTATTAAAAGAAAAATTTTTAGACCCTGTTTATCAGAACTGATAATTAAATCCCAAAGATGATTAAGAAGATGATTAGCGTCCGGGTCCCCACAACAGGTGGTATCAGAGCGATAAATCCTTTATGTGGGGACCCGGGCTCTAAATCTTTTTCTTGGGATTAAATGGATTGTTATTCTAAAATGTGGGTCAATTTTTCGCTTTTATATTTAAATCAAAATATAACTAGACAAGCACAAGTTCTTTATTTAATTTACAACATACAAACATAAAATCTATGTCCTGTTCCGTATGTCCTCAACTAACCAGTAATAAAATACAGTACATAACAAAAGACAACTACTGGTCCGTCTGCTAGGCCCGAGATCTCCACGCTAACACGATCATCTCTGTCTCGACCCAAATCCTGCCCCACCTGTTGTTATGCACACATACAGACATAACAACAGCCGGAAAACCGGTGAGAACACATCCCAGTATAAACATGTGAACATGCATATAAATACTATAAAACATGAAACATGCTGATATGAATGTCATTCATATAAAATCATGAAATGCGAGCCTAATCATGTCTAGATGCGACTCGACTAAAACTCTAGGGATCCCGGTGTGAATAAGACGATCTATCACCTACCCTCCCAATCGGGGTGACGGTACGTCTTATTCCTAGACTTCGGCCTGATCTGTATCCACGTCTACAAAGGGGCGGTGATCTTCCCCTAAGCTGGGATAGAACCGAACATCTAGAAGTCTGCCTGATCTCCAGACTGTCCTATCTTAATGCATGAATACAAAATCTGTAAACAAGCATAATCATCTAATGCAATGTAACATGATCTGTAAACAAAGCATAATAAGAATTGAATACAAGTTCTAATAAACATCTAATGCAATGTAACATGATCTGTAAACAAAGCATAGCGAGATTTGCATACAAGATCTATAAACAAATCTATAATAATAATACCTATATCAAGATATAAACAATAAAACTCGTATGTGGTTTTGGTTGGGAAACTCAAATGTGATCTCATTTGAGTCGTGATTCCCCAAAACAAAACATGTATTATACCTTTCGTCGTAGAATTGCTGTTACAGTCGTGAAGATGAATCTGCAATAGAATGTCTAACACTTTCTAGGAAATGTTTCTTTAACACTTACTAATCAAATGAAATCTCGCGCCTCTATTTATAGACAATGATCGGAAGATCCGATCCACTTCGGACGCTCCGATCTGACACACTTCGGACGCTCCGAACTCACTTCGGACGTTCCGAATCCTGCATGTCTTCCACGTCTCTAGCCAACTGTCTCGGATGATCCGAACTACGATCGGTCGATCCGAACTCTGCATGCCATCCATGTGTCCAGCCACCTGGCTCGGACGCTCCGAACGCCGAACGGACGATCCGAACGCATCGGACGATCCGATCCTGGTTCGGTCCTTCCGGTCTCACCGAAATATAAATAATCCAACATTCTCGATATCGGTCAATCAAATCTCAATAGATATCATTTCTTATTTCTTATGGTTATGTACAATCTTCACAACATATCTATGAATTCGTACATGTCAATCATTGCTCTGGGCATTACATTTCTCCCCCTCTAAGACAGAAGTTCGTCCTCGAACTGAAGTAACCATACAAAGTATCTAAAACAGTTTGATAATCTAAAACTGAATACATACTCATATCATATAAATAACTCGGGGTGTTTCTGCCTCATGTTTTCTTCCGTTTCCCACGTCGCTTCCTCAATGCCATGTCGACTCCACTGAACTTTCACAAGTGGAATGGTCTTCGTTCTGAGCTGTTTGTCCTTTCGATCAAGAATCTGTATCGGTCGTTCTATATAGCTCAAGGTTTGATCAAGTTCAGCTTCGTTCGGTTGAATAACATGAGAAACATCTGGCATATATCTGCGTAACATTGATACATGAAATACGTCATGTATTCCGGATAAAGAAGGAGGAAGAGCAAGTCGATAAGCTCGATCGCCAATCTTTTCAAGAATCTCGTACGGACCAATATATCGAGGAGATAGCTTCCCACGTTTGCCAAATCGCACAACGCCTCTAAAAGGAGAAATTTTCAAGAATACCCTATCTCCTACCTCAAATACTAACGGTCTACGTCTGATATTGGCGTACTTTGCTTGCCTATCCTGTGCTGTCTTCATTCTTTTCTGAATAACCTTTACCTTCTCAGTCATGTCACGAATCATATCTGGCCCAAGTTCTGGTACTTCTGAAACATCATCCCAATATAGCGGAGATCTGCACCTCTTGCCATACAAAGCTTCAAACGGTGCCATCTCAATGCTCGTCTGATAGCTATTATTGTACGAGAATTCGCAAAGAGGTAGGGAATCTTGCCAACTAATGCCAAAATCTAGCACGACGGCTCTCAACATATCCTCTAATGTCTGGATAGTCCGTTCTGACTGTCCGTCTGTCTGAGGATGGTAAGCAGTGCTAAGGTGTAAGGTCGTACCTAACGCCTGCTGTAAACTGTGCCAGAAATGTGAAGTGAATCGTGGATCACGATCTGATACGATAGACTTCGGCACTCCATGCAATCTGACTACCTCACGAATATAAATCTCCGCCATCTGATCCTGTCTATACGTCATTCTATAAGGGATGAAACAAGCAGATTTGGTCAATCTGTCAATAATGACCCAAATCGCATCGCAACCTCTGGATGATCGAGGTAACTTCGTCACGAAATCCATGGAAATGTGGTCCCATTTCCATTCTGGAATGGATAAACTCTGAAGTAAACCCCCCGGCTTCTTCCTCTCGGCCTTCACCTGTTGGCAGTTCAAGCATTTAGACACAAATTCGGCAATGTCTGACTTCATTTGTTTCCACCAGAATTGGGTCTTCAAGTCATTGTACATCTTCCTGCCACCAGGATGAATGCTGAACCGACTACAATGTGCCTCTGTCAGAATCTGCTGCCTCAAATCTGCAACATCTGGCACAACTAGACGGTTATTCACGTACAACACATGATCTCGTACCTGATATTCTGATACATGCCCTGATCTGACCATTTGGATTGATCTTTGCACATTCTGATCAGTTCTTTGTGCTTCCTTAATCCTCATAATCAAATTGGGCTCAACTTGGATCGTAAAGAGTCGTAGTGGCTTACTATCTGTATCAAATTCTAATCCAGATGTACAGCAATTTTCAACTAACTTGTTAACACCTATCGTCGATAAGGACAAAGAACATACCTTACGACTCAAGGCATCGGCTGCTGCATTTGACTTTCCTGGATAATATTTGATTTCACAGTCAAAGTCTTTCAGAAGATCTAGCCATCTACGTTGCCTCATATTCAATTCTGATTGAGAAAATAGGTACTTTAAGCTCTTGTGATCGGAAAAGATCTCAAATTTCTCGCCATAGAGATAATGACGCCAAATCTTTAATGCAAACACGATAGCCGCCAATTCAAGATCATGAATGGGGTATCGAACTTCATGTGGCTTCAATTGTCTCGAGGCGTATGCGATCACATGACCTCGCTGCATAAGAACACATCCCAAACCTCTATGAGAAGCATCACAATATACAACAAAATCACCTGTACCTGAAGGTATCGTCAATACTGGAGCACTGGTCAGCCTTTTCTTCAATTCAACAAAGCTAGACTCACACTCCTCTGACCAAACAAATGGTGCATTCTTTTGTGTTAATTGAGTTATTGGTTTTGCAATACTGGAGAAATTTTTGATAAATCTTCTGTAGTATCCGGCTAAGCCCATGAAACTGCGTATTTCTGGTACAGAAGTCGGTCTCGACCAACTAATCACAGCTTCCACTTTACTCGGATCAACAGAAATACCATCTCCAGAAATGATATGTCCTAAGAAGACAACTCTATTCAACCAAAACTCACACTTTGACAATTTAGCATACAGTCGCTCGTTTCTCAACGTCTGCAAAACAATTCTGAGATGCTCTGCATGCTCATTTCTGTTCTTCGAATACACCAAAATGTCATCAATGAAGACAATCACAAATTCATCTAGATATCTCTGAAACACTTGGTTCATCAAGCCCATAAATACCGCAGGAGCATTTGTTAAACCAAAAGGCATGACAATAAATTCGTAATGTCCATGCCTGGTTCGAAACGCTGTCTTTGGTATGTCTATATCTCGAACTCTGAGCTGATGATAACCAGAACGTAAATCAATCTTAGAATAGACCGAGGATCCCTGCAACTGATCAAATAGGTCATCGATCCTAGGCAAAGGATATTTATTCTTGATCGTTGCCTTGTTCAACTGCCGGTAATCGATACACAACCGCATCGACCCATCTTTCTTTCGCACGAACAGCACCGGAGCGCCCCAAGGAGATACACTAGGTCTGATATATCCCTTGGCTAGAAGATCTTCTAATTGTGCTTTCAATTCTTTGAGTTCGATGGGTGCCATCCTATATGGAGCTCTCGAAATAGGTACGGTACCTGGCGCAAGTTCAATGCTGAAATCTACCTCACGAACCGGAGGTAATCCTGGGATCTCATCTGGAAAAATATCTGGAAATTCCCGTACTACTGGCAGATCTGCCAATGCCGGGCTCGACTTCTGCATATCTACAGCATAAACAAAGAAACCATCCGCTCCTTTCTGTAACAGTCTGTTCATAGTAAGAGCCGAAATCAAGGGAATCCGAGATCTGGAACCCTTCCCGTAGAATTTCCACTCGTCTGTCATCTCGGGTCTGAATCTGACAATCTTGTGGAAACAATCCACGGTGGCTCTGTACTTCGTTAGCATGTCAATACCGACTATACAATCAAAATCAGCTAGACCCAACACTATACAATCTAGGTCAATCTCATGCCCCTCAAACTGTAGAATGCAATGTCTAACCGTAGTTACAGATATTAATCCACTTCCCAACGGAGAATTAATAGACACAACGTCTAACAAAGACTCAACAGGCAATGAATGCAACAATGCAAATCGTTCTGAGATGAATGTATGCGATGCACCTGTATCTATCAAGATATAAGCAGGATAACCATAAAGGAGACAGTTACCTGCTATAACATCATCTGGTGCATCTTGTGCTTGCTCCTCTGTCAACGCAAACACTTGGGCCTGTTGCCTTGGAGGTTGAGTCACAGTCTGACTACCTCGGCCTCTGGGTGGAGTCGGTGCTGGTGGAGGCTGAAAAGAGTGAACCGACGATGCCTGCCGCTCAAACTGAGGTACTGAACCGGATGCTCTTCCACTCTGGCCTTGTTGTACACCTCTCTGTGGACAGACTTTGGCAAAATGCCCCGGTTGCCTACAAATGTTGCATCGGCCTGTAACTCCTTGGCACTGTTCAGTCGCATGCCTACCTCCACAATTATTGCAATATACACCTGAAGTCCTTGAACTTTGATCAAAACCAGTCTGTCTTGATCCGCTGGAGCTGGATGAACTGCTCCCAGGTCGCTTAAACTGCTTCCCCTTCGCCTTCAACTGTTCTTTGCGTCCACTACCACTACCACCACTTTCGAATCGAGGAGGAGGAACTTGGGATGGAGGTAGTGGCGGTCTCGGACTCGGTGCAACATACGGAGCACTCCGTTGTCTAAGCAATCCTGCTTCAGCTCCTTTGGCACGATTCAATGCATCCGAGAAGTTATCGGGTCTCCCAGTATTGACCAACGTAAAGATATCTGGATTCAGGCCATTTATAAACTGATCCGCCATGGCCTCGTCATTTCCTGAAACATGGGGTGCAAAACGAAGCAAAGAAGAGAATTTAGCAACGTACTCCTCAATGTTCAATGGCCCTTGCCTCAGGTTTGCGAATTCAGCGCCTTTATCTTTACGGTAGGATACAGGGAAGAATCGCTGATAAAACTCGGTCTTGAATACCTTCCAAGAAATTTCGGTACCCCGCTGCTCTAAAGCTCTCCTAATGTTCAACCACCAATTCTTTGCTATATCTTGCAATTGATGGCCAATTAGCTTGATCCTCTTCTCATCACTGTACTCCAATGAGTCGAATAGCATCTCAATATCTTCAAGCCAACTTTCGCACTCGATGGCATTCTCGGTACCTTTTAAAGTGGGAGGTCGAAAGGATTGGAATCGCTTCAGCAACGTCTCCATAGGGGTCGCCGTAACATCCATAGGATCTCCGGATGTACTCCCCTGCTCTGGCGCTGCTGGTCGTAGAGGTACGGCTGCTCTTCTAGGAGGCATATCTAATAATCCAACTGATTAGTAAACAAGATATACAACTGTCTCAGCCATCATCTAGTCAGTTACCTCTGATCTAGAATCGGTTCTGATTCAGTCAATCACATGCTGAAATTAATCAAATACCAAACAACATGTAATAAGAAAGCAATAATCATGCTAGCACATCATCAAGCAAGGAAGAAGACTCGATCTACCCCGCTCATTCTATCCTATTTCAGTCTAACGGAACTATCGGCTCTGATACCACCTGTTGTGGGGACCCGGGCTCTAAATCTTTTTCTTGGGATTAAATGGATTGTTATTCTAAAATGTGGGTCAATTTTTCGCTTTTATATTTAAATCAAAATATAACTAGACAAGCACAAGTTCTTTATTTAATTTACAACATACAAACATAAAATCTATGTCCTGTTCCGTATGTCCTCAACTAACCAGTAATAAAATACAGTACATAACAAAAGACAACTACTGGTCCGTCTGCTAGGCCCGAGATCTCCACGCTAACACGATCATCTCTGTCTCGACCCAAATCCTGCCCCACCTGTTGTTATGCACACATACAGACATAACAACAGCCGGAAAACCGGTGAGAACACATCCCAGTATAAACATGTGAACATGCATATAAATACTATAAAACATGAAACATGCTGATATGAATGTCATTCATATAAAATCATGAAATGCGAGCCTAATCATGTCTAGATGCGACTCGACTAAAACTCTAGGGATCCCGGTGTGAATAAGACGATCTATCACCTACCCTCCCAATCGGGGTGACGGTACGTCTTATTCCTAGACTTCGGCCTGATCTGTATCCACGTCTACAAAGGGGCGGTGATCTTCCCCTAAGCTGGGATAGAACCGAACATCTAGAAGTCTGCCTGATCTCCAGACTGTCCTATCTTAATGCATGAATACAAAATCTGTAAACAAGCATAATCATCTAATGCAATGTAACATGATCTGTAAACAAAGCATAATAAGAATTGAATACAAGTTCTAATAAACATCTAATGCAATGTAACATGATCTGTAAACAAAGCATAGCGAGATTTGCATACAAGATCTATAAACAAATCTATAATAATAATACCTATATCAAGATATAAACAATAAAACTCGTATGTGGTTTTGGTTGGGAAACTCAAATGTGATCTCATTTGAGTCGTGATTCCCCAAAACAAAACATGTATTATACCTTTCGTCGTAGAATTGCTGTTACAGTCGTGAAGATGAATCTGCAATAGAATGTCTAACACTTTCTAGGAAATGTTTCTTTAACACTTACTAATCAAATGAAATCTCGCGCCTCTATTTATAGACAATGATCGGAAGATCCGATCCACTTCGGACGCTCCGATCTGACACACTTCGGACGCTCCGAACTCACTTCGGACGTTCCGAATCCTGCATGTCTTCCACGTCTCTAGCCAACTGTCTCGGATGATCCGAACTACGATCGGTCGATCCGAACTCTGCATGCCATCCATGTGTCCAGCCACCTGGCTCGGACGCTCCGAACGCCGAACGGACGATCCGAACGCATCGGACGATCCGATCCTGGTTCGGTCCTTCCGGTCTCACCGAAATATAAATAATCCAACATTCTCGATATCGGTCAATCTAATCTCAATAGATATCATTTCTTATTTCTTATGGTTATGTACAATCTTCACAACATATCTATGAATTTTCGTACATGTCAATCATTGCTCTGGGCATTACACTTTAGGAGAAGATAATCAGAGCCGATAGTTCCTTTATTGATAGATTCTTTTAGATATAGATCTTTTAGACTGAGATAGTCAGAACTGATAGATCTTTTAGACTGAGTTAGATTGAGATAGAAGAGATTGAGCGGGGTAGATGAATTTTCTTTCCTTGCATGTGTGTGCTAGCATGAGATTGATTCTAATGTTGATTGACATTGTGTGCTAGCATGAGACTATGTGTTACTGCTTTAAGATACATGGCTACCTGACTATTTGATTTAAATTGGTATCCTGTATTCTTGAGTATGAATCAGATCGGATTCATGATCAGCAGTAAGATGATCATGATCAGAAAAAGATTGGCACAGATTTGCAGTATTGGGTTACTAATGTTTTTGGTAATCAGATATACCTCCTAGAAGAATTTCAGAAAAGGGCAGTACTTCGTCTGAACAGTTAGATGCATCAGAAGCTCAGCTAGAAGAAAAGATGAAAGAATTTGAGTTATTACAGCCGCCGATTCTGAGTGGTACCGAGACATCTGAAGACTGTCAGAACTGGTTTGATGATATAGAAATCCTGTTTGATTTACTTGATTGTACAGATGAACAGAGGGTTAAAATGGTGCCTTACCAGTTACGAGAAGTCGCCAGGAGTTGGTGGATTACTAGTACACGAATGTGGGCACAGAGAGGTACAGTGATTTCGTGGGAAATATTCAGAACTGAATTCTATCGAAGATTTTTCTCAGCTTCGTACCGAGAGGACAAGAAATTGGAGTTTGAGAATTTGAGCCAAGGACAGCTAAATATTGATGAATATATTGCTAAATTCTCGACTCTAATGTGTTTTGCTCCTCATCTAGCTGGAAATGATGAAGCTTTAGTAAATCAGTTCATCAGAGGGTTGAACTCAGAGGTAGTTGCATTTATGAATTTGCAACGACCTTATCATTTCGCTGATATCTTGAGTAGAGCAAAGAGAGCGGAGGCGAGTCTGATTAGACAATTGACAAGGTTGTGTGTGAAGCAACCCCAGACACAGCAATCCCCTCTTCGATATGAGCACGGTGGTACGAGTAGGAAGCAAGATTTGCTGAAAGCTCAAAAGAAGTCATTCAAGAAGTTAGGAAGTGGTTCCTCGAGTTCCAGTAGTTCTAGTCCGAGCTATACTGGAGTGTATTGCAGGAATTGCGGAGGAAGACATCCCACGGAGCTATGCCAGGGAGTTACTGGTAGTTGTCGTATCTGTCGACAGCCGGGGCACTTTGCTAGAGTTTGTCCCCAGAGAGGTTCCCGAAGATTTCAGGGAGCAGGACCATCTGGATATGGTGATCGAAGAACAGCCCCAGGAGACACCTGATGATATAGTGACAGGTACTGTTACTCTATGATTATGTTGCATATGTATTGATGTATACTAATGCATTCATTACGAGTATCTTTGAAAGAACTGCATTGATATATGCTGTACCTATTAAGTCTGGTTGTACTGTAGTATTGATTCCTGTATTCTGGGAAAAGAAAGATAGATATCAGAGATTTCTGTGACATGTTATATACTACAGTGAAATGAACCCGAGATTGGGTTGGATTATGATGTACTTGTGTTATATGATTTCGATTTCATTATTGACATGTAATGCTAAAAAAGTATAGAAATATTGTGGAATGTGTTCCAGAAATGGTAAGATTAAGATCAGATCTAGTTGAGAATGAGGATTCTAGATCCAGAATTCCTTAGATTATTGTACTGTTATGACTCGATTATCACAGAAAGGAACAAATGGTATCCTTATGTGTTTGGGTAGATATACTGAAATCGAGTCTAACGGTGACAGATTTTCCAGTAATAGATGAGTTGACTGATGTTTGTCAGATAAGATTTTAGCTTTTCTTTATATCTGAAAGATAGATTTCAGAATTGAATCTAGAGTTGATACTGAATGTTGTTTTAGAATTCAGTACAGAATGATATTGAAGATTAATAGAAGGGTACAGATTGCTAACTCCTAGATGCAGGGATATTCTGATGAGTTTATGCTTGTTATATCCATGATATTTGATATGTTAACAGCATCTGATTGATTAAATAGAATATTTGAAGATTTTATTGAATATGTAGAGAACCGTGATTATTGTATACAGAAATTAGTCAGGTATGAATCATAATTGAAACAGATTGTATTAAGAATATGTGATATCTGCAGTTTGTATACCGAATTATTTGCACAGTTGAGACAGAAATCAGCAACTGTAAACGACACAGGTAACAGATATATCAGAATTAGTAGAAATGTCAGAAAGTCAGAATTTCTGAGTTTTACAGATTTCCTTATTCTCTTATTCCCTTATTATGTTATATCTACTTGCGTATTGGGATTGATCTAAATCAGTATTTGAGATATCTTATATTGTTTGGGAGTATATTCTATTTGCAGATGAGGTATGACAGATGATTTGGGCACTGTGAAGATTGATCAGTAGTCAGAATCATCAGTGTTGCCGCAATCTTTGTTTTATGAGTACTAGATCTGTATCGGTTCTTTCTATTCTGAATCTGATGTAATATTCCTGTTATTGTGAATCAGTGTTTGATACAGATTAGTGTAACCAGTTAGACATGTGATCAGAATGTTCAAAATTTGTTTGTAATAATCAGAACAAAGCATCAGTCAGAATAACAGATATTTGATTTTGGTGTTATATGGGACTGATTATGTTATGATATCAAAATGTTTCAGAATTGGTTACAGATTTTGATATTGATAGTCAGAGCCGAATACCAGGTAGGTATTTCTTCTTTATTTTATGTTATTAACTGAATTGTTTATACAGGATGGTTCGAATCTGAATTCACAGATAACGTCAGAACCGAACAGTTATGGATTCAGTTCTCATTCAGATAGTTGTGAATGTGCGTTATTCGAACAGATAGTGGTGATATAGACAGATCAGATCAGTTGTCACAGAATTTGTACAGAAATGTTGGCAGAAATTGTACTGACAAGTCTGAATTGCTAGCAGAAGAAGACAAAAAGATAGAAATCAGAAGATTATTACAGATTTTGTGTAGTTCTGAATAGAAATGGGAGTACATTTCTATGGCTTTCGTAATGAAATTACCGCCATTTCTTTAGATTATGATATGATATGATTATGATTGACAGATTACTCAATCTATATCTATCAGTTTGTACCAGACTACGTACAAACAAAACCAGATGGCATAGATCAATGTCAAAGAAATAGTCAGATTGACGAGAATGTAAGAAGTAGATGATATCAGATTGTGATTTTGATGAAATTGTACTTATGATAGAATATATCATAAGCTCTCTTGTGCAGATTATTCACAGATTGACAGATAGTCAGAGTGTAGTTACCAGATATTGACAAAGATTTGTAGAGCTTTAGTACTGGATGTTAGTACTAGTTTATATGGAATATTGTCATTGTGTGACTTACTGTATGACAATAGTATTGAGATAGTTCAGAATGGACAGATTTAAGAAACCAATGTCGGATGATGACGATTGGTATTGGAAGATGAAGATTGATTATGTCCTAGATTGGGATAGACCGATGGGATAACAACTACAGGTGGTGTTGTTTGGTTATAGACTGCAGATTGGCATATACGGATGTTGTATAGCCAGTAATGTGGGATTGAGTCAGCTAGAACGAGTTGAAAAAGGATTATGATATTATAATTCTTGAATTTTGATTTCAGATTGGAATCAGAGATATACCTTATAATGATGTTAGTGAAACGAGTTTGGATGTTAAACTCTGTTATACAGTTCTTCTGATAGATTTGGTTTGATGATTGGTGAGTTCGAGGACGAACTCAGATCTAAGAGGGGGAGA
Organism: Primulina eburnea; assembly: GCF_022965805.1. NCBI lineage: Eukaryota > Viridiplantae > Streptophyta > Magnoliopsida > Lamiales > Gesneriaceae > Primulina > Primulina eburnea. The sequence continues at coordinate 48,030,302 of NC_133103.1, read as the reverse complement.
AATGTAATGCCCGAGAATTTAATTACCGTAATCTGGAATGATTTGGATACGATTACTGTAATCTGAGAGTAATCTGAAATGACTTATTGAATTAATCACGATAATTATAGACGAAATGGATCGGACTAGAACACATGAGAAAGGTGTAAATGTGTGTGCCAAGAAAGAGCCCCGCGCACATGCGCTGTTTGGATGGGCGCACATGCGCGGAGCTGGCCGAGGCTTGCGCGCACATGCGCGAGATAATGCGCGCACATGCGCGGCAAGGCCAGAACTAGTGGCGCATATGCGCGAAGATGTTGGCGCATATGCGCGGGAGGGCCAGTAGGGGTGGCGCATATGCGCGGAAATATTGGCGCATATGCGCGAGAAGGAAATTGCTAGTTCGAAGGAACTGGCGCATATGCGCGACTTTGTGCGCGCATATGCGCGAAACGTGCAAGACATGCACCTTGCCACTTGCCTTGCATGCATGAAATGTATATATCTATGTATGTATGAATCGAATTCTCCTCAGATTTCATTCAGAAATCGAGAGGTTAGGGGGAAAGCGTTGTTCTTCATTTCAAATTTGATTTATGAGCGATTCGTCTATCTGAATTGAAATCCGACTTCGGTACTGTGTTTGTATCAACACAGGCTACAACTGGACGTAAGTTTTGTTACGTTTAAACAAGATTTGAGTTTATGATGTTGTCAGAATTGAATAGAATTCAGATATGGTATTTATACTACCGTAGATATTATAGAATTGAAGTCAGATTTAGAAACAGACTGTTTATGGAATTTGTACGATTTTCAGAAATGATTTGATTTAGATTTGATATCAGAATTGTGTTATTATTGATTCAGAGTGTACAGATATTGAATTATAGATTGTACTGAGATATATTATGAATTCTGTATGATATTGTGATGTTGAGAATGACGGGATTACAAGATTGTGTGATTATGCCGTTGAAACATCAGTTAAATTAGATTGATCAGATTCAGATATGATTTAGATTATCTCAAGAGATTGTTGGTATGAATCAGATGGTATTTTGTTCAGATATTGATCAGATTATGTACTGAGTCGAGTATTGACCAGAACCGATTGTGAATTGAATTATACATTGATACAGTATATTTGTTATTGTCATTTCAGATCGGATATGGACAGACTGAACTTCGAGACTTCGTCTTCCTCAGACGGGGAAGATAAAGGTATAATTCATGTGATATTCGGGAAGAACAACTCAATTGAGATCGCGTTGAGTTGCCCAATAAATCACATACTATATTCTTGTTTATGTTTTATCTAATTATGCTTTGTTTACAGATCATGTTGCATTGCATTAAGATGATTATGCTTGTTTACAGATTGTGTATTCATGCATTAAGATAGGAAAGTCTGCGAGATCATCCAGACTTCTAGATGTTCGGCGATATCTCAGCTTAGGGGAAGATCACCGCCCCTTTGTAGATGTGGATACAGATCAGGCCGAAGTCTAGGAATAAGACGTACAGCACCTCGATTGGTAGGGTAGGTGACAGCCAGTGACGTCTTATTCACACCGGGATCCCTAGAGTTATAGATTGAGTCAAGTCTAGACATGATTTGATTAGAACTGCATGCCTACATGGATGTGGCTCCTAGATCATGGGACCCATCGTTATTGCTTTCAGTTGTGCTAGCATGTTTTATGATTTAGATTGTTTATATGTGTAATGCCCGAGAATTTAATTACCGTAATCTGAAATGATTTGGATATGATTACTGTAATCGGAGATTAATTCGGAATGATTTATTGAATTAATCAAGATAATTATAGACGGGACGCGTTCTTGTTAGATTTTGAAAGGAAGAATATTGCGTGTGCGTGACTCGAAGGTCTCGCGCATATGCGCGAGAAGTGTACTCACATATGCGCGAGCCATGCGAGAAGCCAAGGGAGAAATCCAGAAGGTTTGGCGCACATGCGCGGTGTAAATGCGCGCACATGCGCGGCAAGGCCAGAACCAGTGGCGCATATGCGCGAGTAAAGTGGTGCATATGCGCGGGAGGGCCAGAAGGGGTGGCGCATATGCGCGGAATTAATAGCGCATATGCGCGAGTAGCAGTTTCGCCGAGACAGTAGGTCTCGCGCATATGCGCGAGTAGTGGCCGCGCCTATGCGCGAGACGTGTTGCGCGAAGGACGAGCCATGTGCTTTGCTGCATGTGAGTGTAAGTATATATATATATTTACATGCGTAAATCTCATTTCAGAAGAGGAGAAATCGAGATTTGAAGGGAAAGCTTCGTTCTTAATGTTCAAAATCGATTTATGAGCGATTCGTCTATCTGAATTGAAATCCGACTTCGGTACCGTGTTTGTATCAACACAGGCTACAACTGGACATCAGATATGGACAAATTCGACTTCGAGACTTCGTCTTCATCAGACGGGGACGACAAAGGTATAATTCATGTGATATTCGGGAAGAACAACTCAATTGAGATCGCGTTGAGTTGCCCAATAAATCACATACTATACTCTTGTTTATGTTTATATTATTATGCAATGATTATAGATTGTTATTCATGCATTAAGATAGGACAGTCTGGAGATCAGGCAGACTCTAGACGTTCGGCGATATCTCAGCTCTGGGGAAGATCACCGCCCCTTTGTAGATGTGGATACAGATCAGGCCGAAGTCTAGGAATAAGACGTACAGCACCTCGATTGGTAGGGTAGGTGACAGCCAGTGACGTCTTATTCACCCCGGGATCCCTAGAGTTACAGATCGAGTCGAGTCTAGACATGGTTTGATTAGGACGGCATGCTTATATAGATGTGGCTCCTAGATCATGGGACCCATCGTTATTGCTTCCAGTTGTGCTAGCATGTTTTTATGATTTAGATTGGTTATATGCATGTTTAGCTGATTTGAAGTACATGCTTGTTGTGATTAGATTTCATAGCTTATGAAATCAAATGTTTTGAATTTATTCGTGACAGCATGTTTCATGAATTATTTTATGTATATACATGTTTACCATGTTTTATACTGGGATTTATTTCTCACCGGAGTTATCCGGCTGTTGTCTTGTTTTGTATGTGTGCATGACAACAGGTGGGGCTGGATCAGGGTCGAGATGACGATGAGAGAAGACGAGTTAGCGTGGTGATTCCGGACTTGTAGTAGACTTGGTTTATTACTTGAATTTAGTAATTGAACCTTAGACTTAGGTTGTACAGTATTGTACTTTTCTACTGAACTGTAGTTTTATACAGAAAGGTATATTGTTTAGATTCCATTACCTTCCGCAGTTACATTTTAAAAAGAAAAATTTTTAGACCCTGTTTTATCTGAATTGATAATTAAATCCCAAATATGATAAGAAAATGATTAGCGTCCGGGTCCCCACAACAGGTGGTATCAGAGCCATAGATCCTTTAGAGATAGATCTTTAGATTGAGTGATAGGACTCGTTTTTACGTGTTTTTAGTGTTAGTTTTGAGTCGCATTCATGCATCATATTAGTTTGTTTTAGTTTAATTTAGCATTCATTTAGCATTATTTAGCATTTGGCTGATCTCGTGTATTTTGTGGTTGTTTTGTAGGAATTGGACCAAAAAGGGGGATTTTATATGCAGAGCAGCGAGAATGCCTCGCTAGGGCGGTCAAAAGTGACCGCCCCAGCGAGCATTTTAATCCAGCCGAGGAGTATTTGCGCGAACCTCTCGCTAGGGCGGTCAAAAGTGACCGCCCCAGCGAGACCAAAGACGCGGCCAAGGATTTTTATTCGAGAACCACTCGCCCCAGCGGTAAAAAGTGGCCGCCCTAGCGAGCGACGAAATCCGAGAAGATTTGTTTCCAAATTTTATGGACTCTATAAAACCACCTAACCTAATACACGAGAAAGCGCGCCGCGATTTGGAAGGGAGAGCACTGTAGCAGGCGATAGCTCAACGGAACCGGAACAAGAACTCAACAGCGTTTTCTCTTTACTCTTTTATTGTAGTTAGGATTTAGGGGATCCGACCCCGAACCGTTGTTTGATTATTTAATTCTCGACTTTTGATTCATTCTTGATTGTGCTATTATTTTACATTGAATTGTTAAAGCCTAGCTAACTTTAATAATATCTAATATTGTGGGTGAGTTCGAGAGAATAACTTGCGATAGGAACAAGTAGCATAATCCGTGGATCTACAATTTACATAGAGATATGAAGTTGGATACACGTTGGTAGTCATAGTCCAGTAGAGCGAAAACTAAGGGATTTCATAGATCGACATGCAATTCACCGTTAGTAAATAATAAAAGAGATTTTATTATTCTTTCGTGTAGAATTAGTTTAGCATAGCTCGAGAGAGTATGTTAATTGCTTAGGAAATCCTGTCAAAAGCGTAAATCAGTGTCGATATTAATTAATTAAATTAACGACGGGTAGGTGAACCGAGATCCTAACACTCGCTTATTTATTATTTTAGTTTATATTATTTTTAATGTGTTTGTTTCAATTTAGTGTTTTAGTATTAATTTAGTTAATAAGTAATTCAATTGTCGATTTAATTAATTAAAGAATTTAATTTAAAGTAAATTTGTCTAATCAATCTCTGTGGGATCGATACTCGTACTCTTATACGTTTTACTATAACTTGACATCGTGCACTTGCGATTATTTCGAGCCTGAATTTTTATTTATTTTTATTGGAGATTTTACTGTGCAAGTTTTGCTCGATCAAGTTTTTGGCGCCGTTGCCGGGGATTGAAATTGACAAATTTTTCTTTTTGTTATTTTCTTTAGTTAATTTAATTTTTTTTAGTTATTTATTTTATTTTATTCCTGCGTGATCTACCGTTTTCTATTTTCTTTTTGCAGGAAATTTTCTTGTGCAATACTTTGAGATGTTTCATCGAAAAGTATTCACAAGATTTGCCCAACAACGCGGAGAGCCTTTTTACGCAGCTTGGGAGAGATTCGATTATTTAGCAAACAATTTCCTGTATCATGATTTTTCTAACTATTCTCTTCTTAAATTTTTCCTTAATGGTTTGGATGCACTAACACGAAGATGGGTGATCGACGGAGCACTAACAACAGGCAGTCCACTATTTTGCCGAGATGATGAGAAAATGATACTTTGTTGGGTGATATGGCGGACTTTGACTACCATAGATATTGGGATCTTTCACCACAGTGTTGGAGTCATCAATACACACAAGATCATTACCCAGAGTTTATAGACCAACCATTTGAGTTTCAAAATGATGAGAGAGATAGCCATGAACTGATCACGACTCAACTAGAAGATACCGTGGATAGGTATGTGGCACTGACTGAGGCAGCTATAGAAAATCAAATTAATTCTCTGCGCAACCTTGAGGAGCAAATAGAGAATATCAAGAAATCCATCTTTCAGAGTCGCCGAGAACATGAAGTGAAGCGAGATACTCAACCGGTGATCGATCCGGTTTGGTTTGATGATGATGACTCAAACAACCAAGATAGTGAGAATGAGTTGGATAAGACTGAAAATCTAGAGTTGTTTGATCCTTCGCTGGTAAATGAGCCTCAGTCGGAAGAGATTTTTGAAGAATTTTCTGATAAAGGAGTGCCGACACTATTTTTCTCATCTCATGCCGATTATTCAGAGTTGTGTGTTGTTGAGGTGACGAGCTTAATGTGCCTATATCTATCCAGACTTGAGGGCATTTGGAATCCAGACCCAGATGTGGTGTCATATGACACTTACTTTGGGCATCAGCCGCTCTTTGATAAGGACTTCGGAGGGACAAGCCGACGACTAGAAATCAGGCGCTACTTGGGAGGCAACCCAAGCGTTTTATATTTTAGTTATTTATTTTAATTTTAGTTGTTGCATTGAGTCCCGGTTTCGTGGTTATTTGATTTTGCTCAATTTCTTTTGTGCCAGGTGAGCATACTGGAGGACGTGGGAGATTGATGGCCTTAGGAGCTCGTACAATAGGAGATGATTGATGTCTACAACTACTACAATATAATCAACCAGGGGAGTTTTTATTTTATTTTTATTAAATTATTAATTATTAATAATTTTTTTTTTTTACGCATGCATTTAGTTGTTTGGTTTTATCTATCTATTTAATTTTTCTATGTCGTCTAGTGCAATGGGGACATTGCACGACTTTAGTATGAGGGGGTGGGGTAGGTATTTTCTTTTAGTTATTTGGTATCATTTAAAAAAAATAATAAAAAATAAAAAAAATTGGATGATGAAATTTGGCCAATGATGAATGCGAATTGATGATAAACAAGCTCATTGATCTTGTTTCTTCATTAAGTTTTAGACACCCCTGTTGTTGAAGCATGAAATTTTTGCTTGAATGTTGAATATTTTTAAACACATGTTGTAACTAGTGAATTTTGTGAATAGTAGTGCAATTTTGAATTTTTGTGGGGAATTTGAGAAGCATGAGGTGTGAGTTGAACTTGAGTGCATGTCTATGAAATGAGTTACTAACCAGTGGCACAATAATGAATTAGACAATTTTTTTTTTATGGATTTGAATATGGAGTACATAGTGAAAATTGTGCACTTAAAAAAAAAAAAAAAGTTTCTTGTAAAAAGGAACTATTGAAAAAAAAAAAAAAAAAGGAAATGTAAGGTGACGGGGAGCCAAATAAAGGAATGAAATCCTATTCCTAGGCTAAAAAGTTGGAGATGTAAGGAGACGAGGAATGTCGGATAAAAAAAATCTGACAAGTGCATAATGAAAATGAGCTGTGTATTCCCGTCTTTTAATCAATTGACTATACTCTGATAATAAGTGAATCCTAATGTGCAAATATGAAGTCCTAATTAGTTGTACTTACTGGTTAGCAATGAGTGGAGACTGGAGCATGAAAGTGAACTTGCATTTAACATGTAAATCGAGTTATCTTGCAAATTTCAGGAATGAATCTACTTGAAAGACACGATACTGGAAACAACATTGCACTCACACACGTTCACGTTCAACGCATAAAAATTAGTGTGGAAATTTCAAGGGGTGTGCGATGACTTGTGTTGTACATTGATCAATGGAAAATATACTTAAGATTTGTTGATGCATGAGTTGAGCCATTACATATCATTGAATTAGTTTTCATTTTATTTTATTTATTTGATTTTTGTTTTTGTTTTTGTTGAGTTTGTTTAGTATCTCGTGCTTTAACCTATTTTACTCGAGGGCGAGCAAAAGGTTAGTATGAGGGGGTTGATAGGACTCGTTTTTACGTGTTTTTAGTGTTAGTTTTGAGTCGCATTCATGCATCATATTAGTTTGTTTTAGTTTAATTTAGCATTCATTTAGCATTATTTAGCATTTGGCTGATCTCGTGTATTTTGTGGTTGTTTTGTAGGAATTGGACCAAAAAGGAGGATTTTATATGCAGAGCAGCGAGAATGCCTCGCTAGGGCGGTCAAAAGTGACCGCCCCAGCGAGCATTTTAATCCAGCCGAGGAGTATTTGCGCGAACCTCTCGCTAGGGCAGTCAAAAGTGACCGCCCCAGCGAGACTAAAGACGCGGCCAAGGATTTTTATTCGAGAACCACTCGCCCCAGCGGTAAAAAGTGGTCGCCCTAGCGAGCGACGAAATCCGAGAAGATTTGTTTCCAAATTTTATGGACTCTATAAAACCACCTAACCTAATACACGAGAAAGCGCGCCGCGATTTGGAAGGGAGAGCACTGTAGCAGGCGATAGCTCAACGGAACCGGAACAAGAACTCAACAGCGTTTTCTCTTTACTCTTTTATTGTAGTTAGGATTTAGGGGATCCGACCCCGAACCGTTGTTTGATTATTTAATTCTCGACTTTTGATTCATTCTTGATTGTGCTATTATTTTACATTGAATTGTTAAAGCCTAGCTAACTTTAATAATATCTAATATTGTGGGTGAGTTCGAGAGAATAACTTGCGATAGGAACAAGTAGCATAATCCGTGGATCTACAATTTACATAGAGATATGAAGTTGGATACACGTTGGTAGTCATAGTCCAGTAGAGCGAAAACTAAGAGATTTCATATATCGACATGCAATTCACCGTTAGTAAATAATAAAAGAGATTTTATTATTCTTTCGTGTAGAATTAGTTTAGCATAGCTCGAGAGAGTATGTTAATTGCTTAGGAAATCCTGTCAAAAGCGTAAATCAGTGTCGATATTAATTAATTAAATTAACGACGGGTAGGTGAACCGAGATCCTAACACTCGCTTATTTATTATTTTAGTTTATATTATTTTTAATGTGTTTGTTTCAATTTAGTGTTTTAGTATTAATTTAATTAATAAGTAATTCAATTGTCGTTTTAATTAATTAAAGAATTTAATTTAAAGTAAATTTGTCTAATCAATCTCTGTGGGATCGATACTCGTACTCTTATACGTTTTACTATAACTTGACATCGTGCACTTGCGATTATTTCGAGCCTGAATTTTTATTTATTTTTATTGGAGATTTTACTGTGCAAGTTTTGCTCGATCATTGAGATAGTCAGAACTGATAGATCTTTTAGATTGACTTAGATTGAGATAGAAGAGAATGAGCGGGGTAGATGAATTTTCTTTCCTTGCATGTGTGTGTGCTAGCATGAGATTGCTTATGATGTTGATTTACATTGTGATGCTAGCATGAGATTATGTGTTACTGCTTTTAGATACATACTTACCTGATTATATGATTTGAATTGGTATTATGTGTTCTTAAATATGAATCAGATCGGATTCATGATCAGCAGTAAGATGATCATAATCAGAAAAGATTAGAACAGAATTGTATTATTGGGTTACTAATGTTGGGGTAATCAGATGTACCTCCCCGAAGGATTTTGGAAACAGGCAGTACTTCGTATGAGCAGCCATATATACCAGAACCGCAGATAGATGTGTCAGCGACTCCGATGGAAACCAAGTTGGCAGAATTTCAGTTATTTCAGCCGCCGATTCTGAGTGGTACAGAGACGCCTGAAACGTGTCAGCACTGGGTTGAGGACATAGAGATATTGTTTGATCTACTGGATTGTACAGATGACCAAAGAGTTAAATTGGTATTTCACCAATTACAAGAGGCTGCCAGAAGTTGGTGGATTACAATCAAAAGAGTATTAGCACTACGTGGTACTGTGATCACGTGAGAAGTCTTCAAGACTGAATTCTATCAACGATTTTTCTCCGCCTCGTACCGAGAAGACAAGAAAGCAGAATTTGATAATTTAAGTCAAGGTCAATTGAATATTGATGATTATGCTGCTAAATTTTCTACTCTGTTGCGTTTTGCTCCTCATATGGCTAGGGATGATGAAGCTGTAGTGAATCAATTCATTAGAGGATTGAATTCGGAGATAGTTGCATTCATGAATCTACAGCGACCCTATCACTTTGCTGATGTCTTGAGTAAAGCAAAGAGAGCAGAAGAGAGTCTGATTCGACAATTAACGAGGTTGTGTGTGAAGCAACCCCAGACACCACAATCCCCTTCGAGATTTGAACGTGGCAGCACGAGTGGAAAGCAAGATTTGCTGAAAGCTCGGAAGAAATAGTTCAAGAAATTAGGCAGTGGTTCCTCCAGTTCCAGTGGTTCCAGTCCGAGTTATACTGGAGTTTATTGCGCTAGGTGTGGAGGGAGACATCCCACCGAACAATGCCAGGGAGTGACTGGTAGATGCAATATATGCGGACAGCATGGGCATTTTGCTAGAGTGTGTCCTCAGAAGGGTTCCCAAAGATTCTGGGGAGCAGGACCATCGGGTGGCAATGCGTGAAAAACCGACCCAGTAGTTACAACAGGTACCATTCTTTATGATTATATTGCATACGTATTGATATATACTAATGCATTCTTTATGGGTATCTGTGAATGAATAGTATGGAGATATGCTGTATCTGTTGGGTCTGGGTATACGGTAGTATTAATTCCTTGATTGTTGAGGAATGTGTTGATATCAGAGATTTCTGTGACATACGATATACTACAGTTAGATAAGAATGAGATGGGGTTAGATTATGATGTACTTGTATTATCTGATTTGAATTGCATTATTGACATGAATATGCTGAACAAGTACCGAAATATTCTAGCATGTGTTCTAGAAATAGTAAGATTAAGACCAGATCTAGTTGATAAATGAGGATTTTCGATCCAGAAGTCCTTAGAAAATTTTAGGGTTTAGGACTCGATTATTACAGAAAGGAACAGATGGCATCCTTATGTATTCAATAGATCCACTGAAATCGAGCCGAAAATTGGATAGTAATATAATAGTTAACTGGTGTTTGCTTAGATAAGATGTCAGATGGGTTCTCTATCAGAGAGAATTGAAAGAATTGACAGATTAAAGTATGGGCTAAAGAATCCAGTTGATTGTGTATTTCTCTTGAAGACATTTTAGTTCTGTTTCTAGATTGACAGATTATGTGTTCAAGGGTATTTTGAAGAATTATGCTTGTTATATCTATGATTCCGGGATATATCCACAGCATCTGATTGTTTATATTGAATATTTGAAGACTGGGTTAAATATTCCGAGAACTTTGATTATTGTATACAGCAATGGGTCAGGTATGGATCCGAATGCAGTTATTGATACAGGTTTATATTCAGACTATGCGGTATCAGGAATGTCAGAATTAGCAGAATGTCAGATATGTCAGAACTTTCTTATCTGATTGGACAGATTATCTTATTCTGATTATCTTCTTCTTGTGTTGAATTACATCTGCTGAGTATTGTTACGATTTTAAATCAGTAATTGAGACATCTTATATTGTTTGGGAGTATATTCTAATTGCAGATGAGATAAAGCAGTTATTGCAGATGAGATAAAGCAGCTGATCTGGGCAGTATGAAGATTGGTCAGCCAGCCAGAATCTATTATGTTATGAGTTTTCTTAAACTCACTAGATCAGCATAGGATATTTATATTCTGAGGTTGATTTGGTGTTATTGTAAGTATTATTTAGTGTGTGATACTATGCAGTTCCAATTGTATCAGAGTTGTTTGTGAAAAGTACAGTAGTCCCGAACGGTGATCAGAATCTTCAGACCTGTATTTTGTTGATTAGATCAATATAACATCTATATGATTTTGCGTTTGCTATGGGTTTGGTTATTGTGTGATACCAGAATGTTTCAGAATTGTTCCAGCTTTTGATATGGATAGTCAGAGCCGAATACCAGGTAGGTATTTCTTATTCATTTTATGTTATTAATTGATCTTTTACAGCATAGTTCAAATCTGAACTCTCAGGCAGTGTCAGAAATGCACAGTAAGGGATTCAGTTTCATTTAAATGGTTCAGAATGTATGATATTCGAACAGATAGTGTTGGTATAGACAGATGAGATCAGTTGGGACAGCAATTTATGTTGTAAGGTTGGTAAAAATGGTACTGATATGTCTGGATCGCTAACAAAAGAAACCAAAAACTAGGAATTAGAAGATTATTACCGACTGAGTATATTCCTGAATAGAAATGGGAGTACATTTCTATAGCTTTTGTAACGAAATTACCACCATTTTCTTCAGATTGGGATATGGTATGATCGTGATTGATAGATTGTTCAATCTATATCTAGTAGTTTGTAAAGATGATGTACAAACAGAACTAGATGACAGAGATCCCTGTCAAAGAAATAGTCAGACTGACTAGAATGATGATTTCAAGTAGAATATATCAGATTATGATTACGATTAAGTTTGCACTTATGGTAGGTTATATCATAAGCTGTTTCTCTCAGACTTGTTACAGATTGACAGGTAGTCAGCGTGTAGTAGTCAGATATTGAAAGATATTAATAGAACTCGAGTGCTGGATGTTAGCACTAGTTATCAAGATAGTGCAGAATGAATTAGGAAACCAATGTCGGATGATGACGAGTGGTACCTGAAACCGATGATGGAATATGTTCTTGATTGGAATAAACAGATGGGATAGTAACTACAGGTGGTATTGTTTTGTTACACCTTACAGGTTGGTATATACGGATATTGTATAGCCAGTAATATGGGATTGATTCGACTAGTGAGATGAGTTGGGATGTTAAACTCTTCTAGATATACATTTCTTCTGATAGATTTGGTTTGATGATTGGTGAGTTCGAGGACGAACTCAGATCTAAGAGGGGGAGAAATGTAATGCCCGAGAATTTAATTACCGTAATCTGAAATGATTTGTATATGATTACTGTAATCGGAGATTAATTCGGAATGATTTATTGAATTAATCAAGATAATTATAGACGGGACGCGTTCTTGTTAGATTTTGAAAGGAAGAATATTGCGTGTGCGTGACTCGAAGGTCTCGCGCATATGCGCGAGAAGTGTACGCACATATGCGCGAGCCATGAGAGAAGCCAAGGGAGAAATCCAGAAGGTTTGGCGCACATGCGTGGTGTAAATGCGCGCACATGCGCGGCAAGGCCAGAACCAGTGGCGCATATGCGCGAGTAGAGTGGCGCATATGCGCGGGAGGGCCAGAAGGGGTGGCGCATATGCGCGGAATTAATGGCGCATATGCGCGAGTAGCAGTTTCGCCGAGACAGTAGGTCTCGCGCATATGCGCGAGTAGTGGCCGCGCCTATGCGCGAGACGTGTTGCGCGAAGGACGAGCCATGTGCTTTGCTGCATGTGAGTGTAAGTATATATATATATTTACATGCGTAAATCTCATTTCAGAAGAGGAGAAATCGAGATTTGAAGGGAAAGCTTCGTTCTTAATGTTCAAAATCGATTTATGAGCGATTCGTCTATCTGAATTGAAATCCGACTTCGGTACCGTGTTTGTATCAACACAGGCTACAACTGGACATCAGATATGGACAAATTCGACTTCGAGACTTCGTCTTCATCAGACGGGGACGACAAAGGTATAATTCATGTGATATTCGGGAAGAACAACTCAATTGAGATCGCGTTGAGTTGCCCAATAAATCACATACTATACTCTTGTTTATGTTTATATTATTATGCAATGATTATAGATTGTTATTCATGCATTAAGATAGGACAGTCTTGTAGAACCCGATTTCAGTACACGTATAACCCATGCATTTATTTAAATTATTAAAGCATTTAATTAATTTTAAAGAAGTTTAGTCATGCATATTATTTAAATGCATTATTTTTAATTTAATTACGTTTATGCAATGCACGTTAAAATATATTTTTCGAGTTTCATGTTTCAGGCGATTATTCGAGGCGGGATTGAGGAAAAGACCCGGGGACGATTTTTGGCAATTTTAAAAGTGGTATTTTATTTTTAGTTGAGTTTGGGGGTATTTTAAATAATTTAGTGAGTTTTAGTATTTTGAGCCTAAACATTTAATTAGTGATTTTTAAACTTTTAAAGTCTAGTATGGTGTGTGAAATTTTAACTAAAGAGCTTTATTTAAAAGTTAAGTGTGAGTTAGTGTTTTGGATTAGTAGACTATTATTTTAATTAAACAAAAGTTAGTCTCCTAATATTTTAAAACACACGCTACACACACAAATTACACATTTTTACACACACCTGTAGCGCACAAAACACACACACAAGTCTCAATTCAAGTTTCATTATTTTGAGAGAAAGAAAACCTAGGGTTCTTAGCCTAGAGCAGCCGCCCCCTTCCCCCTCAAATTCCAGCAGATTTCGGTCAATATTATTGCAAGAAAACGGTGCCACGTTCGTCCCGGATCAAGCCCCTCTCTATCTCCGCTTCGGTGACGCCGTTTCGGTAACGTTTAATATCATAAGGCACGTATATTCTGTTCTTGCTGTGTCGATCAAGTCATATTATGTGTTGCGTTGATTTTTATGCGTAAAAGTTATGTATCATGTTAGTAGTTTGAGCGGATTATAGATCGGATCAATTTCGAGGGTAAAATTTTAGATCTAAAACTCGTTTTTGCTGTCTTTTCAAATACTGCGAATTTTCTGTTCATATTTTGGGAAAACTTTCAACGGCAAAAACGTAGAACTTTTCGATACCTTCGATTTGATATAAAGTACGAGATTTTTGGACGAAAAATGAGAGAGTTGTGATATTTTTCGTGTGACTGCTCAAACTGTAATTTTAAGAAAAGTTTGGTATCATTGTATTTTTGAAGTTTTATGTTGCAGGCTTCGTTGGAAATCGACGGGCGATCGTTGCTGCGTATAAGTATGTTAGTATTGAGGTTTGTTGTATTTTTCATGGTTTTCGTTGGACGTCGTTAGGCGTTTGAATCGGTTTAAAGTCGTAGGAAATCGATTGATGTCAATTTCATAATTGGTGTTGCATTGTGTTGTATAGTGGGCGTCGTATTTTTGAGGTGTTTGTATAAGTTTGATGCAATGTTATAGTGTCCTAAGAAGGGTCTTAAAGTGTTGAACCATTATATTCAAGTGTCAACTTGGGTGTGTAGACAGTGTATAAGATTTCTCGCAGGTTTCGACGTACAGTGGCCACACGGACCCGGACACGGACCTGAGCACGGGGTCCGTGCCGTTACTTTTCACTTAGTGCGTCTAGGCAGTACGTACACGGACCCCCACCCGGACCCTCTCACGGGGTCTGTGTCTTCATGTTTCAGTCGATGCCTTCTTCCAGAGCCTACACGGACCCCCATCCGGACCCAAGCACGGGGTCCGTGCCCCTTCTTGTTCACGGCACGTATGATACAGTAGGTAGATGGACCAGTACACGGACCCGGGCTAGGGGTCCGTGTACACACTGTTTGGGGAGAATATTATTTTTGGTTCCAAGGTTTGATGTCATGGGTTAGTGCAAGGATTGTTAAGGTCATGTCATGGGAGATTATAGAAGGTCCTAAGATATGATGGAGCTCGAGAGTAAGCATCATTTCTCTACGTTTAAGTTATGCAAGTTAAGATTGAAATTCATGTTAGTATGTCGCAGCGACGGCCCCAGTCGAAGTCCAACGAATCCCACAGCGCCAAGTAAGTATGTATGACGTGCAAGAAAGTATTTTAAGCTTTGAGGTATGCTAATTGTCTTGTGACCAACGAAAGTTAAGGATTGGAAAGCGTTAAATCATGAACGGGGACCAATCCGCCCGTTAAATTATGAACGGGTTAGATCGTGGTTGTGAAGCGTTAAATTATGAACGTGGATCAACTGGCCTGTTAAATCATGAACAGGGATCTTATGTATGCGACAGTGGATACGTCCCTGTCAGCCCAGTACTGTGGTGAGTCTGATCAGGCGTTTATCATGTTAAGGGTCACTTGCTTTGAAACATCCTCCACGTAAAATTATGCAGTTAAGTATGTTGAAGTATGAAAGCATGTTTAAGAAAAGTTTATGTTCATGGCACGTCGTAGTATGTATGTTCAAGTTCAAGCTTATTTCAAGTTGAAGTTTATGCAAGTCCAATTTAAAGTTATGTATGTCCTATTTTAAAGAAGCATGCGATTTTTATTATGTAGTACTCGTTACTTCCAGTTTATACGTGTTGAGTCTTTAGACTCACTAGACTTGATCGATGCAGGTGAGTACGATGCGCAGGAGACAGGAGGTGGCGACCAAGGGGCAGGCTTGGGCTGAGTGGCAGGCTAAACCCGAGGACCGCGAGCTTATGTTTATGCAAACTTTTAAACTACTCTGATGTTTTGTTTTTTTTTATGTGAGACGTTTTGAGACAGCATTCTTTTAGCAAACGTTTATTGGATGATGGAATATTTTAACGATATTCATGTGAATGTTGGGTGACGTCCGTACAAACGTTTTATTTGAATAAAATTTTTAATTTTTTTGCAAATTCCAAGTAGTTAAGTACGGTTCGTTACAAGTCTGGAGATCAGGCAGACTCTAGACGTTCGGCGATATCTCAGCTCTGGGGAAGATCACCGCCCCTTTGTAGATGTGGATACAGATCAGGCCGAAGTCTAGGAATAAGACGTACAGCACCTCGATTGGTAGGGTATGTGACAGCCAGTGACGTCTTATTCACCCCGAGATCCCTAGAGTTACAGATCGAGTCGAGTCTAGACATGGTTTGATTAGGACGGCATGCTTATATAGATGTGGCTCCTAGATCATGGGACCCATCGTTATTGCTTCCAGTTGTGCTAGCATGTTTTTATGATTTAGATTGGTTATATGCATGTTTAGCTGATTTGAAGTACATGCTTGTTGTGATTAGATTTCATAGCTTATGAAATCAAATGTTTTGAATTTATTCGTGACAGCATGTTTCATGAATTATTTTATGTATATACATGTTTACCATGTTTTATACTGGGATTTATTTCTCACCGGAGTTATCCGGCTGTTGTCTTGTTTTGTATGTGTGCATGACAACAGGTGGGGCTGGATCAGGGTCGAGATGACGATGAGAGAAGACGAGTTAGCGTGGTGATTCCGGACTTGTAGCAGACTTGGTTTATTACTTGAATTTAGTAATTGAACCTTAGACTTAGGTTGTACAGTATTGTACTTTTCTACTGAACTGTAGTTTTATACAGAAAGGTATATTGTTTAGATTCCATTACCTTCCGCAGTTACATTTTAAAAAGAAAAATTTTTAGACCCTGTTTTATCTGAATTGATAATTAAATCCCAAATATGATTAAGAAAATGATTAGCGTCCGGGTCCCCACAATATGCATGTCTATCTGATTTGAGTTGCATGCTTATTTGATTGATTTCCTAGATTATGAAATATATATTGAGTTTATGCATGATCGCATGGTTTATGAACTAGTGTGTTTATATACATGCTTACCATGTTTTATACTGGGATTTATTCTCACCGGAGTTATCCGGCTGTTGTCGTGTTTTGTATGTGTGCATGACAACAGGTGGGGCTGTATCAGGGTCGAGATGACGATAAGAGAAGACGAGTTAGCGTGGTGATTTCGGACTTGTAGTAGATTGGATTTTACTACTAGAACTTTAGTAGTGAACCTTAGATTAGCATATTGTACATTATTGTATTTTAATACTGAATTTGTATTTTTATATACAGACATGTATAGTATTTAGATTCCATTACCTTCCGCAGTTACATTATTAAAAGAAAAATTTTTAGACCCTGTTTATCAGAACTGATAATTAAATCCCAAAGATGATTAAGAAGATGATTAGCGTCCGGGTCCCCACAAAATGATATGAATATGTCATCCAAATGCTTATTCCATAGAAATATCAATACTTGGTGAACTTACGTTGCATATTCGAATATATAGTATTTTAATACATATTATGAGTATCTCATTTACGAATCAAGTATTTGCAAACTCAAATTAGGCAAATTTCAAGTAAAACTAAGTACTTTAAAATTTTCATGCTTACTTGAGAATCATGAATTTATTTATTTTTAATTATTAAATGAGATGAATATGTCATCCAAATATATCTTCCATAAACATACCAACACTTGATGAACTTACATTGCTTATTTGAATATCCAGTATTTTAATACATATTGTGAGTATCTCATTTACGAAATCAAGTATTTGCAAACTCAAATTAAAATACTTCTCATTTAGGAAGTAAAATAAAGTATTGGTAGACTCGAATTAGATATTTTTTGTACTAATTTAGGTATCACATTTTATTAACTTCATAAATGACACATCAAAAGTCACTCAA
This sequence comes from Primulina eburnea, assembly GCF_022965805.1. Classification (NCBI taxonomy): domain Eukaryota; kingdom Viridiplantae; phylum Streptophyta; class Magnoliopsida; order Lamiales; family Gesneriaceae; genus Primulina; species Primulina eburnea. The sequence goes on along the minus strand of NC_133103.1, from coordinate 48,012,730 downwards.
TATTACTAACTATATTTTTCTATATCCCGAAATAATCAAAATTGAGTCTTAAAATGGTAAAATCAAGTATATGTGAAATCAAAATAGATACTATTTGTACCAATTTTAGGTAGCGCGTTTTTTATTCAAAAATTTCATCATAAAAAAATATTCAATATTATCTTCAAATTATATATTTTGACATACTCAATCGAATTTGAGTATTTAAAAGGTAAAATCAAGTGTTTGTGAACTAGAAATATGTATTATTTGTATTAATTTAGGTATCACATTTTTGCTTCACGAAAATCATCATCGGTGTCACTTAATATTAACTTCAAATTATATTTTGGCATCATCAAATAATTGGATATGAGTATTTACGAGGTAAAATAATGTATTTATATACTCTAATTACATACTATTTGTACCAATTTAAGTATCACATTTTAACTTCACAAATAACACAATCAAGAGTCACTTAATATTACTTGAAAGTTAAGTATTTTCTTACAGATTTGAAGTATTTAAATAGTCACATCAAATATTTGAAAACCGAAAATAGGTATTTTATTGATCAAAATAACTAATTTTTCTAATTCAACAATGAGTGAAAAACTGTGTTTTTTCAAAATTTAGATGACATGAATAAGCCATCTTAATGCATTTTCAATGAAAATACCAACTTTATTGAATTTATTGTGATAGCTCGAAGATCCAGTATTTTCTTACACATTTGGAGTATTCAAAGAGTAAAATCAAGCATTTGGAACTCTAAAATAGGTATTTTGTTGGTCAAAATAAATACCTAATCTTATTTCATGATGAGTGATGACCTATGTTTTTTTAAAAAATAAAATGACAAGAATAAGTCATCCTAATACATTTTTCATGAAAATACCAACAATGACTGAATTTACGGTGAATGCTCGAAAATATAGTATTTTATTATATATTTAGAGTATTCAAAGAGCGAAATCAAGTATGTGAAACCCCATTATAGGTACTTTGTATGTCAAAACAAGTATTTACTTTTATTCCATGATAATTGAGAAACAATATTTTGATAAAATTATATTTTAGATGGAGAAAAATGATATAATTTTGGTGGATAAAATAATATATTTATTTAAATAATAAATGGTAAAAATGTAAAGTTTGTTTAATGGGTAGCTAAAACTAAATGTATAGATTTGTCAGGTACTGATTTCTAAAAAATAGTTGCTAGGTACTGAATTTTAATGAAAACATTGACAGAGGTATTTTTGGATAATTTACCGAAATATTAAACTCGTTATATATATATATTTTTTTTTAAAAAAAATAATGAGAATAATATTGGTCTGCCATTTGAACCACGTCGAAGCGTCTCCAAGAAGAAGCCGGGGGGAGACAGATATATATATATATAAATCAAAGTCTCCTTCTTACTGACGGGCAACTGCGCGACGTCGTATCAGAGGCCCCTTTCCAATGGATATCGATCCCGACGATGTTTTCCGAGACGACGATGACCCGGAGGACGAATTCTACCAGGTTTTCTGCTTTACACCCCTTTTCACCGTACAAGCTTTGAAGCTCTGCGTGCAACTATCGACATGCTTCAAAATGCGCAGGAAAAATATGCAACCAAGGAGGAGCTCGTGTATTTGGTCGACGCTTCACCCAAAATGTTCTCCACAGCTTGCTCTCCGGTTGTCTACTGTTACTCCGTTTATGTACTTTTATTTTTTGCAATTTTTTTTGTAGCCTTATCTGGACCGCTTTTCTACTACGCTGTAATGATGATTTTTAGATGAGATTTTATTTGTAAATAGTTGGTTATTTGCCAAAAATTAGTACTTTGAGTGAAGAGACAAATATGAACATGGAAAAATAGATGCGCTTCTGCAGCAGTGGATTCATGATATTGATTGGTCATTATGATGTATGTTTTCCTTATGTTCGTTTTCTCTTGGATTCTTCTTTTCCGGAGTGTGAGCTACATGGAAGCATGATGCACACCCTTGATGCTAAAAGCAGTTTTTCTGTTGGATATAACAATGCGGAGCATGAAACTAGTGGACATCTGATATTTTTTTGGTTTTATTCTTTGGTTTGAGGTCTAGGATAATTATTTCCAGTTATGTTCTGGATTCAGAACATAGCATTTAATTCTTAAAAGCTGAGGCCTACTTACTTCATTTTCCCATCATCCGCGGACGCACAATGAAGCAGTATCACCTTTTCTATGAGAGACAAATCTGTGAGATGTTTTTATGAATGTTCCTTGTTGACAAGTCAATACTTTCAGGAAGATCAGAAGGATGTCACTCACTTTCAAATTGTTGTCCGTTGCATTGCACAGTCTTTGAAGACTCAAATAATTAATAGGTCTTATGATGAAGTTTCGATATGCTTCTTTAATACCGTAAGCTTCTTTTTTTGACAAATCTAGTCATACTACAGAATCTCAACCCCTCATCTAGTCATAAATTCGCAAATTGAAGTTATCTATTTATTTGTTTTTGTTTCCTTAATTTCTAGAGGGAGAAGAAGAATATTCAGGATTTGAATGGCGTGTATGTTTTTAATGTTCCTGAACGTGAGGATTTGGATAGACCCACCGCCAGATTCATCAAAGAGTTCGATCGCATCGAAGGTTAGTTTTTAGTGGTTTTATCTGAATTAACAGCCTATTAATTTGTGGAACTGCTTGTGATATTTGGATCTCCAAGGTCCAAAGTTGTCTGTTGATGATTGTGCATCGAGGCTAATTACTTCCCCTTACTCAAAACAACATCACTTGCATATTTTTTATTAGTCTTTGAGTAATGATTACATGCCGATACCCTATAATAACACACATTGTGGTATGGATATGAAATTAGACGGTAACTTTTCTTTGACATGATTTTTATTTTTCACTCATTCATGATTAAGAAAATTTTGACATGGTTGGTAGCCTCAAGTCCTGAATAACAATCTAGGTTTAGAAGGTAATTGGCTAAGCTTAAATTTTAAACATCAGTATCAAGCCCTGACACCTTTATGATGCTTTCACAGCTCTACTCACCATCTGAAATATTTATTTATTTTATGACAATATTTTATGGGAGAAAAAATTTAGAAGTTATTATTTAATATAATTTGGGATTTTTGCTTTTATTTTTATAAAACATTTACTCCTTATTAGCACAATATGTCGGTGCTTGTATGCTCATGTGTTACTTATTTGTTATACATTGTTGTGCAAAGATTTTTTTGAGATGTTTTAAGTTGCTTCTGACGTAAGTTGAATACATCTTAAAATTGCTTACACGGCTTTTGGAACAACATGGTTGACTAGTGCAATAGTTGCTTAATAAACTTGTCTTTTTTCTCTTTCATTGGTCCTTGTAATTTCCCGAGGCTAAGAATATTTTTGGCCGGTGCATAGTTTCCTAAAGGTTTTTTCACCATTCCTCGTGCTTTGATTGCTCTCTTGACCTTAGCAGAATGCAATGAAGTTTGTGATAGTGTTATAAAATAGAAAATATGTAAGATTACATTTACATTAACATGACGTGACTCAATGGCACATATTTTTACATTAAATATCTGTTCTTTTCTTTATGGCCTTCCTATCCTGCCACCGATGGATTATTTGACTCTTGATACATTTTTAACACATGCAGAATCATTTAGTAAAGAAATCGGGAGTAAATATGGCATTTTGTCTGGGTCACGTGATAATTCTCTTTACAATGCTCTTTGGGTTGCACAAGGACTGTTGCGTAAAGGGTATGCTTTTTTGTAAGATTATTTTATACAAATCAGAAATTGGGTGAGGTAGGCTTATGATTTGGTATGTTCAAACATTTGGTCACAATTCTTTGATATGGTATAAAACTTCTGGTAACATTGTTGATGCTACTTTCTCCAGGTCTGCAAAAACAGTTGACAAAAGGGTTCTGTTGTTTACAAATGAGGATGATCCTTTTGGAAGTATCAAAGGAGTAACAAAAATGGACATGATGAGAACTACACTTCAACGTGCCAAAGTAATGTCTCTTTTGGCGCATACACCTTCCCTCAAATTTTTGACTTAATTGACTTCTAGAAATTCAGAGACTTTTAAACTTTGTGCTATCAGAATGTTGGTAGACTGGTTCATAGATGATATACGAAATGTTCTGTCGGATTCTTTTCAGGATGCTCAAGATCTTCACATCTCAATTGAAGTCCTTCCCTTGAGTAGACCCGGTGACGAGTTCAATATGACCACTTTTTACGCTGTATGTTCAATCTCAAGTGGATGCTCTGTGGTTCAAACTATTTAGTTCACCTTGTTCAATTCAATTGTCATATATTCAGGAATTACTAGAGATGGAGGAAATCGAGCTGGCTCAGTTTAAGGCATCCGCAGGAGAGAGGTGTGAATTTGTCGGTGTTTTTTGGCTGTTTTCGTGTCTATTTGATATTTCCTCGAAGACCAAAAATTTATCATGACAGATTTTGCTTTTGTCACAAATTTTTTGTCGAGTATTTGATTTTTTTCTTCTGTTTCTGGATTTGGTCAAGTTAACACTTTCATACAAGCTATCTATTTTACCCTATAGTAATGTTAAAATGGTATTAACAGAAGTTTGTCAGTTTCTTGAACACTTTTGGTTTATCTGATGCATTGTTTTTGAGCTAGCATTAGAAAATGACTTTAGATGGTAGTTGAATGAACAAGAGAAGTAGGAAAAGTGAGTGCTCTTTTACACAAAAAATGTAGCTTCATCCATTTTGAAAAATATTTATCCTTCCCTGATTCAACAATTTAGAATATTGCCCATCTACGGACCAAAACTTGTTCACGTAAGACCAAAATTTGGCTAACTAATTGTTATAACGGAGAAGTGAAGAAGTCCTTGCTTAATTTTATCATTTATGTCCAAAATGATATTTCTCATTTATTGTGTGAATTAAAAAGTAAATGAACGAGGGTGCTTGGGTGTGCAATGCTTGGTATAGTTTCTTAATTGAAAAATAAAAAGACTCTATCATCTTCTGAAGCAAACAAAGCCTTCAAAACACAGGAACAAATGTCTATGGATAAAATTATGCAAAATAAATGGAAACCCATCTGAACTGGTTCAGTTCTGTATTCTTTAGCATCTGGAGATTTTATGAATTTGGATAGGGTGGATGTGCTAGGGATCATGTTGGTGTATGGAAGGACATGAAGTTGAGATAGGACTCTTAAATCAGCTGCATCATTGCTGTGTTTACCTCGTACCAGAGACAAACCAAAGGGAGTAGCTTTGTTGTTTCTAGAATCTTAATACCGTGTTTTATGTTACCACTGGATCATATACATGACATGTGGAAATGTGGAACAGGCTTCACTAGAAATTTGTTGTCAAGAAGTTGGATGTTTACCTTTGAGGGACGAATACAATAAGCTTGCAATTTATTATTTTTAGCTAAATATGACAGATTTGAAGACATGAAAGACCAGCTCAGAAAGCGCATGTTCCGAAAGCGCAGAGTTCGAAGAATAAACTTCATCATCGCCAGTGATGTGTGCATTGAGCTGAATACCTATGCTTTAGTTCGTCCAACCAATCCAGGTTTGTATTCCTGTTGGTTGTATGAAATTTTATCATCATATCTAGGTTAATTACCACTTAATTCTCTCTCGTATTGGTTGCAGGGACTATCACTTGGCTTGACTCAGTCACTAACCTTCCTCTACAGGTGCTAATTCTTTGGATAATTGACTAGATTTGTTGTCTATGAATTTAAGACCCCTCTTGTACAAGTTTAGGAGTTCCTGTTCTTTTCAACTTGAAATAATTGTATTAATTATGGTTGATTCTGAAGCTTGCGATTCTAATATCAGTTCGTCATTGACATTTGTAGACAGAAAGATCTTTCATCTGTTCAGACACTGGTACTCTGCTGCAGGAGCCACCAAAATTGTTTCAGAGTTATAAGAAGTGAGGAAACTCTATAGTGTGAGCCATTAGTTGATAACTTTACTAGGCCTTGAAAATATACCTTCAACGATTCCTGGTTCTCTATTTTCTTTGATGATGGATGAGTCAAATTTGATATACCACTTGGCAGTTTGGTTTCTATGTGGTTGTTTATGAGTACCGGCATCACTTGTTGGACTCTCAGTGTGAGGTCAAGTTTGATCTTTCCATCTGTTTTATGTCTGTCGGCGTAAAGCTGTGACTTGTGTGAGTGTGTGTATATTTTTTATTTGTTGCTTCAAGAGATGATTATTAATTAAGAGCATGAATATTTTGTTGCAAGTATTTTGTGAGAATACCAACACTACTACAAACAATTTGGGTGTATTTTTTTTTATTTATAAGCTATTGTTTGTCAGCAGTGCACTAAAATTAGAAATGTTCTCATGTTGCCTTGGTCCCAGATGTTTGCTTTGTTTTAAACAAGCATTTGATGTTCGCTCTAATACCATTTCCGAGGTTTTTATTGATGTTGGTTTTTCCAGTGAGAATATCATGTTCTCGGCCAGTGAACTTTCTGAAATTAAGAGGGTTTCAACTGGACATCTTCGTCTTCTTGGGTTCAAACCTTTGAGTTGCTTAAAAGATTATCACAACTTGCGGCCATCGACCTTCGTTTTCCCAAGCGATGAGGTTACCGATTTCCATTCCTTTGTTATGATGCCTATTACGGTTTTATTGTTTTGATGCACATGCACATGGTACTCTAACTTGTGCTGTGAAATTTGTTTTGAAGTTGTTTCTCTCCTTTTTTACGAGTAATAAACATTGTGCTTTAAATAAACAGACACTATGATTTAACTTTTTGACTTTTGTTAGCACAACTACATCACATCTTAATATTATGTGCCTAGAGTGAAGAATTGTAAAAAAAGCCGAGCAGAGCACTGTGGTTTTTTAATTTGGTCTGGTGACTAGAACTATTTAATGTAGCACCTGTTCAAACTATTGCACATCTTTAGCGAGATACTCAAGCTTCTGGTAAGCATGAGAACTTCCTGGTAAATCATGTCCAATTCCAACTTAAAAGCTCTGCCAATACATGCAGCTAACAGCTATGGTTGTGGTCATTGTTACCAACATCTTGAGCAGACAAGTTGTTGGAAGCCTCAAACTAATGGCACTTTATGGCAATTGTGGTCAGAATGGTTTACTTTTTTCAGTACTTCTATTTTCCTTTCTTTTTTTGAGCTCTGTCCTTTTATCTTTGTTACTATGAACATGGCAATCAACCATTTTTAAGTATGTGGTTCATTTAGAAGTTCTTTTTTTCTATATTAATGATCACTTCCTTCATTGTGACTTTTAAAAACCATAGATGGTGAGCCAACTCTCTCTCTCTCTCTCTCTCTCTCTCTCTCTCTCTCTCTCTCTCTCTCTCTCTCTCTCTCTCTCTCTCTCTCTCTCATCCATTCCCACTGGACATCAAGACTTCGAGCTCCACAAATCTATAACTTCTTTTATCACAAATCCACAAAGTTATTTATGTAAGCTATCTTTGAATACAATCATTGGGATCTGAATCGAGTCTTTCATCTGCTGCTTTGGTGACTTCAAACTTATTCAAGCTCATCTGCAGGAAATGTTGGTGGTATTTATATTCTCTTGGCGAGAACTTATTTTTAATTTTTTAAGCGAAGCCAAGCTTGTCTTAGGACACAAAATTCAAACCTTTGCTTAAACTTGATAATTGAAGCAAGCTGTGTTCCTTCAGAATAAATTGAGTGATCAAATAAATTAAAACTTTGGAAAACCTAAAATATCGACATGCATGTACCTGTCTCCAACCTTTCTCTAGACATGTTGAGCTCAGTTCAACTATTCAAGCTCAAAATCTGGAATTTCATTTGTGAGTGACTTTGGCTGGTCTTATTTGGTGTTCTACAGCCTATTGATTTTTTCTTATTCGTTTAACACTATATTATTTGTTCAACACTTGTTGCCGCTAATTTGAATATAGGTTATGTGCTAAATGTTTCTGTTTTGGTGCAGGAAGTGATTGGAAGTACGTGTATTTTCATCGCTATTTACAGATCCATGTTGAAACTGAAGCGGTGAATTTTACCTTCAACTGCACTTTGATGCATTATATTTTTGTGTTTTCATTTACGGAGTAACAATTTCTTCCCGGAAATTTGTTTTGATGAACGGAAAGAAACTTGTTTTTTTTCTCATTAATGAATCAAAAGTAGTTTTGGCTTCTGAAAGGTATGAGGTATGGGTTTCCGTCTTGCTTATATTCCTTATGAAGATCACCCATCAAAAATGGAATAGACATATTTACAGATGTTTCCCTTTAATATGCAATCACTACAGGACAATATCACTTTTCCTTAATTCCTATGTTGTTATTGTTGTTGTTGTGTTGCACTGCCAAAGGTTTCACATCATAACTCGAGTTTTAGTACTGATAGATAATGTGACATGATATGAGTTAGTGGATGAAACATTGAGAAACAAAATTTTGCGAGACATCAAAAGAAATTGTGAAGTATGGTATGGAAGAACCAACTTTTGAGAGCAGTATGGTCAAGGAATTATGTGGACATCTTTTTCACATGTTCCTTTCGTTTTCATTAGTTAATCATTTTGAGTTGCAGTTTTGCAGTTGCATTTTATGGAAACCCCTCTCATCCTCAGTTGGTGGCTTTAGTCGCTCAAGTAAGTTGTTATTTTATGTTATTCGGTGAAATTTAATTGTAATAATTTAAGATGGTCGGTCAGCTTTATAAAGTTAGAACCCGATTAATAACTTCATGTGATACCACTCTTTTAGCTATGTATGACTTTTCATTTGCTGAAACCCAGATTACTTGCTTATTATTGTACTAATGAAGGATATAATCTTCTATCCTCTTATCTTTATAATCTTGATGTCTACTTCTGCCCGGGAAAAAATTCCAACAGCTTTGTGTACCTTTATTCTTTTATTTGATATTTCTTAAAATGCATAGCTTGAATATACAATTGCATGTATTCTTGAACTGCAGGAAGAGATTAGGAGTGGCAGTGGTCAGGTTGAGCCTCCTGGAATGCATATGATATATCTTCCATATTCTGATGATATAAGACCCATTGAAGAGGTAAAAGTATTTCTGTGACATTATTGAGTTTCTTGATGGAAGCCAGCTTTTAGTGCTAATGCTATGTGGTTGGTTGCAGCTTCACACTGAAGCAAATCCCATTGCTGCTCGAGCAACTGATGACCAAATAAAGAGTGCCTCTTCATTGGTGAAGCGTGTAGACTTGAAACAATTTTCAGTTTGCCAGTTTGCTAACCCAGGTAAGTTCCATCCTCTGAAGGTCATTCTCACAATCGCAAGAACTCTGTTGTTTGGCCTGGGATTTTGTTTATAGGTTTGGATCCATAAACGACTGAATTAAGTATTTGAGATGTACCAGGATATTTGTCTTCACTGTAAAAATAATTGTCACAAAAATAATGCAATCATTAGTGAAAATACATTGGCCAATTTATGAGCATATATATACTTTTTTAGAATTGAAATCTTGAAGTCCTGTGATAAGTTTTACACTTTTGCCATTGTGGAATAAATTGCAATCCACTGGTTTGAAGCAGTTGTCTTTAGTGTGCCAGTATTATCACAATTCATCTTGCAGCCTTGCAGAGACACTATGCAGTGTTACAGGCTCTAGCATTGGATGAAGATGATATGCCTGACGTGAGAGATGAAACTCTCCCAGATGAAGAAGGCATGGCCAGGTAACAATTGACGTGAATGGAATCCTTTGTATATACTTTTTCCAATCTGTTTGATTGAATTTGAATAAAAAAAATAATTTCTTCAGAAGAAAGAATTAAGAAAATAATAATAACTCGCTCGGAAGTGAAATCTGTGTTCTCTTTCATCTAAACCTTTTGAGTTTTCTTTTTTGGGGAAGACCGGGTATAGTGAAAGCAATAGAAGAATTCAAGCTCTCAGTCTTCGGACAAAATTATGAAGAGAATGACGTGACTACTGGAAAAACAAGCGAAGCATCCAAAAAAAGGAAAGCAATTGCTGAAAACGCAACAAAAGAGTATGCTAACTATAACTGGACCGACCTTGCAGACAATGGAAAGGTGGGACTGACCTTTCCTTATATGTTATATTCCCCTAGCCAAAAGATTATATATTGTCATGATGAGATGCTTCATGAACTCTTGAGAGTTGATGCAAGTTAGATCACTAGACTTGATGATATCCTGCAAATCTATTACCGTTGACATAACATAGCAAATGAGAATTTCAATTCGAAGAATATGCCGCATGTGGGGATCGAGTAAATTTAAACCAGAGCATAACAGGATGTATGTTTGTGCACTTGACCTGGAGAGAAGTCAGTAAATTGACTCAAAGTTTCTCTCATTATGCTCTCTTGTTGATCCCGAACCTTTGTAGATAATGAAATGTTGGAACATTTTGTGAAATCGGTATCATTTGCACTGCCATTTGAACACCACCTTGAAATTGTTTTTTAAAGCATTCGGAAAAGGTTAGGCATGTGGCGACGCAGATCACTGCTCTTCTCTGTTCTTTATTCATCATTAATTAGCTATAAAACTAGTTCTGGAACATAACTGGGATTGTGAATTCAACATTTTTATTTATATATACTGTTTTAGATGATTTACTCATATGTATACTCCATGCATGCAACAGAAAATCTATATAGTAGTCATTTTCATGCATCTGTAACAATCCTCTGTTTGTTTTGCTTACCATGTTTGGCAGTTGAAGGAGCTGACTGTTACAGAGCTGAAGTACTACCTGAATGTGAGCAACCTTCCTGTTACTGGGAAAAAAGAAGCTCTCATTAGCAGAATCTTAACCCATATGGGTATAAATGAATTATGTAAATTATCATCATACTTTTTTTTCGAGCTCGACTCGTTTTTGGGACGGATTTGATAAGATTTTTGGCGTGGTAGGTTATGTCGGAGACTCCAAATATCATAATATAGCAATATAGCAAACTCGTGCTCCTCAAGAATCCTGTGAAAAATAGATCTTAAAGGTAGTATTATGACAATTGAGCTTTTACCATCATATAAATTTATTTAAAATATATCCAAAATAATAGTTCCAAAAAAAAAAAAAAAAACCAAAATAATCTCGATGCTAGTTCTATATACGAATTAATATAAAATACCTTGCATATCAAATTATATTCTCCTTTATTTAGTTGATGTTTTTCTTTTTTCCTCTTGATTATATTATTTTCCCAATGTGTATATTTTTCCAGATATTGAAATAATTAAAATGTTTATATTTTTTTAAAATAGAAAATCCTGTGTTTGGTTAATAAATATGGGATTTAGAATTGGAATGGGAATATCATTTTAGAGTAGGTCTCATGTGAGACCGTCTCACGGATCATAATCTGTGAGACGGGTCAACGTTATCCATATTCACAATAAAAAGTAAAATTTTTAGCATAAAAAGTAATACTTTTGCATGAATGACCCAAATAAGAGATCCGTCTCACAGATACGATCCGTGAGACCGTCTAACACAAGTTTTTACTATCATTTTAATGTTTGGTAAATGTTGAGAATATTAATTCAGGATCCAATTGCACATTTATAAATAATATTATCAGATTTTAAGTAATTATTTACTACTGTTTTTAAATAGCTTGTTTAATAAAACATTTATGTAAATTAACATATAGGCTTTATCAAAAGATGAGTGTGTCTCATGTGAGACCGTCTCACGGATAATAATTTGTGAGACGGGTCAACTCTGCTCATATCACAATAAAAAGTAGTACTATTAGCATAAAAAATCATACTTTTTCACGGATGACCCAAATAAGATATATATCTCACAAATTCGACCCGTGAGACCGTCTCACACAAATTTTTGACATCCCCCAAATCCACAGCATCAATCACACTTCGTTTGGAAATATAGAACTCATTAATGAGAAATAATTTTACACTTTGATTTCAAATGTGTCAAAAATAAATTATCATTTAAAAATATATCACAACTGATGTTATAATTAGGAATGACAATGTGGCATGGCTCGAACATGTTTGGACAAACTTGAAACCCGTGTCAAAACTAAACAGACCTAATCCGATTGGACCCGCTAAAAATTATACAATGCACGTGTTACATGTCGTGCATTTGATTTTTTTAGATAGTTTTTTAAAACATTCGACAAATTATTATTAATATATATATATATATATATATATATATATATATATATAAAATACAATTAAATATTTGTAATTTTCTTTGTTATGGATGTGACTTTTTAAAATAGTAATTGTACAACCTAATAATTATATTTGTAATCTTTGAATAATCTATGATTTTTATATAAATAGTTTATCTATTTATTAAATATTTATATTATGTTTGGATCAGTAAATTTTATTTGAGTATAATGATTTGATTCATGAAAATTTTTAAATAACAGCGATTGATTCATTTTACACCAATGGAAAAGATATAAATGATTGTTTAATAACAAATTAAATAAAATTATACAATTTTTTTACTTGCCAATTAACAATACCGAAAAAATCGACCCATTTTAAGACAACATTAAGTAATAACCAAACTCTAAAAAAAATTATCAAAATATTACAGCAGGTTAAACCCCGTCATATGGGTTTCAGGGAAGAATCAATGGGATCCAGTGGCAGATCCTGGAAAATCTCAGATTTATTTAAATTTTTTAAAATTAAATGTATCGGTTTCAGGTTGGACTCGTCGGATTTTGAGGCAAGACCGGCCGAGTCTAAAAAAACGACGGGACAAGTCCTATTTTCCTTGGCGATAAGGGTTCCACGTTTGGCCGTTGCCATTCTTAAACTTGTATAGTTGTATTGTTCCTTCAAGTAAACTCAATCTCTGGTACTCAAAGGCCCAGTTTGGTTAGTATAGGTTAAGGGTGGATAATTATTAATGTTTGTTTGCTTTGATTTATAAACTTGACATTGACTATTTGTGGGACAGCTTTGACTGTGTGTGTTGGACAAGAGAGCCAGTCATAGAAGAAGGATAAAACATATCCCACAACTCCAGTACATAGTAATTTCCTAAATACCCCTGATTTATAAAATCAAATTTGCATATGTGTAGTCTTTACGTCATTTTCCTAATTTCTTCATCAGTACACTTCGTGCCCTTGATCGGTGCTGAAGAATTTTGAAGTCGACAGGGTAGTACGAAATCCTCATACCTATTATAGATCTGAAGATTTTGTTGCTTCTTCGAAGGTAAAACTAGAAATTTAGATTTAAGCTACGTGTGATTTCTGACGTTGAATCTTTTACATAACGCCTTGGACAGTAGATTTTTGAGCGATTTCTGTTTTCGTGTTTTTTATTTATGGTAAAAATGAATTGTAGAAAAGAATAATGTTATGGTGTCGTTTGTTTGGTGTGTTCTTCTACTGTTGTTACAAATAATGCAGTTAAAAAAAGCCTAAATAATGGCTAAGCTGCGGCAAACTAGCTAAATGATTTCTGTTACACTCGGAATTAAAACTCTATGTGAATAAATTTCTCGAGAGGAACTCACAATTAATTGTTTTCACAGGTTGCTCTTGCTCTCTTCCACTGGCTCGAACTTTTTTTGTCGATTCATATCTGATCTCACCTGTAAGAAAAGAAAATTAAACTCAGAAAAACATGCTCAAGCTCTCTGTTGCCTCTTCGATTCAGATATTTCACGGATTTCGCCTCAGCTTTCAATCTTCACCGACGAAGAGAAGTGAGAGGGTTTTCAATTGATCTGTGATGTATCGAAAGCCGGCCTCTAGGTTTGGGGGAAGAAAGAATATTAATGGTTTAATAAATAAAATATTAATTAGAAGGGTATTTTGGTCAATAAAATATTTATCATGATTTTATCCATATCATTAATTTCACACTACACATGATATTATATATCACTCAAATTATATATATTATCATATCAACCATTTATCAATCAAATTATTAATCATTCAATTATCACATCCTACATACTTCGTCAAAGGCACAATAATATATATATATATATATATATATATATATATATATATATATATATATATATATAATAATAATAATAATAATAATAATAATAATAATAATAATAATAATAAAAAGTCCGATCAAGAAAAATCAAACATGGCATCCAAAAAGAAAAGCCCAACTAGATAAATTGAAAGTAAAACTATACCCCTCTCGTCAACCCGATGAAATGATCATATTATTATATTTTAATATCATATTTATAAAATATTTTAATAACTCATATTATTATAAGATAAATTGAATTTTCATCTAACTATTATAGAAGACTGATAATTCCAATTATAGAAGTTTTAATTTAGATTTCGATTTCGGACAAGTGATCAATAATAAGCTGATTAATGAACGATTACGAATAAGTGAAATTATTACATTTTTATCTATATATATAGAATACGAGAAAATTACTTTCGACAATTTTTATCAGTTTATCTAGCTTTTAAGGGGCAAGAACAAATAAAAAAAATACTAATTGAAATTTTGTTAAAAATCTTGAGAGAAGTCAAGAAATATAAGCAATATAGCAAGTGAAATCTTTATCTGTTAATATATTATTAAGATTGAGGTGTAAAATAATTAATTTTAACGTTATGCTCTAATTTTCAAGTACCAAAAATACCCTCAGATTAAAAAGTTATCTGTTTTTTTAACACAATATTTTAAAAAGAACAATTTTAGTAAATTTGTTCATCTATAAAAATCATATCTCATCCACATTTCAATATTACTAAAATATTTATTTATCTTTACATAAACCTTTGATTTTTTACAAAATCATATAGCTCATGAAATAAAAATATTATAAAACCATATATATATATATATATATATATATATATATATATATATATATATATATATATATATATAAATCAATCAAACATATAAATGATTGAGATTCCTTTGAGTGGAGAAAAATGCATTAGCCTTATAAAAACTTAATGTTCAAAATAAAGCATGCACATTTGAAACATGTGTATTAAAATCACAATATAAATCAGAAGAGTGAGTCTCATATGAGACCGTCTCACGGATCTTACTATGTGAGACGAGTCAATTTTATTGATATTCACAATAAAAAGTAATACTATTAGCATAAAAAGTAATATTTTTTCATGGATGACCCAAATAAGAGATCCGTCTCACAAATACGACCCGTGAGACCGTCTCACACAAGTTTTTGTCAAATCAGAATACAACTCATATAAGCAAAAAACCATCAAATATCCTTGATAGTAAGCCATATAATTATCACTATAATGATTGACGAGGGACACTGCAAGTGAAAAAATTATATTGACACCAGTTGTAAAAATAAAAACAAAAAAACTTCGCATATAAAATAATGCATATTTAAAACAATAAAACTGTATGTTTTAAAAATACAATGTAAAACCTATTGTAAACAAGATAAATATATTTTAGATTTTAATACAAAGGTCAAATGTGCTTTGTTTTTGAAAAAAATAGAGGATGTATCAACATATTAATTAATTAGTGAGTCTAATGTGAGGCCGTCTCACGGATCTTAATCTGTGAGACGAGTCAACCCTACCCAATTCTTAACATAAAAAGTAATACTTTTTCATGGATGATCCAAATAAGAAATTCGTCTCACAGATACGATCCGTGAGACCGTCTCACACAAGTTTTTGTCTTAATTAATATTTTTAAGTGTCTTACTTATTAATTTACTTGGATTATTTCTCATGTCTCACACAAATTTTTGTTTTAATTAATATTTTTAAGTGTTTTATTGTTAAATTTACTTTGATTATTTTCTTATAATTCATTATAATATTTATTGGTAAGACAAAAATGATATAATCTATTTATTTAATATTCGAAACGAATTAATTTTTTTATAAAATAATATATGAATTAATATTTAAAAATATGAATTACTATTTAAAACGATTAAATATATAATAAATTGGGTAATATTTGGTTGGCATATATAGTGTTGGTTAAACAACCCCTCTCTAAACCCTAATTATTTATAGTAGCACAGCACAGGCTCTCTCCCTCCGCCACTTCTTCCTCCAATTCCTCTCTCTAAACCCTAGAAAGAGAATCAATTCCTCGGAAATTCTCCTCTTCTAGGGTTTGGAGTTAATTTAATTGTGTTAGATCCCCCACTTTGTGTCGTATTTGTGTGAGTATATACATATCGGGAGCTGAAAAAGAATACGTGCGATGGATCTTCAGAGCTTGTGTGTGATCTTTCAAGGTGCGTTGAGCCCCTATCCGATTGAACGCAAGGCTGCGGAAGAAAGTCTCAATCAGGTGAACACCGAATAGTTTTTTTGCCGAAGATTTTTTGCTATGTTTGTTTCTGTGCCCCGTGAGAAGCTTGTGGATAATGAGATGAATCTATAATGAGACGAACTTTATGGAGTTCATGATTGGATTTGGTGTAGTTTTGCAGTGAAAGTTGTTTGCGTGTATCCTTTATTTATTCTGATTACACGTGTCAAAGTTTAAAGATGCGGAGGAAAGATTTTGAGCAGTAATTGTGATGTCGATCGATTGTTTTGCAGTTTCAGTATGCGCCTCAGCATTTAGTGAGGGTGTTGCAGATCATAATAGACGGGAATTGCGACATGGCTGTCAGACAGGTGGCCAGCATTCATTTCAAGAATTTCGTGGCCAAGAACTGGGCGCCTCATGATCCTGGTAATTTTTTTTGTCTCAATAGAAGTACTTGAACGTTTTATTTTACCTTTGGAAGTATATATCAGATACACGTTTTTTGTTTCCTAGTTGTCGTACTCATAAATGCGTTCTTCCCTTTGTGAATCCTAGAACTAGCAGGACCATGTTCTCAATATTTATAAGCATAGGATCTATAAACATTCTGTGGTGATTCTGATTAAAACCTACTTGGACCCATGTTCTGTGGTGATAGGTGAACAGTCAAAAATTTTGCCGGATGACAAGGACGTTATCAGGCAGAATATTCTCAATTTTGTCACCCAAGTTCCCCAGCTTTTGAGGTATTGATTAATTATTTCTAATCTCTTATTTAACCTACTGGACAAATTATCCTCTTTGTTAACCACTACTGTTTAAAATGAACTATCTGCTTTTCAGTCTAGTCTGGGATGACATCATGTTTTCTAAATATTTATCTTCTAAAACCCCACAATACAATTTTATTGTTGGTAATCATCTCAGGCTACCTGGTTGTTTTTGAATGGTTTATCTTGTCAGTGGTTTAGTTTGCCGATCATTGTTATATCTCTTTATTAACAGATCACAGCTAGGAGAATGCTTGAAAACGATTGTACATGCAGACTACCCAGAGCAATGGCCAAACCTTCTCAATTGGGTGAAGCATAATTTGCAGCAGGACCAACAAATTTATGGAGCTTTGTTTGTCCTTAGAATTATTTCCAGAAAATACGAGTGAGTTTGTAAAGCTAGCTATTTTCAAATTTTCTACAATACATGTATGTCGGAGTTGAATTATCAGGAGCTTCTACTGTGTGACTGTGTCTGTCTTGTTTCCTATGTCTTTTTACGAGTAGAAATATATCTCTGTTAATCTTAACTGTCTGTTTCAGTGCGATATAGTTGTTCTCTTGTGAAATCCTCTTTCTTCTACTGCCAATTCTCCAATTAATAGATATTCAATAGCGAAAGTGTTATTATTTGATTCATATCTCATTTCCTGACTGTTTATCATTATCAGGTTTAAATCAGATGAGGAGAGAGTACCAGTTCATGACATTGTTGAGGAAACATTTCCTCATCTGCTATACATATTTAAACAGCTCGTTGAGATTGCAAACCCTTCTGTTGAAGTAGCAGATTTAATCAAGCTGATTTGCAAAACATTTTGGTCATCTATATATGTAAGTGCGTGTTTCTTAAATATTCAAATGGGTCACAGGTGGCTTTTATATTTACACGTTACTGGATTAGGGGAGGTGTATTTTGACCTAGAGGTGCTTGAATTTTTTTATATGATGCCGCTTTTCTCAAACATTTGGTGGAAAGATCCTGCATTGCATGAGAAAGGGTTCTGCAGTCTGGCAGATTTTATCTGATTTTCTGGTTTATCGTATCAAGTGTATTGCTTAACTCCATCTGTTTGGTTTTAGACTCAAGTTGTAGTGAAAATTTCTCAATCTCTTGCTGCGAGCTAAAATTTTATTTCTGGCTTTATTTACTCTGCAGGACCTTTATTTTATATTTGATCTCATACTGTTGTTACACATCTTTCAGTTGGAGATTCCAAAGCAGTTGTCTGATCCCAATCTATTTAATTCCTGGATGGTTCTTTTCTTAAACATACTAGAGAGGCCTGTGCCTGTAGAAGGCCAACCTGCTGATCCCGAGCTGAGAAAGTCATGGGGATGGTGGGAAGTGAAGAAGTGGACCGTCCACATATTAAACCGCCTTTTCACTCGGTAGGTTCACAATCAAGTGCTTAATTCCGGCCTAATCCCGTGGATTGTGATTTGGGATTGATTGCCTAGAGCAGAATCAGTTAATATCTTTTCTCTTTCTTTGTCTTAGATTTGGAGACCTAAAACTTCAGAACCCAGATAATAAAGCTTTTGCCCAGATGTTCCAGAAGAATTATGCGGGAAAAATTTTGGAATGCCATCTAAATTTGTTGAATGTGATCCGTGTTGGTGGCTACTTGCCTGACAGAGTAATCAACCTTATTTTGCAATACCTGAGCAATAGGTTTGTATCGTAGATTTCGATAAATATATATCCAAATACTGATTTTTTTTCCTTAAATTTTTTTTGCCAAAAACCTTCCTGTTGGCCACCTATTTTTACAAGTAAGGGATGACCAACCATGAGGTCCAGGACTTAGTTTTTTCCTTAATATCTCTTTTAAAGGAAAATAAACTCCTCTAAGGTCCCTTATCTGAATTTGGAAATTCTCTATTTGGTGTTTGGTATTATGATACATCATTGAGTGCCTGGACACAAGCACTTTTACAATGACATCACCCTGTGGCCAAAGTATTTATAATATGAGTTAACTCAAGAAGTTGGTTATGAACGACCTGAAGTGCAGTTCATCTTTGACCTTCTTTTGTCATGATATTTGTGTGATTTCTGGGTGGGGAATGTTTCCAGTACTGACCTGAAGTGCAGTTCATCTTTGACCTTCTTTTGTCATGATATTTGTGTGATTTCTGGGTGGGGAATGTTTCCAGTACTGACAAGAACTGAATATACAGCTTTCGCGCAACTGATGACTATAGTGTGAATATTGATGGCAAATTTTACTCTCATTGGAACCCATTCAGTGTAAACATGTGATATCTGTTTTTAGAAGGATGGTTGTGGCTAATGATATCCAGTGCCCCTGGTTTTAATTCATGTTTTATCCACCATGCAGTATTTCAAAAAGTAATATGTATAGTCAGCTGCAACCAAGACTCGATATTGTTCTGTTTGAGATCATCTTTCCGCTGATGTGCTTCAATGACAATGATCAAATACTCTGGGATGAAGACCCGTCTGAGTATGTGAGGAAGGGATATGGTGTGTTAGATATCTTGTTATCTGTGCAATTTGTTATTCTTTTTTGAAGAGCTAAGGATGCATTAATTAGCTATATTTATAATAAAAAAATTTCTCATGCTTCTGCAGACATAATCGAAGATTTATACAGTCCCAGAACTGCTGCTATGGATTTTGTGAGTGAGTTGGTTCGAAAACGTGGAAAGGAGAACCTTCATAAGTTCATATCATTTATTGTACAGATTTTTACCAGGTATACATGATGCTGTTCTACACACATTTATCCCATCCTATAAGAATATAATGACTATAATCTTTCCACTTTTCTCAACCTAGATATGATGAAGCAGCTGTGGAATATAAGCCGTATAGGCAAAAAGATGGAGCCCTTCTTGCCATTGGAGCTTTATGTGATAAACTGAAGCAAACTGAACCTTACAAATCTGAGCTGGAGCGGATGCTTGTACAGCATGTATTTCCCGAGTTCAGCAGTTCTGTCGGACATCTTAGAGCCAAGGTAGGGTCTCTTAACTTGTATTACAGTTATTTCCTTCTTTTGACTCTCATTCCCATCCTCGGTGATATATTATAAGGTTATAGTTGCATCATTTTATCCATGTGGTAGTTATCAAAACATAGATATGGAAAGTTTGTTTTCATTAATTTACTTGTGTCAAATAATTACCGTAATACAGTTATCATGTTATAAGGTCTGACATTACATGGTTCTTAGATCTTATCCGTGCTGAGAAGATTTGTCGATCTTATCATACTATTATGATCCGATCCTTTACATTAGTTTAAGTCCATTTGTTGCCACCACTCTTACTGTTTTGAGCTTCTGCTCTTGTTTTATTCTTGTTGATATCATTGGATTTTAGGCAGCATGGGTTGCAGGACAATATGCACATATCAATTTCTCTGATCCAAATAACTTCAGTAGAGCATTGCACAGCATTGTTGCTGGAATGCGCGACCCAGAACTTCCTGTTCGTGTTGATTCTGTTTTTGCATTGCGGTCGTATGTGGAAGCTTGCCAAGGTTCTGTTTTCTGGGCATTGTCTTTGTTTTTATCTGTTTTGATTTACTTCTTCAATGATTGATATTCATTTACTCGGCCATTTTTAATGTTCAGACTTGGACGAGATTAGACCAATTCTTCCACAATTACTTGATGGTATTTTAAGACCCTGTCCGCCTTTCTTTTCTTGAAGCTGCAGCTTTTAACAGTTCTGATCTAAATTCTGAGTCCATTTTTTCAGAATTCTTTAAACTTATGAATGAGGTCGAGAGTGAAGATTTGGTGTTTACTCTAGAGACAATAGTGGACAAGTTTGGAGAAGAGATGTCTCCTTATGCTCTTGGATTATGCCAGAATCTGGTGAGACTATTCTACGCATATTTGTAATCTTGAATTGAGATTTAATAATATATTTTTTAAATTACCTACACTTTTGATTTTTAGGCTGCTGCATTTTGGAAGTGCATGAGTACCTCTGAAGCAAATGATGAAGGTGACGATCCCGGTGCTTTGGCTGCTGTTGGTTGCTTGCGTGCCATAAGCACAATTCTTGAGTCAATTAGCAGGCTTCCTAATCTATTTGTTCATATTGAACCAACTTTACTCCCGATAATGCGCAGGATGCTGACTACTGATGGACAAGGTCGGGATCCGAACATGTTTAATCATTTATCCGTTTGCATGCTCATCCGACTTGTCGTTTCTTCCGTCTCTCAGATGCTTAATATTTTTTGATTCTTTGGATAATTGTATTACAAAAATTCTCCAATTGTTTTGATCTAAATCCTATTTTTTTGTTAGTTTAACCACTTTGATCAACTTACAATGCATCACTAGTTAAACCATTTTGATCAACTTAATAATTTTTTTTACCATCCACTTTTCCATAATTTATCTGTCGAGTTTTTATTAATGTAATCTTGATTCCTCAAAGTCAAACTGCTTGGAGTCTTGGTCTAAGGAACCTGCTAGCTTAAAATATGTCAAAAATTGTTAACGGGAAAGAATTATATCTCCACAAAAGCTTTAGTACTTCTGTTATGTTTTTGTTCTTATGATTATATGCATTTGTGCAGAGGTCTTTGAGGAAGTTTTGGAGATAGTCTCGTACATGACTTTTTTCTCCCCCACGATCTCCCTGGAGATGTGGAGTCTATGGCCATTAATGATGGAAACTCTGGCTGATTGGGCCATTGACTTTTTCCCAAGTACGCTGCTGCTGTTTTGTTTTGTCCGGAAAAATCTGTTCTCATCAGTATGATGCCGTTTGATTCCTTGTTTTGTTTTTGCTTCTTCCTCATGCTTCTTTGACATTTTTGCGTTCTGCTGCTTCCTTGTGCTTCTTTGACATTTTGCTTATGGTTTATATATAGACTATTTGGAACTTATTTAATATTTAATTTAATTGATGACACTCCAATCCGATAAGGCCACAATAACATTCCATGGTACGTGCTTAAATTTCTAATGCTATTAGCTTTCTTGACTATTCCTCTGTGATACTCTGCCAAATTAACTTCTGAGAACTGTAGTGATTTTATTCAGCACCTTGGTTTTTGAAGATTGTAAGTAATTTGTTTGTATCCCTCATATGATAACGTAATGATTTATAACCATTTGGTGGCTCGTGGGATGAGATGATAAATGATGGATGATATATTGATAACATAATGATATATAACTCTAATCATATGTAAAAGTTGAATCAGATGTTGGAACAAAGGTGTGTGATTAGCTAATCCCCTTCCATCACACCAAACGGTGCTTGAGCTGATTGGTCCTTGCATTATTTGTAGCTTTCTAGTTGAATGTTTTTCTGTTCTTTTCAACAGCTGGTGCTTAGATGAGAAGTATCCCTTCTACCATTGTTACCACAACCACAGAACCACTAGAACCATTATTACCAACACTTCTGGGTGGTGCTATGATGTTTACATGTGGTCTTCAAAGGGTGCATTAACGATATTGGTGTTTTTCAGCGTTGCTAAATTCTGAATTCTGATGGTTGTATTTGTCTTGCATTTTAATCATGTGTAAGGTCTCATTGCCAAACAATTTTGTACGTCATTAATGGCAAATTTTCAGAGTTAAAAGCATTTTGCCCTGGCACTCACTGACAAGCTATGAGAGATTTTGGCAGTCCAACTTCAACAGTTTTATTGGTCTATTGTGTTTGGGGGATGTTTCATATACTGCTTTGTTATCTTTAAGATCTGTGTGCTTTTTGAGCTTGCAATTATCCGTGGTTTGATAGGGCTTTCTGTTGAATTAGTTACAATTTTGTATTATTTTTATTTCCAGTATTGTTTTCAAATAAGTAAAAAGAGACAACCATTAAGTGTTTGTTTTTCTTTGGCCTTATGACTACTACTGACTTCTTGTATCAGCTTCTGTAAACTTCTGTAATACTGTGGTTCTTGTTGATTTGCTCAGACATCTTGGTGCCTTTAGACAACTATATATCTAGAAGTACTGCGCATTTCCTCACATGCAAGGAACCAGATTACCAGCAAAGCCTTTGGAACATGATTTCATCTGTTAGTGAATTTATTATTATTAAATTCAGTCTCTGAACTGAAATTGAGCTAGGAAACTAGTACCATCTAGTTATGTGTTTTGTGTTAATAATCCTGCAGGTTATGGCTGATAAAAACCTTGAGGATGGTGATATTGATCCAGCACCCAAGCTTATTCAGGTGGTATTCCAGAACTGCAGGGGACATGTAGATCATTGGGTTGAGCCTTATTTGAGAATCACTATAGAGCGTCTACGTCGTACAGAGAGACCTAGTTTGAAATGCCTCTTGATATTAGTGGTAAGGAAAATTATTATTTTTATGCGCCAAAGCCCCTTTCCATATATTCTGCTCTGCCATGGTAGTCAGCCTAATGGACTACAATCACCTTTCGACATTTGTCATTCCCTTGAAAATTGTTTCTTGAATGTGTTTCATTTTCACATGCGCCACTGACCAGAATTGAATATTTGCTATTAATACGCAAAATCATTTTTTTATTTGCAAATTTTTTTTTGGCATTGTTTATATATTATGGTGACGAGAAGTCATCTCAACTCTGAATTGAGTGATGCACTACTTGTTACCTGGCTTTTTTTCATCTTTGACCAAGAATGGAATAAATTTTGGACAATTATGTGTTGCATATTAGGGAAGGGAATCGAAGACTTTTCGTTATTACTTTATGGCTTCGTGCATTTATTCAACAGCCTGATGCATTGATGGATTTTCCTGTGTTCAAATATAAAAATTGGGGCTAAGACAGGCAAGTTTGATGATATTTGTTAGGTTGCTGATGCTCTATACTATAACCCATCTTTGGCACTCAACATACTGCAAAAGCTTAATGTTGCAACAGAAGTTTTCAACCTATGGTTCCAGATGCTACAACAAACTAAAAAGAGTGGAGCACGTGCTAATTTTAAAAGGTTTGGGATTATTTCCATTCCTTGATTCCTTGCCACAATCATTTTCCTTACTGGAAAGAAATATCCATTTGGGATTATATCCTTTCTATGTTTGCAGGGAGCAAGACAAAAAAGTATGCTGTCTCGGCTTGACTTCATTGATCCCACTTCCTGCAGATCGGTTACCCGGAGAAGCTCTGGATCGTGTTTTCAAGTCTACTCTTGACCTGCTGGTGGCCTACAAAGATCAAGTTGCAGGTGTGGGTTTATTCTTCTTTACAGCTCATATTTATGTTATTTCACAAGAAATATTGAAACAAGTTTAGGACATAAGTGATTCATTTACATATTTTATGTATGGTGTATGAATGTTTAAATTTGTGGGCAGAGGCTGCAAAGGAGGAAGAGGAAGAGGGTGATGACGATGATGATATGGAAAATTTTCAAACCGATGATGATGATGGTGATGAGTCCGACAAGGAGATGGGGGTTGATGCAGAGGATGCAGATGAAGCTGACAGCTTGAAACTACAGAAATTGGCTGCTCGGGTGGGTATCAATTCTTAAAGCTTAAAAATTAGCTGTGAAGATTTTTCACAATGGGATCTGTAAATAAAGCAGTGGCATGATAATCCCTTCATTTTTATTTTTTGTGAAGAACTTGAAAGCTACTTCAAAATTCTTTTTGTTCGACTTCAATTTGGCTACATTACTTAAATTTGATTGGGTTTTTGTTCTCTTTGATTTTAAAATTGTAATAACCTTGGCTTCTTCATGCACTTATATTTTCCCTGGCATAAAACAGCAACATGTTCAGCCTTCATTTATGAGGGAGGCTAGATATGTACTGAAGATCATCTTTGATCATTATAAATTCCTTGTATCTGTTATTTTTTCTGATGCATATTTTAAAATTATATATTTATGGCCCGTCTCTTTGGAATACAGGCCAAGGCTTTCCGTACTACTGAATCTGATGATGAAGATTCAGATGACGATTTCAGTGATGATGAGGAGTTGCAATCACCTATTGATGATGTCGACCCTTTTGTTTTCTTTGTGGACACTATCAAAGGTGAATCTCTAGCCTTTTGTCTTGTTCTAGCCTGGAATGCATTAAGATGATGTCTTGTTATATTTTTTACATTGTTTTCTTATCCCTGTTTTATTTAATTGTGTAGTTTTGCAAGCATCTGATCCATTAAGGTTCCAGAGCCTCACACAGACGCTCGATTTCCATTATCAGGCACTAGCAAATGGTATTGCCCAGCATGCTGAACAGAGAAAAATGGAAATTGAAAAAGAAAAATTGGCTAAGGCGGCAGAAGCAACTGCTGCTGCTTCTTAATTTTTTGTTTTCTTGATGGTTGTTGATTTGATCAAGGTCAAGTTCCACCTGATTCTTTTGGTTAGTCCAATAATGGTTATGATAAACCAGGAGCCGCTTCAGGTCTTTGGTAGTGTCAGATTGTTTGTGCAGTCATTATAGTTCCGCCTTATGCCAAATTTCTTGAAAACCAAGGTGGCCATACAATGTAGGGAACTCAGGTTCTCGTCAACACTTTAACGAGTGAGTTCTCATAATACCCCAATAGGTGAATTTAGCCCTTCTCTATGAGAAGATGCTAGGTACTAGATGTACCATTTTTATGAAGTGCCGTGTCAACTTGAGGAATGTTAATTATAAGCCCCTCTGTTTGGTATAAAAGTGGGGTGTAGATGAATCATGAGGTGTGTTTGTGCGTCGGTCTGGATAAATAATTGGTGGTTGTATTTTGAATTCTTTTGGTTCGGACTCCTGTCCTGACATTTGTCTTTGGGCATGGTTGTGTTGTGTCGATATATTTTCTCCCCATTGGTCGGTCCAAGTTTTGGGATGTTTTGATCTCTGTGCATAGAATTGGAATCTTCCTCGGGCTGTAAAACTGGATGTATTATTTTTTGCCGGGAAAGAGTTGCGATTTTATTTTTTGTGGTACTCGTGTTTCTTCCTGCTACCTACGGGAAGACCATTATTGCGTCAATTGAATGATGAATGTATTGCGTACCTAGGGATGGCAATTTCCTCCGAACCCGTTGAAAGATCCGATATCGACCCGAATATAAGAGGGAATGGAGGGATTTTTAGACTCGATTAAATAATTGGGTAATCGGGTATGGGAATTTTCGGGTTTGGGTATGGAGGCGGGTGTGATATAATCCGATCTACATCCGACCCGAATACCCGTTTAAATTAAATATAAATATATATATATATATATCTATATTAATATTTATTTATATTAAAGATTTATCTTCTCAAATTCAAGTAGATCGATATTTTTTATTTTCTTTTTCGCTTTCATTTTTACGTTTCAAGGTTTTATCGTTCTTTTATTTTCATTCAATTTTTCATCTTCTCCATTAGTAAGTTTATTCTATGTTTGATTTCAAAAATTGAAAAATATTTTATTTTTGTTGAATTGCGTACTTTTATTCAACTAATATAAATTATTTTTAATATTTTGTTATTTTTTTATAAAATTTATTTTGTAAATTTTTATCATTAATAATTTTTCATATGGTTCATTTAAATAATTTTTTAAATATTCATAATTTCATTGAAACAATTAAATTTGAAAAAAAACAATTGTATATGATAATAGGATATTTGGGTAGGGTATGGGTATCCGATAATCCGATGAGTATGGGGATGATGATGAAATTCAATACCCAATGGGTATAGGGATGGGTATGGGGATGAATTTAATAAATGAATATGAGGATGGATGTCTGAAATCTGATCCATACCTTATCCATTGTCATCGAGCGTGCCTATGATCCATATGTATTTCATGTTTCTTAACGTTGAGACTGCGATAAAGACCCCATCACTGTGGTTGAAATAATAAAAAAAAAAGTTGGTGCAACTTGCTATAATGAATGAACATTTTCTTCATAAGCTATGGATAATATAGAATCTTATACGCTTACTTAATGGTTATGATATAATCTCAAACTTGCCTGTATGAACTTTTAATTCCCATGTAAGCATAATATAAATGATGTATCCTGTCCAACATGGAATGGGTAAAGAAGTTGATGGAGAAGCAAGACAGATTAACTTGAGGCCAATGGCCCAATGGTGTAGGTTATAGACAAGGAGATCACTTTCAGCGTGTTTCCCATTAGATAATCTTGCAACCTGAGAGTCCTCAGAGTTTTCTTTCCCATTAGATAATCTTGCAACCTGAGAGTCCTCAGAGTTTTCTTTGTAGAGCTCCTTCGATGCTTAAAGTTAAGGGAAACCAAAGACCCGAACATGATTCCTTTGGAACCTTGACTGCATATCAAACTAAATTTTTAGGTTTCGAATTTGAAGTATGTATAGACAACTTAATTTATATATTAGAACTACTTTATTTATGTAAATAAAATTTAACTTCTATAAAAAAAATATTACTATTATATGATCGAATCTAAATAGATTGATTAACTAACAAATTGAAACATCGTTGTTTTTTTCCTGGATAGTTACAAATTCAAAAGAATAATCTCAACCACATCTGTTTAAACCATAACCAAATGAAAATCATCGTAAACCAAACCTCTCTTAACAAGTTTGATTCCAGTTCCACAGTTTATCAAAAACAGGAACCATCGGTTCATGAATCAAATCGTCGATGTTAAGAGTCGCGATCAACCTCAACAAATGCAGACTGTGTCCAGATACATGGTTTTTACAGCTTACATGACGTCTATGCCAACTAAAAGGTTTTTTTAAATATAGATACAACATTGTTATTTGATTGACACTAACTATATTTTCCACAAATTCCAGCAGCTTGTAGATTTCTGAGTACAAAAAAAAAGTTAATAATAATAAAAGGTATTAATTTATTACCATATCACAATATATGTCTGAAATTCAGTGGATCCAGTAAAATGGCAAATAAGAAAATGAAGCATTTGCTTTGTTTATCTGTGAAGGAAAACTCTGTTGACGACATCGACAGGCAATGCATAAGCAGGATCTATAGGTTTCAATCCTGGGTATTCAAGAAGTGAGAGACCTGCAGCAGTCACCATACAAGAAATGTTCAAGAATGTGAAAAGGATGCCACGTTTATGTTCACGGAGTTTCATCTAGAAGTTAAATTATGTAAAAACTTCTTACAAACGAGAACCATCGAATTTAAAACTCGGGCCATGTTACAAAATGCAAGGTTTTTAGAAGAAATATTTGAAATACATTGCAAACCTCTTCGGAAGTTGAGTCCAGAGACAAATCAAGACTTTAACCAGAGTTCTCATCAGTTTATGTGCATTACATTGAAGGGTAAAATGATGCAAGTCTTACCAGCAACCCCAAAGTAGGTATGGAAGACGTCGACAGCATCATCTGGCCTATCTGAAATTCCTCCGTTCTCTTTATCCTATATAATTAAAGGCAAAGGCAATTGAAAATCCTTACCAGTATGTTCCTATCAAAAGAAATTTCAAATTGGAACTGCTTTGTCAGAATCGAAACAAACCTGACAGTCCAAAATGAACTGGACAAGCTTTTTCTTGTCAATCCAGTGAACTCTATCGATCATGATTAAGCTAGAAAGGACCCACCATGAATAGCAGACCTGGGTTGAGAATAAGGGTAAAAGAAATTGAAAAATTCATTTTTTCTCAATGTAGTAGTCCTCAACTAAGATTAAGAATACAAAATGGAAACGGTAACTCACATCAGGAAGCTTCTCAGGACGCCCATTTAGACCTCCAGATATTACTTGTCTCTCACACAACCACCATCCAAGCAGGTCCTTGTCGATATGATGTAGAGCACCAGTAATTGCAAGAGCTCCCACGCAACAGAAAACTGCAATTGCGTTCAATGGCATGACACAAAACAACTATCACCCCTCTCCCGTTTTTCTCGACTAAGCCACACAAAAGAAAAGTGAAACACCGTCATATTCTAGTTACTTGTTTTTAGCCAAACACTTGAATAGGAAGATGACTTCTCAGTTCTTTTCTCTCCAATCAAATAGGAAGTTAGGTTCTACCAATTAGTGACAAACAGCTGATATGACAACTCAGGCTCCACAACTGTCTGGTACAAACAATTATTATGAACAGCCTCGCTCGGTGTCATTTCAAATGAATAGAAATCTTAGCTTCACAAATACTTTATGGGTTAATTAACATGAATTTTCAGTAAAATAATTTGTAAAACACCAGAACTAAACCTTTATCATCTGGTCAAGCCATCAAAGAAATTCTATCCACAATTGAAATACGAGCATACGACTTCAGGCCAAAGATGTAAATAACTATAGATGAGCTGAGTCGCCCATTGGAGGCAGTCAATTTGTAAAGGCTATAATGGTATGATTAAGTGCTCATCGAGAGTTTTGAAGAAGTTGCCTTATCAGCTATGTCAGGGAGCGGAGCTTGGTGCACCACGAAATCCAGGGAAAAATAACTTTGCATTCCATTAAAGATTGGATTTAGCACTTGGAAAATCAAAATCACTATTTCATTTACTTTTCCATTCTAAAATACTTCTAATTTAAGCTATCAACTTACTCGGTTAATTCAAATGAAGTCCTAAGCACACATATTCCAAAGTCATGAGGTAAAAACTGAAAATGGCCCAAATATGCATATATTTACTTAACAACCAGAACTGATCACATGTAAATGTAACCACTCAAGACATGAACATACTTTGCCCTGCATGGGATTCCGCTCCAGGTGTGCATCCAAATCCACCATCCAAATTCTTGCAACTTACAATGTACTTTACAGCTGCTTCCACATTGATTTTGTCCAGTCGATGTAATAATGCGAGAGAACATAGAGCAATATAAGAAAACCTAAAGAAAATGTTAGCTTGTTTTTGTATTCCATCGTGTATATAATGTATCAACACCAAACGTAAACCTAATTATCATATCACACAACTTAGAAGTGCTAGAAATAAAAGAATATAATGAACGAGAAGGGAATAAAATGTACAAAAGCATCAACAGATAGGTAGAAAGAAAAGGTATACCTTGTATCAACTTCTCCCCACATGTCTCCAGAAAAGGATCCATCCTCATTTTGTAGGCCAGCGATATCTACCTTACAAATGTAAGTCTATACTCTGAACTCACTGATTCTGTTCTTGTGTATTATATTGAGTATAAAAGGCAGAACTTGACACTCAGAACAACAACAAAACACACTCAAAGCTTGCAAATTTTTATCGCCCTCTCCTGGCTTTTGAGTCGCAGTATTGATACATCGATGAAGTGTGAGATATTAATTGGCATTAACAAGAGTTCATGATGCTCAGACAATATGCAAAATGGCAAACAGTAGCACTAAGCAAACATGTTTGACATATGAGGCAACATCATAACTGGCACAATTATTTATGGTATATGTCAACTATCTACAACACAAGGTGCAGCAAACCGTATTCTCAACCCAAGCTCAGATCCTGCAATTAATAAAGCCATATAACTGACAAAGATCAGTTGTATAACTATCAAATGCAAGTTATCTCTATGCATTTGTGAGGACGATATCTTTTGAAAAAATCATCATTAGCAGATAAAGGTTACAGAGAAGTGAGAACATTGTTTTACTTATAAAGCCAATACTCAACCTTAAGAATCATCTTTATTAATGAAAGATTAAGATTTCATGTAATGAGCACCAAGAGGGTGCCTCCCACATTCTTCAAAAAGATAACAGCTATCATGTGTGTTAATCATAACGGGAATTAGCAAAAGAAAGGTAGCGATCAACGAGGTAGTCCTCAAGAAATATTGTAAAACCGAAAGCTCAGATTTGAAGGATACAGTTAGAGACCTTCTCGGCGTCAAGAACATCTATCTTGTCAAATAGAGCCAAAACCTGAATAGCACTTAGGGTGTACAATATATGAGGGTCATGTCCAATGTTACCACCAAAACCCCCTGCATAGAACTACAAACGTTACGAGCCCTTAAATTAATAATCATATATAAGGAGGAAGAAAGAGCAGCCAAAGTTTTTTAAAAATAAAACAATTTACCCACTGAATTTGACTTGTCTCTACCTGTTTTAAAAAAATATGCATATGCATCAATATGTGTTTACAGAGGGTGCATAGCCACATGCTCAACATGTCTTACATACATACATAAGATCTAACAACCTGGAACTCAAAACTGGATGCCATCCTAATGGACATACTGAGTGTCTTACCATATGGCAGCTCAACATGTTGAATGGCTTGAGTGGATGTTGAGACTTTCAAAATGGGGGCTTGATTCTGAAGTCCCTCTTTATGTCCTATAGTACGACATACAATCTTGAGTTCCAGATCGTTAGATGATCTTATGTATGGCTGTTCAAATCGAGATGCATCCATATGTTTTTATATGTGATTGATGAGCATCATTTTAGATTATGTACATTATGTATACATTATGTATGTATCTAAAACATGTGGAGCATGTTGCTATGCACTCTGCCTGTCCTTTAGTATGACATCCAGTTTTGAGTCCAGATAGTTAGATGATCTTATGCATGGCCGTTCAAACCGATATGCATCCATGTGTTTATATGTGATTGACGAGCATAATTTTAGGATAATAATCATATCTAAGGAGGTATAAAGAACAGTCAATATTTTAAAAAAAAAATTTCCCTGCTGAATTTATTTGACTTGTCTCTACCTGTTTGTAAAACAAAATTAAACTTATAGTGGTATGACATAATGCTGTACCACTAACCAGATTCATCTTGGCACTGCCTAATCCATGATACAACCTCATCTTGATCAACTGCATCCAACTTCCCCATTATATCAAGAGCGGCCAATCCCCAATAAGCACCATTTAGTCTTAGGTGCTCCATTACCACGGACTCAAAGCTATCCTTTTTCTGGTGATAATGGGTGCCAGACAATCAAAACAACAGTAAATATCACAACATAATGACGAGCATTGTGTTCTTAAATGCAATTTATTTCCCGAAACAAGAAACTAATTAAAGACTAATGTCTAGTAAACGGTTAACAGCATAAAGACAAAAGCTTAACCTATGTAAACCTACAAACCATTTACAAAAGCAACATCTTTACCCTCAAACACTGTGAAATAACTTTGGGTAAATACCCTGATTAAGGCTGCATATAATACCAGCCAAGTTCAAGCTCAACATCAGATTTTACACGTGGAGCTCAAGCTTAATCAAAGCTCAATTATACGTAAAATGGGCATGCAAGGAATCTTCCAATATGCTGATCACTTTTAAAATCTTCCTTGTACCGTATGTCAATGTTTTGAAGCTCAAAATTTGCATCTTCTTCAGGAACAAGTTTCTGGCTGACAGCCACATGAATTTCACCAGTTACCAATCCCTAAAGCTTCTTCCTTTTTTTATCCGCTTCATTCAGAAACAACTAAGAATGCTTAGATTTAATGTATTCTGTTCTAAATTCTTCACAAAAGATTGAATGAGAAATGGGGGAGGCTTATATCAGGGTCTAGCTATTTTCAAAGTTGTCCCCATCAATGTATCTATTCTTTGTATGAACAACAGTTGACCGGTCCTCCACCTAGGCAGAAGTGGCTTTAAAAAAGGCTCAACAGTGCCTAATAGCTTGCTATCTTGCAAATCAGTAAGCATGACCAAAATAAAATTGGAAACTTCAAAAAAAATATGTTAGAAATTGGTATACATTGTAATAATATAACAGCAGACTTTCATAATATACTCTTCAGAAAGCTAATAAGAACCATATATTTTATAAAACAAAACACAGGGTACCATCAGCAATTTTAATACCACAATAATATTCAGACATTAAGCATGCCGTTCATAAGATATTGAAAATAAGGCATACCTTTTCAACTGATAAAATGTACCTAGCATGGTTTTCAATGTTAAGCTCTCCCATCTGTTACTGAATGAAATAATCAATCTTTTCACCTAAAAACACATCAAACTAAAATTTTAAAAAAATAAAAAGGGAAAATCTTTAGAAGTCAAGCAACAAGCAGCAGTGCCCTATCTTCTTATTTGAAGATAAATTTTATGGTACATACTAAAACTATATAAATGCTTAGAAGCCAAATATATAGTTAAATAAAAAATTCGTAGATAAAACATCAGAAAACATTGATAAGTTCTAAATAAATTCGACATACCCAGAAACTGGCACATTTTCCTCCATAACAATTATTTACTCGAACGATAAAATGCCCAAACAATGCAAAGAAATGAACTTGTTTTCATTTATTTTCTTCTCTATCGCTAGAAGCTGCTTGTATTTCGATAAACGGATATTATATGTATAAACAAATGGAAGATTGGAATTAAGAAAGCATAAGCAGTGTCAATATCTAAATCCCAATTGATTAAATTCTTTCACACAAATCGAGTAGTGGGTATCTGATCTGTTCGGGTATCATGATCGCCTGGTTGCTGCTCATGCCGGCGCCGTTGAATGGCACGACCGGTCACAGCCTCCAGAAAACGAATTCTATGGCCCTATTTGGCTATTACAAGTTTCCGGTTCATTTATCGACGAGAACTAACGCAATGGTTATTCCTGCAACTGTTGGTTCAGATCAAGATCCATGAAATCGTCCCTCATCATCGATTTGTTATCAATAGTAAATCCTTGAGTTTCCTACCAAGAATCCTACTTTAATTGGCAAAAGAAAAAACCCAACAACCAATAATCAAAATTGAACATTAATTAAATCAACAAGATCAGGGTTTATAAGCCACAGTAATCAAGCAAAGAAAATCAAAACGATGATGAAAAAGAACAGAACCACATAAAATTTCTTGCCCGTTTGGTGACTGAACTGTAGAGTTTCGATAAAAATTTCTTTTCAAGAGAAATTGTGAGGGACGCGGCAGGGAAAATGTGAAAATCGGGAGCGTTGGAAGTGATTATTCAACAAAAGGGAGTGGAATGTACTTTATTTTTTACCTTTTATTTACACTTACTTAAAATTTAATTTGAGAGGCGACGATGGAAGCTACACGGGCGACCCGACGGAGACGCGTGGAAGAGGTGTGCGCGGATGTCGACGGTTTTGGGAGAGAATCGTGATCTAAGATTTTAAAGTTCAACAACGATTGTTTTTTTTTGACTGGTAAACCCGTATCACTTTTATTAAGAAAGATAATTCATGGATACAATATTAACCAACCAAGAAGGAAATTCTCCATTTACCCAACAAAAAGGTAAAGGAGAAGAAAAAACAAATTGTGCTAAAGTGTGAGCAATAAGATTAGCAGAGCGACGCATGGGCTTAAGACCGACAACTCTTGGTTCCACTACCATATGTTTGATTTCCTGAGCACAAGAGCCAACATAACCAAAATCTAGCGATGGATCCATGACTGCTTGCACGGCCATCTGTGAGTCAGAAAATACTTGGACATTAGAAATTCTTTTTCTCTCAACTGTTCTAGTCCCTTCTGCAAAGCTATAAGTTCCGCATGTACCACAGATAAAGGTTGCTCAATTCGACATCCAAAAGCAAGAATTAGATTCCCATCAGAGTTCCGGATCACTCCTGCGACCCCATAGGCATTTTGTTGATCCCTGACGGCAGCATCCACATCAAGCCGGAGCTGACCTACCGGGGGTGGATACCAGACCATTGGTGAGCTTTGTGTAGGGCCAATATTGCCCGGATGAACATCACGTTGTACAGCCCAGTATTCTTCAATGTACCTATCATCCCATTGTTTCGAAACAGCTTTACTTACACCTTCTGTGTTGTGTGTAATACTTAGTCGAGCATGCCACACACCCCAGGTTCGGCAGGCAAACCTTTCAAAGTCAGTTTTACTAAGTTGCTCCATCATCCAGCAACAAATGTCAAGTGTAGATCGCCCTCGGACCTGTTGGAGAAGTTTTTTAAACACCTGGCCCTTCCAAAACCCTCGGACTTCTTGACAGAAAAATAATGCATGATCGGTTGTGTCCCTGCCAAACCCGCATAGTGGACAAACGCCTGCCACTGGTACATGGTGTGCTAATAGATTCATCTCGGTTGGGATAATATCATGCGCCACCCTCCACCAAAAAATTCGGATTTTCTGTGGAATAGTTAAAGACCAAATGAATCTCCACCATTTAAGCAATGAGTTTTCTACATGGTTTTCAGGGGGGTTTTGAAGTCCGATACCCACTCTATATCCCTCTCGAACCGAATACTTGCCTTTAGTATCATACTTCCAGAACCTTGAATCTGGTTGGAGTAAGTGCGGTAGGGGAAGACAAAGCACCTCCTCTGCCACGTAAGGAAGGACCGTTTCTCGCACCTTTGTTTCATCCCATTTTCCTTCCTTTATCAAGTTACTAACAGTGAGCTGGTCCAACTCATGAGGCCCGTGGTTAACAACTTGACTACGGAATTTTGGCACCCACTTATCTTGAAAAACTCTTATTGAGTTGCCATTGCCAACCCTCCAGCATAATCCCTCATCCAGCAAATTACGGCTCCACAAAAGTGAGCGCCATATATAAGAAGGGTTGCTTCCCAAAGACGCGCTCATGATATCAACATGCTTAAAATAGCGAGCTTTAAGGACCCGGGCGACTAGGGAATGGGGGTTACAGATAATTCTCCAAAGTTGTTTCGCAAGTAACGATTTATTGAATACATCAAGTTTCCTAAACCCCATCCCTCCTTGGCACTTCGGCTTACACAAGTAATCCCATTGTTTCCAGTGTAGTTTTTTTTTTAACCGAATCCGAGCCCCACCAAAATTTCGCACATTCTTTTTCAATACTATCACTGATAGACTGAGGAATCCGGAAGCAAGACATTGCATAAGTTGGAATTGCCTGAAGAACTGATTTTATAAGCACCTCTTTTCCCCCCACTGAGAAGAATTTATTACCCCATCCATTAATCTTCCCCACGACCCTTTCCAGGATATTAGCAAATTGTACTCTTTTACAACGAAGAGAGAAGGTTGGCAGACCAAGATAAAGAACATGTCCTTGAACCACTGGTATTGTAAAAAGCGACTTAATGCAGTTCACCATATCCGGGCATGTGTTCGGGCTGAAAGAAAGGGCTGATTTTTCAAAGTTGATCAGTTGTCCCGAGGCCTTTGCATAGAGATCAATGCAAAGTTTGACCTGTATTCCATCCTCTTCAGTTGCTCGAAAGAAAACCAGACTATCATCCGCAAAGAACAAATGCGATATCATTGGACTCGTTGTGGCTATTCTAATACTTCTGAAACAATTTCTCTCTTGGAAAGCAGATAAAATTGACGAGAAACCATGCGCACATAGCACAAATAAGTATGGAGAAAGAGGGTCGCCCTGCCTGATTCCTCTCTTAGGTAGCAACTGGCCAAAAGTGTCTTGATTAACTCGAAAGGAATAAGAGACAGATGTGATGCAGCGCATAATTTTCTCAATCCAGCACATGTCAAAGCCCAACTTTTGCATTACTGCCTCAAGAAATTTCCATTCCACCCTATCATAAGCTTTGCTCATATCCAATTTCAATGCAGCATACCCATATTTCCCCACTTTCCTACTCCGCATCCAGTGGATGGCCTCAAACCCCACTATTATATTGTCAGAAATCAATCTTTCCGGAACAAAAGCACTTTGGGATGAATCAATGACACTACCCATTAGAGGCCGCATTCGATTTGTCAATGCCCTGGCAACAATTTTATAGCACACATTGCAGAGGCTAATAGGTCTAAACTCCTTCACCATTAATGGGTTTGCGACTTTAGGGATGAGTGTAATCACTGTTTTGTTCCAATCAGTGAGCTGAGCTCCGTCATTTAGTACCCTTAATACTGCAACAGTAACTTCCTGTTCAACTATAGGCCAAAACTTCTGATAAAAACCGGCAGGCATTCCATCTGGTCCCGGTGACTTATCCGGAGACAGGTCAAATAATGCTTTCTTCACCTCACCCACCGTAAAAGGAGCACACAACATCATATTCATATGATTAGTAACTTTAGGTTCCACACAGTTCACAATTGGGGCCAAATCTTCAGGCGAGGGATCATTAGATTCAAATAGTTGAGCAAAGTAGTCAATAATGATTTCAGACATACCTCGGGGCTCCGTACAGAGATCCCCATGCGCCGTCATGAGACCCCTCATCGTGTTTCTGTGCTTTCTGGAAGATGCTTGCATATGGAAGAACTTTGAATTTCTATCCCCAGATTGAAGCCAGGTAACACGACTGCGCTGCCTCCAGTATTCTTCCTCTTGTGTGCAAAGTTTCTCCAATTTAGATTCAAGCTCATTAATTTGCAAAGTAGAGTAGGCCCATTTATGAGGCTGTTTGAGTTCTTCAAGTTTGGACCTTGTCTCTTTAATTTGTTTTGGCAGAGCTCGTAACTTATTTCTTGCCCACTGATGAAGTGTACGTAAACAGCTAGCTATCCTCTCTGTTAAACTCATTGCTTCATTTAGGGATCTCCACCCTTCATGCACCATCGCTGCACACTCTGGTTCCCTAAGCCAGCCTATTTCAAATCGAGGGATGAAGCCCGATTTGTAACAAAGATGTTGCTCCTGAAGCTTTGGGTCGCCCAACTGGATATGGAGGGGTCTGTGATCTGAGTGAAAGTATTCCAGAGCATGAACCGAGGCAATTGGGTATAGTAGCTTCCACTCAATTGTCCCAACAAATCGATCTAGGCGTTCCAAAATCAGTTGGTTTCCTGCTCTACGATTCGCCCATGTAAACAAATCACCAGTACAATGCAAATCTTGTAGGGAACAATCAGAGAGAGCATCCCTGAACCC
Organism: Primulina eburnea; assembly: GCF_022965805.1. NCBI lineage: Eukaryota > Viridiplantae > Streptophyta > Magnoliopsida > Lamiales > Gesneriaceae > Primulina > Primulina eburnea. The sequence goes on along the minus strand of NC_133103.1, from coordinate 47,975,008 downwards.
CTGCATCTGAGAAGAGGGCCGAATATTGCCACCCCATTTTTCATTTTCAAAGCAAATCTCATTAAAGTCCCCTCCTATTAACCAAGGTAGGTGTTTCAGCTCCTGAATTCCAGCAAGCCGGCGCAATAACGCCCAAGATTGGGACCGGCAATGGGGGTCGGGGTGACCATAGAAACCCGTAAACCTCCAATTTTTATTCCCATCCAACACTGTGCAGTCTATATGACCAGAAGACCATGAAGTAATTGAAATATTAACTGACTCCTTCCATAGTAAACACAACCCACCTCTACGACCCTCACAATCCACTGTAAAACATCCAACAAAATCAAGCAAAGATCTCCATTGTGTAGTGTTTACCATTCTCCTCCTTGTTTCACTTAGAAAGAGAATGGTGGGTTTCTTTTCGGCTACTAGCCGCTTTAGTTCTCGGAATGCCCGTTGGTTCCCAAGCCCTCGGGTATTCCAAACCACGCAACTCATTGTGGTCGGCGGGGTTGCTGAGCAACCACCGCCGTTTGATTTGTATCAGACTTCATCATTTTATTTGTTGCACTGGTTTCAATAGAGTAAAAACTCATTTCGGTGTCATCACATTTCCTTTTCTGCCCCACAACTTGTTCTTTATCCAGTGTCTCAGATCTTGTTTTATTCGGACTACCCCTTGCCCTCCTCTTCCAAGTCATTTGAGTGCTTTTATGCAATTTTTTAGTTCCATGTACAGTTGGCGGATTTCCAACTGCATTCTCCTTCCCTTCCACCAATGGCATAGAGCAATTGTCTAAGATGAAAGCCGGTGAGTTTACAACCTCCATAGCCAGATTCTGATGGTTTAGAGGCATATCACAAGTAAGAAGTTCAGAAGTATTTTGCAATATGTCTCGTTTCTCTTGAATCAAGGCCTCATTATCCAGCCTTTCTTCCTCAATGTTGATAGATGATTTCCTTATTAGGCCAGATTTATCATACTCATCACTCACAGTAGAATCACGATAGTCGGCCTTCGTGTTTTGGGGAATATTAGGTTTATTCTTCTTTGTCCCGTTAGATAAGGATGAACGTAACCAAGGCCCATAATCCATTTTCTCCCCTTGCACTGAGACGCTGACACACTGTCTGAAGGAGTGGCCGATTCGACCACATGAATAGCAAAAATCGGGTAGCCTTTCATAGGAGAGAATAATGATCAGATCCTCTTCTGGAGCGTCCATACCAATGCGAACAAACCGTTTGAGGGGCTGTGAAATATCAATTCTCACTCTGATTCTAGCATAACTGCCCAGGAATGTCCCATTATCATCACCATCCATTTCCTCAATATGACCAATTTGAGTACCAATTTTCTCTAGTATCTTACGTTGCATGAGTGCAATTGGTAGATTATGACATTGCACCCATATTGAGATCTCTGTAAATTCGATTGATCTAGGATTTTGCATACCTTGGATCTCCTTGAAAATCATGAGATCCCTAAAGAAGTTCCAAGGTCCATCCACCATAGATATAGATAAGAGGTATATTTCTCGCGGCTTTTTGTGCCCCGCCACTGCTTTCAGTATTTTTAACACTGATTTGTTTTATGTTTCTCTGCTATTTTTCGATTGCTTTTCGTGATTCCATTTCCATGATTCGATTTTTATAGACCATGTTAATGCGCATTGAAAGTATTTGATGAAAAACAAAAACTTATGTGAGACTATCTCACGGATCGTATTTTGTGAGACAGATCTCTTATTTAGATCATCTATGAAAAATTATTAATTTTTATGTTAAGAGTATTATTTTTTATTGTGAATATCGGTAGGGTTGATCCGTCTCACAGATAAAGATTCGTAATACTGTCTCACAAGAGACTTACTCTTGATGAAATGAGTGAAAGAGATATAATGTCTTTGACTAATATAAATTGTGGGCATATGATTAGTTTAAATTAATGATAATGAATTTATTTGAAACTCAATCATAGTTGTTTAAAAAATATAGTATGATTTTTCGATAATTATTGATATTTTAGTATGATTCATTTTATGCACCTCAAACATCAGTGTATGTTCATATCGAAGGAAAAAATTATTGGTAATTATTTTATATATTTCTATTGCTTCGAACTCTTAATTAATTTTATTATATTCAACACCAAATTTTTATCATATGTTTAGTTTTAAATTTTTAATTAAGCCAATATAATGTGAAGTTTCATTATATATTAATTTGTTTTTTCTCTATTTTTGCACACAATTTTGGTTCTAATTTTAATTTAATATTTTTGTTTATATTATGTTATTTTAATGTCAATCCAAGAGAGAAAAATGAGAAACAATATTCTATTATTCTTTAAGTTAATAATTGATAATCTTTCATCACCCAAGAGGACTGAGACTCATGCATCCATTCTTATTGAAGAGCTCGAACCTCTTCTAAATCTCAAAGAGTTGAATTTGATGAAACTTCCCTTGAACAAGATCCTGGATTGCTTATTCGATGTGGCGACGTCCTGTTAATCATTATGATGAAATTAGATGAGCTTATATCAAAATGAGGCCATATCAACCTAAATTGTTATAATACCCACGGTCTGAATCAGGAAAGCACATCATCGATTGCAATATACAACTTTTCAATTTTCTCCTTGTTTAGTGAGTTCTCGTATAAATGGTTAGTTAGTTAATTACTTGATCTAATAATTAAATAGGGTTATATTAGTAAATGTGTAAAAAAATATTGATAAATATAGTATTTGCATGTATATTTGCCTTCACAAACAAAAAATGCAGGTGCCTTATATATAGTTACAACACAGGGAGTAATAGGTTAATGAGTAGGTCTTATGTGAGACCGTCTCACGGATCTCAATCTGTGAGACGGGTCAACCCCGCCCATATTCACAATAAAAAGTAATACACTTAGCATAAAAAGTAATACTTTTTCATGGATTATCCAAATAAAGATCCGTCTCACAAAATATGACCCGTGAGATCGTCTCACACAAGTTTTTGTCTAGGTTAATACATATTTCATTTATTAAAAATCGAACACATTTCATCCATATTTTTTAAAAACTCACACACAATTTACCCCTCTAATAGAAGTTTTATGCGTGATTTTAAAACCCACGAAGTCTAAAACGTTATTAATTTAAATAGGTTGTTTATTGTTTTTACATGTCGTATTTGATGCAATTAGGCCTGTAGTTAAAATAAAACTGCATGATTTCAAAAGATATGAAAAACTTGTGTGATACGGTCTCACGGGTCGTATTTTGTGAGACGAATTTTTTATTTGGTCATCCATGAAAAAATATTACTTTTTATGCTAAGAGTATTACTTTTTGTTATGAATATCGGTAGGGTCGACCTGTGAGAATATCGGTAGGGTTGACCTGTCTCACAAATAAAGATTCGTGAGATCGTCTCATAAAAGACGTACTCATTACAAAATGGTCATTTTCTTAAATAATCTAACATGTTCATTTCATTGCATGAAACTTTATTTTTAAACCTAAAATGGAGAAAAGTGCAACCAATTTTTTAATTCAGCATTTTAAGTAAAATGTTTACATTTTATAGTTTACAGGCTTTTTCAGAAATTTTGTTGTAAAATAACCTTAAAACATATGCTAAAAACAAAAACCAAACAAAAGTTTAAAATTAAAAACCATTGGAAATTTCTTTAGTAAATATAACTCTGTCATGTTATGACCTTCGGCTGGACTTCAAATCAATATTAGCATATATCCGAAAAATGTCAAGTTAACGAAAACTTATCTCGAACCAACTTAGCTAAAACAAGAATTTGATGGCTCAAGTAGCTAGCAGAATCAGCTATTGCTGCTGCATGAATAATGAGCCGCTCCAGCCGACTGGTCGGCTTGCCTATACGGTCATTATCGTCCCACCTTGTACCACATTTTTTTCTGAAAAAAAAGGTGGCATACAATGTGGGGAACTCCCACAAATTCTTAAACGAGTAGAGGTTTTTGTAATAGATTTTAACGGCGAAATAATAATTCTGTCGGAAGATGCAGTAACTATCAGGTATAGATGTCACTTTGTCATGCAGTGATACCATTTTTAGAAGTACTGTGGTCAGCTCGAGGCATGTTCATTAGAATCCCCTCCAGTGGTTATGATAGGAGGGGAAATTTGGGTGAGATTTATGATGTGTTTGATTATCATCATCTTTCGACGTCGAATCAAGTCTTAAAATTCGTCAAGCGACATGATCGTGTGGGTTTTGGGAGGTTTTGATCTCAGTGCATAAAACATTGTGAATCAACCCGTAATAAAGATAAAAACCTTCGAAGGCATCAATTAGCAATTATATATGTTGTTGTCTCATACTGCCTGGTCCAGCAGAGGATCTTCATGCAAGCTATCAATGAATTCGAACGAAGAAATATAGCTCTTAAATGGAGATTTCTGTTACTATTTACACAAAAATGTAAAATAGGAGTAGGAATACCACGAACTGACATAAGATTCGAGACAAACTTCAAGATATCTATGTTCCGATTGAAGTACAGTATTTAAGAGAAAAAACAGTCCTAGAACATGAAATCCAGGACGCTAGAAACTGAACCCATAATTCCAGAACGAGTTCTCTTCATCAACGAGGTCTAGGTTCCTCCTCATCCCTCCTATGACGATAGCGAGTGACATCTCTATCACCAATTGACCCTTTGTCTCGTTCCATGCCATTGTGCTCTTCTCTGCGATGGGATTCGGACTCATATTTCTTCGATCTCTTATCATTCCTATCATTGTGTTCGTCCCTGGACATCGGCCTTTTATCAATATTTAGGTTACGGTGTTCATTCTTCTGTCTTGTTTCATTCTCTCTCCGTTCATCCACATATCTTCTTCCGAAATCCTTCGCATTTGCTCCAGTGCCTTTGTAAGACATTTCTCGGTCTGTATCATGGCTTTTTGGTCGAGAGTTCGGCAAATCTTTGTTACTTCTGTGCCCTTCTCCCCGAGGGGCGGATCTATCACCCTTTCCCGCACCCTCAAACTTATTGTGGCCCCGTTTTGAATGTCTATCCTCCTCAGCACCCCAGCCTGTATTTGCAGCTCGCTGAATTATTTAAATAAAAAGGGAGTTATTAAAAGATAATGACTCTGAACCCATTGCAACTTTAAAATGCATCAGATATCATGGCAGACCATAGCAAGAAAATATCCATCTACCGATGATAAAAAAAAAAGAAAGAAAGAAAATATCCATCTCGATAAAACACTCAGAAGTCCGAAATGAAACGGCACAATGCTTTTCAGTCAGAGGCCAACCAAGAATCTAGTAGTGGATGACCTGATATTTTGGAGGAGAAACGGGAGACTGCTGGGATCTGCCCTTGGCTTTAGGCAAGTAAACATAATAATAAAATACAAAATAACCAATCAAACAGCAAGAGGTGTGCATCAACTCACGGATGAGAAGAAAAATATAAAACTACCCAAATATAAATATGTAAAAGATGCACGGTGGCAAACATATGGAACTCTCAAGTAACTGACTAACTGAGACCAGCTTTCTAGGAATATCAAAAATGCAATCAGCTTGTTTATTCATGTGTTGAATAAATAAAATCCAACATATGCCCTTAGTTATCTGAGTGTTAGACGTAGTAAAAATGCAAGTTAAATCCCTTTCTAGAAATATAACAACAAACATATTAACATTCAGCAAGTAAAAAAGATTAAATTATAGTCTGTTGGTGTATTCAATCAGTGAATATTTAAATTAAAAAAATCATTTAATATTTCCCGTCATGAGAATCATAAAAAATGCCATAAATCAGTGGAGGTGTAAACATAATAAAATGCATTCAATTAAAAAGAGAGAGCACGGAAAAAATGGAAAAAACAAACTGAAGCAGGCTTTTTTTAAAAATTCCAGGGCATGAACATAGAAAGCAAATCAGATATTCGAGAAATTCTTCAAACTCACATGCTCATCGTGAGAAAATTTACAGCTATCTCCATACTTGCATTCTCCTTTCTGAAAAGCACGGCATACACCTCGTTCCTCCCGCTTCTGCTGCCTGGTTTCCTCATCCTCTTCCTCGAGTTTTTTGTATTTAGTCACATGATCAACTCTCACTGTTCGACCCAAAATTTGAGCTCCATTTAGATTATCTACAAGTGACCAAAAAATCAATAGTATTAAAATAGATTTATTCGGCAAAGGAACAGACCTACAAGAAGATTTGTACTCAGATGTTGTTCCTAATATTAAAATAGATTTATTCAGGAAAGGAACAGACCTACAGCAAGATTTGTACTTCTTTGATCCTCATAGGCAACAAAAGCAAACCCTTTGGATTTTCCAGTGCCTTTGTCTCTGACTAAGTTAACATCAACAATCTCCCCATACCTACATTATCAAATTAACTATGTAAACCGTTTCTTGGCAGCAATTGTGAAGAAATATTTTAAGATAAAGAGCAAGAAGTGAACACACTGTGCAAAGACAGCAAGGAGATCCCCTTCAGTTAGATCAAATGGGAGGCCGCCAACATAAACATAAGCAGAGTCTTTATATTTAGCATGCCAAGAGGCCCCTTCCGAGATGCCAAGAGTTGCTTCTTTCTGGTTGATGTTCTGAATTCGTTTCACCAATGTCAAAGGATTCATTGAAGATATTTCCCTAAAAAGCTAAACAATATATATATACGTATATATGTAATCAGAATCTTGCTATCTTTTTTTAAAAAAAAATTAAGACAACCAATCCAAGGCAGAAACTAAAAGATTTCATCCACAACTACAGAAGCTAATTTTAACTGGTATGAGTTTGAAAAAGAAAAAAAGAAAACTTTAATTGGCACAACAAATATAAATCCACTTCTTGAAAAATAACATTCGTGTAGGAAAATTAAGCTTTAACATTTTGAATATACAGACGCACAACCAGCATACATCTTACAATTACTTCGAACAAATAATAGGACTCAAGAAATTACCAAAGTTCTTCGGTAATCATTTTCGCATATAATTATATAAACATGAGAAAGAAAAACGAGAAGTAAAACAAAAGGGATTTACCTTTCACAAGACGTGTAGTTTTTCCGTTTCCTTCGATTGGAAAGTAAGGGTTAGGGCAATGTGCAAGACAACGCCGATGGGAGTTGGGACGACGAAGATGAAAAAAATTTCAAGGGAGCGTGAGTTTTCTCTGTCTGATTGATCGGTAATTGGGTGTTAGTTCAGGCCCAATATCAATTTGTTCAAGAAAGCCCAACACAAATGAAATCAAAAGAAAGTCAAGCCCTATTCCAAGTTAATTGTGTGTGTGTGTGTATATATGTCAATCGATTTTTATGTCTTTTTTTTTTTTTAAAAGAATCAATCTACCAATTTAGCCAAACCTAGCTTCTGATTTAGAGTAGCTCTCTTGTGAGACGGTCTAACGAATTTTTATCTGTGAGACGGGTCAACCCTACGGATATTCACAATAAAAAGTAATATTTTTTCATGGATGACTCAAAAAAGAGATAAATCTCACAAAATACGATCCGTATGACCGTCTCACATAAATTTTTGCTCACGTGATAAGGATGGAAATTTTCAGAAAAATCCTAGTAACAGATAAGAGGCACCCATCTCTAAAGTCCCTGAACCCTCCCGATAATAATAATAATAATAATAATAATAATAATAATAATAATAATAATAATAATAATAGAAATTAAGAAAATTATTATTCTATTCTAGTCTACTATCAATTTTTTTAAAAAAAATTAGCCTCTTTTTTTTTTATTTATTAAAGATTAGATAATATAATCGTTTATCTTAATATGCCCTTTTAAATCTTTTTCCCCATCTCAATTAAAAAAAGTTAATAATTACACTCGGTTTTATGTTATCTACCCACCACTTCATGTGTAAAATATGTGTCAAATTTATTCATAAATTGAGTATAAATAATAAAAAATGAAGTGTAAAATATCAACTCCCCTGAAAAATTTCTAAAAATGAAATATTATCCATTTTTAATATATTTAATAAACGTATTTAATTATGTACTGTTTTTCTTTTCTTTAAAATAATAATACTTATAAACAATAAACAATAGATTGATAATTATAATAATGATAATAAGTAATTAAGTACAACACTTAAGTTTGAGAAATAAATTAACGTTAATAATAGTAATCACAAAAAAATAATAAAAATTAATTTTGTAATATGAAGAAAGCTAGAAATGTTATCAATGACAATAAAAACATTAATATTTATAATAATTAAAAAAAAAACATGGATGTCTAGCATATTTATTTGTATTGTACTTTTTATTTATAAATTGAGACTGTGTGTTAAAAAATAAATTAACAAAAACTACAATACTTCTAGATTCAACTAGGATGACATTAGTGGAGAAGTAAGTCATATGATGATGATGTTTGATACCATGGATTATTGATGTTATTATATGTGCATTATTTAAGTAATATTATTATTTACATATATCATTTGATTCTTATATCGATATTGTTTAAGGAAAATTGAAACATTTTTGACCAACTCGATAGGTATTTGAAGTGGGGATTTAATCCTCGCGAGGTCGGAGATGAAGATGGAGATTCTCCGATTATACTAAAATTGTAAAATACCCTGAAATCATGTTTGATTCTCTAGTATTGCAAAATATAGGTAAGATGCACAATTACGTGCCCTCCGCTCTAAACCCTGTACTCAAAGCACATACGCAAAGAATATATCCACAATTTGTGTTTTATTTAAAAATAAATCAACCTAAAATATTTTAATAATACCAATTATTATTATTATTATTATTATATTATATAAGGAATGTTGGTCCCACGTGCGGAATTTGAGATAATAAAACTCGAAAATAAAGAATAAAATGGACACCGAGATTTACGTGGAAAACCCCTAAAAATTATTAAGGTAAAAACCACGGGCAAGATGAAAAGATTTTCACTATAATATTTTACTGGTGTACAACTCACTCACTGTGTTTCCAAAGAGAACACAAACTCTCTTAATACAGGAGAACAAACACCTATCAAATATTATAGAACACACTCAAATATGTGTATACTGAGAGAGGAACTCAGAAAGGGATATCTTGAAATGCCGAATGATGCATCTATTTATAGATGCATCATCCAGTGTGAACCATTTATAGGAAGTTTCCTTCCATCTGCAGGGTATGCAAAATACGACTTGTTTTTCTTCACAATTAATCAACAAAGCCTGCTGACCCATTCAACAAAGCCTGCCTGCCACAAAAGAATTCTTCCTGCATTAAATGACCTTAGCCGACATTTCTCCCACTTGGAGATTTGATTGAAAATCAAACACATCTCCACACATCCTTTTAATCTTGCCATTACCTGCTGCTTACGTCTCTGCTAGGCCACTTGAGGATCTACACCATTCAAACTTATTAGTGTTCACTGGCTTGGTCAGAAAATCAGCTATGTTATCCTTCGTATGGATCTTCTGCATATCCACGCTTCCTTCTTCTACTACTTCCCGCACAAAGTGAAATTGTACTCCAATGTGTTTCGTCCTGGAATGAAAGGCTGGATTCCTTGCAATGTGCAAGGCACTCTGATTGTCACAAAACAAAGAAACATTCTCTTGTTTGTGTCCGATCTCCTCCAATAACCTTTTAGTCCATATTGCCTCCTTGCAACCTTGAGTAGCTGCCATGTATTCTGCCTCCGTTGTAGATAATGCAACAACTGTCTGCAGTTTTGAAACCCAGCTTACTGCTCCCCCTGCAAGTGTAAACACATAACCAGTAGTAGATTTCCTCTTATCAGGATCACCTGCATAATCTGAATCGACATAGCCCCTGAGTGTAAAATCCGATCCTCCATAACATAATGCAGCATTCGAGGTACCCTTAATGTATCTAAGGATCCACTTAACAGTGCTTCAATGCTCTCTTCCAGGATTCGCCATATACCGACTAACTGCTCCCACTGCTTGAGCAATGTCCGGTCTTGTACAGATCATAACGAACATCAAACTTCCCACTGCTGATGCATACGGTACTCGAGACATCTCCATCCTCTCTGCTTCACTGCTAGGACACATCTCGGAGGATAACTTGAAGTTAACAGGAAGAGGGGTCGAGATTGGCTTACTATCTTGCATGTTGAAGCGTTGCAAGACTTTCTTCAAATAATTTCTCTGGGAAAGCCAAATCTTTCTGTTATTTCTGTCTCGGTGAACTTGCATCCCTAGAATCTTGTTTGCTGGTCCCAAGTCCTTCATATCAAATTCCCTAGCCAATTGTGCTTTCAATTCTTGGACCTGATCTTTGTTGGGGCCTGCTACTAACATGTCGTCCACATACAACAGCAAAATGATATAATCATCACCAGACCTCTTGAAATATGTACAAGGGTCTGCACTCAATCTGTTGTATCCAAGGCTCATGATATAGGAATCAAATTTCTTGTACCAACACCTCGGCGCCTGTTTGAGACCGTACAGAGATTTGTTCAACCTGCAAACCAAGTTCTCTTTGCCTTTTTCCGCAAAACCTTCTGGATGGAGCATATAGATTTCTTCTTCAAGATCTCCATGAAGAAATGCCGTTTTCACATCTAGCTGTTCTAGATGTAGGTCAAACACCGCACACAATGCCAACACTACTATGACTGTTGTAAGCCGAACCACAGGAGAAAATATCTCATTGAAGTCAATGCCTTCTTTCTGAGCATACCCTTTTCCGCCCAAAATGATTTTTCGAGACCCGCAGTCCTCAACATAGCTCTTGTTCTGTCCAACAAGGTCCTGTTCATCCGTTCCGCCACTCCATTCTGTTGAGGTGTGTAAGCCGTCGTGAACTGTCTCTTGATGCTCTCATGTTGACAATATGCATCAAACTCGTCACTGGTATATTCTCCTCCATTGTCAGTCCTCAGACACTTGATTTTCATTTCTGAATCAAGTTCAACCCGCGCTTTGAAATCTTTAAAGACCTGGAAAACATCTGATTTCTTCTTGATTGGATACACCCAACATCTCATAGAGAAATTATCAATGAACGAGACAAAGTATCTCGCTCCTCCTAGGGATACGACCGGTGCTTGCCAAACGTCCGAATGAATCAGCTCCAATATGCTTTTGCTCCTGGCAGTAGAAGTGCCAAACTTTACTCTGTGTTGTTTACTGGTAACACAGTGCTCACAAAAGAATAGTGACACTTTTGTAAGTCCCGGCAGCAGCTTCCGTTCTGAGAGAATTTTCAAACCCCGTTCTGATATATGCCCGAGCTTTCTATGCCATAACACTGTTAATTCTTCTCCTGAACCAATTGATGCAACAGCTAATTCTGCCTCTTTGTGTGTTTCTCTCAAAAGTACATACAGATTTGCAGCAACTTTTTCCGCCTTCATAACCACAAACGCACCCTTCACAATTTTCATGATCCCGTTCTCGATACGAGTTTTACACTCGATGTCATCCAATTGCCCCAAGGACAAAAGATTTTTCGTCAGTCCTTTCACATGTCGTACCTCCTGTATGGTGCGAATGATGCCATCAAACATTTTAATTTTGATAGTACCGATCCCAGCGATTTCTAAGGCATGGTCATTTCCCATGAATACAGATTTTCCCGAGACTGGTTCATAATGATCAAACCATTCTCTCCGAGACGTCATGTGCCACGTCGCTCCTGAATCCATAATCCATGTGTCACAAAATTTGTGTCTGCCTTCTGCAACAGTTGCTGCTTCGCTGAATAATATTTCACCATTGCCTGAAGTACTGGCTACATTTCCTTGAGAACTTTTATCAATACTCGTACACTCTTTCTTGAAGTGCCATTTACCGCCACATTTAAAGCAGTAAATATTTTTCTTCTTACTTCTCGACTTTGATCTACCTCGCCTTTGACTCCCACTGGAATCACGGTCCATAAATCTTGCTCTTATCATCGGTAACGCCTCTGCCTGCTTCGAGGATACCAACCTATCTTCTTTATTCTTGCGCCGGCTTTCTTCTCCAAGAACCGCAGTTAAGACATCGTCGAATCTTAGAAAGCCCATAAGAATATTGTTGGTTATGTTGATGATAAGTTGATCATATGAATCTGGTAGACTTTGAAGTAGAAGCTCCGCACGTTCATTTTCCCCTATTTTATGCCCCATGGAAGTGAGTTGGGCAAATAGAGTATTTAGTGTATTGATATGGTCGGTCATCGATGAGGATTCTGCCATCCGAAGAGTATAAAGCCTTCTCTTTAGGAAAATCATGTTGTGTAGCGACTTGACCTCGTACATCTTTGTCAGAGTATCCCAGATAACTTTGGTTGTTTTTATCTCAGAGATACTTGACAAAACTTCGTCAGCTATAGCCACGTGTAAATTGGCAACAACATTATCATTCATCTCATTCCAGTTTCCATCATCCGTAATCTCCACCGGTTTATCTCCAATAGCCGGCAAGCAATTTTCCTTTCTTAAAACTGCTTGTATCTTTATTTTCCACAACATAAAATTTCTTCTGTTGAACTTTGCTATCTCGTACCTTCCCGCCATTATGTCTACAACAATTTTAGTAGACTGGACAAAATAATCCCGCCTTAAATAAAAATCTCAAAAAAAATCTTTTCTGATGTGGAAGATCAGTCTAGGCTGCAATCACAAAGCATACTCAGAATTTTAAGAAATTTTAAACCAAGGCTCTGATACCACTTGTTGGTCCCACGTGCGGAATTTGAGATAATAAAACTCGAAAATAAAGAATAAAATGGACACCGAGATTTACGTGAAAAACTCCTAAAAATTATTAGGGTAAAAACTACGGGCAAGATGAAAAGATTTTCACTATAATATTTTACTGGTGTACAACTCACTCACTGTGTTTCCAAAGAGAACACAAACTCTCTTAATACATGAGAACAAACACCTATCAAATATTATAGAACACACTCAAATATGTGTATACTGAGAGAGGAACTCAGAATGGGATATCTTGAAATGCCGAATGATGCATCTATTTATAGATGCATCATCCAGTGTGAACCATTTATAGGAAGTTTCCTTCCATCTGCAGGGTATGCAAAATACGACTTGTTTTTCTTCACAATTAATCAACAAAGCCTGCTGACCCATTCAACAAAGCCTGCCTGCCACAAAAGAATTCTTCCTGCATTAAATGACCTTAGCCGACAAGGAATTATCCTAAGTTTTTAAATTCTAGTAGTGTACAAGACAAGTGACCGATTTCTTTCATCATTCCCATGAATCTGTAATATGTTGAAAAATCAGAAATACCACATTAAATGGTCTCTGTACAGTTACTCAAGTCTCTCAATTTATTCATATGGTAATTTATATCCGTTTGGTGACTCGTGGGATGAGACGATGAACAATGGATGTTATATTGATAACATAATGAATTTTAACTCTAATCACATGCAAATCAAATGTTGGAAACAAAGGTGTGTAATTAGCTAATCCCTTCCATCACACCAAATGGTGCTTGAGTTGATTGGTCCTTGCATTATTTGTAGCTTTCTAGTTGAATGGTTTTCTGTTCTTTTCAAGAGCTGGTGCTTTGATGAGAAGTATGCCTTCCACCATTGTTACCACAACCACTAGAACCATTATTACCAACACTTCTGGGTGGTTCTATGATGTTTACATGTGGTCTTTGCATTAACGATATTGGTGTTTTTCAGCATGTTGCTAGATTCTGAGTTCTGATGGTTGTATTTGTCTTGCATTTTAAGTATGTGTAAGGTCCCGTTGCCAAACAATTTTGTATGTCATTACTGGCAAATTTTCAGAGTTAAAAGCATTTTGCCCTGGCACTACTCACTGACAAGCTATGAGAGATTTTGTGTAGTGACCCGTTCCAGAATCACCTACTAATCAAAAACTAAGCATGCAATTAACCTAATCAATTATAATCAGAGATAACAGCGGAAATATGGCCAACAACAATAGTTATACAACCCAATCGAAATCGAAGTCTAGACTAACTCAAAATGAAATATCCAGTACAACCATATCGAATCAAATGGAAAACACTGAAAACTAAACCAACCAGCTACTCAACGTCCTCCTCCTGCTCCTCCTGAGCCATCCAACCTGAGGCCTGCCCCGTGGGAATGGGGTGTCCAAGAATAAACAAAACCGAGGACGTGAGCGATAAGAACGCCCAGTACAAAATTATGAGTATACAAACCTATATGAAATGCACATGCTATGATATGATACCAGGGTAGTCAAGAAACAGGAATCACAAAGGATCTCAAAATGCTCAGTCTAGAGGCGCCAAGTGGATAGTGCCGCGCGGTCCAACCTCTGGGTCACTGCATCCACTACAAGACAGACGTGGACCTAAAATGTCCCGGACCACCGAAGCCCTCCCGACCCGTCGGCCACTGTGTACTCTCGGTGTCCATGCGTCCACAAGACAGGGCTGAGCGGCCCCAAGATATAGCTTATCTCGAAAGAGATACAGCTCAACAGTAAAGGCTATCTCGAAGGAGATACGGCTCAACATGATATGCAATATGCATCATAACTCGTGACATAATAGCATGCATCATATGACATATAACAATGCAGCAAATACTCATGCAACACATATATGAATGTATACTCAACCAGGACATCTCGGATAGTACTTTCGTACCTCTATCACAGCAAGCCTAGCCTTACGCAACACCGCTAATCAAGTCTAGCACAAGCCTACGCATCAAAAGCATACTCAATCAATACTACCATGCTCGACTAGCAAAACCAGTACTCCCTAGTACTACCAAAGGTTTAGGGTTTACCTTCGTCCGTCGACAGCCCTTTGATGTCGATTGCCTTGAAACTCAGGCGCCGCTACGCTACTACTCCTGGCAGCTCTTGGCTATCGCTCGACCAACAACTAACCCTAGAAACCTTCCAAATCCTCTCAACTATGAGGCAAAACTCAAGAAATTGGCAAGTCAAAATGAGGAAATCCGAGCACTATTTATAGGCCATGTTCGGATCCTCCGAACAACACTTCGGAACGTCCGAACGCTACGTGTCCATTGGCTCTTGACAGCTCATGATCGGATCCTCCGATCATACACTTCGGACCGTCCGAACATGCATGGAAAATGACGTGTCGATCAACACTTGACACCTATGATCGGATTCACCGAACTACACTTCGGATCGTCCGAACTCTTCGGTGCTTCCGAACCCTCTTCGGTCCGTCCGATCATGACCGTAGCCAAAATTACACCTTAAACCTTCTTAATCACCATTACTCCGTTAATTACCCAATTTGGAATTCGGGCTACTACATTTTGGCAGTCCAACTTCAACAATTTTATTGGCCTATTGTGTTTGGGGGATGTTTCATATACTGCTTTGTTATCTTTAAGATCTGTGTGGGTTTTTGAGCTTGCTATTATCCATGGTTTGAAAGGAATTTCTGTTGATTTAGTTACAATTTTGTATTATTTTTATTTCCAGTATTGTTTTCAAATAAGTAGAAAGAGACTTGATACTCATGGGAAATTTAGGGTCCAATTCCAGCAAGTGTCACTAATCCAGACCAGGTTTCAAAATGGTCCTGAGCCTGAAATCACGAATAAGATCGTTAAAAGGAGGCCAGGAGAGTGTCCTGGCGTAGCCCTTCCGACGCTCAAGTCAGAGACTAAGGATATATGGGGAGCAGCTAACGGTGCTGCTGAAAACAATATAATGAATTCATTAACTGTACATTCAAACTTGGTATATGATGACTTGAGCGTTTTTTTTATTATAAACGATCTCGACTTTCTTTCTTCCTAATCATAAATCATAAATTCGAATGTATTAAATAAAAAAACTTAATATTTTTAACAATCATAATAATTTAACATTTAAACCTCAAGTGTATCAAAATATCCTTAAAATCACCGATTAACCAAAAATCTATCTTACGTCGACCTTTAAAAAGATCAACTAACATAAAATTAAAGCATACAAATATCTATAATAAAATCATTAACATAAATCTTTTAAATATTATATTTAACAATCCAGTGCGGAAACATAAAGGTCCCTCGGGAGTGTACTGTGGCACTCGATCCGCTCAATCATCAGCGACTCCCATATAATCATCAAATCATGCATCATACAAACCTAGTGAGTCTAATGACTCATCACATTCTAAACATGAGTAGCAAATAATACATATACAATCACATTGTAGAGGCCCGAAATTCGTATTTGAAAATTTGCGGAAAATTTTGAAATTTTCTCTTTAAATAATTAAAGTGCCTCTTTAAATAAATAAACTGGAGAAAAGATTCAATGTTTAAAATATTCGAAATGGCAGCGGAAGTAATTATTGTTTGCAAAATAGCAATATAAAATAATCCAACAAAAGATAAAATGTTTGAGCATAAAAAATGGTAAATGCTGAAAATGAGGTCCTCGGGTTCCACTACTGCCGACCCAAGATGGCTCACTGGTCCCCGCCCTTGATCCCGACCTCATCAGTACCTACAACAATCAAGTCTAGTGAGTCTAAAGACTCAGCATGTATATATCGTAAATAATTCTTTAATTAATGTTTCGTCGTTTCGTGGGACGATTAAATCCCGAGTAAATTCAAACTCATTATTTTCTTTCGAAATTTTAAACATAACATTTTTGTTACCTATTGTACCCTTGTGAGCCATGAACCACACCCGTGGACCCATTGTTCCAATTTTATTCTTTTAAATCTCGTTTTTGACACTTATATGACAACACCGAGCCATCTTCCAAAATACTTGAGCCATGGTGAAGTCACCTCGAGCCAAACCCAAGCCAACCCACCTAGGCACCATCCTGACCAAGCCCAGCCCATAGAACCTAGCCCTAGCTCGCTAAAAACTCCTGGAACCGAGACCATGTTCTGCAAATGGCTTGAAACTCACGCCTATAGACTCCTAGTGACCCTATGACTACTCCAGCCGAGCCACCACCGAGCCATCATGACCCTAGCTGACCCTCGACCATGCCCAGACCCAACCAAGCCCATCCCAACCCCTGAACCCGCGCACAAGCCACCAGAAACAACACAGCAGCCTGTGCGCGCTCCCCATGGTGCTCCTTCACGTTATCCACGAGCCCTCACCGAACCGAGCCACCCCTGAGCCCAGCCATTGCTAACCCTCACTGGACCATCCTAAGTCACCCTCCAAATCACCTAGCCCAGCCCCAAGCCGAGCCGCAGCCCCATGTGCAGCAACCGAACGAGGAAACTGCTTGGGGAGAGTCCTAACCTTCGTGGACTCCTCCCCAGCCCTGATATGGCTACGACTCTTTCTAGGACCTAACCACGACCCTTAGGACCCATCCTCTAGACATGGCCGACCCCCAAGTGTCCATGCATCCTAGCCAACCGCATGACTCAAGTGCAACCCACAAAAACCCACAGTTACGGTTTCATCTTGTTATTTCCTTTAATTTGTGTCATGTTTTGTTCATATTTTATCATGTATTGACAGCTTTTCTTGTTGGGAATTATAACGTTTCAAAACCAAGCATTAAATCGTTGGAACTTGAAAATATTTGACAACACGATGAGCCAATCATACAAACGTATTTTTCACACATAAACAATTAAATCATGCATATTATGATTTGTATAATGCTTAAAAGGGTTTAGAAAACGTGTCTTTGCATTTATAACGCTCGAATAGACTATCGTTGGCAATGGTGCGACGTTGGACGACCGGACGACGAAGAACACAAGCTTTTCTCTTCTCCAAATTCTAGAAAAGTGTATGTATGTGTGAGGGTGTGTTTTGGCTGATGATGGTGTGAATATGGTGTTTTGAAAGCCTAGGTAACTTATTTATAGATTTAAACAACATGTTAATGGGTTTTAGTTTTGGGCTTGCAAGCTTAAGGGCAATTGGGCCTTCTTTAAATAATTAAATTGGCCCCAATAACATTTATTTAATTAAAACATAAAATTTTATAAAATCAGTTTCCAAAAATGATATTTTTGATCTTTTAAAACTCCTTGTTTGCCCAAAACCGACTTCCCAGGAAAAATCGAGCTCGACCCGTAAAATAATTCGAACTCTAACATTTTTAGGAAATTTAAATCATTTTTACTCATATCAGGAAGTCTTGCCATTAATTAAAGAAAATGCATATTCTTGTCTTGGTCGTCCCCGGTCTCCTTTCCCCTCCCTATTATCGAATATTTAGGCAAATTTCATATAATCATGTCATATTATTATTTAATTATGCAATAATATATTTAATCATATAATAAATATTATGCAAGCATTTAAAAGTAATTAAATAAAATAATTAAGCAATTAAAATAATTTTGCATGCATGCGGTTTATGTAGGTTGGTTTTTCGGACGTTATAATTTAGCCCAATGATCTAATTTACAAAAATTATAACTTATAAATATGTTCTCAATCCATTAAGAAAGTGAGCTTAAAAAAGTATGAAGAGTTTCAACATTTCACTCTTCTGGTAGGAAAATCGAGTTCTTCCTCTAGCTAGGTCTTGTGACTTTTTGTGTGCCGCCACAGTGTTCAGTATTTTTAACACTAATTTTTTTTATGCTTCTCAACTATTTTTCGATTACTTTTCATGATTTGATTTTTATAGGCCATGTTTTTGCGCATTGAAAGTATTTTTGATGAAATGAGTGAAAGAGATATGTTGTCTTTGACTAATATAAATTGTGGGCATATGAGACATATGATTTGTTTAAATTAATGATAATGAAATTATTTGAAACTCATTCATAGTTGTTTAAAAATATAGCATGATTCTTACGATACATTTTATTATGAGGAATTTAAACATTATAGAAGAAATTTATTTATTGATATTTTAGTGTATTTATTGATATTTTAGTGTGATTCTTTTTATGAACATCTCTGTATGTTCATATAGAAGAAAAGAATTTATTGGTATTTTGATCGAACAAAACTTGCACTGTGGAATCCTCGATAAAAATATGATTTTGTATGCTCAAAATTTAATCGCAAGTGCACGATGTCTAGTAATAGTATAATGTACGTGAGTACGAGTATCGTTCCACTGAAGACTGTATTTGACAAGTATTATTTTCAGTTAGTAAATCTTTAGCAACGAAAATTGGTTGATTGATTATTACCACTATGATCAAATAAACATGCAATTAAAATTATTAAAAAAAATGAATAATGGAATAGAATATCTAAAATGGTTGATTTAAACTTCAAAGAGAAATGAATTTGTTGGGAATATCGGTTCATCTACCCCTCGATAATTAATTAATTCGTTCGATAATGATTGTATGCTTCCGACAGGATTTCATATTTAATTGAACACACTCTCTTGAGCTATGCCAAACTAATTCTACTCAATGAAGTGAAGTAATTAAATGTCTTTAATTATTTATCAAGAGTGAATTGCATGTCGATTTATGAAATCCCCTAGTTTTCGACCCTTAGGACTATGACTATTGGCGCGTATCCAATTTCATATGTTTATGTAAATTGAAGATCCACGGATTATACTACTCGTTCCTATCACAAGTTATTCTCTCGAACTCACTCGCAATATAAAAATGTTGTTAAAGTTAGCTACGCTCAAACAACACGATAAAACAGTAGTATAATCAAGAATAACGCAACACTCGAAATATAAATTAATTAGATCAAAGTTTGGGGTAGGATCCCCTTAAATCCCAACAAATAATAAAATTAGCTACTAGAATTCATAGTGGAAATAAGCACAACAATGTTTAAGAGATAAAAACTAAATTAGAAATAATAGAATTGACGAAAATTGCGAAGAACGACTCCCGGAAAGCTTCGAATCTTCAATCCAAGCACAAAAATCCTCTCCAAAGCTTGCGCTGCTGCTCCAATGAAGTCTGAATGACCCTTTTTTTAGTGCCTCCCTCCCTGCCATATCCTCTCCATTCCGAATTAAGGTAAGGAATCATCCACAATTTTTTTCCAAAAATACAGACGCGCCTTGGCGGAAACTTATGTCCGCCCGGGCGGATGGTCTTCGCAGATTCTCATTTTTTCTTTCTTCTTTGGCGCGCTTATGTCCGCCCGGGCGGATGATTCTCGAAAAAAATTGTTTTTTTCCCAGCTCTCAAGCGCCTCGGCGAATGTGAATTTGCGCCCGCGCGGAAGTCCTTTGCAAAATAATTGTTTTTCTTCATTTTTGCATGAATCTCCTGCATTTTCATATCGAGACATATGATTAATAATAAAACATAATATAAACTAAAATGTAACAAAATGCATGCAATCTAAACGATAAATGTAACACAATGGGACAAAACATGACATGAAAAACAAGTAAAATCCACCTAATGATGTACAACCACAACCACATGCTATTCAACTCAATAATTAATAACCGCTTAGATAGTTCGACAGAGAGTTATTCAGTATATTATCAAATGATCACTCATCTGCATGAATGAACATCTCCATGTCCTTACCAATGAAACATGACGTTAACATCACAAATATTAGTCTTAAGATCAAGCGATCTTTATCCTTATTTTAGGCTGCTGATTCGACTAATAACCTGTTTAAAATATACAATATACTTCCAAATGAGTTTCATGCTATTATGTTGAGAGACAAATCTCATGGTGTCATTTGCATATTCAAGAACTTTATCTATCTGAGTGTACATATAAATTAAATGTAATGATTAATAGAATCATAAAATATTATTAAAATAGAGAATGTTTTTACATCATATTCAATAAAGACTCAACTACAAGTTGACTCACTAGACACCTAGTCTAATACCTATAAGACATCAAAATTTGATATTAAAACAATAAACATTTTTTTTTACTTCTAGTTTTTTTTTGAATGCAGACTGACATATCATCGAATTTTGTTGACACGACAACAAACATTGACAAGGTATCGATGTTATATATTAGTGTTACAATGCAAAAAAAAAAACTAGAAATGGAAAAAAATATTACCGATGAAATCGAGTTTTCACGAGGCAATGCTAATTTTAGTCAAATATATATTGATGTATGACATTTTTAGTAAATTTTATTGAACTAATGATAGTTATTTAATTATTTTTTATTGATTAATTTTAGACAATTTCTTCAAATAATATAATTAAATTGTTAATATCATTGTTAGATTTTAATAAATATTTTTTTCTTATAACTATAATTATATTGTTAAACATGCATGAATGTCACAAAAATTTTTTTAGCCACATAATTATAAAAAATTAACAATTTAATTATATAAATTTGAGAAAAAAACTAAAATTGATCAATAAACCAATGTTTTCATAACTAGATTGATGATTGAACCGGTTTACTTCACAACATTGATTCAACCAGACGGTCGGATTAGAATAGTGTCATATTATATAAAATAATAATATAATATATTAAATAGTAAATTTAAGTTATAATTATAAAGATATCATATGTGTATGTAAATAATATGTGTATGTAAATAATAAAATATATATTCATCAAGAATTTCTTTAAAAATAATCTCTAATACTACTATAATAATATTTTAACAAAGTTCAAAATTCAAATAATCATCTATATAACTAAATGGTTTTGGGAGTAATTCGGACTGATCCGTGACCGGTTTCGGTCGAACCGATCGAATCAACCGGTCCGAAACAAAAACATTGCAATAATCACATAGTTACACGATTATAAGTCATTTAATAATATATATATAATTAAAAATATCACAATTTTTTTTAAAATATAATATAGAGTATCAAAATTCATAATTTATATCCCTAAAAGAAATATTTCTACATGTGTATTTGTATATGTACGGCATATCCAACTCCTGCCGCATGTTCCTACGTGGAGACAATGACAGAGAGGACACACTCACACACACATGTACTATATATATCCCCCATCGACCGGTGGTGCCAAACGGAGGGAAACCTGATTATTTCGCCCTCTCAAAAACCCTAATAAAAAATTCCCTTTCAATCTTCATTACAGGAATCAAGAGGAAGATTTGAAATTAGAGGAGAAAAGTGAATTAATTCAGGCTAAAAATATCCCAATCTCCCCATGGTTGCTGCATTTCCTACATCAAATCTATCCCCCACCGCAGCGGAGGAAAAGCACGGCGTGAAATTGAAAACTCCGCCGTTGGAAGAGCATGGCGAGGATGAGTTCCAGAGGAGTAACACTCCTCTGAAGTACATGACCCTTTGCGAGGTGTACTCCGCGACTTCGCCTTGCGTTACCGCTTCTGGGTTAAAAAAAGTTAAGACCGCCGCCCGTAAGTCATCACATCGGGAAATGGAAGACGGTGATCAATTGTGTGTGGTGGTGATTAAGCCGGCTGTAACTCGGGTTTATTCACGACAGAAGAAAAGGAAGGAGGGATCGTTTATAGAAACGGAATTGAGTGAGGACGGTTTTAGTGGGACACCTGATGTAGAAGAGGGATGTGGGAAGAGTGTTGTAAAGCGGAGGAAAGTTGGGAGCAGCACGGAGCTGATGAAATTGGGGGTTGATTGCGAGGAGTTCAGTAAATTAGACGTTTGCCATAATGTTGATAAAATTAAATGTCGAAGTGTTGAGAAATATACTAATCCTGATACCAGTGTTGTTGATTGTAAGAGTAAAAAGCGGAAAAATGATCCTGATGTTTTTTCCAAAAGTATTTTGAAGAAATCCGGAGGTGTTAGGACAAAAAAATGGGTTTGGTATTGTAAATTACTTTTCTTTATCATTCCCAGGTTTACTTACTGAGAACATTCTTTTGGGATTGGCATCTAAATTGGGTGTTTCGTGCTGTATGCAGGCTCCGCTTTGAGGGCATTGATCCTAAGAAATTTATTGGGTTACAATGCAAGGTATGAACTTTTATTGAATTGAAAGTGGGCATGATATTTTTTGTGCATATTTGATGTTGCTTCGTTAATAAATATATCCATCATGACTTCTATCCAATTTCTTAATGTTATTGGTGGTAATGGGCTAATCACATCGACAGTGGAAAATTTGACAGTTTTTGTGAATTTTACATGCACTTGTACCTGCATGAATTTATATGTAACAGGTGTACTGGCCACTTGATGCACGATGGTATTCTGGCAGTGTGCTTGGTTATGATTTGGAGGCTAGGCGACATCATGTATTGTTCTTACACTTTTGATTAGTTGAGATAAATAATGCTGTGCATTTTCATACTATGACACGGATCATTGAAATTTTTGTAATTTTTGTGTGTAATGTAGGTGAAATATGAGGATGACGACGAGGAGAATTTAATTTTGGCAAATGAACAGGTCAAGTTCTATGTCTCCCATGAGGAAATGCAGAGTTTAAAATTGAGTTGCCTCGAGAATAGTTCAGAAACTGATGCTATTGATGTGAATGAGATGATGGTGTTGGCTGCAAGCTTGGATGATTGCCAGGAGGTTGAATGTGGGGATATAATTTGGGCTAAACTTACCGGTGCGCGGAGCCCCTTTGATTTTTTTTAAACATTGCATATCATTTATAGTATATGTTTCTGTTGAATTACCCTTCATAATGTAATGGATTTCATGTTACTTTGCGATGTTTATATTTTTGAAATCATTTGTTATAGGAAGTTGCTTCTTCATTGCCCATCCCTCATCCTTCCAAAAAGAGCTGCTACGTGCCATTAGGATTGTTCATGATTTCCCTTTGGCTAGTAGGATTAAAATGCATTTATTGCATCTCTGATGATTATTGAAGAGATTCTTCATTTTTAAGTGGAAAGAGAATTTTTTGCTAAATAACTGGGTACTGGCAATTAAGTTGAGTGATACTGATTTTGTTTTAGCAGCTTTTCTGTTAGTGGCTGAGTATACAGATTTTTGAACATATGGGAATGATATAGTAAATTTGGGCAAGTCAGCGTTCGTAAAGGGAACAATCATTTCAAACAATATGCACGTGGTGCCACAACAAGATGTATATAATTGTTGCTGTTAAATTAATGATATCATCCCACCACGATTACTGCAGTGGAAAGCAAGAAGATGTTGCCTTGTTCACAGCCAATCATTTGATCATGGAAAATTATTATCCATGTTAAAGCAAGTTCTTTCGTACGTTAAGTTCATATCGGAGGCTTCAAATTAGTCATTTCTTATAATCTAGCAATGCCAGTGAAATAAAGGGTTTGCAGAAGGGAAATCATTTTGTGCACATTGTTTAAATTAATAACTTAAATTGTGAAATAACTGATATAGAAGATATTTTTGCTTATTCTTTTTTATGAGGTACTAAGAAAGTGTTCAACAAAATTTAATTTGGGTTCAATGAACCTAAGCATTGATAGTAGATCCTAAAACATTTCCTCAAATTTTTTCATGGCTGTACTTGGAGTGAATCTAGTCTATGTAGGAAAAAATGGTTTGTAAAATTATATGATGAAATAAATAGCCAAGTATCTTGGAGCATTGTTGCTAGAAGCAAGCCCACATGAATAAATTTTAATTTTAATTGTTGTATTACCTTGAATCGGATCAAACAAAGTCTGTTCCATTTCTAAGGTTCATCGAGGGACTAAAATATGATTTTACACAATATTTGATGGTATCAATATTTGCGTAGTGAAATAAAAGCAATCACGAGTTTGTTGCAAAATTGCAATTAATCCCTTTAATTCATGCCATGGAGTGCATAATAATTTTAATTTCTTTCGCTTCACTTGTCAGACATGCATCTATTTCCACCCCTTCATTTCTCAATGTTTGATCTGACAATTAGAAATTGCAGTTCTATATGACACAGAGAGAATATAATATAATGGGTTTGGAGTTCAATTCATTGTATTAAATTATTTCTTCAAAGTTGTATTGCCCTCTTTTTGTGTATATGATTAAGGAATTTCAAGGTTCTTGTGCACTGCATAATCCACAAGTTACAAGCTCGTGAAAGTCCATGCGAACTCCATTGGCCTTGCTTCATATATTTATGCTGCAGATGGAACCTCAGTGTCTATTATCATAAAATTTTAATTGGCTGGTTTTGTTAAGCTATTGTAATAATGATGAGTTAATGTACCTTCGCCGACGAGAATTTGTACAACTCTTTCCTGACAAACATAATTGTAGAACACTTAAATGTATCGATTCTTTGGTTATTACTGATCCTTGTAGTGATTAGCATAAATAAAATTCTTAAGTTACGGAAAAGAGAATAAACAATTTAATTGGCTGGTTATCATAATATTTTAATTGGCTGGTTTTGTTAAGCTATTGTAATAATGATGAGTTAATGTACCTTCGACGACGAGAATTTGTACAACTCTTTCCTGACAAACATAATTGTAGAACACTTAAATGTATCGATTCTTTGGTTATTACTGATCCTTGTAGTGATTAGCATAAATAAAATTCTTAAGTTTCGGAAAAGAGAATAAACAATTTAAGTTGGTTGGGTTTAATTTTCCCCATTTCTTACCTAGAATGCAGATAGTGAACTGACATACTGGGCAATAGTTGTAAATAGTATCACAATTAAATTTAAAACAATATATTGTCGCAATAACTACTTGTTAAAAAAAGACAAACCTCCAGTCCCTACCCGTTGAAAATAAACAATCGCATATTTGACAAAGAACTAAGAAATTTATTTTAAAGGAAAGAGTGTCCACGACCCTCCTCCCATAAGCTTCGGAGACTTGTCTAAACATTTGGATTTTAAATACGTAACAAAGATTAGTTGGAATTGCAGTCTCCATTTAACACTTGATAACGGTGGTTCGATCATAATAATTCGGTCTCCAGATTTGTTCAATGGATGCCTAAAATTAACATTAAACGCTCATTAACTTTCCTTTTTATTTTCTTTTCATTTATATCTGATGCCATTTGTCTGATTCTTGTTTTTTTTTCTCTCATTTAATTGCTCTCGAGAAAGTTCCATTACCATTTTTCAAAATTTAGCGATCACATATTAAAGTAACATTTACTTGTAAAGCGCTAATCGTCGCAGAAAATTTTGTTATTTTTGAAATAACTGGCTGCTATTTAGGTTTACATGGTATTTGCTTTCTTACTTGTAATTTTAGAGGTTAGCCTGTTCGTTACCTCTTACGTACTAAATTCTTTCGAGCTGGTAGGGCTTCATACCATCCCCCGCCCCCCCAAAAAAAATAAAAACATTCCTAAATGCTTTGGCTTTACCGAAAAAATCCATTTGTATTTTGGTGCACAGAGTATGACTTTTTATCAAACAGTGAGAGCTAAAGCCCCTATTCAGTTAAATTATCAAATTTTTTATGTAGGACATGCTGTTTGGCCAGCTATTGTTGTAGATGAATCTCAAGTGGGTGACCGCAAAGGTTTAAACAAAATATCTGGGGAAAAATCAGTCCTAGTGCAGTTCTTTGGCACCTATGATTTTGCTAGGTACCTTTTCTTTTAATGTTTTTAAGAAATTTACTTACCCAAGATTATGAGGCAGTTTTCTTGTAGTGATTATGCTGCTGGACATCACGAGTAATTTTTGGGTAGTCTAATGGATTTTTGATTGCTTCTTATAACATTCAGGGTAATGAAAAAACAGGTTTTCTCTTTTCTCAAGGGCCTTCTTTCTTCCTGCCATTTGAAGTGCAAGAAACCAGCTTTTGCTCGAGCATTGCAGGAGGCAAAAATGTGAGTTTTTAAGTCCTCAAAGCTCAGACCTTTAGAATTCTAAATGAACCTGAGCATTTGCAAAACAGCATTCTGTAGATGAGGAAAGAGTGAGAATGTAGAACCCCATCACGTTTTCCTAGTGTGGTGTCTTTGTCCAGATATTTTCATATGCAGAAATGGTTTAAAACGGTATATGAGACAATGCTTCACCTATCATCTATACTTTCTTCAGCTCTTTGTATCTTAACATGTAACACGTTCTCTATCGTGAGAGCCCAGATGCTTTTCTTTTTTCGCTTTTTATTTTTAATTTTAATCAGTAAATGTGAATTTATTGACCAAAAGAGTTAGGTTACATCATACTCCTGAGGCCCCCCATATATGGGCGAGTCAACAAACACAAGTAGCAAAGTAACACAAGCGATGCATAGGACACCGGGCATACCCGGGCGGCAGTCAAGTTAAAAACTAAGTGTGGTTGATGAAATAATTTTAATTGTGGCAAGTCTTGAGTTACTGTTTGGTTGATACGTTTCCCTAGAGTGCATTAAAATTCGTTCCAATTCTCCATAGTTCTTGATGAACTTTGTACATATTTATCTTTTTTGCTAGCTTTGTTTTACCCATTTTGAACATTGTGGTGATCGGCTATTTCCCTTCTAAAATCCCCACGAGTTACTCATGAGCTGCTCAAACTCAACTTGAGATCGGTCAAATCAAGCTCGAGTCAAGTTTTGACGAGCCGCTCACGAGTTACTCATGAGTAGTTTGATTCACTTGAGTACCCATAGTCGACTGTACAAATGCGATGAGAACCTTCTAGAACCTGATTATACCAAACCAAACCATCTAGAACCTGATTATACCAAACCAAACCATGGCTAGCTGTCCAGAAATTATGCGAGTTGTCGATTTAAATGACCAAAGTACTTTATGTAATGTGTTGATGGTCGAACCCGTGTTTATAGATGTTGACTTTGCATGGTTTGAAAGGTCTGTTTTCAACATTTTTGTTGTATAGAATGACGGTTTCTCTAATCAGACTAGAAAAAAGTATCTTGGCAATTGTTTTTGATATCCTCAGGATTCTCTCATCTCTGAATGGGGAGATAATGCCTCATTGCCTTATTGTATGGATTTGGGATGAATTGCAGACTGAAACCATGATTTTCATGCATTTAAATTTTAATGACAGTTAATGAGTTGTATATTAAATATTTGCTTGTATTGGGTCATTTTCACGAGTATGAATAATATGTTAACAATAGATTAATTTAAAGATATTTTTGCGTTAAAATTTTGTGGAGAAAAAAAGTTGAACAAAATGTTGCATCTTTTATGATTGCTAAAACTTAATCGATTATTAATATTGGATGCATTTGATTAGGTATCTTAGTGAACAGAAGCTCCCGAAAATAATGCTACAGCTGCAAGATAGTGGTGAGGCTGATAATAATGATAGTGGAAGTGGGGAGCAAGAAGATGGAGCTGATTCATGTGATGAAGAGGGCCTAAGCCATGGAGATATATCAAGGAAACTTGAAGACCTCAAGAGCTGCCAACTTGAATCTGGAGAGTTGCAAGTGATTAGCCTTGGTAGGTCTTGATAAGCTAACATCTCTGTACATTATATTGGTGAAATGTTTCTCTCTAAATGTTATAGGACTTGCTGTTTCAGTAGCCTCGCTTCTCCTATTTTGAGTGTTCCATATTGCCACTGCCTGATATTGAAAATATATGAGAGCCTGCAATACGATGGGGCTCGATTTTGAAAAGGCGGTCCCAAAGCCTATGGACCTTTAACACTAATTATTCTATCTATTTTGCATACTTGTGATAGCATCTATGGCGTCGTGATTCTTTATTTTTACTTGTGAAGGGAGTAGATCTTTACCCATATAATTTATGAAGCAACTCTCAAGCTCATTACGAGTGATTGGACATGCAGGAAAGCTTTTCAAAGACTCTGATAATTTCCAAAATGAGAGATTTATATGGCCTGAGGGGTATACTGCTATGAGGAAGTTTTCTTCAATAGCGGGTGATTTACTGCTCTTGATGTCTCTTTGGGCTGTAGCTTAATTATTTATTTCATGGTATCCTATATTATTATTGGCTTCATCCTTTTCCATATTTGGTTTTAATCCGGCTTCAGATCCAAGTGTGTGCGTTTTATATAAGATGCAAGTACTAAGAGATGTCGACTCCAGGACCAGACCTCTATTTAGAGTTACAACAGATGATGGAGAAGAGGTATCAGGCAGCGATATGATTTACAAGATTATCAGTTTCTCCTTGTTCCATTCTCGTGCATTTACGTTTTGTTCATTGTCTTTCTCTGCATGATTTTACTTTTCATGTTCATTGCTATTTTCATGTCCCTTTCCCTTTATTTTTTATTTTCTGATGCTATTTCATCTGTACTGTACTACGTTGTTCAGTGTTTACTTGTTCTCAAGAGTTGCCATTCCTGATGTTTAACTTCAGCGCTTGTGCTTTTTGGATGTGAACCTAAATCGATTGCGTCAAATTTATGCTGAGTATGCGTCCTCGTGAATGTAAATTTCTCGAGTATGTGAATTATGGCATTGAGGCATCCTAGAGACTTATGTGAAATGAAATGAATTAAAATTATACATATCAATTCTTTTCGTGTTTTACTTTATTTTCTTGTTGCTTTTTACCTTTTATTATGGGGTTCCCTTACCTGCTGTTTGATGTGTTTTTGTTTTCGATTGATTCTATGTAAATTTTGTTTGAACTTGTTATATACACCCTTAATTACAGATTTATCCCTTTTGTCGAATTATTTTTCCTTGCAGTTTAATGGATCAACTCCATCTGCTTGTTGGAATAAAATATATGAAAGAGTTAGGAAGGTGCGAACAGGCCTTTCTGATCACAAAGCTGCTGTTAAAACTGAACAGAGCTTTAAATCCGGATCATTTATGTTTGGTTTTTCCCACCCAAAAGTTTCAAAACTCATCAAGGTAGGATGTACAATCGTACTATCTATTACTCGAAGAAGTTAGTCTTCTCTCCTAAGCATTTACCAAGTTAAATTGATTTGCGCACTAGTTTTACCCCTAGGAATCTGTAATTCATTTGAGCTTGCTTTATGTTGTCCACGTATGTAGCAAAATCAGTAATTTCTCAATCGGACAATGCATGTAAAATGACAGTTCAATACTTTTTTGAGTCAGTTTGATTATATAACATTTTAGAATGTAATATCCTGTGTAGCCTTAAACAATTTCAAATTTCCCTTTTAGCATGACAAATTATACCATCTAGAAACTGAATCAAAATAAAAGCCTGATCCGGTGATCCCAATTCAACATTTCATGACATAAATTTTTCTTTTGACAGTTTGCTTGGACCTTCTGCATTTGCCCTCAAGAGTTTACCTGGGAGAGCATATTCTTTCCCCCCAAAAGTTATGATTAGAATATTAGGAAAATATCTTGCTACATATGTCAGCTGTTCCTAAACATAACAGTCACACTTCCATGTAAATTTCTCCTTTTGTTGTATCTTATCTGGACTTCCGTATTTTTGTAATCGGCATTTACCTTTAAAATCAATGACACGTGTCATAAATACTGGGGAGGACACGTGTATGCGTGTGCGTATTTGTTCTATATTTACTGTTACATGAGGGCTACAGTTTGTTTGCTTTTGCCGTAAACCCTCGTTGGTAATTTCGTGATTTCTTATTGCAGTGAAAAATTGTTTGAACCCATTTTTCTGATGCCTATCATGGATTGTAAATTTTCTTCCTAATATTTGCAGGAAATGTCAAATTACAGGCTGAAATCAAAAGCCTCTCAATCTGCATCTAAAAGAACCAAGGGTAGAGAAGGTTACAGACCTGTTCACGTTGAATGGAGGGACCTTGATAAGTGCAATGTTTGCCATATGGATGAGGTAAATATTATTTTCTAGTTATGGGTCAGCTGTATTAATTAAATTCGAACTTGACTTTGCCTCTTTTACTTCTGGAGCAAGAATTTCTTCAGAGCGTTTTGCTACATTTTTCTTTGAAAATAACTCAAAAGATATTTGACATTTGTTCACTCTTTATATCATTTGTGCTTGCTTAGCAACATTAATTACAATAAGCATGCAGATGTTTTCATTACTATTTTAGGTGGATGATTGATAAACGACGCTCCCTCATTTGATTTATATTTTCTCAAACTTCATTAAATCACGTGGTTGGTAATAAGTTGGATTTTAGATTTTGATGAACCATCACACCATAATTGATGCGATGTTTTATCAAGAGAGCAATAGTGTTGAGCATTAATTCCTTGAGTTATTTCAATCTCATTCTGGTTAACATTTCAAAATTCCTTTCCAAATTCATCAGCAGCTTCTGCAACGTAATATCCTCCAAAACCTAATGAATCAAAATAAAACAGCATTCAATATTTCAATAACAAAGCAAAAACTATATATGGTGGGTGCCAGTGGAGAAACGAGAAAAGAACAAGTGGATGGAATGGGAAGGGTTGGAAAGAGGAAAAAGTAGCAACTGGCTCTGTGGTGGTCATGATGGTGCATGGGTTGTCTTGAAGTGGTGGCGGAAGAAGTTGTGAGCTCTGCCATGGTGTGGAGCTGTGTTGATGTTGAAAGTAAAATGGAACTTAATTTTTGGAAGGCAGGGACTAAAGGGTGGGGATAGTGCTGGTAACTGAGGAAAAGAGTGGTTGGAAGTGGTTTGGCAGTGGAAGAGCACCCTTGAATATATTCCAGAGCTGGGTTGCCTTGAGCAGCCCCACTGCTTGGACTTTTCAGTGAAAATATGATGCTTGCTGTACAGAAATTATAAGAATGAATGAAAACAAACATTGTTTTTGAAAATGTAAAACGGAGGATATAATTGTATTAAAATTTAATCTTACCAGACAGTTGGTTTAGGCTCTATTACTTTTCAATAATCACATCACGATATTGTCTCTTAAACTCTCTATCAGCCTCTTGATGTATAAATTCTACAAAGTTTTCACTTTATCTGCTGATGCACATTTTTTATTTCAGGAGTACGAGAGTAATTTATTCCTTCAATGTGACAAATGCCGAATGATGGTATGTCTGCGTTTTACCTTGTTATGTCTTTGTTTTTAAATTGAAATCTTCTGCTTTCTTCTACGTTATGCATCTTCTACTGTAGCTTCCTGTTTTGGTTGTTTTCTTGTTCATGCTTGGTACATAGGAATGGAATGAGGATTCCCAAAGCTATTCCAAAACACATTATTGGTATTAGTAATGTCTATTCGCAGATTCATGGCAATAGAATCTGGGAATAGTCATCCCTTCCATTCCCTATGGGAATAGCCAATCTATTTACCCTTTATTTCACCAACCAGTCAAAAGATTGAAATCAAATTGTGATTCGTTATTCCATTCCTTTTTCAACCTTTTATGATACCAATCATAGATATGGTATATAAATGACATTCAATTCCTATCCCTGTTCCATTCCAAAACTTCTCATTCGTATCTTATCCAATTCTTGTGAACCATTATGGCCTAAAGTTATAGTTGCATCCAGCATCCCATGTCTATTGGCTTTATATTTGTTGAGCGAGCGAGTGGTTGCTTCTTGTGGGGAGTTTGTCATGATTATGTTTGGAAATACTTGTTTGAATCATCTTGGCTGTCTTCACTTGTTTGATTTCATCTTGGTTGTATATTTTGTAGAATGCCATTCTAAGGCGGTACTACTATCATTTAAATTTCTTATCTTATATGTTCGTGCTAAAAGTTTTTGCGGTATCATGGTGCAGTTTATCGGTGATGTTTGTGTCTTTTCTTTTTAAATATCCAGAATAAAGCTGCTTGTTGATAATATGATCTGTATCCAGCAACAAACTCTCTGTAGCTGAAAGCAAAATAATTTACCTACTCATTGCCGTCTTATAGCATGAGCTTATTGGCTGATTTTCTAGCACACTCGAAGGCCCCTTAAATTGAATTGACATTGACTTCTGCAATCTTTGAAGCTCTTCAAACTGCAATCTTTTCATCAGCAACGCGACCTTAAAATTTTCCTCTCCTTCCATCAGTCTCACTTGCAATTTTTTTGGTTATCTTTTGTTTTCTTAAAATGAAATTATTTTATTTGCTTGATCTCTATTACCTGTAACGTCCAGTAAATATTCATCCAGGTGCATGCTAGATGCTATGGTGAAATTGAGCCTACTGGTGGCGCTCTTTGGTTGTGCAACTTGTGTCGTCCTGGAGCTCCTGAACTTCCTCCTCCCTGCTGTTTGTGTCCTATTCTAGGTATTTAAAAATTCATCTGTTTTAATTTTCCTTCCTCAATTTTGTCTGCATATCTATTTGGGGCGTTGGCTTTTTGTAATATTAAAGTATGTGACTATGTCATGATTTAGGGGGTGCCATGAAGCCGACAACAGATGGGCAGTGGGCTCATCTTGCTTGTGCTATATGGATACCAGGTTTCTGTCGTGTTCACAATTTTTTCCATCGTGCATAAAAATATTGAAGTTAATCAATTAATTTGTTATAACCAGAAACTTGTTTATCTGATATTAAGAAAATGGAGCCCATCGATGGGATTCACAGAATCCACAAGGTATCTTCTCTCATTCTAGTATCCCTTGTGTTAAGTTCTGACTTCCTCTTTAGTCTTTAAATCTTATCCTGATTAACTACTTTTGAAGTGCCCCAGGTCCTTTTTTACAAAATCTGCTGATTTACTCCTGAAAAAAAGCTTCAAAATGCTAGGCAGTGTTCATTCAATGCTAGGCAGTGTTCTTAGTGTTCAGTTTAGTTTTACTGAAAATTATAATACTGAATATTTTTACATTTTTACTTTCTTAATTGTGAAGGGCCGCTGGAAGCTATTATGTAGCATATGTGGTGTTCCTTATGGTGCATGTATTCAGGTAGATTATTCCTGGTTCTTTCTGCCCTGTGCCTGGTTTGTCACACTCTTTTTTTTTCTTTTGCTCTTGCCTTCTTACAAGGTTTTGATGTCACATTATTTTTCTTTTGCTTGTTTGTTTTCAAGGTGTTGCTAGTCCGATTAATTTTACGTTTCCATTACACAATGATCTTCATACCATACCCCCTTCATGCATCGTGTTTCAGTGATAATGAACCAGGAAAAATTATTGCTTATCATATTTCTTAATCTTATTCCTTTAGTATGCTTTTGTTAGATATTATTTTTCAGAATCTTCATCGAACGCTAGATGACTTTTTCTTTTTTGCGCTCCATTGATAAACAGATAGCCGCAGTTTACAGGCATGGCCATTGAAATTTGAGCTATGTAATATTTATATTGCTCCAGATTTACATAATCATTATGATGGTGATCTTCTGAAGTAATTTTTGGTTTCTTTAGTTCAGTTGCACTGCGTCATCTTTTTCCTACCTTGCAGTGTTCAAACAATACTTGTCGTGTGGCATATCATCCTCTCTGTGCACGAGTTGCTGGCTTTTGCGTCGAGGTATGAAATGACTAGAGTTTCCCTACACCTGACTCTGGAGGAATATATTTATCCTATGTCTGAACTATGAAGGAGTGTTTTTTTTTAATCATATCAGCTTATTCCCACCTACTGTTTTGTTGTCAATTGTTGTCTGCTAATAATTTCTTACATTCACGTGTACTTTTATGTTATATGAAGCCCGAGGATGTTGATCGATTGCATTTGATTCCATTTGATGAGGATGAGGAGGATCAGTGCATTCAATTATTTTCCTTCTGCAAGAAACACAGACCCTTATCCAGTGAGCCTTTGCCCGATGAACGAATTGGGCAGCAAGCCTGTGAACTCGGAGACTATAATCCACCTTTAAACCCTTCTGGTTGTGCCCGTGCAGGTATGCTAATCGATTATTTGTTTGTTTGTTTTATTTATTTTTTGCATTCTATACATGACACTCTCTCAGAAATACACAATCAGTGTCATTTGAAAATGCTACTTGTGCGTGTATTCATTTGGTGCTACGTGATTGAGAATGGTTGACTGTGAAATATTTTAATCTACTTAGTTTTTAACCTTGCAATCTTTTCCAGGAAAAAAACTTGCAATCTTATATGCTCAGTTCTCTGTCTTGGATCTCTCTTTAGTTCATTGCCATATTGATTGTCTTACTCAATATAGAACTTTCACATGAGTGGTGGTTTGTCGTGAGGGATATGAAAGAAGATTTTAATAGGGTTTGGTTTGGTGGAAGAGCTTCTATTTGCTCTCTAGTTGTGAGAATTTTTTATCCTTTATGTGTTTCTTATTGACTGAGAAAAAAGCTTCTGTTTGTAAATATGAGCACTCACCTCACTGATCTGTACCTCGACACAAACCAAGCTTCAGTTCTTTAACTCAAAACACTTGATGTACTGGGTTGATGATGCACAACAACTGATTTTACAAATAAGATTTAGATTGTGTTAGTCTATCGAGTTTAAGAATTTTTAAGAAGTTGTTCATCTGGATTGCTATATGTATGTAAATTATCATCTCATTATGGATTTTTCTTTGCAAGTAGAGCCTTATAATTCTTTCAAAAGGCGAGGGAGAAATGAACCTGAAGGTCTTGCCGCTGCTTCATCAAAGCGCTTGTATTTGGAGAACAACCCATACTTGGTTGGTGGATACAGTCCTCATATGCCATTTTGGAACAAATCCTCCAGTGCACTGGATGGCTTTAAATATTCTGTTGACCTTCAGAAGCTACAGATGCATCAACTTGACCCATCTAGTGAGATGCTTTTGGTGTCTGATAAGTACAAGTTCATGAGGGACACCTTCAGAAAGAGACTAGCATTTGGTAAGCTTTTCTGCGGATATTAATGATCATTTTTCTTTTGTTGCTTGGTGGACCAAAGGTCACACTTGAATGTTTGTTATGCTGTCAATATTTTCTTCTGCTCCTTTCATCTTATTTCAAATCCTGGGAGTCTCCGGTGTGGTTTGCCTTGCCGTGAAATTTTTAATGTAAACATTTGATTGTTAACGTTAGCACTTGTTTTTCTCTCCTCTAAGTTGTCTTTCTAATTGTAAATGCCTGAGGTGGTAGAACAAGTAGATTTTTTGCTGCAACTATATCTTATTCATCTGTAACTTATATCGTTTTGTGTTTTATGAAAAAAAATTTTGCCTGGTAAATTCTCATCTCCCACGCTACTTGCTTTATCCTATCATTATCTTTACAGCCTGCTCCTTTTTCATGGAACCATTCAATTCATCGGACTGTTGAACATCACCAGAAGTTGGTCTTGAGTTATTCCGGTTTCCTGTAATTTCACATTCATTGCCAAGGTGTTTAATCTAATCCCAGCTGGATCTTTTCCATTCAGCCAGCCATACTTGTTTGGGGTTTCCTCATGTCGTTTGTACGTGATTCAATGCTATGTCAGTTACTCTTATGCTTCGTGGCATATCTTTCACAACCTTCTATCTAGCATTTTTGGATGAGAATTGAATTATGTGCATGCAAATGTTTTGAATCATTATTTCCCTAACCTGATCACCAATCATTTTTCATAGATTATTATGGGGTACACAAAAATACTTCTGTGTTCACAGGCGCCTTATCACAACCAGCACCTGAGTAAAGTGATAAATGGAGGGGGATGGATCTATTTAATTAACATTTTTCTCATTTGATTTGAGTTATTTGTTATGATATCAATCAATAATTTATTGTTTACTTTTTTCTGGATTTTCAGTGGAAATTGTTAATTTAATCTTTCACATTTGAACTATTCTTGGTTTTAGGGAAATCTAGGATACATGCTTTTGGTGTCTTCACTAAATGTCCGCATAGGGCAGGAGACATGGTAAATTGCCTTGATATATTGCATAGTAATTCTGATAATTTACATCTAAAACATTTTACATTCTTTCATTGTAGATAGTTGAGTATACTGGGGAAATTATTCGACCTTCGGTGGCTGATAAAAGGGAGCTTTCAATATATAATTCACTAGTTGTAAGTCACTCCATCTGTTTTGATGAAATTGTATTTTGACATGCTATCACTGAAACTTTGGGTGTTAAGGTGCATGCCAACGAGGTCATGGATAGACTGGTGCCTAATCCAAAATATTCCATGGATATAGCTGTGACTGACATACTTTAAAGTCCGAGGGATCCGTGGTTAGTGTCCACAAATAAAACTGGAGTATGTGTTGATTTGATAGGATCAAGATGATTGGTTTGATGGAATCAATTATCATAATATTTGATTTGATTTAAATTAAGTTTAGTAAGACAAGATATTCTTCTAAACTTATTGAGATTTTATTTAGATATGATTTCTGGTGTTTGCAAGAATACTATGCGCTAGCCTTGGATATAGAAAGCAATAAACAAAATAAAATTTTCTTTTCTTCTTGTCTTGCTTTTATTTCTGCATGACTGAGGATCGGTCATGAACTTCAAAGCATCCATGGTTGGCGCCGAGCCTGCTTCTTCTGCCACACGTGGTGGTGGCAGCACATCGGAGAGCGGTTCTCAACTTCCTTCAAACGTTGCCCTATCGATGGCTGATAACGATTAACAGATTGAATGAGAGAAATTATCTTGAATGGACACAATCTGTCCGTCTTGTAATCGATGGTAAAGGAAAATTGGGTTACTTGAACGGAGAGGTGAAACCTCAGATTTAACAATTGAATCTGGGGATTAAGATTCTTCTGTCCAGCATGTAGTTGAACATTTTACGGAGGTAAATATGAGCCCTTCAAGGGTCTTGTTTATTCTCGAAGAGAAAATGCAAAGAATTGAGGAGATCATATCCCACTTCGAAGCCATGAATCAACTCTAAGACTGGATCAGGTAATTCGCACTCCCAACATAATTCCCTCAAGTGATATCGATCTTCCAAATGCTCAAAGAAAGGGTACCCGGGGTCATTCACAAAACTTTCTCTATCTAATTTTGTGTTTTGTAAAAATTTGTCACACACCTGTTACTCATTTGTTTCTAAGTTGGATGCTGTTAGTATTCCAAAAAAGGTACACGCGTGCTTTGTTGGGAATCAACCGTGATCAAGAAGATGTTGAAAGACTAGCACTACAATTGGGATGTGGTATAGAGAATTGGCCTATTCAATACTTGGGAGTACCGTTGGGAGGCAATCCGTTACAAGCATCGTTTTGGGAGCCCGTGGTGGCTAAAATATCGAAGAAATTGGCTACATGGAAGAAATCATTCTTGTCTAGAGGGGGAAGACTAACATTAATATTATCGGTTTTGAACTCAATCCCGATATATTATCTGTCTTTGTTTAGGGTCCCCAAAATGATAGTGAATTCGATGGACAAGATTTCAAGGAATTTTTTATGGGATGGGGTGGATGGTGATGGACATATTCATCTGGTAGCTTGGGATCATGTTTGTAAACCAAAGGATAAAGGTGGATTGGGAGTTGGGAATATTCACTTCAGAAATAAGGCCTTGCTTGGGAAGTGGTGGTGGAGATTTTTCCAAGAAGAAGGGACTTTATGGAAGAAGATAATTGTTAGCAAGTATGGGTTACAAGAAAATGGGTGGGATGCGGGGTTGGCAAGAAATGTAACGTTTAGATGTCCATGGAAGTTTATTTCCCGTATATACCCGACTTTTAAACAAAGAGTTTCTGTTCAGGTGAGAGGAGGGAATAGGGTTAGATTTTGGGAGGATAGTTGGTGGGGGGACTCTCCGTTCGAAGTCAAATTTCCAGCTTTGTTTCTGCTTTCATCAATTCACAACATGCCTATATCATTCTTTGTCCAGTTTGATAGTGTCTCACGTAATCAATCTTGGGTTGTTCAGTTTCGTAGGGAGGTGAGAGATGAGGAACTTGATCAGTTGTCAGAGTTACTAGGAGTCCTAGATTCGGTTAGGATAGTTGAAGGGGTGGATGATTTTATTCAGTGGAGTGGGGATTCTTCGGGTATTTTCTCGGTCAGCTCATTGTACGAGTCTTTTTTCCCAAACAATCTTTATCCTCCTTTCCAAAGTTTCCAGGCCATTTGGAAAGTTCCGGTTCCAAGCAAGATCAAGATTTTTTCTTGGACAGTTACTCTGGGTAAGCTACCTACCTCGGAGATAATTCAAAAAAGATGCCCGGGAAGTGCTTTGTCTCCCAACTGGTGTGTGCTGTGCAAAAATGATTTAGAGACTCGGGATCATATGCTTATCCATTGTCCATTTTCGATATCATTGTGGGAGCGAGCGTTGCAAGAACTATAGTTGGTTTGGGTTATACCTAAGTCGACCAAGGATTTATTCAGCATGGATTTGGGATGCCTTACATGTAATAGAGGTAGAATATTTTGGCAAGTCGTTGCCCATTGCATCTGTTGGACGGTTTGGTTGGAAAGAAACAGAAGAATTTTCGAAGATATTGAAGCAAATTCAGAGATGTGCTGGGACAAAATCAAGACTACCATTGCGATGTGGATCGGAACTCATAAAGATTTCGAGAATGCTGCAGTTTTTGATTTGATGAGACAGTGGGATTATGTGTATCACTAATTTATTTTCAATATCGGTTACAAAATTAACTAAGTGAACTTCTAGTCCACTTATGTAACCTCTTATGTAATCACTTTATCATTAATAAAAAGTCGTTTCCCATAAAAAAAAAGAGGTTTCCGAGGAGATGAGAGCTCTGGAGAATAACTCTCTACTTGGGAGAAGGTTGAACTACGCTGTGGGAAAGCTGTTGTGGGATGTAAGTGGCTCTTTACTACAAAATATAATTCTGATGGATCTTTGGAACGGTATAAAGCTCGCTTGGTTGTAAAGGTTTCACCCAAGCATATGACATTAACTACTCTGAAACTTTTTCTCTCAACACCATTCGAGTAAATTTTTTTGTTGCAGTGAATCTTGATTGCTCATTAAATCTACTGGATGTGAAAAATGCTTTTCTTAATGGTTATTTAGATGAAGAAATCTATATGAAGCCTCCACCTGGATTTTATTATCATTTTGGATCGAAAGTATGCAGATTAAAAAATCCTTATACGGACGAAAACAATCTCCTAGGTCGTTGTTCGAAAGGTTCACAATATTTGTCAATGGACAAAGCTATCATCATGGACAATCTGACCATACGTTCTCCACAAAAAGGTCTGATTTGGACAAAATCTCCGTATTGATTGTTTATGTTGATGACATAATTTTAACAGGAGATGACATAGAAGAGGTGATTAGATCGAAAGAAAACT
Source organism: Primulina eburnea (assembly GCF_022965805.1). Classification (NCBI taxonomy): domain Eukaryota; kingdom Viridiplantae; phylum Streptophyta; class Magnoliopsida; order Lamiales; family Gesneriaceae; genus Primulina; species Primulina eburnea. The sequence continues at coordinate 47,935,216 of NC_133103.1, read as the reverse complement.
CAAAAACAGCATTTGTTGGAAATCGTAGACATACTAAAAAGATTTGGCATAGTCTCGGGTCTTAAGATTTATATGGAAAAAAGTATGGTGGTGGGTTTGTTTATGGCCGACGAGGAAACATGTGAAATGGCACTCACGATCGGGTGCAACAAAGGTACTTTCCCAATTAAATATCTAGGTGTCCCCTTAGGAGGTAATCCTTTGAAGAAGGAGTTTTGGGATCCAGTTTTAGTGAATATGAAAAGAAGACTAGCAAGCTGGAAAAAATCTTTTTTATCAAGGAGAGGGCGACTTACACTGATTAAGGCTGTTTTGAGTGCATTACCGTCTTACTTTATGTCTATTTTCAGAGTTCCGAATAAGGTGGGGATTATTATGGAAAGATTGATGAGAAACTTCTTGTGGGATGGGCCGGATGGTGAGAAGCATTGTCACGTGGTAGGTTGGGATCAGGTGTGCAAACCGATGGTCAGCGGGGGTTTGGGATTGGGAAATATCCGTTTAAGAAACAAAGCTCTCCTCGGTAAATGGTGGTGAAGAGGTTCAGTGGATAAGGTGATTTTGTGGAAGAAAGTTATTACAAGCTTATATGGTACTCACGATAATGGATGGGATTTGGGGCTGGCGGGGAACTCTACTTTCAAAAGCCCGTGGAAAAGTATTTCTAGATCGTTCCCGGCTTTTCATCGATTGGTTAGGGGGGTGCTTAAGGAGGGCAATTCTATTCGGTTTTGGGAGGATGTGTGGGTGGGGGGGGGGGTTCTTTTTTTTATTCGCTTTCCTTCATTATTTGCGATTTCTATTCTTACTAACAAACCAATTACGAGTTTTGTTGAGGTTGTCATTAGGGGAGGGTTTAGTGTCCAACACTGGGGTTTAGAAGGAATTTGTATGAGGCAGAAGAGAGTGAGTTCAGCGAGCTATTAGGGGTCCTACAAGATGTTCGGTTGGAGAGGGGTGTTGAGGATTATAGAATTTGGTTGGGGGATTCTTCGGGGTTGTTTTCGGTTAAATTATTTTATAATTCTTTCTTCATTTCGACTGCTTCATCTCCTTTCTCTTACTATTTCAATATCTGGAAAATACCTGTCCCGCCGAGGGTTCAAGTATTCTCGTGGATTGTGGCGCTGGAGAAGTTGCAGACTTGTGATGTGATGCAAAGAAGATGGCCTACTAGTGCTTTACGTCCTCAATGGTGTTGTCTGTGTCGTAGGAATGAAGAGAGTCAGGATCATCTACTCCTACATTGCGCTTTCACTACACGGATTTGGCACAAGGCTTTCAAGGAGCTGCATTTTGTGTGGGTTGTACCAGATAAGGCTAAGGAGATGTTTACTGTCGAACCGAGCTTGCACAAAGGAAGGTCTGGTTCATCATCGTCCATTGCATTTTTTGGTCAATTTGGTGGGAAAGAAACAAAAGATTATTTGAAGACAAAGGAGGAGGCGGTTGATGAACTATGGGACAAAGTCAAATTCAGAGTGGCAAGTTGGACGAAGATACAGAAGGGATACGGACACCTAAGTGTCTCAGATTTATACAGGGATTGGAATTTTGTTTTCAATTAACGCTTGGGTTGTTCTTCGTTTTTAATTAAGTAGGAGCATCTATTTAGTTTCGCGGATTACTTATCCGCCACTTGTACTAAAACTTTTTTTAATCATTAATATAATATGTTTCTTATAAAAAAAAGAGATTCAATATTTGGGGCAGTTAAAATACTTTTTTCGAATGGAGGTGGCAACGTCCTAGAAAGGGACTATAGTATCCCAAAGAAAATATGTTCTGGACCTCTTTAAAGAAACTAGGATGATTGGATGCTAACCTTCTGACACTCATGTTGAGAAGCTAGGTGATATCAAGAATGAAGTTCTAGTTGATATAGGGAGATATCATTGATTGGTCGGAAGACTAATTAATCTATCTCATAGCCAACCAGACATTGTTTTCACTGTAAGTATGGTAAGTCAATTCATACGTTCGCTATATGAAGAACATCTTGATGCTGTATATTGGATTCTGTGGTATCCAAAAAAGACACCAAAAAAAGGATTATTCTTTGAAAAAAATGAGAAGAGAGAAATTGAAGTGTATAATGGTGCTGACTGGGCTGTATCAATGACCGACCGTAGATCAACTTCAAGTTATTGCACATTTGTCAGGGGTAACTTGGTAACCCGGAGAAGTAAAAAGCAAAATGTCGTTACAAAAAGTAGTGTAGAAGCCGAATTTAGATCCGTGACTCAAGGAGAGTGTGAAGTTTTATGGCTAAAAGGTTGATGGATGACTTAGAGAGGCCAAGGAATTTTCCTTTGAAGTTATTTTGTGACAACAAAGCAGCGATCGATATTGTTCACTATCCTGATTTTCATGAAAGGACCGAAAAATCGATGGACACTTTATAAAAGAGAAGCTTGAAGAAAGACTTATTTGCACGCTAATTGTTCCAAGCACATTGCAACATGCATACATCCTAACTAAGGGCCTATCTATACAACTCTTTGAACAGTAAGTGAACAAGTTGTGCAAGATGGACATCTTTGCACCAACTTGAGGAGGAGTGTTGATTTGATAGAATCAAGATGATTGATTTAATGGAATCAATTATGATAATATTTGATTTAGTTTAAATTAAGTTTAGTAAGACAATATATTCTCCAAGACTTATTGAGATTTTATTTAGATATGATTTTGTGGTGTTTGCTAAGTGTACTCTGCACTAGCCTTGGATATAAAAATAATACGTAAAATAAAGTTTTCTGTTATTCTTCTTGACGTGCTTTTATTTATGCATTGTGTTTTTTCTCAAAATGAAGTGAACAAAATGAAATCCCTTCCCTTAATTTTAGCAATTGATTCATAATATCTGAGATATTTTAATCAAATAAGATGCCGAAACATGGCTAATCTAGGCATTGAACAGGAATCTTTGATTGATTTTTACTTTGTTGATACACCTTATCTAAATATGCTGGCCTTAGTAACTCAGTCGGAATTACAAGTTCATTGTTCTTATTCCTTCTTTTCCCTGATTCCCTGCTACGTCACTTCTATTTGAAAAGTGAATTTAGTGGATACCTGGTTTGATAACAACACTCAATCCCAATGAGATTAAATGCACGCACCCCTCTTTTTCATTTGATGCAACTGTTTAGTCTATTTGCTTGTATGACTGATGTTATAAGATTCACTATATCATGTCAATGATGCATCACATCATATCTTCTGCTTAAGTTATTATTAATTTTCTCTAAGCCAATTAAGTTACTTTCTTCAAGTCAATTTCCGGAAGAGTGCTCCATCAGCCAATTAATAGACATTTTTTTTATTTTATAAAAAAACGAAATTTTATTAATAATTTAATAGATGTTAATTACATTAAGTGGACACCTTTGTCAACAAAAACTACATAAGATCGATGCTCTGTCAATGATATTCATTAGCCCAATCTCTCAATATATCTGAGCTCAACATATTCTTAAATTCTTCATGAGTACCAATCCACGTAATAACTTTGATATTGATTTTATCCCAATATTCGTCATTGTTGTCTTCCGTATTCTAAAAAATTCTTCGATTTCTCTTTAGCCACGCTGACCAACATATGTCGTGACCACCACTTGCCAAACAATTGTTCCCCTCTTGCCAATTAGATGTCCTAGATCCATAGCGAATAAATCATTCGTTGACTTCGACACCACCCGAACCAAGTCCAATTCTTTCAAAGCTCTAGCCCACAAGCCGCTCGTGAATGCACAATGAATGAGCATATGATCTTGTGTTTCTATATCATTCCTACACAACACACACCAATTGGGGCACATATCAATTGACGGCCACTTCTTTTGCATAATCTCCGAGGTCGGCAACTTACCTAGAATTGTTGTCCACGAGAATACCTGGATCTTTGTTGGAACTGGATCCTTCCATATAACATAGAAATATGAAAAAAAAGGGAAAAGCTACTTTCGGGAAAAAATGATTCAAAGAAGGATTTGACTGAGAAAAGACCAGAAGGATCCCCACTCCACACTCGGCTTTCATCGACCCTTTCAATCAACCTAATCTTATCTAACACACCTAGTAACTCGGTCAACCCTAATAATTCCTCATCTTTCACAACCATTCGAAAATGCAGATCCCATGATTGGGAAGACGACGAACTGTCAAAGTGAACAAAATATGATATAAGCATATTATGAACTGCGATTAATAGACATTCTAAACAACTCCCATATGTGTTGACCTCTTCTTTCACAACCCTTCGAAAATGCAGATACCATGATTGGGAAGACGACGAACTGTCAAAGTGAACAAAATATGATATAGGCATATTATGAACTGCGATTAATAGACATTCTAAACAACTCCCATATGTGTTGATAGAAGGAAGATATAATAATGCTGCCTTCTAACAGAGATTGTCCAGGAAATGCAACATTTTTATGGCACATCTCATTTAAGAACATCAAGTTGTATCTCGTCCATTGAACATGGCATCTCTTTCATCACATTTTCTGGTTTTGTTGGTTATAGAGCAATACATTTTTTTAAAATTGATTTGCATTTCCATCTTGGTCAGTAGATCTCTCTTAATCTTTTCTCCCTCCCCCCTCCTCTCCGCATATGCTCCAGCTCATCTTATATAAAGAGTCACCATCGTTTATTAGTTAAAGTATTTAATTAATTCCATTTTCCGCTGCCTGGATATTACATTCCAACAGCAATCGACTCTTCCAGATGCATTTTCTACTGAAATCGTGAACTCTTGTTTGATGAGTGCATTTGTTTTTGTCAGATGTATGCATGCTATTGTCTTCAACACTTCCATGAAATGGAATGCCTATAACAATGCAATTTAATATGGTACTAGATCATTATTTGATGGTTTGATGATTTTAATGACTATTTGTTCGCCAAGCTTAGTATTATAATATATCATCTTGGGTTTGTGTGTCCATAATTTTTCACAGTTGGAGGATGGAATTTATTTGCATTTTGAGTAAAAGTAGCTCATTAGATAGCAATTGTACATTCGTTAATGGTGAAATAAATCTGCTTTTGAATCTTTAACGTCTTTCATGCAGGGTGCTGGAACTTACATGTTTCGTGTTGATGATGAACATGTTGTGGATGCCACAAGGGCTGGAAGCATAGCACATTTGATTAACCACTCATGTGAAGTATGTATGAAGCTTATAACCATTGTTTGTTTCTTGAAACAATGTTCTCTTTATTGGAGAAAGATTAAAATGACGCAGATACTAAGTTCTCTGGTTTTAACGGATTTTTGGTGTGAAAATGCTAAAATAAAATTTTCTACAGCTGGAAGTGGTAAATTATGGTGCTTTATGGAAATGCACATCTTCTCCAACTTGTTTCAGTTGTGTAATATTCTTGTTTCAAAAGGCATGCAATTGCCTGTTATTGGAGACACCAATCCGACTATAATTTTGTTGGATGCTATTATGATCAATTGAATATCTATTGGTTTTATTCTATCTCCAATCTAAGCCCGACGGTCTTGGAGATTGGTTAAATTGTCGTCCTCATAATTTATTTGTGCTGGTGGGGAAAAAAATTCCATCCGGAATTGAAGTTTGGGATGTGATATTACCTAGATTGCTTCATACCTGCAAAGTTATGATTAGGTGTGCAGTAGTGCTGACTTTAGTAATCTTGTGAAGTTATTGCCATAGCTATAAACTTGATTTGTGTTTTCGTGTTTCTTTGTTTGAGGTTTTCGCTCCCATGCGGAACAATAACTCTATGTTCAACAGCAATTGCTGTCACATCAGTCATCCTTTGCATCATGTTCTAGTAATTTTATCCTCAAAAGTTCGGTTTTTGTTTCAGCCGAATTGCTATTCAAGAACTATTAGTATCAATGGCAACAATCACATCATTATATTTGCCAAACGAGATATAAAACCGTGGGAAGAACTGACATATGATTACAGGTATTTCACCTTGTCGTATAACTGTATTTTATGTTGATTTCCAAAACATCAGTTAATGGGTTTCCTCCGATATTCAGGTTTGCGTCAAAAGATCAACGGCTAGCTTGTTATTGTGGATTTCCTAGGTGTCGGGGTGTGGTGAATGATGCTGAATCTGTGGAACGAGAAAAGGGGATATATGTACCCCGTAGTGAACTGAAAGACTGGGAAGGTGAATGAAATAGGTCAGTCAGTCAGCCCACAATTCTCTCTAATTTCTTTAATATTTACTTTTATATTCTTAAGTTGTTACAATGATGAATATAGCCATCAGTTTCTCCATCTCACCCTTCTGGCCTGGCCCGTTCCTTTAATGAACTTAAACACGATATGCAGTCAAGTCTGTCAAACATGACCCCTTTGTGTACAACCCGTAACTTGAGAGCATACTTTGACAGTTTGAAGTTCTATTGTCACCTAAGTCATTGAAGCCAACATGGCCTTTGTTATGCAGTCCAACATAGAGAGCAGTCCTTGGATTTATAGAAGTTATCGAGTTTGTATTGAATTTTAAAGTGTCTATGCAAATTATTTGTTTCTCGTATTGGTACATGGAGAGATACAAATGGCACATTCTGTAGGACGAAATTATCCTTGCTGCAGAGTAGAAGTCATGTGTATGCAGGAAATTAAAGGAACTAGATAAGACGAGGTAGGACCTAAACTATGTGTGCTTTAGGGCTGTTGGCTAAGTGGCTCCGGATTAAGAAATTAGTTCTGTCAGGAGGGTTATTATTTCTTCATCCGTGAGCAATTAATGACTTATTTTTACGTACTATATGCAGGTTCTGTAGGTAGTGGTACATGGGATTGGATCGAATTGTTTTTTGGAGCTTCCGGCTTCCGGAACCATGTTTGAGCCTTTGAGCTTTTCTTTCTGCTCAACTTTGCATTCTTGACATTATCATTAAACCAATAAAGTTTAAACCAGTTCTTATGATATAGGAGAGACTTTGGAGCTATTTATTTAAAAGTTAAACCAGTTCTTATGGTATAAGAGAGACTTTGGAGCTATTTATTTAAATTTGAAGTTTGTTGACATGCAGAATGCTGTGTAGATTGGTTTCCTAAAATGTGAAAAAAAAAATGATCAGTTTTTAAAAGCTTGTTTGTTCTTTATTTTAATTTCATTAATTCGTAGGATGGTAGAATAAATGGTATGTTAATCTATTACAATTATTTGTTTTTTTATATATAATTTTGAAATACTCTTTCTTCTATGTAACATCCTTAATCTCCACCTGGTTTGACCACAGTTCCAAAACTAACTTTGTCGGTTCCAGAATCAATGGTTTGATTCCAATGAAATCTTAAACCTTCGATGGTTTTGATTTTAATGAAATGTCAAGCCGGACTTAAATTGTTTGGATATGGTTCTGTTTTCGTTTTTAGTCGTTCTGTTTATAAGGAAAATAATTCTTTTTTTGAAAAGTAGAAAGAAAAGTAACGATACAATATGTGGTATAGTAAAACCAATTAATAATAATATTAATATTTAATTTTTGATTATAAATAAATTAAAATAAGATGTTAAAATTAATTTATATAGATCAAATGGTTAAATAGAATTATTTGTATACTACGAAATCTTCAAATTTAAGATTAATCTATGTTTTCTAGTTATTGTTTTTGAAAATATCGTTCATTTCAAATAATTGCACCACCTTTTGAGTCATTAAAATCGAGGTATGATCTTGTCTTTTTAATTTTTTGTAAAAAAATTATAGTTAATGATAATAATATAAGGTAAATATTTTAATTTTAAAAATATTAGAGTGCAAAGCAACACAATTTGACGCTATCTACTTCAACATATTTTTCCTCAATTTTAATTCTAATTCATATGTAGTAAAAAAATTAATTTAGTAAAAGTTGTGCATAACATATGACCAGTAAATAAAGTCATGCCAGCGACCCTAGTATATATAACGTGGGTATATTTATTAAATATTAATTTTGAGTATAACAAAATATTTTATAGAGGAAACTATATGTAAAAAATCCAGCATCGTATATTTAATTATTAATAATAATTAAATTTAAATTAGTTGTGGAAACCAATAATTTAATATTGACGTGATAAATAATTAAAAAGTATGTATATTGTGAGACAGTCTCACGAATCTTTATCTGTTAGACGGGTCAACTTTACCGATATTCACAATAAAAAATTATACTTTTAGCATAAAAAGTAATACTTTTTCTTGGATGACCAAAATAAGAGATCCGTCTCACAAAATACGACCTGTGAGACTGTCTCACGCAAGTTTTTACTATTATTAAATAACTTATGGATGAATTAGGTGAAACTTTTAGGATAAAATAAATAAATTAAAAGTAATACAGTACCACAAATTTTTTAAATCGAAAAATACATATTTGGAGCTCTTTTGCCTAGGGATGTAATCGAGTCAAGTCGAGTCGAACTTTTGAATGTTTGAGCTTGGTTCGTTTATAATCGAGCCGAGCTCGAGCTTTATTTAACGAATATATGCATAGCTCACGAGCTTATTCAAGCATTTATCGAGCCTAAACAAACTTAATAAATAAGAATTATACATTTATATTTTCATTAAATTAATTAAAAAGTAAATTATATATTTAAAGAAAAATTATTTTTAAATTTAATATATTTTTCTATATATTTCATAAATAATATGCAAAATCAATAAATCAAATATCAAAATTATTATTTTTTCATCTAAAAGATTACTCATGAACTTACCAACGAACATGTTCATGAGCTAACGAGCCGAATACTGTAAAGCTTGAGTTTAGTTTGTTTATCTTAACGAGCTCATTAAACGAGCTCAAACGAGCTTTTATCGAATCGAGTTTCGAATAGTTCACAAACGGTTTGGTTCGTTTACATCTCTACTTTTGCCACTATAATCAGTATATAGCCAACTGTAATTGGGCCTCTTTCTGGATCCAGTATTTCATGGGCCGTGCAATTTTTGTTTGCCAGCCCGACCCGTTAATTCGGGGTAAATTTGGTAGTTTCCTTGCTCATGTACAGGAAGCAGGTATAAATATAATCGACCCCTGCGAATTGCAACGGTTCCAACTTTAACGAATCTGAAGGCTAGGGTTTATCTTCGACGGCGATAGTACCCGTTTCGATTCGTACTATTCGAATAATTTCGCTCTGAATCAATCATGGCAAACAGTGCGTACCTTTTCCCTTAATTTTTTTTCTCGATTGCCATGTGGTGACGCGAGAGTGTGAATTTGTCGTGGTTTTAATTGATTGCAGATGCTGCGCGGTCATTTTTGCAAGTTGCAGCGACGGAGGAGGCGACGCCACCACTCAGAGTCGTCCAGATCGAAGGATTGGTATGCTTATTATGGATTGTTGATTAATTAGTTTTGTTTGGATATTTTGCTGATTCTTTTGTGTATGCATTAAGTAATCAATTTTTACACAATTCGTTTATGAATTCGACACAGGCTATTCTGAAGATAGTAAAGCACTGCAAGGAGTTCTCGCCTGCTTTGGTAACTGGGCAGCTTCTGGGGTTGGATGTTGGTAGTGTCCTTGAAGTCACTAATTGCTTTCCATTTCCGGTATGCGAATTCCATGGCATTTCCTTCCCGTTAACATACCTGAAATTCGATATTATTGGACAAAGTATGGTGCATTGTTGGGCAATTTTATTCTTGTAATTGTAATTATTATCGTCTTTCAAATATATTGTTATAGATCCGGGAGGAAGATGAGGAGATTGAAGCTGAGGGTGCTACTTATCAGCTTGAGATGATGAGGTGCCTTAGAGAAGTTAATGTTGACAATAACACCGTTGGATGGTGAGTGAATCTTCTCCCCACCGCTTAAATAATAATTTTCAGATTTCAGGACAAAAAGAACAAGAAAATTTGACCGTAAATGTGAGTGATATGTTTGGTGGATCGTGTGTTTGGTTTGTATGCAGAATGAAACCCGTAGAAGTTTTTGTTATTACTCTATGCATGTTTAAAAATACCATCATGTCAAGTGTAGAAGCTACTTAAATGTGCAAGCCACAAATTGTTTCCTGACTTAATTTACCAATCTTAGAATTATATCTTTTATCATCATGATCCCAACTATAAAATTAAAGTATTTTAATTCAAGAATGAATTTAAGAGGCAAATAATTAACATTCATGGAGCTCTCATTCAAGTTTTAACTCATAAACATAAAATGCATGTTTAACAAGTTATTCATAATCAATTTTAGTTTAAAAGACTGTCAACTGAAAATATAATCAGTTTTTTTTACTTGCTGCATAGTGTACTCAAATATATTAAAACTTCCAACTCTTTTTTAACTTAATCATTAATTTGACTTTTGTCGGTAGTGCGGATTAATTTTACTAAATCTCGCATTTTTTGTCGATATTATTATGTAATTATGGTTCATGGCCTTGGCATATGCAACCATAACCAATCATATTTTTATGCTTCAAAGGTATGAAGTAAAATATTTGGTTTTCACTCATAAATTTTTTATAAATATATTAAGGCAGCTGGTCTATTAGCAAATTTGGAATACTTATCTTATCGTATGATTTGTGCTGACTGCTTTGTCGATACTGATTTTGTACGACTCTTTACAGGTATCAATCAACTTTGTTTGGCTCTTATCAGACCTTGGAATTAATAGAGACCTTTATGAATTACCAGGTAAACGATCTGTTTTCCCTGATGTTATCTCTTGCTTTGTGCTAGTTTGTGACGAATGTAACAAGAGGTTATGAGGATTGTGGCTGCTATGTTGGTAACTTCAGTTCTTGCTCCTGGAAATATTTTTTCTCCTTGTTATTTTCATCGTAATGAGAATTCTGTTATCTTAATTTGGAAAAGTAGAAGGATCATGTATTGTTTGCGAGTACAACACATTTTAAAACATATACAGAGGCTTCAATGGCATTTTAAATTCAAAATTTTTGCTTATGATATATGTGGTGGTTTATACAAACATTGATTACTCGAGGTTTTTCGAAAGAATATCTGACCTATTTCATTTCGTACGTGGGTCTAGATGATTGGTAATTGGGCATCTGTCATTGAAATTGAAGCTTGATCATTCTTATGCTGTCTTGCTTGTTTTTGTATGCATTTTTGTTGTTTTCTGCTGTATACAATAACTAGTACATATGGTACATCGTGGGACCTGCAAGTTGGCTCAAAGCCTCATCATAAGTTCTGAACAACCCATGATGAGTCATTTTGTAGAAAAACATACTTTGTCAGGGTTTAAGTAGGCTGGGCCCAAATAATTCAAACTTTAGAGGAGAGTATTGTTATGGGCTCGAATGTGTTGGGCCTAGAATTACTTGTACTAGGGGCAAAATGTTGAAAGCGGGAAAAAGCAATATAAACAACACTAGAATTGGTTAAAGGATATTCACTTTCATTAATCAGTTTTTGGGCTAGCATTTACGGGGCAAGGAGAGGGGAGTGTCTTCTTCTTGTTAAAGGTATTATCCCCTGGGCCTGATTGAGTTTATTTTCTCAGATTAGTGTTCATTGGATCTGAGATGTTTTCATCTTTGTTCTGTGATTAAACATAGTAATTCTGCTCGTGTTGATTTAATGGAAGTTAGTTATCATGATAATGTTTTGTTGTTACAGGATAACATAAGGAGATGTGTCTGTATTATTTATGATCCATCAAGATCTAACCAAGGTGTCCTGGCACTGAAGGCCTTAAAGCTTTCTGATTCATTCATGGAGCTGTATCGCAGTAATAACTTTACAGGAGAGAAGTATGATCTGCATTAATTTGTTTCTTTTTTAAAAATTTTTGCTAGTCTTGAATCTTGAACTAGCATAATTATGCAGGCTTGCAAAATTTTTCCTGTAATAAACTTTTGTTCCCCAGGTTGAGGGAGAAGAATCTTTCATGGGTGGATATCTTTGAGGAGATCCCTGTAAGCTGATACTCGGCTATTCTATTGCACAGTTTCCCATTTAATAACTTTAGCGTTGAAGAGCTATATTGCTACATAATTATTTTTTCATTGTCTTGCTGCTGGCCTTGTATTTTATAATGCATCCTTCCATGCTTCAGATGAAATATATAGTTACATATTCACAGACTAACATATATTGTAATTTACGCTTGTTCTTTGAAATAATTTTTAAACGTTGATGAAAAACTCATGGCATTTATTATGAAGTAATAAATGATGAATTTATTAATAAATTTTGAAATAACTGGATACTTAGAGTGCATTTTTATTTTCTTCGAGGTGAATTGAGGCTATAAAAGTTTTAGTTATTTGAATAGTTGAAAATGAAATTTTAGATATCGACTTACATAATTAATACACTCTAACTGGGTTGTTTGGTAGAATTTCCTTTATGAGGTTCAATGGTCTGCCTTAATGAGCATACAATGGGTTTTGTTACTGGCATTTGTTTGATTTAACTCCTGGATGATACATAACACACTGACACAAATTGAGCAGCTGGATATCACAGTTGTATATCCAATTCATTGTAGTGTCATTTTGAAACTGGCAAAATATTAGAATATTTGGTAAAAATGCAAAAAATACATTCTTTGAGTTCTCATAAGTTCTTGACTGTTTGCAAGATACGACTTACTGAAGATTTGATTGAATTTTTTTACTTGTCAGATTAAGGTTTCAAATTCTGCTCTCATCAATGCTTTTATGACCGAACTGGAAGCTGATACTCCTGTCACGCGAGTAATGATCAATCATAATTTTATCGAAAGTTCCTTCTTATTGATTTGGGGAGCGAGTTTAATTGATTTGTTACTTTGTGGTAGTGTGACTATGAAAGGTTTCAATTGTCAACCAATCCTCTTTTAGAGAGAAATGTCGAGTTTCTGATCGAGTGCATGGATGATTTGTCCATGGAACAACAAAAGGTCTGTCCTTTTCTTTCCCGTTAGAATACTACGAATTTTCTGGTGACACAATGCAATCTTTTGTTTCTCAGTTTCAATATTATTATCGCAATCTCTCTCGTCAACAAGCCCAACAGCAAGCGTGGCTTCAAAAAAGAAGGTAATTTTTTGCAAATTACTAGCTGTCTCAAGTTTCGCATGGTGCAGATTTCTTCTTTATTCTTTACTTGCTGATGAAACTTATACTATTTTGCTTCATTGCTGTCTTGTCCCGCAGGGCTGAAAACATGTCTCGAAAAAATGCTGGGGAAGAGCCATTACCTGAAGAGGATCCTTCAAACCCCATCTTTAAGCCTATTCCTGAGCCATCAAGATTGGATAGTTTTCTCATAACAAATCAAATTGCCAACTATTGCAACCAAATCAATGGGTATGTTGTCCACATATTAAAGCAGCTTGTTCTCTGTTCTACCTGTGACCTATCATTTTCTTTTGTATTTGTGAGCAGCTGCTATCTTCACCATTTCTTTGTTGTGTATGCCTGCTAAGCACATGTTCTGGATATTTTGTTTTCTGCAACACGTTTTGAATTTATGCCAGTTCTTTCTAGCTTTGAACCTTTGCAACCTTCGAATTTATTCCATTTTCAACAAGAGTAAGATATTCTTGAATTGCTATTTCTGAGGTTCTGTTTAATGGTTGATTTGAATGCAGGGTGGCCGGACAAAGCTTCAGTCGACTGTATCTGACGAAGGCTCTTCACGAGAACTAAGGCAAGGCCAGCCCGCAGCAGAAGTGAAGGAAGACTGGCTATGGCCATTGATGGGTTCTCGCAGTATTCGTTTTTGTATGTGAGCCATTTTGGCTTATTTTAGTGTCAAACAATTACAGTTCCGCGATGAGAATCAGTGAATTTTGAAGAGTAGATTTTGTATTTAATTTAAACAATCTTTTGATTCAGAACTTCGCATGTGATTTTTATATACTCAATTCGAGGGTCTGGAGTTGCATAGACTGCAAGATCAAAATCGTAGTTAGTTCCCGACAATATACAGATATAGAAAAACTCGACGACGGCCGGTAGAATTTCAACCTTTTTTAAAAAGCAACAATAGTTTGGCTTTCTTTTTTTTAAAATTTTAAAAATCGTCTTTTTTACTTTTCTTCTTCCGGTCTATGGGAATGTAAAGAACACGAGAAAAGCTGTTTTATTCCACATGATATTTTTTCCTTTTGGTTGCGATATTTTGGTAATTTGTTTTTGCTACATGATTTTTTTGCCTTTTGGTTGCAATATTTTGGTAATTTGGTAGGGGGTCGCAATAATTTAAAAAGCTAATGACAGTGATCGGAATATCAGATGACTCCACAAAGGCCCGAGTGGTTTAATTGCCCACTTGCGGAATTAACTCTCTCAAGTCCTTTGGATGCCAAGAGCGGGCTCGGACGAAAATGACTTTTGAGAATTAGTTGATTAGATCTTTTGTGAGATGTATCAAGAATCTTTATCTGTGAGATGAGTCAACTCTATCGATATTAACAATAAAAAGTAATATTCTTAGCACAAAAAATAATACTTGTTCATAGATGACCCAAATAAGAGATCCGTCTCACAAAACACGACCCGTGAGATCGTCTCACGCAAGTTTTTACCAAACTAGTTTGTCACTGTTGTGAAAATCCAAACTTGTTGTGATCCCCCATGGAATAATCTAATTCCACATGCTATATAATGCATCATTGAGCTTGGAACACGTCCAGTCTCAACACTTCTATAGCTTAAAGAGAGAATCTTTTTTAGGTTGCGTTTAGATGTAAAAGTTTGATTTAGATCGAGATATGGATTGGTTCAAGGAATCCCTTCACTACTTCTTCTACCTTCATTGTTACATTCAAATCTTGGAAAATTTCCAGAGCCAAATTAACAATATTATATTAAACATTAAAATCTTACACATCCCAGTTTCTTGACAATTAACACACTTCAGTGGACAGAATGCTAAACAAAAACAAGTCTAGAATGTTCCCTTTAAAATACATATACTTCCTCAACAAACCTTCCTTTGTGAATCCAGCTTTTTCCAACACTCTTTGTGAAGCCTTGTTCTCGACTTTTACAACAGCCTGCAGCCTTACTATCTCAGGAAAGTCCTTCCACACCTGTGGAATGGCCATCTTCACAGCAATCGTTGCGATCCCTTGTCCCCAATACTTGAATCCTATGGCATATCCGATGTCCCCTCGACACCTCTGGTCCTGTGATCCCGGCCACACCGACACGAACCCGATCGAGCGGTTGTCGATGCATATGCATCGACGCCAAGGGTGGGGGATACACACTTGTTGGATGAAAGTTATGGCCTCTTCTTTTGATGTCAGAGTGTCCCAAGTTAAGTTTCTTGTTACTCGATCATCGCCAGCCCATGACAGCAAGTCGTCGGCATCGTCGGGCGTGAAGGGGCGTAGTGTGATCTGCGATGGGGATTATTTCATGCTAGCATTAGGGTACTACCCTAATGCTAGATCCAAGGGCTCAAAATTGATTTGGACATGTGGGGTCCATAAATTTATGTAGACCCCACATAGTCAAATTAATTTTGGGTCCTTGGATCTAGCATTAGGGTACTACCCTAATGCTAGCATCTCATCAACCCTGCGATGGATCCATTTCGATATGTTGTGCGTATTTTGGCAGAAAGTGCCCATAGTTCCCTTTTTCTTGATTTAAAAAAAAAAATCATTTTGGCTTTGTTTGTTTTGACCATGAATATACGATCTTGCGAATCTTTATCTATGAGACGAGTCAACACTATCAATATTCACAATAAAAAAGTAATAATTTTAGTATAAAAATTAATAATTTTTCATGGATGACCCAAATAAGTTATCAATCTAACAAAATGCGACCCGTTAAATGGTCTCACACAAATTTTTACCTTTGATTTTTTTAAAATGGAGTGTCTTGTAAGACGGTCAAACGAATTTTATTGACGAGTTTATTTTGTCAATATTTACAATAAAAAATAATATTTTGACATAAAAAATAAAAAATTTCGTAGAAAACCGAGGAAGAAAATCTGTATAACAAAATTGACCATTAAACCCTCTTGCAAGAGTTTTTGTATTTTTCAAAAACAGTTTCACAATTTTTTTAATTAAAAAGAATATTACTAGTATATTATTTTTATTTTCTTATATATATATAATACACACTTTATTTCTTGATACATTTTACACTCAAGTCCAAATTATTTTGTTCGACAATTTGTAAACATTTGCAAGCTATAATATTTTATTAATATAATATAATTACGTATATATATATTCGAGGCTTTCAAGTGTTTATTTTTTAGCAATAGTTCAAATAGAGCTGAACTCGAACTCTAATTCGAGTCAAATTCAATTTTTAATTTTTTTTTTTAAAAAAATACCATTCTAGCTTCAAATCGATATCAAATATGTCTAATTCGAGCGTTGAATTTTTTTCACATTCAGCTTAATTCGTTTACAATCCTAATGGTAATATTAGCATGTAGCCTAAAATAACATTTAAAAATATTCAGTGCCTAAACTTTTGATTCATAATACTGTTTAACTGATTCATAAATATTTATGACTAATTTACGAATATGAAATAGCCCTGGAGGTTGTCTTATTGTTTGTAACTATACTCCGGCGGATTTCTTCCCGAATGGAAGATCTATACATACATCCGGCTTGTTTTTTTGTTTTTTTTGGGAAAATGGAGATGTTATTTATTCAAATCAAGAGCAATTACATTAGAAAGAAGTGTAGGAGATGGGACAAACCCATCCCACAAGATCAGACATAAAAACAGATGTTTTAGCTAAGATATGAGCAGCTTTCTAAGCCATGCAACTCTGCAAGTACTATTGAAGATTAACACTAATTTATGTGAAAGTAACAAAATTTGCAAGAATGAAATCTAGAATTGCAAATAAAAAGCTAGTGTCGATACAATTTCTACCAAATAAAATTAAGCAAAAACACAACAGATAAATATGTTCATGTTGGCTTCATAGAGTCTCAGAAAGCTTCAATTCTGTGTGCTACTGGGGTCTGTATGACTTGCAGTATTTGCACCACTTCTGCCATTGAAGGCCTGCTTGAAGGTATTTGGGAAGTGCACACCAAGGCCAGTTTAAGTACCGGAAGAACCTCCTCTTCGGGATACTCTCCCATGCCCGGATCCACACAATCCAACACGTTTCCTTGTTCTAGCAAAACTCTAACATGATCACTCAATATCACGACGTTATCTTCTCCGTACTCGACCGGCCTCCTACCTGTCACCAGCTCAAGAATCAGCACACCGAAGCCATATACGTCGCATTTTTCGTTGACCCTTAAGCTCTGGCATGCTAATTCTGGGGCCACATATCCAGGTGCACTCTGAAACCGGTTGCTCACAACATGCTTATCGAGCTTAGTTAGAAGCCTTGCAAGTCCGAAATCGGAAATTTTTGGGTTCAGATCCTCGTCTAGGAGAATGTTGCCAGGTTTTATGTTGTAGTGGATGATGGGGGGACGGAACGAATGGTGCAAATAGGCGAGTCCCTTCGCTGTTCCTAGCACTATCTTGAACCGGTGAGGCCATAGAAGTGGGACAAAAGACGACGTCTGCTTGTGTAATTTGCCCTGCAAGCTTCCTTCAGCTGCATAATCTGATACAAGAAGCTGCAAATGTGGAGTCCAGTAATATCCTTTCAATGAAATCAGATTCGGATGTCTCGCTTTTCCAAGAATTCTTACTTCTCTGTCGAATTCTTCTTGATACTGAAGAGTATTGCCTGTCACCAGTTTCTTGATTGCCACTACTGTTCCTTCACTCCCCAATGAAGCCCTGTACACCGTACCAAATACCCCATCACCAATTTCAGTGGCCTTGTTTAGTATCAGTTCAATACTAGTACTCAGCCAATCAGGAGTCGATTTTGAGTCGAAAAGAACGAGTTTTCCAGTTGCCAAGTTAGCCGATCTTGTGGAGCTTGAACACATGCTTTCTAAAGCATTCTCTATGTAAGAAATCTTCCTCCGAGCCGAAGCATTCAACAAGCTTATCACCATTACCCCGACAGCAATCAAAGCTGCAGCCGATATTGCCACCAAAGATGAAACACTAAGGAACCTGTGATGCCTAAAGTTTGTGGAATTGGTACTACTCGGGTGTAGGCTATCAGTTTTGTCTCGATCCCCTCCTAGATTGCCATAAGCATATGGATCAAGAACCAAAGGCTTAGGGACATTAAGCTTACATGGCCCGTTCAATAAAGGTGAGCAAATACCCAAATTACCCTGGATCGCGCTAACATCTAACGTTGGAAAAATGCCTCCAGAAGGCAGTCGACCCACAAGCCGATTGTAGGATACATTAGCAATCAAGAGATTTTCAAGCTTTCCAAGATCTTGAGGTATTTCTCCAGTCAATTCGTTGAACTCCAACTTCAGAATCTTGAGCTTGTTTAACATCGACATTGTTCTGGGAATTGGACCACTCAAATTGTTATGGGACAAGCTCCTGCAATACAATTTATGATCACATCACATATCGAAAAAATTAAAAAGACAAAGTTAAAATCTTGCGTTATGATATAAACACCAAAACTTCTAAAGCTCACAGCAAGTAGAGTGAAGTGCAGTTGCCTATGTCTTCAGGAATTGGACCTGTCAATGAATTTCCATCAAGCTGTAGGATTGCCAAGCTGACAGAATCACATATATCACCCGGAACCGCTCCAATTAAGCCATTGTTTCTAAGATCCAACACGGACAAATTCTGAAAATACCCGAGCTCTGGAGGCATTCTCGATTCCAAATGGTTCCAAGATAGATTCAAGTATCCTAGCTTGGCAGAAAGGCCAATTTCTGCTGGAATTTCTCCAGTGAGACTATTATCTGAGAGATCCAATATCTGAAGGGACTCAAAGATTTTACTCGAAGCAGAAGGAATCGAACCCGTAAGATCATTTCGTGAAAGATCCATTTCATCTAAGTTCATACCAAATAACCCCTTGGGAATACTTCCATTGAAGCCATTTCTTCTCAACCTGATTACTGTTAAGCTTGAGTAATCTCCCATGGACTCTGGAATGGTTCCACTCAATTTGTTCTCAGAGAGACTCAGAAACTTTAAAGATTTCAGGTCTCCCATTGACATTGGTAGAGATCCCATTAAACCATTTCTTGAAAAATCAATGTATTCCAGGTTGCTCAGTTTACTGATCCATTGAGGGAAATCTCCTGTAAGCAAGTTATTGGATAAATTCAAATAACTAAGAGCTGTTAGCCTTTGAAAACTCTCTGGAATCATTTCTGCGAAGAGATTACGGCTAAAGTCCAATGTATTTAGATGTGGGCACAGGCCAATATCAGCTGGCAAGGATCCTGAAAACTGATTTCCGTTTAAAAACACATGTTTCATGTTATGTAGAACAGCGATACCAACCGGTACTGAACCGGATAAAGCATTGTTTGAAAGATCCAACGTTCGAAGCCTTGTTAGCGACCAAATTCCCTCGGAAAATCTCGGGTTTCCAGAAAAACGATTGTTTGACAAGTTAAGGTGATTCAGAACAGCACATTTAGCAACAGAGCCTGGAATTTGTCCTTCAAGAAAATTTCGAGCTAAAGACAAAAACCGAAGAGTGGAACAGTTTTCAAACATGCTATCAGAAACAGACCCTGATAAATAATTCTGTGACAGATCAATGAACTGAATCGAACTCATGTTATCAAGAAACGAAGGGATTTTGCCTGAAAGATTATTGTTGCTGAGATTCAGCCTCTCAAGACTTGTAACAAGAGCCAACTCTGGATTTATACCACCCGAAATCTTGTTATTGGATAAAGAAAGTACCTTCAAGGAAAGCAACTTCTCCAGGCCCCTACCAAACTTCCCCGACAAATCCAGCCCATCGAGTGAAATCTCCGTGACACGGCCTGTTTTGGAGTTGCATTTCACGAATTTCCATCCACAGGGGGAGTTTTCATCTTCATTCCATGATTCCAGGTTTCTCCAAGGATCTTGAAGAGCTGATTTGAACACTATAAGGCCTAAAACATCGTCGTTGAGTTGCAGAGTTTCTTCACTGAAACACCCTCTTAGAAATGCTGCTGACAGGAATGTAGCTAACATCAACACCGCAAAAGACTTCATTTTGATAACCAAATCTTGAAAGAAAGGAAGAATGGCTAATTATCCATCCCAAAACAGGGAAGAATCTGGTCAAGAAACAGAAGAATTTTTTCTTTTCTTTCTTTTCTTTTCTTTCTTTTTTCAGTGGAAATGGCTAGATCTTGAGGTGGGATCGTTGGATTCTGCACAGAAATGGCTGTGAAAGTGTGCTAACGTGAGAGTGTGGGAAGTATTTTGTGGTTGTAGTGTACGTGAAAACGGATTCATTTATCTTTTGATGAAGTCATGGAAAATTGGAATCTATGCAGAATGTTTTGGCAGTTTTGTGAGGTTACTGTTTGTCATATTCCATCTTCCAAAATGGTTCAACAATTAATTTAATAGCTGTTTTTAAAATAAAGTTTAAAAAATTAACAACATTTTTATAATTCTTGCAAGAAAAATTAACATAAAATTACTATTTTTTATTATGTATAAATTTAAATTCAATATGATGCAGTCGTAAAACATTTTATTACTTTATTAAACATGAGTATTTTGTCGTCATTGTATTTTTCTTCACATACTTGTACCATCTTTATTTCCATGTTCTTTTTTTCCCCTTCCAGCTTTGGTGGTTCCATTCGGGTGTTAGACTACATACAAAACTTTCGTGATACGATTTCATGAGTCAATTTTGTGAGACGAATATCCAATCTGATCCAATTCATTAAAAATATTATTTTTCACTTTAAATATGGATGACTCATTTCACGAAGATAGATTCGTGATACCGATTCACAAGATACTTACTCAAGAATATAAGATTTTTTTGAGTTGAATTAAATTTTCTTGTCCAATTACTAATTAGGCCATGATTTTTTTTTTTTTTTTTACAAATTATTGGAACTTTCTAAAAGTAACTTGATGTGAATTATTAAAAAATTATAATAAAAAAATGTTACAAACTTATTTATCTAGATATATTATGCAAATAATAACAAATCCGATATGAATGTTATTTATACTCCAGAAATCATTTCTTTAAATCAAATCTATTTCAAATAATCAAATAATTACATCGAACACAAAAATAATTTTAATTAATAATAATAATAATAATAATTTAAACATAATTAATACTTGTTGGAGGCATACTAATAATTCAAAATGAACTAGTAAACATAATTTAATCAATGTAGTAGATGAGTGATATTAAATAACTGTTTTGTTATTTTGAAATGTGGAAAATAGTTTTTTATGTATATAAATTCATCATATATAATGATAAATTAATTGATAGGTAGAAAAGAGGAAATATTATTTTTATGTATATAATTTCATCATATATAATAAGAAATTAATTAATAGGTTGAAAATAACAAACACGACAACAAATCTATGTATGTATGATGTTTCGTAGTAGAATAATACTAATACAATCATAATTTTTATCATTTTTAGAACATAACCGAAAATTGTGTAATAATAGATATTTAGTTTTAAAAACATTATTATATAAAATATTATCATAACACATAATGGATCATAAGTGAAATCATTAAATTATTGAGCTACTATTCATTTAGTTATTAGTTAAATCAATTTATTGTCAATATTTAGTATTTTTTATCATCTACATAAAAATATCAAGAGCTTCATAATTTTTTTGATATTAATTAATAAAAAATTCTTAAGTTCCTAACACAATTATTTTACAATAATTTAAAATTTTATTAGAAATTTTCAGATTTTAGTCTTTTTAATTATCTAAATAAAAATATCAAGATTTTCACAAATTTATAGATATTAATTAATAAAAATAATTTAAATATATAAAAATTATAAATTTCATAAAAAAATAATATAATGTGTTTATAATAGTAGGAAAAAAATAAAAAATACAAAAAAGTTGAATATCTCACAAATCTTATTAGTTATATTTAAAAATGAAAGCAATCATTAAATAAAAATATTTATAATTATTGTAAAATAAAATTGTTGGACATTAATGTGGATTATCAATCACATATTATGATTTAATTTTATTTATGCATATAATATTTTCAACCATGGTAAATAAAAAAATAAGCACAAAAACACCCGCAAACATGATATATATATATATATATATATATATATATATATATATATATATATATATATATATATAATGTCACAAAAACAAAATGACATGCACGTAAAAGATATGAAAATAAACAAATAATACTCAATGTATATTAATTACCAATTATTAATTAAAGCGTGTGAAATGTCTTACACCAGTGAAAGAAAATAATTGAGTAAATTATACATGATCTTGCATCTATACATGACACCAAGTTTTTTATCCCGAGCAATGAGAGATATAAGTAGCAAAACTACTATTAAAGAATAATTCATTAAAAAAATTAATCTGAAAAAAATTATTACAAAACCGCAATCACAGAATAATTCAATTAATATTTTATGTTAAAAAAATTCTTATAAATAATCTTCAAAATTTTTTTACAAATAATCTTTAACATATTTCAAAATCTACATATATTTATATGTAAATAAAAGAAAAGAAAATGAAAAAATAAGTTAGAAACTATAAATAGTCATTATTAACAATGAAAAATCCACTCGTTTCAGCAACCAATTTTAACTGCAGCAAAAAAAAAAAAAATCAGTTGTAAATTGATGAATTCGATGTATATTAATATCCAAAACCATTTAAGATGCACAGTGAACTACAGAGGAACTCATTAAAAAAACTATTGACTTAATTTTTGTTAACTTAAACACATGTATATTAGAAAATTCATAATTATAAGTCATATATTTATATATATGTTAAAATAATAATAGTAACAAATATATATTTGCAAACGATATGTGAATGTAAATTAAATTTTAACATGAATATATACATAATTTTTTGTATGAAATTATTGGAGCATTTCATGTTCGCAATCTTGATTTTGATGTTCCCAAATTTGTTATTGTATTTCTAACATATTTATTCATGTGTGCAGTTACAAACACAAGAAAGAAACTGAAGTTGAATTTAGTCAAAACGAACTTCTGACGAGTTTCGGTATTTTGATGATATCTCTCAATGGGATCATTCAAATGACAATCCGTCAATTTTCACTAATCAGAAAACTCATTTTGAAAAAAATTGTATATCACGTCAGTTGGGCAAAATCGGATACTATCCAGGCCAAACTGTTCGATGAATGACCAAACTGATTGCTGGAAAATAGCAATCAATTGGGTATGAGCAGTTGCAGTATTGTGGTCATATCTCTCAGCTCAATTATTGGAATGAACCGATTCAGTATGCGTTAGAAAGATAAGACAATGATATACAAATCATCTTCAGAAGTCGAATTCTAAATCGAAACTTAAGATGATGATAAATGACGATGAAACTACTTGTTCTGCACAACACACCAGTTGAGCTGCGGTTGAGATGCTGACCAGATTGAACAGGTGACCAGTTTTCAACTGCTAAACGGTTTCAACCGCTGACCAGTTTTCAAACGCTGACCAGTTTGAACCATTGACCAACCAGTTTAAGCTCGGGAAAATGTCTAGCTAGGCCGATTTGACCGTTGCAATTTCAGAAACATTACAAAAATTTTACAAACGATCATATTCTTGTGTCTGACGTATATATCATTGTTGGGCAACATCTTGAAGATCAAACAAGAGCTTTTGAAGGGGATTCAAAGCATTGGCAGCTATCATGAAGAAATCTGCTATTTGAGAGCACAAGCCCTTGTGTGAGGATATATTTAAGATGTACATTTTAAAGGATGAATTCCTCACACACAATCACTCACACATATACAAGAGAGTTGAAATTCAAAGTTTAGCTGAGTGAATCTTCACACAAAGATATTAAAGATTGTGTTTGTATTTTTGGCATAAGAGACGTTAAATATTATGCGGATTGTGAGGTTGCAGCCTATAATCGAGAGTGTGTTAGGAGTTTCAATTAGGCAAGAGATAAATCTTAAGTTGAAATGGGTTTGTACAATGTGTTATATAAATCAAAGTCTTCTAGTAGATCCTTCGCAAGGGGATAAAGGGGTGACGTAGGAATTGTTAGTCTCCGAACATCCATAAACAAATTTGTGTCTATTTATTAATTGCATTTACTTATCGTTTTCACTGTTTTTAAATATGCATTGTTGAAACATTTTATGTTTTTCAAATGCCAAAATATTGCATACAAATTGTTTGATAACATTGTGTAAAATGCTTCAACCAAAATATTTTTACTTATTTAACTTGCATATGTTTTTAAATTCTTTAAATGTTTAATCAGTTTCTACGAAGAATTATTTTGAGTGTCTTCCGCTTGGTTTGAAAACAAAACTCGATTTAATTTATCGTTGTTTAATATTTCAAAAACCGAGCTATCGTAGCTTAACTGTAATGCCCGAGAATTAATTCCTGTAATCAGACGTTGATTAATTAATATGATTGAGATTATATGAAATTGAATGATGTAGCCGGGCCATTGCGAGACCAGATTGGGCAAAGCATACTAATTACACGAGTTTTGGACAGAGGTAGTGGCGCCCGGGCGGTAATTTTTGACCGCCCGAGCGCCAAGGGTGCATTTTGAAAGTACCGGGCAGAAAGTTCGGCGCTCGGGCGGTAATGTTTAACCGCCCGAGCGCCGCTTTAAAAGTTTGAAGAAAGTGACACGTTTCTTCAACATGCAGCGTGTATATATATATATATATATATATATATATATATATATATATATATATATATATATATATATATATATACCTTGAATTCTTCAGAAGGAAGAAAGAAAAGAACCGAGGAAGGAAAGCTCTAAATCCTTACGCCTTTATATTTCAATCTGTCCGTTAGATTTTAAATCTGACTTCAGTACCGAGTTCCTATCGACGTAGGCTACAACTGGACGTAAGTTTTATTACGGTTAGACAAGATTTGAAATTATGATATGGTCAGAACTGAATATGAATCAGATATGATGTTTCTGCTACCGTAAATATTATAGAATTGAAGTCAGATTAAAGAACAGACCATTTCTGTAATTGTTATGATTTTTGAAAGATATTCACTGAAATTCTATATCAGAATTGTGTTAGTATTCAGATTACGAATTGTATTGACACAGATTATGGGTTCTAGAATTATATATGTGATGTTCAGATTGACGGGGTTATTCAGATTGTATTGTTATGCCGTCGAAACATCAATTGATTTAGATTGATCAGATTCAGATATGATTTCGATTAGATTGTGATATTATTGATATGACTCAGATTGTATCTTGTTCAGACATTGATCAGATTTTATACTGAATTGAGTATTGATCAGAACAGATTGTGAATTGAGTTATTCATTGATACTATGTATTCGATATTGTCATTTCAGATTCGAGATGGACAGATTTGAATACAGGTCATCGTCTTCGTCAGACCGGGACGACAAAGGTATAATTCATGTGATATTCGGGAAGACACAACTCAAATAAGATCCTATTTGAGTTTCCCAGCAAAAATCACATACTAGCTTTATTGTTTATATTATGCTTTGTTTACAGATTGTTATACATTGCATTTTAAGATATTTATGCTTTGTTTACAGATTGTTATACATTGCATTTGAGATAGGAAAGTTTGACAGATAGTCAGACTTCTAGACGTTCGGTGTATCGTTACATAGGAGCAGACACCCTCCTATTGTAGATTATTCGATACAGATATGACCGAAGTCTAGGAATAAGACGTACGTCACCCCGATTGGGAGGGTAGGTGACAGACAGTGACGTCTTATTCACCCCGGGATCCCTAGAGTTGTAGTTGAGTTGAGTCTAGACATGATTTGACTAGAATTGCATGTGTTTATAGAGGTGGTTTCATAGACTATGAAACCCATGTTTATTGCTTTCAGTTATGACAGCATGTATTTATGATTGGATTTGAGCTGCATGTTTATCAGATTCGAGTTGCATGCTTATTTGATTTGATTTCATAGATGATGAAATCTATTACTTCTGAATATGATCATGATAGCATGTTTTAAGATTTAGATTGTTTCTATACATGCTTACCATGTTTTATACTGGGATTTATTCTCACCGGAGTTATCCGGCTGTTGTCTTGTTTTGTATGTGTGCATGACAACAGGTGGGGCTGGATCGGGGTCAAGAAGATGATGAGAGAAGATGAGTTTAGCGTGGTGATTCCGGACTTGGATATAGATAGGGTTTATTACTAGAACTTTAGTAGTTGAACCTTAGATTAATTGAAAGACTGTTGTACATTATTGTACTTTTATACAGATATGTATATTATTTAGATGCCATTACCTTCCGCACTTATATTTTAAAAGAAAAATTTTTAGACCCTGTTTATCAGAACTGATAATTAAATCCCAACGATGATTAAGAAAATGATCAGCGTCCGGGTCCCCACAACAGGTGGTATCAGAGCTGATAGTTCCTTTAGACTTAGATTATCAGAGCGATAGATCCTTTAGATTGAGATAGTCAGAGTTGATAGATTCTTTAGACTGAGATAGAAGAGAATGAGCGGGGTAGATTGAATTTTCTTTCCTTGCATGTGATTGCTAGCATGAGAATTATTTCAATGTTGATTTACATTGTCTGTGCTAGCATGATTTACTATTTTTCCTATTACATGTTTTTTGTATCTGAGTTGATTTCAGCATGTAATTACTAAGCCTGGATCAGAACCGAGTCTGAATCAGGGGTATATGATCA
The DNA here is from genome assembly GCF_022965805.1 of Primulina eburnea. Classification (NCBI taxonomy): domain Eukaryota; kingdom Viridiplantae; phylum Streptophyta; class Magnoliopsida; order Lamiales; family Gesneriaceae; genus Primulina; species Primulina eburnea. Next base: position 47,908,454 of record NC_133103.1, on the reverse strand, counting down.
GAGGAGGGCTGAGACAGATTATACAGATTGTATATTGATTTGTTTGATATTCAGATATACCGCCTCGGAGATTTCCAGAAAGGGGTAGTACTTCGTCTGAACAGATAGAGGCATCAGAAACTCAGCTAGAAGAAAAGATGAAAGAATTTGAGTTATTACAGCCGCCGGTTCTGAATGGTACCCAGACATCTGAAGACTGTCAGAATTGGTTTGATGATATAGAAATCTTGTTTGATTTACTTGATTGTACAGATGAACAGAGAGTTAAAATGGTGCCTTATCAGTTACGAGAAGCCGCCAGGAGTTGGTGGATTACCAGTAGAAGAATGTGGGCACAGAGAGGTACAGTGATTTCGTGGGAAATATTCAGAACTGAATTTTATCGACGATTTTTCTCAGTATCGTACCAAGAGGACAAGAAAGCAGAGTTTGAGAATTTGAGCCAAGGTCAGTTGAATATTGATGAATATACCGCCAAATTCTCTACTCTACTGCATTTTGCTCCTCAGATAGCTGGAAATGATGAAGCTGTAGTAAATCAGTTCATCAGAGGGTTGAATTCGGAGGTAGTTGCATTTATGAATCTGCAGCGACCTTACCATTTTGCTGACATCCTGAGTAGAGCAAAGAGAGCTGAGGCGAGTCTGATTAGACAATTGACAAGGTTGTGTGTGAAGCCACTTCAGGCACAACAATCCCCTCTTCGATATGATCACGGCAGTACGAGTGGGAAGCAAGATTTGCTGAAAGCTCGGAAGAAGCCATTCAAGAAGATGGGAAGTGGTTCCTCTAGCTCAAGTTGTTCCAGTCCTAGTCATACTGAAGTCTATTGCAGGACTTGCGGAGGGAGACATCCCACCGAGCAATGCCAGGGAGTGACTGGTAGATGCAATATTTGTGGACAGTCGGGACACTTTGCTAAAGTCTGTCCCCAGAAGCTTTCCCGAAGATTGTAAGGAACAGAGTTCACTTGAAAACACAGATCCAGAATTTACAACAGGTATTGTTCTTTATGATTCTATTGAATATGTATTGATATATACTAATGCATTTCTTAAGATTATCCTGGAATGAGTTGCATGGAGATATACTGTATCTGTTGAGTTTGTAAGTACTGTAGAATTGATGTCCTTGCTTGTTGAGGAAATATTGATATCAGAGATTTCTGTATATATTGTACACTACAGTAAGATGAGAATGAGATAGAGATAGATTATGATGTACTTGTGTTTCTGATTTGAACGCATTATTGATATATATGTGCTGAACAAGTACAGAACTATTATAGATTCCCGTCAGGAAAGTATAAGATTCAGACCAGATATGGCTGAAGAATAGAGATTCCACAGTAAGGATTCTAGATTTCGAATTCCTTTGCTCTCTGTAGTCTATGACTCGATTGATACAGAAAGGAACAGATAGTATCCTTATGTATTCAGTAGATCTACTGAAATCGAGCGTAGTATTGGCAGACTTGCCAGAAATACACGAGTTGGCAGACATTAGGCCAGATAAGATTTTAGAATTTTGTTATATCAGAAAGATAGAGTTCAGAATTGAATTGAGATCAGACATTGATTATATGTTAGATTCAGTACAGAATGATACAGAATGAACTAAAAGACTTAAAAGATCAGTAGAAGAGTACCGACCAGGAGTACATCTGATTTAGTGTTTCTCTTGGGCATGTGTCAGTATCTTCAAAGATGTTCTGATGATTTTATGCTCATTGTATCTATGAGATTTTGATATAATTGCAGCAATTGATTGATTGAATCGAATATCTGAAGATTATGAAGAACCTAAAGGGGGGGTGAATAGGTTCTTTTAGGCCCTTTAGCGTTTTTAAAACGAGTTTGCAAAAATTGCAAGCGGAAGACTTGAGGGACAATCACAAATAAAGTGAATGCGTAAAGTAAGTGCGTAAAATAAATGCGTAGTAAAGTAAATGCGTAAAGTAAAGAGGGATAGAGATGTTTATGGAAGTTCGACGAAGAATCGTCTACGTCTCCCCTTCTCGATGAGGATCGAGGTATCACTATATCGACTTGGCTTTAGGAGCTCCAAGCTAGCTTTTACAACCACGCCTCGATGCGTCTACTTGGCCTTGAGGGCTCCAAGGATAGCCACGAACTTTACAACCCACTCGAGAGTATTACTTTCACTCTTTTTCTACAACTCTTTTGATATTACAACTCTTTTAATCAACGCACACAAGAGATAGTAGAAAGCTTTGTAAGAGACAAGAGAGTGGAGTGGGATCGAATGATTGAAAATGCATCCTCAAAGGCCTATTTATACTAGACTTGGACGCCAAGGTTCGGATCTTCTGTTTATGCTTCGGAACGTCCGATCTGATTGAAATCAATTTGCGTAAATCTGGGATGACTTCGGATCGTCCGTTCATGACTTCGTAGGGTCCGAACATATGCTTCGGAGGGACCGATCATACTTCGTTGCTTCCGAACAGTTCTTTCAGACAGTGATGAACAACTTCGGAAGGTCCGAACTCAAGTTCGTACCGTCCGAACTTTCCCGCGTTTCCTGAGATTTGAAATCTTCAACACTTCGTAACGTCCGATCATGTCTTCGTAGCGTCCGAAATCTTACTCGATCAATCAGTCATATCAATTTGTCTCCGCATTGAAGTGATTTGATTGCTTGAGTTCGGAACGTCCGATCACGTCTTCGGAACGTCCGAACTGGCTCATCGCAGCTTCCGAACAGCTTCTATTTTGCTTCCGAATTGCACAATTTCGGACCGTCCGAACAACATTTCGGATCTTCCGAACGTAAACTGTTCTTAATTTCCTGCATGCCTCAATATAAAACATTAGTACATTTTTAAGCCAAGTTTTGGTATCATCAAAACAAAAACTTTGGGATATGTTACAGCATTAAAAACATTAATCTCATCCTCGAGATTTGTATGCGTTTAAGGCGTAACAATCTCCCCCTTTTTGATGATCACAAAACTTGGTTAAAAATTGAGAAACAATAATCAACATAATCTAAATTATTATTAAATAACTCCCCCTTAATCAAATAACAAGTCTAAGAGGTTGAATTAAGGCGAATTTATTTAATAACCATTTAATAGCAATTTTAACCAAATAAATTCTCCCCCTTTTTGTGATAAGCAAAAAGACATAAGCATAAAGAGAGACAAATAAACAGGTAAAATATCCACTAATAAAATTTAAAATATTTAGCACATAAATGAATGTTGAGCCATAATTATGGATAAATACAATTAATTTGTATTATCCGACATTATAATGCTCACATTAATAATACTCCCCCTCAATTTAACAAATATGTACGAGAGTATTCGACTAGTGTTTACAACTCAATCATGCCAAGTTCACCACGCAAACGAATAAAAGTAGATTCATCTAGTGGTTTTGTAAAAATATCAGCAATTTGATTCTTGGTGTCAACATAGTGAAGTTCAACATCATTTTGCTCAATGTGATCACGAATGAAATGATGTCGAATGTCAATATGTTTAGTACGAGAATGTTGAACTGGATTCTTTGTTAGACATATGGTGCTTGTATTATCACAAAAGATTGGAATTTTTGAAAAAGTAACACCATAGTCGAGTAATTGATACTTCATCCAAAGAATTTGTGCACAACAACTACCGGCAGCCATATACTCGGCCTCGGTCGTTGAAAGTGCAACACAGTTTTGCTTTTTAGAAAACCATGACACCAAGCAATTTCCCAAAAAGAAACAAGTTCCACTAGTGCTCTTTCTATCCACCTTATATCCTCCAAAGTCGGCATCACAGTAAGCTTTTAAATCGAAAAATGAGTTCTTAGAATACCATAATCCGAGATTTGGAGTATTTGAAAGATATTTGAAAATGCGTTTTAAGGCGAATAAGTGTGATTCCTTTGGACATGATTGAAATCGTGCACACAAGCAAACACTAAACATAATGTCAGGTCTACTAGCAGTCGCATAGAGTAGGGAGCCAATCATGCTACGAAATAACTTTTGGTCAACAGGTTTACCTCCCTCATCTTTGTCGAGTCTGACTGTCGTGCTCATAGGTGTGGATGAGGCTTTGGAAGACTCCATCCCAAACTTTTTTAGCATCTCCTTGATGTACTTTCCTTGGTTGACAAAGAAACCATCCTTGCATTGCTTGATTTGGAGACCAAGGAAGTAGTTGAGCTCGCCCATCATGCTCATCTCAAAGTGATCCTGCATAAGCTTAGAAAAATCTCTACACAAGTGTTCATTAGTAGCACCAAAAATAATATCATCTACATATATTTGTACTATCAGCAAATCATTATTTTTAGTCAAGGTAAATAAGGTAATATCAACTTTACCTCTACAAAAACCATTAGACAGCAAAAAGGTAGATAATTTCTCATACCAAGCTCTAGGAGCTTGTTTCAAACCATACAAAGCCTTATCAAGTTTATACACATAATCAGATAAGTGCACATCTTCAAAACCAATAGGTTGCTCAACATACACTTCTTCTTTCAAATCACCATTAAGAAAAGCACTTTTAACATCCATTTGAAACAATTTAAAGTCTCTAGAGCAAGCAAAAGCAAGTAGCATGCGAATGGATTCTAGTCTAGCAACAGGGGCATAAGTCTCATCATAATCAATTCCCTCTTCTTGACTATATCCTTTAGCTACTAGCCTAGCTTTATTTCTAGTGATTGTACCATGCTCATCTAACTTGTTCCTAAATACCCATTTAGTTCCTATGACAGGTCTATCAGTGGGTCTAGGTACAAGATTCCAAACTTTATTCCTTCTAAATTCATTTAGTTCATCTTGCATAGCAATAATCCAAGAATCATCAAGTAAAGCTTCTTCTATGTTCTTAGGCTCTATGTGAGAAAGAAAAGCAAGATAATTGCACATATTAGAAGAGCGAGTAGATACTCCCTTCGATGGGCTACCAATGATGAGGTCCATGGGATGATCCTTGTGTGTAGTCCACTCCTTCGGAAGAGGTGCGTCCTCTTGATCTTTAGGAACATCATCTAGGCTTGTGGACTCCAACTTTTCGCCAAGGATATCTATATCATCATCATCAGAAACAACAGTTCTAGGCAAGCAAGGGTTAGTTTCATCAAATATGACATGAATAGATTCTTCAACTAGTAAAGTACGTTTATTAAAGACTCTATATGCTTTGCTAGAAGTAGAGTAACCAAGAAAGATACCTTTGTCCGATTTAGCATCGAACTTACCCAGGTTGTCCTTACCATTGTTGTGGATGAAGCATTTTGATCCAAAAGCGCGGAAGTAAGAAATGTTAGGCTTTCTCCCTCTCCATAGTTCGTATGGAGTTTTCTTGAGAATTGGCCTTATTGATACGCGATTGATGATGTAACAAGCAGAACTCATTGCTTCAGCCCAAAAATATTTTGGTAGAGAATGCTCACATAGCATGGTCCTTGCAATCTCTACTAGGGTCCTATTCTTCCTCTCAACGACACCGTTTTGTTGAGGAGTTCTAGGACAAGAAAAGTTGTGACCAATGCCTTTGCTTTGACAAAAAATTGAAAAATTTTCATTTTGAAATTCCGTTCCGTGGTCACTACGGATTTGTTTGATCAAAAGATTTTTCTCATTTTCAACCTTTTTGACAAAAATTTTGAAATGATCAAAGGCATCATTTTTGTGGGCTAAAAACAATGTCCAAGTAAAACGTGAAAAATCATCTACAATGACAAAAGCATAAGATTTTCCTCCTAGACTAGTTGTCCTCGAGGGACCACATAAATCTAGGTGAAGTAATTCAAGGGGCATAGAAATGGATACAAAATTTTTATTTTTAAAAGATTCCTTTGTGTGTTTACCAAGTTGACAAGCATCACAAAAAGAATCTAATTTTAAATTCAGCTTTGGCATTCCGGAAACTAGGTCAAGTTTTAAAAGTTTTTCTATGGTGCTCATCCCAACATGACCAAGTCGTCTATGCCAAAGAATGTTGTCATCAACATTTAATGTTACAAGGCTTTTTATTTTTGAAAAAGATGAAATCTTTAAATCGACCTTGTAAACATTTTCACTTCTATAACCTTTGAAACTAATGGTTTTGTCAGTTGTGAGTGATACAGTGCAATCGTGTGGTGTGAATTTGACTTCATAACCCCTATCGCACAATTGACTAATGCTTAGGAGGTTATGTTTAAGCCCTTTCACAAGAAGTACATCATCAATAATAGTAGAGTTAGATATACCTATTGAGCCGATGCCTTCTATGATCCCTTTGCTGTTGTCTCCGAAGGTCACCGATCCTTTTTCTTTTGGTCGAATGGATTGTAGCAGCTTCTTTTCTCCCGTCATGTGTCGAGAGCATCCACTGTCAAGATACCAAGTGCTCGATGACTTGTCTCCCCTTTGTCCCTACAAGGTTGAGATACAGTTTGATAGTTGGTACCCGTTTCTTTGGGTCCTTTGGGGTTAGTAGTAGTTGGGGATTTGGGGATCCATTTCCAATAACTATTTTTGTTGTGTTGGTGTCTAAGTTTCTTGCATTTAGGTCTTATGTGGCCTATCTTACAACAGTAAGTGCATGTTGGTGGTGTTCTTGGTTTTGCCTTTGCGATAAGACTAGCGAAGTTGACTGATTTCTTTTCATATCCTAGACCTCCTTTGTCGAAGTTACACCTTTGCATGCTCAAGAGGTTTTCTAGTTTACCGCTACTCACATTGAACTTGTTGAAGGCTTTCTCTAAGTCTCTTAGATTTGTCTTGAGCTTAGTGTTGTCATGCATCCTAGCTTCTAGTTCAGTTTTAAGTTGCTTATTCTCATTTCTAAGTGACTTAGCCTTATTGTACATACTAGTGTAAGCGGAGAGTAATTCATCGTAAGAGGGTACCTCGTCGTCATCCGAGTCGGTCAGATGATCTTCCTTCGCCATGAAGCATAGGGTAGACTCCTCTTCGTTGTCGCTGTCGCTCCACGTGGCTAGAAGGGCCTTTTTCTTGTCTTTTCCGGCCTTCTTCTTAGAGGGACACTCGTTTGCATAGTGACCCTTTTGTTGACAGTTGTAGCAGGTCACTTCCTTCTCAAACTTTTTGTCTTTCTTGTTGAAGTTGGAACTCCGCATGAATCTTTTGAACTTTCTAGTGAGGAGAGCCATTTCTTCATCGTCGCTATCTTCAAGTTGACTGGTCAAGGCGATCCCTTTCGCCTTTACTTTATCGTCATCTTTCTTTGTCTCCTTCCGGGTAGATACTTCAAGTTCATGGGTCTTTAGGGTCCCATGAAGTTGATCAAGGTCGTAGGATGCCGCATCTCCCTTGTTGGATTCAATGATAGCCGTGCGCTTTGCATCCCATTCCGCCGGTAATGCTCGAAGGGCTCTCCTCCACACTTGTTTAGTTGGGTAGTTCTCACCAAGTTGGGCAAGCTCATTGATGATTTGGGTGAGCCGCCGGAACATGGTGTCGATATCCTCCTTGGGTTCCATCTCAAAGGTCTCGTACTTGAGTTGGAGAAGGTCTATCTTCGTTTCTTTGACTTGATTGGTTCCCTCGTGGCAAATCTCCAATTTGTCCCAAATCTCTTTGGCGGAGGTGCAAGCCGAGATTCGGTTGTATTCATTCATATCTAGAGAACAATGAAGAATATTCATAGCTTTAGCATTTTGAGAGATAAGTTTCATATCGTCCTTGGTGAAGTCATCCATTCCCTTAGGAATTTCCTTATTATCCACCGTTTTCATGGGGATATAGGGACCTTTCACCGTTATTTTCCAAAGGTCGTAATCGACGGATTGGATGTATAGAGATATTCTATTTTTCCAATATCCGTAATTTGTACCATTGAAAAGAGGGGGACGATTTGTGGATTGTCCTTGGGCATACTCGCTTGCTAGATTGGCCATTTTAAAAGATTTTGAAAAACCTTGCTCTGATACCACTTGAAGAACCTAAAGGGGGGGTGAATAGGTTCTTTTAGGCCCTTTAGCGTTTTTAAAACGAGTTTGCAAAAATTGCAAGCGGAAGACTTGAGGGACAATCACAAATAAAGTGAATGCGTAAAGTAAGTGCGTAAAATAAATGCGTAGTAAAGTAAATGCGTAAAGTAAAGAGGGATAGAGATGTTTATGGAAGTTCGACGAAGAATCGTCTACGTCTCCCCTTCTCGATGAGGATCGAGGTATCACTATATCGACTTGGCTTTAGGAGCTCCAAGCTAGCTTTTACAACCACGCCTCGATGCGTCTACTTGGCCTTGAGGGCTCCAAGGATAGCCACGAACTTTACAACCCACTCGAGAGTATTACTTTCACTCTTTTTCTACAACTCTTTTGATATTACAACTCTTTTAATCAACGCACACAAGAGATAGTAGAAAGCTTTGTAAGAGACAAGAGAGTGGAGTGGGATCGAATGATTGAAAATGCATCCTCAAAGGCCTATTTATACTAGACTTGGACGCCAAGGTTCGGATCTTCTGTTTATGCTTCGGAACGTCCGATCTGATTGAAATCAATTTGCGTAAATCTGGGATGACTTCGGATCGTCCGTTCATGACTTCGTAGGGTCCGAACATATGCTTCGGAGGGACCGATCATACTTCGTTGCTTCCGAACAGTTCTTTCAGACAGTGATGAACAACTTCGGAAGGTCCGAACTCAAGTTCGTACCGTCCGAACTTTCCCGCGTTTCCTGAGATTTGAAATCTTCAACACTTCGTAACGTCCGATCATGTCTTCGTAGCGTCCGAAATCTTACTCGATCAATCAGTCATATCAATTTGTCTCCGCATTGAAGTGATTTGATTGCTTGAGTTCGGAACGTCCGATCACGTCTTCGGAACGTCCGAACTGGCTCATCGCAGCTTCCGAACAGCTTCTATTTTGCTTCCGAATTGCACAATTTCGGACCGTCCGAACAACATTTCGGATCTTCCGAACGTAAACTGTTCTTAATTTCCTGCATGCCTCAATATAAAACATTAGTACATTTTTAAGCCAAGTTTTGGTATCATCAAAACAAAAACTTTGGGATATGTTACAGCATTAAAAACATTAATCTCATCCTCGAGATTTGTATGCGTTTAAGGCGTAACAGATTATATTGAATACTCTGAGAACTGTGATGATTGTATACAGAAATTATTCGGATAAGAATCTTGCTTGAAACAGATTTTATTCAAAGTATGCGATATCTGAAGATTAGTATACAGATTGATTTCGTTACAGTTGAGATTGCAATCAGGGATTGATAAGAAACCGACATCAAAAATTTTAGAAATGTCAGAATTGTCAGAAATGTATTTTGTCAGATTTGGCAGATTATTTTATTCGACTGTTGCTTTATATCTACTGAGTATTATTATTGTTCTAAATCAGTATTTGAGATATCTTATATTGTTTTGGGAGCATATTTTGTTTGCAGATGAGATATAACAGCTGATCAGAATGACATGAAGATATTTACCAGAAATCCTTGTTTTATGAGTTCACTGAACTCACTAGATCTGTATAGGATATTGCTATTTCGTTTCTGATTTGATATTACTGTTGTTTTGAATCCGTATATGCTACAGATTAGTGTGAACTAGAAGGAGTATAAACAGTTTCAACCGAATCAGAGTTGAATTCAAGAGTTACAGTAATTCAGAAATGGGAGCAGAATGTTCAGAACTTGATTGTAATAATCAGAACAGAGTAACAAATATGTAATTTTGTATTTTGTATGAGATTGATTATCTTATGATGTCAGAATGTTTCAGAATTGAATAACAGAATTGATATCGATAGTCAGAGCCGAATACCAGGTAGGTATATTTTCTTTTATTTATATTATTAACTGATTTGTTTATAGCAAATAGTTCGAATCAGAAAGGACAGATAGTGTCAGAAACTTACAGTAATGAATTCAGTGTTCAGTCTGATGATTGTAGACGTATGATATTCGAACAGATAGTTGTGATATAGACAGATGAGATCAGTTATAACAGAATTGTATTAAAATGTTGGCAGAAATTGTACTGATATGTCTGAATTGCTAACAGAAAAGATAGAAGGATAGAAATCAGAAGATTATTACAGATGTGTATGTTTCTGAATAGAAATGGGAGTGCATTTCTATGGCTTTCGTATGGAAATTACTGCCATTTTTCTACAGATTGTGATATGATATGATTATGATTGATAGATTGTTCAATCTACATCTATCAGTTTGTACCAGATAACGTACAAACATGACCAAATGACACAGATCGTTGTCAGAAAAGTGGTCAAAAAGATCAGAATGCCACAGTAGATTATGTCAGATTGCGATCTTGTTCGAGTTGTATTCGTGATAGAGTATATCATGAACTCTCTCTTAGATTGTTTCACAGATTGACAGGCAGTCAGAATGTATTAGTCAGATAGTAGAAGACTTTGGTACAGCTTTAGTGCTGGATGTTAGCACTAATTATTATGACTATTGTCACTGTTTGAATTACTGTATGACAATAGCTATTAAGACAGTTCAGAATGGACAGATTTAAGAAACCAACGTCGGATGATGACGATTGGTATATGAAACTGAAGATTGTATATGTCCTTGATTGGGATAAACTGATTTAATAACAGCTGATGATATGGATATGTGATGAGCGGTAGATTGGATTATACGGACGTCGTATAGCCAGTAATGCGAGATTAATTCCGTCAGAAGGATTGGAGAAGTATTATGATATGATACTTAATGAATTCTTATTCCAGATAGGAATCAGATATTGGAGTTTTGGTTTAAACTCTGTTATGCATTTCTTCCAATATATCTGGAATGATTGTTTGCGAGTTCGAGAACGAACTTAGATCTAAGAGGGGGAGAAATGTAATGCCAGAGAATTAATTCCTGTAATCAGACGTTGATTAATTAATATGATTGAGATTATATGAAATTGAATGATGTAGCCGGGCCATTGCGAGACCAAAATTGGGCAAAGCATACTAATTACACGAGTTTTGGACAGAGGTAGTGGCGCCCGGGCGGTAATTTTTGACCGCCCGAGCGCCAAGGGTGCATTTTGAAAGTATCGGGCAGAAAGTTCGGCGCCCGGGCGGTAATGTTTAACCGCCCGAGCGCCGCTTGAAAAGTTTGAAGAAAGTGACACGTTTCTTCAACATGCAGCGTGTATATATATATATATATATATATATATATATATATATATATATATATATATATATATATATATATATATATATATATATATATATATATATATGTACCTTGAATTCTTCAGAAGGAAGAAATAAAAGAACCGAGGAAGGAAAGCTCTAAATCCTTACGCCTTTATATTTCAATCCGTCCGTTAGATTTTAAATCTGACTTCAGTACCGAGTTCCTATCGACGTAGGCTACAACTGGACGTAAGTTTTATTGCGGTTAGACAAGATTTGAAATTATGATATGGTCAGAACTGAATATGAATCAGATATGATGTTTCTGCTACCGTAGATATTATAGAATTGAAGTCAGATTAAAGAACAGACCATTTCTGTAATTGTTATGATTTTTGAAAGATATTCACTGAAATTCTATATCAGAATTGTGTTAGTATTCAGATTACGAATTGTATTGACACAGATTATGGGTTCTAGAATTATATATGTGATGTTCAGATTGACGGGGTTATTCAGATTGTATTGTTATGCCGTCGAAACATCAGTTGATTTAGATTGATCAGATTCAGATATGATTTCGATTAGATTGTGATATTATTGATATGACTCAGATTGTATCTTGTTCAGACATTGATCAGATTTTATACTGAATTGAGTATTGATCAGAACAGATTGTGAATTGAGTTATTCATTGATACTATGTATTCGATATTGTCATTTCAGATTCTAGATGGACAGATTTGAATACAGGTCATCGTCTTCGTCAGACCGGGACGACAAAGGTATAATTCATGTGATATTCGGGAAAACACAACTCAAATAAGATCCTATTTGAGTTTCCCAGCAAAAATCACATACTAGCTTTATTGTTTATATTATGCTTTGTTTACAGATTGTTATACATTGCATTTTAAGATATTTATGCTTTGTTTACAGATTGTTATACATTGCATTTGAGATAGGAAAGTTTGACAGATAGTCAGACTTCTAGACGTTCGGTGTATCGTTACATAGGAGCAGACACCCTCCTATTGTAGATTATTCGATACAGATATGACCGAAGTCTAGGAATAAGACGTACGTCACCCCGATTGGGAGGGTAGGTGACAGACAATGACGTCTTATTCACCCCGGGATCCCTAGAGTTATAGTTGAGTTGAGTCTAGACATGATTTGACTAGAATTGCATGTGTTTATAGAGGTGGTTTCATAGACTATGAAACCCATGTTTATTGCTTTCAGTTATGACAGCATGTATTTATGATTGGATTTGAGCTGCATGTTTATCAGATTCGAGTTGCATGCTTATTTGATTTGATTTCATAGATGATGAAATCTATTAGTTCTGAATATGATCATGATAGCATGTTTTAAGATTTAGATTGTTTCTATACAAGCTTATCATGTTTTATACTGGGATTTATTCTCACCGGAGTTATCCGGCTGTTGTCTTGTTTTGTATGTGTGCATGACAACAGGTGGGGCTGGATCGGGGTCAAGAAGATGATGAGAGAAGATGAGTTTAGCGTGGTGATTCCGGACTTGGATATAGATAGGGTTTATTACTAGAACTTTAGTAGTTGAACCTTAGATTAATTGAAAGACTGTTGTACATTATTGTACTTTTATACAGATATGTATATTATTTAGATGCCATTACCTTCCGCACTTATATTTTAAAAGAAAAATTTTTAGACCCTGTTTATCAGAACTGATAATTAAATCCCAACGATGATTAAGAAAATGATCAGCGTCCGGGTCCCCACATTAACGATGATCTCCCTGATCGATCATGTTAGAATATACAAAATTTAAAATAATATTTTTATTTAAATTAATTTTTAAATTTTATTTATTATGTTTGGCCTTATTTTAAACATAATGATATTATGGAGAATGTGTGTTTTAGAGAAAATGAGCTCATATAGAATATAGATAATATGTATTTATTTATTTATTTATTTATCTATAGAATAATAATTTTACTATTATAATATGGGTAATTTGTAGAAAAATACATCTGTGCAAGATTAATTTAAGATTCAGTACCCAACAGTTTTTTTTTTAAATTTAGTACCTGACAAAACACCAACTTAGCTTTTACTACATATTTCATGTATTTTTACATTTTTACCCTTTCAATTAATAAAAAAAGTATATAAATACTTATTTTGGTTGCACATCTTCTCTTTCCACTCATCAATCCCGATTCATTTGGATGACTTGTATATTTAATTTAAATATTTTTATTAAAAAAAACAAATTCACAACTAATTGAATTTTTTGAAATACTTAGTTTTACTTATGAAATACTTAATTTCAATTTTAAAATACTTGATTTAGTAAATGAAATACTCAGAATGTTTATTAAAAACTGGATATTCGAATATGCATTTAAATAAAAACCGCAACTAATTGAATTTTTTGAAATACTTAGTTTTCTTGTAAAATACTTAATTTCAATTTTAAAATACTTGATTTAGTAAATGAAATACTCAGAATGTGTATTAAAAACCTGGATATTCGAGTATGCATTTTAAAAAAAAACTTTACGCAACTAATTGAATTTTTTGAAATACTTAGTTTTACTTATGAAATACTTAATTTAAATTTTAAAATACTTGATTTAATAAATGAAATACTAAGAATGTGTATTAAAAAGCTGGATATTCGAATATGCATTTAAAAAAAAAATCGCAACAAACTGAATTTTTTGAAATACTTAGTTTTACTTGAGAAATACTTACTTTTAATTTTAAAACTACTTGATTTAGAAAATGAAATACTCAGAATGTGTATTAAAAACTGGATATTCGAATATGCATTTTAAAAAAAAAAAACAAATTCGCAACTAATTGAATTTTTGAAATACTTAGTTTTATTTATGAAATACTTAATTTTAATTTTAAAATACTTGATTTATTAAATGAAATACTCAGAATGTGTATTAAAAAGCTGGATATTCGAATATGCATTTAAAAAACAAAAACAAATTCGCAACTAATTGAATTTTTTGAAATACTTAGTTTTATTTGTGAAATACTTAATTTAAATTTTAAAATACTTGATTTAGTAAATGAAATACTCAGAATGTGTATTAAAAAGCTGGATATTCGAATATGCATTTTAAAAAAAAATCGTAACTAACTGAATTTTTTGAAATACTTAGTTTTACTTGTGAAATACTTACTTTTAATTTTAAAACTACTTGATTTAGAAAATGAAATACTCAGAATGTGTATTAAAAACTGGATATTCAAATATGCATTTAAAAAAAAACAAATTCGCAAATAATTGAATTTTTGAAATACTTAGTTTTACTTATGAAATACTTAATTTTAATTTTAAAATATTTGATTTATTAAATGAAATACTCAGAATGTGTATTAAAAAGCTGGATATTCGAATATGCATTTAAAAAACAAAAATAAATTCGTAACTAATTGAATTTTTTGAAATACTTACTTTTATTTGTGAAATACTTAATTGTAATTTTAAAATACTTGTTTAGTAAATGAAATACTCAGAATGTGTATTAAAAAACTGGATATTCGAATAAACATTTAAAAAAAAAATCGCAACTAATTGAATTTTTTGAAATACTTAGTTTTACTTGTGAAATACTTAGTTTTAATTTTAAAATACTTGATTTAGTAAATGAAATACTCAGAATGTGTATTAAAAAGCTTGATATTCGAATATGCATTTAAAAAAAAAAAAAACAAATTCGCAACTAATTGAATTTTTTGAAATACTTTGTTTTACTTGTGAAATAATTAATTTCAATTTTAAAATACTTGATTTTATAAATGAAATACTCAGAATGTGTATTAAAAAACTGGATATTCGAATATACAACGCAAGTTCACCAAATGCTCGCATTTCCATCCAAGATTCATTTGGATGAAATGTTTATTTCATTTAATTATTTTTTTTTTTGTTAAAAATCAAATTCGCAACTAAGCATTGAACTTTTTCAAGTACCTAGTTTTACTTGCGAAATACCTAATTTCAATTTTAAAATACTTGATTTGGTAAATGAGATACTCAGAATGAGTATTAAAATACTGGAAATTCGAATATGCAACGTAAGTTCACCAAATGCTCGCATTCTATCCAATATGCATTTGGATGACATGTTCATTTTATTTATATATTTTCTTTATTTTTTTAAAAAAAAATTCGCAACTAAGTATTGAACTTTTTCAAGTACTTAGTTTTATCTGCGAAATAATTAATTTCAGTTTTAAAATACTTGATTTGGTAGATGAGATACTCATAATGAGTATTAAAATACTGGATATTCGAATATGTAGCGTAAATTCACCAAGTGCTCACGTTTCCATCCAAGATGCATTTGGATGACATGTTCAAGGACTTTTCAGCAGCCACAAAGCTTTGAAAAAGAAAAAAGGCTTAGAGCGAAGATTTGAAGATTTCCGGACAATGTTCTTTAAGAGAATATCCCGTGATAGGAACAAGTAACTTAATCCGTGTATTTAAAATTTACAGATAAATATGAAGTCGGATATACGTCGATAGTCATAGTTCAGTAGGTCGAAAGCTAGTGGATTTAATAAAACGACATGCAATTCACCCTTGATAAATAATTAAAGAGATTTAATTACTTCACTGAGTTGAATTAGTTTGGCATAGCTTGAGAGGGCGTGTTCAATTGGATATGAAATCTCGTCGAAAGCATAGATCATTGTCGAACCAATTAACTAGTTTAGCGAGGGGTAAATGAAATACTTAGAATGTTGTATTAAAATACTGGATATTCGAATATGTAACGTAAGTTCACCAAATGCTCGCATTTCCTTTCAAGATACATTTGGATGACATGTTCATTTCATTTTAAAATACTTGATTTAGTAAATGAAATACTCAGAATGTGTATTAAAAAATTGGATATTCGAATATGCATTTTAAAAAAAAAATTCGCAACTAATTGAATTTTTTAAATATTTAGTTTTACTTGTGAAATACTTAATTTTAATTTTAAAATACTTGATTTAGTAGATGAAATACTCATAATGTGTATTAAAAACTGGATATTCAAATATGCATTTAAAAGAAACAAATTCGCAACTAATTGAATTTTTTGAAATACTTAGTTTTACTTGTGAAATAATTAATTTCAATTTTAAAATATTTGATTTTGTAAATGAAATACTCAGAATGTATATTAAAAAACTGGATATTCGAATATGCATTTAAAAAAAAGTCGCAACTAATTGAATTTTTTGAAATAATTACTTTTAGTTGTGAAATACTTAATTTTAATTTTTAAAATACTTGATTTAGTAAATGAAATACTCAGAATGTGTATAAAAAACCGGATATTCGAATATACAACGCCAGTTCACCAAATGCTCGCATTTCCATCCAAGATCTATTTGGATGACATGTTCATTTCATTTAATTATTTTTTTTATTGTTAAAAAAATAATTTCGCAACTAAGCATTGAACTTTGTCAAGTACTTAGTTTTACTTGCGAAATACCTAATTTCAATTTTAAAATACTTTTGATTTGGTAAATGAGATACTCAGAATGAGTATTAAAATACTGAAAATTCGAATATGCAACGTAAGTTCATCAAATGCTCACATTCTATCCAAGATGCATTTGGATGACATGTTTATTTTATTTAGATATTTTCTTTATTTTTTTTGAAAAAAAATTCGCAACTAAGCATTGAACATTTTGAAGTTTTGCTCGATCACTAAGAATTTTACAATGAAAGTTTTGCTCGATCACTAAACATGGAACATTTTGAAGTACTTACTTTTATTTGCGAAATACCTAATTTTAATTTTAAAATAATTGATTTGGTAATTGAGATACTCATAATATGTGATAGAATACTGGATATTCGAATATGCAACGTAAATTCAGTCATGATTGGCCAGTATTTTAATACAACATTCTAAGTATTTCATTTACCCCTCGCTAAACTACTTAATTCGTTCGACAATGATCTATGCTTTCGACGAGATTTCATATCCAATTGAACACGCCCTCTCAAGCTATGCCAAACTAATTCAACTCAGTGAAGTAATTAAATCTCTTTAATTATTTATCAAGGGTGAATTGCATGTCGTTTTATTAAATCCACTAGCTTTCGACCTACTGAACTATGACTATCGACGTATATCCGACTTCATATTTATCTGTAAATTTTAAATACACGGATTAAGCTACTTGTTCCTATCACGGGATATTCTCTTGAAGAACATTGTCCGGAAATCTACAAATCTTCGCTCTAAGCCTTTTTTCTTTTTCAAAGCTTTGTGGCTGCTGAAAAGTCCTTGAACATGTCATCCAAATGCATCTTGGATGGAAACGTGAGCACTTGGTGAATTTACGCTACATATTCGAATATCCAGTATTTTAATACTCATTATGAGTATCTCATCTACCAAATCAAGTATTTTAAAACTGAAATTAATTATTTCGCAGATAAAACTAAGTACTTGAAAAAGTTCAATACTTAGTTGCGAATTTTTTTAAAAAAAAATAAAGAAAATATATAAATAAAATGAACATGTCATCCAAATGCATCTTAGATAGAATGCGAGCATTTGGTGAACTTACGTTGCATATTCGAATTTCCAGTATTTTAATACTCATTCTGAGTATCTCATTTACCAAATCAAGTATTTTAAAATTGAAATTAGGTATTTCGCAAGTAAAGCTAGGTACTTGAAAAAGTTCAATGCTTAGTTGCGAATTTGATTTTTAACAAAAAAAAATAATTAAATGAAATAAACATTTCATCCAAATGGATCTTGGATGGAAATGCGAGCATTTGGTGAACTTGCGTTGTATATTCGAATATCCAGTTTTTTAATACACATTCTGAGTATTTCATTTACAAAATCAAGTATTTTAAAATTGAAATTAATTATTTCACAAGTAAAACTAAGTATTTCAAAAAATTCAACTAGTTGCGAATTTGTTTTTTTTTTAAATGCATATTCGAATATCCAGCTTTTTAATACACATTCTGAGTATTTCATTTACTAAATCAAGTATTTTAAAATTAAAATTAAGTATTTCACAAGTAAAACTAAGTATTTCAAAAAATTCAATTAGTTGCGATTTTTTTTTTAAATGTATATTCGAATATCCAGTTTTTTAATACACATTCTGAGTATTTCATTTACTAAATCAAGTATTTTAAAATTACAATTAAGTATTTCACAAATAAAACTAAAAATTTCAAAAAATTCAATTAGTTACGAATTTATTTTTGTTTTTTAAATGCATATTCGAATATCCAGCTTTTTAATACACATTCTGAGTATTTCATTTAATAAATCAAGTATTTTAAAATTAAAATTAAGTATTTCATAAGTAAAACTAAGTATTTCAAAAATTCAATTATTTGCGAATTTGTTTTTTTTTAAATGCATATTTGAATATCCAGTTTTTAATACACATTCTGAGTATTTCATTTTCTAAATCAAGTAGTTTTAAAATTAAAAGTAAGTATTTCACAAGTAAAACTAAGTATTTCAAAAAATTCAGTTAGTTACGATTTTTTTTTTTTAAATGCATATTCGAATATCCAGCTTTTTAATACACATTCTGAGTATTTCATTTACTAAATCAAGTATTTTAAAATTTAAATTAAGTATTTCACAAATAAAACTAAGTATTTCAAAAAATTCAATTAGTTGCGAATTTGTTTTTGTTTTTTAAATGCATATTCGAATATCCAGCTTTTTAATACACATTCTGAGTATTTCATTTAATAAATCAAGTATTTTAAAATTTAAATTAAGTATTTCATAAGTAAAACTAAGTATTTCAAAAATTCAATTAGTTGCGAATTTGTTTTTTTTTTAAAATGCATATTCGAATATCCAGTTTTTAATACACATTCTGAGTATTTCATTTTCTAAATCAAGTAGTTTTAAAATTAAAAGTAAGTATTTCACAAGTAAAACTAAGTATTTCAAAAAATTCAGTTAGTTACGATTTTTTTTTTAAATGCATATTCAAATATCCAGCTTTTTAATACACATTCTGAGTATTTCATTTACTAAATCAAGTATTTTAAAATTTAAATTAAGTATTTCATAAGTAAAACTAAGTATTTCAAAAAATTCAATTAGTTGCGTAAAGTTTTTTTTTAAAATGCATACTCGAATATCCAGGTTTTTAATACACATTCTGAGTATTTCATTTACTAAATCAAGTATTTTAAAATTGAAATTAAGTATTTGACAAGTAAAACTAAGTATTTCAAAAAATTCAATTAGTTGCGGTTTTTTTTTAAATGCATATTCGAATATCCAGTTTTTAATAAACATTCTGAGTATTTCATTTACTAAATCAAGTATTTTAAAATTGAAATTAAGTATTTCATAAGTAAAACTAAGTATTTCAAAAAATTCAATTAGTTGTGAATTTGTTTTTTTTTAATAAAAAATATTTAAATTAAATATACAAGTCATCCAAATGAATCGGGATTGATGAGTGGAAAGAGAAGATGTGCAACCAAAATAAGTATTTATATACTTTTTTTATTAATTGAAAGGGTAAAAATGTAAAAATGCATGAAATATGTAGTAAAAGCTAAGTTGGTGTTTTGTCAGGTACTAAATTTCAAAAAAAAACTGTTGGGTACTGAATGTTAAATTAATCTTGGACAGATGTATTTTTCTACAAATTACCCTTATAATATATGTTTCCATTTTTAATTTTTTTGTGTCTCATTTTAAATGGCATCAGATCTTTTGTTCTTTCCCTTTCACTTGAAATGGACTCCACATTTCCCTTTCTTGTGACATATGGTCCATATTTCATTTTACTCTATCCCAATTTTATCTCATTATTTTTGTATAGAATTATGACAATTTTTTCTAATGAAGATTTCTAATCGTAACTATGTTAAATTTCCGAGTATCTTCCAATGAGAATATAAGGCACGATCCCAAATATCAATTTTATACATAGTTCTATAAACTTAAATTTTATTTTTTTTTTAAAAATAAATTAAATTGTGATCACAAATAAAATACCACAAAAACTCTTGTGAAACGATCTCACGAGTCAATTTTGTGAAACTGATATTCTATTTATGTCATCCATGAAAAAATATTACTTTTTATATCAAAAATATTTATTTTTCTTGTAATTACGATCATAATTGATCATCCTCACAAATAAATATCCGTATAAAATATCTGGTTCCCCGTAAAATAATTCAATTATTGGGGGATTTAAAATTAGAAAAATGACTAGGAATATGTGTGTAAGAAAAATTGAATATTCTTTTTATATTTTTAGGGATGACAGATAAAATATTATATGTGTATAAGAAAAATTGAATATTCTTTTTATATTTTTAGGGATGACAGATAAAATAAAATGACTTCACATGATGCAAATGGGGAAAAGTCACGGGTGGCCTTCATGCCTTGTTCTGTAGCAGAGAAACTTTAGGGACCACAAGAAATTCTTTGGTTTTATTACTCTGTCCAAAAACAAAAATTATTGGCCCATGCATTCACAATTTGTATGCAATTATTTAACCTTTAGAAATCGAGAATTCAAGAAATATTTAATTTTCAAATTAATTTATTAACTAAAACAAATATAAAATTGATATTACCTGATTCAAGAAGAGCCAGGGAGTATGTGAAGATGATACAAGTGAATGACTGATACTAAATAGTCCAAAAAACGAATTCAATATCATCGTCACAAAGCAAAATGAGTGACGTCGAGTTAATTCGTTTTGAGATTTGTGAAATTTTTTGTAAACTCCGGATTGTAATCCCTAATGAAAAATATAGTTCCATAAACGAAAACTCGTGTCATGATGAATTCTGCGATAGATAATATATAATGCAGCTTGTATTTATGAGCTCATTTGACATTTCTCAAGGAAGATGGGTCAAAATCCAATAGTAGAAACGTGAATTAATTGAAGATTTTTTATGGCCTATCATTCAATGCTATGGCCCAAGACAAAAATAAAAAAAAATAAAAAAAAAATAAAATGAAAACCAATCATGATTTTGGTCAACCCTAAATCGATTAATAAAATAATATTAATTATTTTCGAATATTTACCATTATAAAATTATTCTCATCTTGTATTATTATCAATTCGTTAGGAAACAAACATATTAGCTAACCTTTATCAATTAAATAAAGCAACACAAATTGAATATAATGATATCATTAAAAAGTAACAAGAATGATATATATGCGATCACATTTAATCTATTAAATTTTTTTTCCTAAGAATTAACAATCATGACGCCAATCTGAATTATGGGCCCGTCAAAATAAAGACGGACCGGAAGTGGTGTTTCCCGTGGCGGACGGGGTGAATTAGTAATTTTAGTCGTTTTTATTAGTCATCATGTCTGTCTTTTGTTTGATGATTTGTGTTTGATGTTTGTCACATACGTTGGAATCGTAGCATAATGATGTTGATATGCACACCATCTCCATTTGACTCCATGTATTTTAAAGCCATTGGAACCTAAAACTTTTAAAATAATATTTCAAAATTTAACCATTTAAAGGAAGAGGATTATCTGTTCTACTCAAAACAAAATTATTTTTTTAATGCTGTTTAAGTTTCTAAAATTACCATATATTAATGACAAAAAACTTGTGTGAGACGGTCTCACAGATTGTATTTTGTGAGACATATCTCTTATTTGAGTCATTCATGAAAAAATATTTCTTTTTATGCTAAAAATATTACTTTTTATGCTAAGAATATTATTTTTTATTGTGAATATCGGTAAAGTTGACACATCTCACAGATAAAGATTCGTAAGACCGTCTCACAAGAGACCTAATCTTTGTTAATTATTTAATGTAATTTTCGAGAGTTAATTATTTTTTCCATACATGATCTTTGGGGGGGGGGGGGGGGGGCGGTCAAAACAGTTTTGGTCCTCAAAACTAATTCATTATTAAAAATTAGGCAAAAACTTGTGTGAGACGGTCTCATGAGTCGTATTTGTGAGACGGATATCTTATTTGGGTCATCAATGAAAAAATATTACTTTTTAGGCTAAGAGTATTAAATTTTATTGTGAATATTGGTAGGGTTAACCGTCTCACAGATTAATATCCGTGAGACGGTCTCACATGAGATTCACTCTAAAAATTAATGTAAGATGGGCAAAAACCGGTTTTAACTGGTTCCAAGCAATATCCAATTGCTTGAGAAAGTCCTTATTAAAAGATAGTTCTTGTTAGATAAGAAATTAATCAAAACCCATATTCAAAGATAACCCCTTTCAACTTGAAAACCGAAAGTTAGTTTATATACCCGATTCGAGTCGAATCGGTACTATTGATTCGTAAATTAATGCCTCTAGTAAAACGTATGGTACTCAAATTTTAAAATGAGTGTAACTTTATGTTAGTGCATAAATTATGATAGCTCTTGTTCTACATGATAAAAATCAAAGATTTAAAATAAATTTATAATGAGCTACTGTAGCAAAAATAGATCAACATATCATTATTGAGTTCACTACAGCTGATGCGGTCAATGGAAGCCTTGCTTGGATGTTACTGATGAGCCTCCATTTAACTAACTAGCATGATGCACGTGCGTTGCACGTAATATCAATTATATTATAAAAATTTGATTTTCTTAAAAATAATTTGAATAATTTTGTTATTTATTTGGGTTTAATTTCTTATCATATTAGACGATTTATAAGAACTTATATAACTTACTTTCAAAATTGTTTCCAAATTAAAATTCAAGCAGTTGATTTTATGTTATATAATAAATTGTAATAAACATAATATATAAAACAAAATGAGCTGAAACAAATTTTTTAAAATATATATATTCAAACACCATGTATAAAGCATAATAACCTAAAAATCAATCAAATTATGGATTTTATCAATATATAAATCATAATCTACAAAAACGAAGCATACTAAAGGCAAATATTTATCAATTTAAAATCATTGTGAGTAACTCATAAAAACAATATTAAAACAAATGAAATAGTAATATTGATTGTAAAATATAACTTATAATAATTAATTTAACTTCCTAAAGAATTTTTTTACTTTTTATTTTTACAATTCTATATCATGATAATAAATTTTATATATCGATCTTTTGTAAATTAAAATTGATGACTATTAATTTCTTGTTAAATAAGTTCTAATATAATAAATAAATCAACATATGTAAATAAATGCACATTCAAATAAGATTATATGGTAAATATCAAATAAACTCATATCATAATTATTAAATATCGATTTTAAACTATTGGTATGATTTTCACCAATAAAATTTGAAATATAACAAAAGAAATATACTTTCATTAAAAAATGTTATTTTTGTATCTATTGAATTAATTAATTTGATTTTAAAATAATTAAATAAAGATATTAAATATCATATGTAAAAAATTCTGATACTTTGACAAATGCTAATCAGTTATCATTATAATTAAATTTATTATAAGGATTATATCATATATATTGTTTTTACTGTAGAAAATAACTTAGAGTCTTTTTAGTTCTCATTAAATATCTTTTCATGAATTACATATTCAAAATTTTGATTAATGATTGATTTTACAAGCAATACGTGTAATTTTTTAGTTATAAAATTAAATAAAATAATTATGCCTATGACATATATAATCTTTATAGATGGTTTTTTTCCATAATTTTTTTGAAATCGTACTATCTTTTAAAATCAAAATTAAACTCTTTACTTTCAATTCTTTGTTAAAAAACTCATAAAATATGTTAATTATTCAATTATCGCATATATATATAGTTATAAATTTTTTTATATATCTTTTTGTGATACTATAATTTATTACTTAATTAGAAATTGCACTAAAAATATAATTACAAAATAAAAAAAATCATTAGAAAAAAATGTAGAGAGAAAATTAAAAAGAGAAAACATTTAAATATAGTATAAAGATGAGTTATTCGATAAAATTAATATATGAGGGAAATTAAAATGTTCTAAATATCAATTAGTTATTAGTAATGATGAGGCATTTATGTCTTATTTTTATCTTTACATTACAATAATAATAGTTTTTTTGTCCAATTTTGCACGGAGGGTATTGTTATCAATTCAAGTTTGCAAGGAGGGTATTCTTGTCAAAGCACAATCGGAAAACAATGTGTATTATACACACTTTTATAGGTACAAGCAATACATGTAATTTTTTAGTTATAAAATTGAATAAAATAATTATGCCTATAACATATATAATCGTTATAGATGGTTTTTTTTTCATATTTTTTTTGAAATCGTACTTTTAAAATCAAAATTAAACTCTTTACTTTCAATTCTTTGTTAAAAAACTCATAAAATATGTTAATTATTCAATTATTGCACATATATATAGTTATAAATTTTTCATATACCTTTTTGTGATACTATAATTTATTACTTAATTAGAAATTGCACTAAAATATAATTACAAAATTTAAAAAAAAAATTATTGGAAAAAATGTAGAGAGAAAATTAAAAAGATAAAATATTTAAATATAGTATAAAAATGAGTTATTCGATAAAATTAATATATGAGGGAAATTAAAATGTTCTAAATGTCAATTAATTATTAGTAATGATGATGCATTTATGTCTTATTTTTATCTTTACCATTCAAGTTTGCAAGGAGAGTATTCTTGTCAAAGCACAATCGGAAAACAATGTGTATTATACACACTTTTATAGGTATATAGATTAGGTGACTAGTATACAAGTTAGTTAGGTTAGTTGATTAGTGGTTAGTCAATAACAAAACAAGGAAATGGCTGTATATATAAATATACGAGCATAATCAGAAGCATATTAAGTTTTCTTCTTGGTTGTAATTTTATCGACTTCGGTGTATCGTTCTCTTCTGAATTCAATAACATATTGCTCTAAGTTCCCAAAGTGGACATAGGCGAAGAAAGCCGAACCACTATAATTCTTGTGTCTCGTGTTCTTGTTCGAAAGCCGAACCACTATAATTCTTGTGTCTCGTGTTCTTGTTCTTATTTTCTTCTGTGTAAAAGTGTTGAGTTGAATAAAAGTGATTGTGTGGGTATATGCTTATCAAGAGGAGAATTCTTGATCGTAAACGGGAGAAGGAATAGCTGGGATTATTCACAACAAACTGGTATCAGAGTCAGCTCTTCAGGAAGTCCGACAATGTCAAGGATGGGAGTCTCCAGAGTCGAGATTGAACGATTTGACGGAAAAACCGACTTCTCTATTTGGAGGAAAAGGATGAGGGCAATTCTGGTTCAAATGAAGGTTGCCAAAGCCCTTGATGGAGGGAAGAGTCTACCATCGATGATGAGTTCCGACGAGAAAGCTTATATTCTCGAGCAAGCATATAGCACTATCATTCTGCATCTCAGTGACAGAGTATTACGAGAGGTTGATCAAGAATCTACAACAGCTGGAGTTTGGTTAAAATTGGAGCAGTTGTATATGACGAACACCCTCTACAATCGAATTCATCTTAAAGACAGATTGTTTGGATTCAAGATGCTCGAAGATAAGTCCATAGATGACAATCTTGATGAGTTCAATAAGATCATCATTGCTTTGGAGAATCTTAAAATAAAGACCGATTACGAAGACAAGGCAATTCTGATCTTGAACTCCTTGCCAAAATCATATTCAATCTTCGTTGATACAATCAAGTTTTCATGTGAAACATTGACACTAGATGAAGTTCAAACAGCCTCAAAAGAGACTCAAGATAGACTAGTGAAAGATGAGGGAGATGGGGAAGCTTTATTCATGAGGGGCAGATCAGAAAGAAGGGAGCAACATAACATTAAAAGTAAAGGAAGAAGTCGATCTAAATCAAGGACCAAATTCAAGTGTTTCTGATGCCATAAAGAAGGGCACTTCAAAAAGGACTGTCCAGATTTGATAAAGAAGATAAAAAACTGAGAGCATGAACCTACGAACCAAGCCATGATTTCAGATGGATATGAAAGCTCTGAAGTACTTTTTGTGTCCACTGAAAGGGAAGAGATTGAGTTGATACTTGATACGGGGTGTTCATATCACATGACACCAAATTGAGAATGGTCTGAAACCTTCAAAGAAGGGGATGGAGGCCAAGTAATCATGGGAAATAACACCGAATGCAAAGTAATGGGCATAGGGTCCATAAAACTTATCATGAATGGTGGAATAGCTTGACAGAAGTTCGGTATGTCCTAGGCCTCAAAAGAAATCTAATCTCACTTGGATCTCTGGATAATAAAGGCTATACCTACAAAGCTGAAGGTGGAGTCCTAAAAGTTAGTTCTGGTGCTCTGGTCATAATGAAGGGAATCAAGAACAAGGCATGTATGTTTTGCAAGGAAACACAATCATTCCTACTAAAAGCTTAGTCACAGAACAGTCAAAAGATATTACGAAGCTATGGCATCTTAGGCTTGGTCACATTAGTCAAAGAGGAATATATGAGCTAAAGAAACAAGGGATCTTTGGTTATGATCTTGTGCACAAAATAGATTTTTGTGAACACTGTGTTTTCGGCAAACAAACTACAGTCAAGTTTTGCTTGTCATAGCATACCACTAAGGGAACTTTGGATTATGGTCATTCTGATATTTGGGGACCAAATAAGGTTAACACTCTAGGGAGGGCTAGATATTTCATAACCTTTATTGATGATTTTTAGAAAGGTTTGGGTCTACATGTTAAAGCAAAAGAACGAGGCATTTAAAAGCTTCAAACAATGGAAAGCCTTGGTAGAAAACCAAACTGGGAAGATGATTAAGAGACTAAGAACTAATAATGGACTTGAATATCTTGCAACGAATTTACAAAATTTTGTAAAGATCAAAGGATAGCAAGACACGAGACGGTGAGATACACCCCCCAACAAAATGGAGTTGTAGAACGCATGAATCGAACATTACTGGAAATGGTCCGATAACCATGTTAACTTGGGCAAGCAATTCTGGGGGGATGCTGTGTCTATTGCAGTTCACATAATTAATAGAAGTCCCTCTACATGCTTTATCGGGTGTATTGGTCCCTACTCATTTTTTACCGTTTTTCAATCCTGATCTAAACCCGATCATGCTTTACCAGGGTGGAGAGGTCTTCGGCCACGTTCACCGACTTCCAAACCCGTTCATAATTGGTCACAAGAAATTTAGCATACCTCAAAAATATAAAATATTTTCTTTTGCACCTCGAACATACTTACATAGCGTTGAGGGATTCGTTGGATCTCGCTTGAGGCCATTGCTGCACATACTAACTCAATTTCAAGCACTTAAAATTCCATACTTAGAAGTAGAATCGTGTTCACCACCAAAATGCCCATTTTCTTTTGATGTTATAAATCACTCGGAAATTGACCTCGTTTAATCATCGTACTAAACCATGACATCAACCCTCGAAAAAAATCCAAAAATGATGTGTGGACATTTCCCAAAACATAGAAGACATGGACCTAAAATAGTGAATTAAAAAACCATGGACAAGCGCCAGGCGCTGGACAGCGCTGCGCTGCGGCACAGACGCTAGGCACTAGCGCTGCGGCGCTAGCAATGCCGTAGGTCTAGTGCTGCGGTGCCACATGGGCAGCGCTGCGGCGCTCTCTGGTGAGCATTGCGGCTCTAACCCTACGCACAACCAACCCAAAATAACACATTTTGATGAAATTTTTAAAATTCAGCTCAAACAACTCGAACCGATGCAACGAAACTCATCCTAGGACGCTATGGTGATAATTGAAAATCACATGACGCCTCAAAACAACGATGCAAATCATACAACGCAACACAACCTGTGAACACGACATTTTGACACCAACACGGATCCTACGACTTCTAATGCAACCAAGTGCCTATCGACACGAAACGAAGCACCAAAAATAATCCCAACCTCATACTCAACATACCTAAACGCAGCAGTGATCTCCAAAGTTCCCCAACGAAGCCTGCAACAAATAAACTTCAAGAACACGTCAAGAACGTATTTTCATAAAATCACAGTTTGAGCGGTCTCACGAAAACGATCATAACTCACTCGTTTCTTG
Organism: Primulina eburnea; assembly: GCF_022965805.1. NCBI lineage: Eukaryota > Viridiplantae > Streptophyta > Magnoliopsida > Lamiales > Gesneriaceae > Primulina > Primulina eburnea. Next base: position 47,880,272 of record NC_133103.1, on the reverse strand, counting down.
TCCAAAAATTACGAATTTACTGTCAAATCGAATGTATAAAAAATTACTACGTTTTATATGTTGAAAATTTTTCTAGAAAATCGACCGTATTTTCGAAGTAATCGAAATGACAACAGACACGTTTTTAGATCTAAAAGTCTGAATAAAAAAATCATTTCAAACGTTTTTGCTCAAATTTTTTCATAACATACATAGATTTTCACGCATAATAAACATCACAACACATAATATGACGAGATCGATGCTCAAACAATAGAATATACATGCCTTGATCTTTATAACTACCCAAACGACGATACCGAAGAGGAAAGGATGTGAGGGTTGATCGGGACAAACGTGGCACGATTTTCTTGAAGAAAAGTGGAAGAAAATTGCTGGAAAATTGAAGAGGAAGGGGCGGCTGCTACTAGTGCTAAGAACTCTAACTTTCTCTCAAACAATTGAAATGAAAATGCAATGAAATGTGTGTGTCTAACACGTGTGTGTGTGCATGTGTTTAGATTTAATTAAGGGTATAAAATTGCTTAAGTAATAATTAACAAGCTAATTAAAATACTAAACCCCTACTAATTTTTTTAAAATCTCTTAATTTAAAATAAAATGTACAAGTGACAAATCTTTTAAAATTTAAAATCATAAAATCACCTAATAATTAATTTAGGCTTTTAAAATGCTAAAAACTAAATAAATCATTTAAAATGCCTCAGTCATAACTTAAAATAAAATACCACATTTTAAAATATCCAGAATCGTCGCCGATATCTTTTCCTCGATCCCGCATCGAATAATCGTCTGAAACATGAAACTCAAGAAAACATTTTAACGTGCATCACATAAGCATAAATAATTTAAAATAATGCAAATTTATAAATCATGTATCGCCAAAAATCATTTTAATTTAAATAAATAATTTAAAATTGTAAATAAATACATATGTTTTACGTGTACTGATTTTGGGCTCTACATCAGATATGATGGATTTCAAATCCATTGCTTTTAAATTCATCGACTTGCAGACAAAACTGAAGTGAATTTCGTATCAAGTTATGCAATAATAATTATAATGAATTTCAAATTCTCTCTTTGTGATACATTTAAGGGATGTATTTGAAATAAATGAATTTTGATTATACTTTAAATAATAAAACAATAAATCAGATCTTAAATTCATAACTTACTTATTTACACATTAATTACACAAATTAAAATGAATTTAAGATAACATCATTATTTGCTGAATTTGAAACTAATCATAATTAACATGAAACACAATATAAATATGCAAACGTGGATTTGAAGTTCATGGTCATATTTCTCTTAAATTTCAAAATCAGTAGCAATTCTCCAAGAGCATGATGGTTTCTTTTTTAACTTCTACTATATAAATACGAAACAAGATTCATATATTCAATCTCTACATGTTTCAGACAAAAGATTGTACAATAATTATGACTATGTAATCAGACATGATCGAATATGATCGATCACACGAGCGAATCGAGATATCCATAGGAGTGTCTCCGATTGTACTGTAGTAAGCTTGCGTATGTTCGGTCCCAGACTCCAATATAGAGAGATTCATCGTCTGGACTTAGAGATGCACCAGATATCTCCCCGAACAAATCAATCTCTTGCCTCTTCTCGAAATTTTCATGGATATTGTACACATGCACGAAATCTGCAGCTTCGGCTACAACCATAAATTTCCCGTCTTTAGAGAAATGGATAGATCTAAATGCACCAATATTTCCTTTGAGGGTTGCTACAGGCATGGAAAGTTTCCTCAAGTCCCACACTCGGCACGTCTTATCTTGATTTCCTGTGGCAAAGATCCTCCCATTTGGGTGCCATGCAGAAGCGAACGAGTAGTCTAGGTGGCCAACTATTGAGGCGATTTTCTGCAAATAATAACACACATGGGAAGCATGCTAATTAATAGTAAGGTTGATATTTTGCACCTAAAACGTAATATTACTAAGTTATGTGATGAAGCTGAGTGAAAATCTACTCGAAAATACTTGAATACCTTCCTATTGTGAGTGTCAAAAAGTATTCCATCGCAGTCGTCTCCAACTACCGTCAGAAGCTTGCCGTCTGGGTTCATGGATGTGTGCTGTATCATGTGGAATTTCCATCAATTTCGAGGGGATATTACACTGTCTTACAAAAATTATCGCACAATCAGAATCATCTGAAAGGTCTGTATGTTTCAAGTTTCTTCATTTTCAATATTCCCCTCCAGGGCTCCACACGGGCATAGGTGGTATTTTCTATACAAGCACACATGACAACATGTTCTTATTCTGATTAGTCCTTTTTTTACCTCATTTTCCACACGAATTGAAAGTATATGGGTTGGTTAAAATTATTGCGACTGGTCATGCTAAAGATTGTCCAAATTATTCATACATAAAAGGGGTGGTTGGAGGCCACACCGGGAAACTTTCCCTGACTTTTCAAGGAGTTCTTGCCTCAGAGGGAATATTTTTTCCAACTTTTCGCTGTGGAAAGAAATACCTCTGTTGAAAAGGTACAGGTGTGGAAAGAAACACCTCTACTGAAAAGGTACACGTGATAGATTTGGAAAAAAGGAGATGATGGGAACAAAGAGCGAACTCAAACTTATTGACAGTCCTGAATTCATAGTTGTTAAAAGCGAGCGCCTGGCTGCGTCTATTTGGAAAAAAGGAGATGATGGGAACAAAGAGCGAAGTCAAACTTATTGACAGTCCTGAATTCATAGTTGTTAAAAGCGAGCGACTGGCTGCGCCTAGGCGACAGACGCAGCCAGGCGCACCATGCACCTGGGGGGCATGGCTTAAGAAAAGCGCGCTTTAAGCGTGTGAGAAAAGCGCGTTATGAATGTATAAATCGTGGTACAATTAATAAAGCCAAGCCCAACCAACTTTGAAGTCCAATTACTAAAGCCCATAACTATTAAATAACGGAAAACCTTGCGCCATTTATTGGCATGTAGACTCTTGATCTCCCCCAGTCTCCCTCAAACTTCAGACTATAATTACACCGTTACACAACAGCAGAAAATCAGAAATACTAAGAGCAAAAAAAGTTTGATTTCTAGCTTTCTACTGATTCCAATCAGATAGCCGTCGGCCCTTATTGAAGTTTTATTCCTTAGTGTACTATGCACTTGTGAGACACATTGAAGTTATGATTTACGCAAAATTATGAATTAATGGACTTTTTATTTACATAGCTTGATATATTTGTGAAATATATTTAATTTAATTTAAGTAATATTATAGTATAATCATTTTATATGTGACTTTTTTAAATTTATGCCAAATGTTATTTCCTTCACCTTGTACTGAAGGCCCCAAAGAACCGTAGTGTTTTAGTGCGTCTTTAGCCTCAAATAACTATAGTCCTAATCATTCAAACATGAAGGGGGTGTTTAGAGGCCACATCGGCAAACTTATCCGGGCTTTTCAAAGTTTTTGTCGAAGGGGATATCTTTTCGCTGTGGAAAGAAATACCTCTTTGTTGAAGGTTATTGCGATAGATTTGGAAAGAAAGGAGACGGGGAGCAAAGAGCACACTCGAACTTGGCATGATATAACTTTTACTTATTTTCATACCAAAATAAAATTATTCCAGCTACCTAGAGGGATGTCTCCACGTAATCTATGTTGATATTTAACCTGTTAGAGAATATATTACCTGAGATTTCTTTTGAGAATGCGCTAAAATGTTATCCTATTTTATTCACCTCAGTAAGAATGTTTTTTAAGGTTTTATTTTGAAATGACTTGAAAGATTAAACACACCTTTTAATTGTGGACCATTAGGTTTTAATAGCATGCACATGTTTTACTTTTGTTCTTTTGAAGGTATGCACATTTTACTTTACGTTTAAAAGTACAGCAAGTATGTGGCTCGTGTCTGCTTGCATAACCGTGAGAACCCCCGAGCACCACATAGGCGTAGGTGGTATTTTACTATTTTCTAAAAAAAATTAAAAGATCATTTAAGTAGCAGATGCTCTAATGATCAATCATATGGAGCAACAAAAAATTTGAAAGTTCCAGAAATAAACTTTAATAACTAAAAGACTTGATAAGAGTTGAATTGACCATCTATTAGATCACTTTGTGACCCGAAGGACGGATCCAATGGAAAGATTTAAAACCAATAAGCATGCAGAACCAAGTAAAAGGAGAGAAAAAATGCATTGCAGAAAGAAAACTCACATTAACTGGCCATGGGAAACAGAAGTGGTTTAAGAGCTGAAACCTTTCCATGTCATATTCTCTTACACCACAGTCATTGTTGGATACCATGAAATGGAGTCCACCACTATAAAATGAGTAAATTAAACAGTGCAAACAAGTCAACAAATAAAGGACATCAAATCACAACAATACCTGGAACAGTCAAATATTTCGATGGCATTTGTAATAGCATTCTCCTCATATGTGGTCCTTGCGCAAAAGCTTACGCCTGGTTTATCAACATTCTGAAATGTTGACCATATAAATTCTCTAATGGCAATTTGGAAATGCCAACCGTATCACAATATTACCAAAACAGTATTTCACAACAATTGGAGTTAAAGGTGCAATTCTCAGTGGCATTCTGCTGATCAAAAACTCGAGGACGCAGTCGGGGTAATCAAGGGGAAGAGTGTATATTAACTTTGAACTGAAACATTTTCTATATTTGTTCAGATGCTTCTTCTAGGATTAGGAATTTTTACACATGTTCTTAGTGTTTCTTGAACCAAGAAAGTCTTGAGAAATCAAACTGTTCCACCAGTGCACCAATTACTTGACCAGAAATCTAAATAAAGTGCGTTATGACACACAATTTTTCATAATTTACATTCCTATGAACTCTCTACTTCTTTAAATATCTAATTCTTGCACTCAAATCATCTGACGAGCTACCATGATTCACCACAATATATTAGCAGTTTCCACTTTCATATACTCCACAACCACCATTAGTCTATCCAGTGCAAATGCTGAACCCTTCTGCATAACCATTACTTCAAGGCATGCTGCTAGTATTTTTGGTTAACGAAAAACTTTAGAATGGTATTAATGGTGGAGTCCACGAAAAGGAAGGAGATCTCTGGCAGGGGAGGTCAAAGTTCTAGATGGCCAACTTGAGGATCCCAAAATTCCTTAATACTCAAACTAGTCGAATAGAGAATTTCTATTGAATTGTGCACGACTCTATTAATGAATAAAATGGACTTTCCTATTTTATATGCATATTTGAAAACATCAAGAAACTATGGACTTCGGGAATATGGTAATTCAACTCTGGTACCAATGAATACCCCAAATGTATTAGACATGCTGTGTGTATATAGTGAGCTAATGTATGCTTGATTGTCTAGTTCGTGTGTCACATATGTTGACGGATAGAGATTATTGTGATCCCCGTGAGCTCGTGTGGCATGGAACTGAATCGATAGGTGTGTACAGCTAGATAACTGATAACATGAGAGAGGCAAAAGTATCTAGTTTAATTTGAACTAGCGCCCAACACACGCATTACATGTGTGCAAATAAGATACGCTTTGATAATTTGAAATTAGACATAGATGTGCGATGATTGCATTGACATAAATCATGAAAGATTGAAAATTAAAAAAATTAAGAGAAAATCTAGGATGAAAGAGAGGGAAAGATAAGATCGATAGTTATTTGTACGGTAAGAAGTTGAAGAGAATCTTGCCCGAGTTTGTTAAATTACCTAGAAGTAATATATATATTTTTGTTAAAAAGGAAAAAAATATTTGCTCAAGGCTTCACCAAATTAATTAAAAAACAGTTATTATAGCACTCTCTGCTATGATATAATATTATAGATATTTGGAAATGATTGGTTGCATGGGAACGTGAATTAGTTGGGTCATTGATAATGAGATTATGTGTTATTGATGAAGATCTCTTAATTTGCTTGAGTATTTATTTTCAGCCTCCACCACTTGTTAGTTGTTGTGAGCCAAGTGACTTGATTTGGGTTTGGAGTAACATATAGGTTGACATGCAGGTCAAGTTGCCTCCACCACCGTGGTTAGGACCGATGAAATTCAGGTCAAGTTGCCTCAGGGAATTATGGTTGGGCCGAAGGCAATGGCAGTTAGTTCTAGCTACAACATAGACCGTGAATAGGTCTGAAGATAATGATATTAGGGTCAAACTGTCATTTTGATCCCATCAAATTGGACACGGATCCTCTGCTGTGCAGAGGAGAACAACACTTTGTCTTGTTCTCTTTTTTTTTTTTTTTCAATTGGACTTGCAAAATACAACCCAAATTGTATTACTATTAAAATTAAAAAATTAAAAAATAATTCAATGATAAATAACTGAGTAACTTTACTTAAAAAACCAAACTAGAAAAATTTAATTAAAGTATAAATTTTTCATTTTAATATATATATATATATATATATATATATATTAAATTAAAATTGAATTTATGTTATAGAAAATAATGTATATAATTTATTTCTATTATTAACAAATTTTTCATATCACAAAAAAAAAAATTCTACTCCGACCTTAAAAAATGTTTACTTGTTAAAAAAAATTCATACTTGTTAACTTAAAATTTTTACACGCCAAATAAATTCTAAATATCAAATTCAAGCAATAAATGCGTGATATTAGGAGTCGTTCTACTAATATTTTCAATAAGGAGCGGCATTTAGAAAAATACACTTTCATGAACCTTGTGAAATTATTTTAATAAGTATAAGAAAAAAAAATTTACTCAGTGACATATAAAATTTTGAGCTTTAAGTCCACTATATATAGATATATATTGTTTTGAATGGACAACCATTTTTGTCCCATTTCTTACTGATCTGCTATGGGCATCCATCATCGTAAACTATTTTATAGATTAAAATTTATTTTGGCACAAGAATTATTATCAATTGACAAATTAATATATGAATTATGATAAATTACTTGATTGATACATGGACTACTTATAAATTGGCAAATTAAAATATGATCAAGTTAAAAAATTAATTTTACTCTTAACCTAAATTGTTTTTCAATCCAACTACATTAATAAATTTGATTATGTACACATTTTTATTTTCAAGATTATTTAATTTATTTTTAAAAAATTATATTTATACAAATTGTATTATGATAAATAATCATCAACTCAGATATAAAACAAATTTTTTTTATCATATGATAAAAATATAATAAATAAATATCAGCAAATAAAGCCAAATGTATTGTTTTAGAACGACCAAACAAAAAAATCATCATTTTAGTATTTCATAATCTGATATTGATTTGTTAGAATTCGAGAAGTATTCAACATGAAACTTATAGATGAAAAATGATTGAGATTTTTCAAAATCTGATATATGATATAATCATTTTTTTTATAAAATTTTTATATGCCACTGAATAAAAATATTTTCTTTATACTTATTAAAATAATTTCACAAGGTTCATGGAAGTGTATTTTTCTAAATGCAGCTCCTTATTGAAAACATTAGTAGAACGACTCCTAATATCACGTATTTATTGCTTGAATTTGATATTTAAAATTTATTTGGTGTGTACAAATTATAAGTTAACAAGTATGAAAAAAAATTTAACAAGTAAACATTTTTTAGGGTTAGAGTAGAATTTTTTTTCCTGATACGAAAAATTTGTTAACAAATAAAAATATTATTACTAATATAATAATATCCAATTTTAAAATAATTAATTTAACTTAATATAAATAAATTATATACAGTATTTCCTATAACATAAATTCAATTATAATTTAATATATATATATAAAATTAAAAATTTATACTTTAATAAAAAATTTCTGGTTTAATTTTTAAGTAAAGTTACTCAATTATTTATCATTGAATTAATTTTTTAATTTTTTTATTTTAATTGTAATACAATTTGGGTTGTGTTTTGCAAGTCCAATTGAAACCAAACAAAAATAAAATAGCACAAAGTGCTGTTGTCCTCTGCACAGCAGAGGATCCGTGTCCCAAATTGATGGGGCTCTCTGGCACATGTTTACCCAGACTGAAGGAGTAGGTAACATGTTAGAAGCATTGTTCTAAAAAGAATGGATTAAGCGTGAAACGTAAAGAAAAAGCTTTGATTTTGGCAAAAGCATGAAAAAGCAGTCAACATAAGGTTTACCACATTAAGCATGAGTTTTTTAGATAAAATTTTATTTAACTTTTAATTTTTAAAAAGATTTTAATTTAACTTTTTTTATAGGTTAGATTTTAAATATTTGATATTTTTTTTATAAAAAAAAAACCCTTAAAGGCACCAAAATATTCTTCAATGTTGCTTTTGGTAGTAAAACAATTTCCAAAATTTATAAATTTATTTTTAAATTTGTATGTTTATGTGTTCGATCTATTTATTGATTTGATATAACTGAAATTCTATTAAAAACTAAAAATATATTTTTCCACGTTTATTCTCGTACTAAACTCACTTAAACACATAAAGCTCGAAGCTTGACCTCAACATTTTGTCATGCTTCACGCTTTTTAGAACCTTGGTTATAAGCATATCACCACGAGAGATGATCAGGAGTCTAGACTTATAATATCCTGATTCCAACTACCAAGTATTTAGAGTCTCATGCATCACGATTAACATTTCATTTATTCAATATCACTCTTCATATTCTAGTCCCAAGTTTTTATTGAAATTGTTTCACACCCATATGTGATACTGCTAACCCTTCAGGGATGTTGATTTTGTTCCATTTTATGTTTGGATATTCTGCACCAGGTAGAACAAGGAGAAGATGCTTAGGATTGGATGTAGGAACTGTGTTCTATATCACATGCACTGGATGTGATACGTAAAAATGACTCGTCTTGTTAGGAAAAAAATTTCGATATGTGATGCGATCCTGGTTCATGGCTCGGTGGATGATTCTATAGCGCTGTTGAGTGCCCCAAATTATGGAAACTAGACTGGTGTGGAAGAATCGCCTCATTCCTAAACACAGGTTCTAGCACTCTATGTATGGTTGTTTGTTCATCAGAAATTTTTGACTAAAGATAGATAGCTTTATGTAGTGGAGAAGAAATGTATTCTTTATGGTAATTTTATCGAATGTTTTGATCATTTGTTTTGCGCTGCCACTTCTCGAATTCTCTATGGACCAAAATTCGAGAATAGCTAGGTCTGAACAAATTCATGGGTTCTCATCAAGGTCTGCTAAAGGCCTTCACAGGGATTTACCAAGGGACTTCCTCCCTGGCAAAGATGAGGTATATGGTTATGGCAGCTGTCATGTTTCACTTTTGGAGTGCAATAAACCATTGGCTATTTGAGAATGAAGAACAGAGAGTTGATGATCATTGTATGAGGTTTTGAGTAATCTGTGTATGTTAGATGTAAGGTGGTTAGTTGTTGGTTCAATGAGTTAATGTCCTTGTAGATCTCATGGGCAGCCCTAGTGTATTTGTATCCCTGTTTTTTTACCTTAATGATAGGACTGTTGTATGAAAATAAAAAAAAAACAATTATGACATGGGTTACAGCTAATTAGTCATGAAATTTCCATCACTGTGAGTCCTCAGTTATATCCCTCAATGTATCAAATATTTCCGAAAGACTGTTAAAATGTCCACTCAAAGATCCAAAATCAAGAACACTTATGCATGCCAAGTGAGGGGAAAAACAATAAGCAGTCAATTATTAGCTTATACATAATTCATTTATGTCTGCTAACCTTGCAGACAAGTTCTCCATGGAAGCCACCTACCACCATAAAACGATCCTTCACAGCCAAAGTGCTTAACTGCATTTGAGTGAACCCTTCAAATAAGGTTCCTGGATTTCTCTACATTAACAAAAACGAGGAAAACCAGTAAAATCATAAAAAAGAGAAATAAGATGAATGACAATGTAAAAAAATAATAAAATATTTAACCATAAGATATGAGGCAGGAAGGATCATGCTTCCCTTCCTTTTTTGAAGCATGAAAAAGACCAGTGGATATGATTGAAGTACCTCTGTTGGCACAATTTGCCCCGAGAAGTTGAGGACTTCAGTCAAGTTGTTGAATAAAGATGACCAATGCATAATCGAATAATTTGAAATAAGATATACATCATGTTTTGACGTAGCCCACACCAAATTCCTTAGCTGCACGTAACATTCAACATATCAGCAGTTGTGGTATACTGATTTAAAAACGCATGGCAAGACAAAGTAAAGAAATAAGCCTATTCAAGATTTTTTTTTTTTAATTTGTTGCAATATTATGTTAAACAGAGTTTCCTACAATTAAAAGGAACGCAAAAGCAACTAGAAAATTTTAAAAATTATCCACTAAAGCAAGTAAAAGAAATTACAGGTAATACACTTCCAAATATACAAGAAAACGCCCACAACCAACCAGATATAAGACTTATAAGTCTTGTTTGAAAAGTAAGAACACAGAATTAAATAAACAGATAAAAAATAAAAAACAAATCAAGTGGTATGAATTATCAAATTGATGCAAAGATAGAATAAAGCACAATTTCATAGGTTAAGAGTAAAGAACAAAACAACTAGATAAATACAAAATATTTATTATTCATGAAATCAATCAAAATGAACCTTTGATAAAAACCCAAATAATTCAAAACAAGTCAGATTGTGGAGCAATGGAAAAAAAGCAAGAAGAAAACAAAAAAGAACTCAGGTAGTATACAATCATTTCACTCTTGCGCAGATGGGAATAAAGCACAAATTCAAAAAACAAATATATAAACACAAGGTCCAATAATGCGATTGAATCCAAAATTTCATTCTTGAGGTAGTATGAAAGCTATAACAGTGAAGATTAAAGATGAGAATATGTTTTTTCATTATTATTTATGCACACAAATATGTTTGGATATTGAGTTCTTATCATTAGTCATACTCGCCAATTCAGTGTGCTATTAGACAAAAAAGAAAAGAAGGTTCTATGAAATCATTAGCTCCACTGGTCATAGAATCACCAAATGCCAACAAAAGAACTATTGACTCCGCCATTGGATTGAAAATTCAAACCACCAAGTAATTCCACGATGGTCGCCACATACTATCTCATGATCACATTCAAACTTCAGTTTAGCTTTAAGGTTGGATCCACCACCTTAAAAGTAAAATACATCGGATAATCAAATTCAATCTAACTCCTGGTATGATTAAAAGGCAAATTAATTTCAAGTATGTTGTCCGTGATGACTTCATGTTGCACAAGCCAAAACCAGCAATGCAGCTCTTGTAAAAAAAAAAGTTTCCAAGTTCTGTTGATTCCTCAAAATTGACAATATATAAATGGCTAAATTCCCATTCCAAGACAAAATATAAAGATAATCACATAAAAATGAAAACCATAATTGAATGCATGTGAAAATTGATGGTAAGTCTTGAAAACAAAAATAACACACCTGAAAATGAAGGATTGTAGGCTTTACTAATCTTGTATTATGAAAGAAATCAAAGTATTTGTCTCCTTTCTCTGTCAGTCTATATCCCTTCAAAGATTCGACAAAGGAATCACACAAAGAACCTGTATTAAATTTATATGATTGTATTTGAAGAGACAACAAAAAACATGAGAATTGTTCAAAATTCCAACCTTATCAACAGAGTCACCAGATGAAGGTAAATTCTCATAATTCTTATACTGTTCAAGCCTTGTCTGCCTGTAACTTTCCCTTTTAATATTCAACCTATCCCATGGTATACCCTGTATATCTTTTCCGTTTCTTGCTTGTGCGGCCGATGTATCAGTCACCTTCATGAGCTGCTCAAAAACAATTACAATCAAATTGAACAAACTTATAATTAACACACACATTACCCACGTTAAATGCACATGCATCTACAAGGTAAAATATTTTACGCATATACAAACATAAGAGTATCCGCTTTCCAAACACTACCTAACGTGGGTACATTTTATTTTTAATTTGTAATAACATAATATCACTAAAAGGTGGAAAATATCTCAAGAAATGCTTTGAACATCAACTAACCATATCATACTCATCAAGATTTGCATCTTCAGCTGGATAATATTCCTCATCAATTGTATCTACAGAATCGGTGACATCACCATCATCCACCATATATTCCACCTGACCAACCTCATAATATGACATTTTTCTTTTTTCTTCAAAGCCTGCAACACTTGATTATATCATTACAAAACCTGGAACTTGTAAACTAAAGCAATTCTAATGCCTACCATATGTCTATGGGATGTTTTATTAATTTCATGTGTGTTTACTTGCATGATAAAGTATGATAACAAAACAGAAAATGTAGGCTGCCACCAGACAAATACACGTTGCTAGAACCAGATAATTTTAGTTTTTCACGAACTCAATGACTAAACCCACAAGCAAAAAATTAACAGAGCCCAACCCAAAATATAAAAACAACTATCCATCACATTTTCCTTTACACAATCTGTCAATCTCTTGGAATAATATTTCCATCTTCCAACATAATCATTCCTATAAATCAACATTTCACCATTTCCCATAAGTAATATATCGTAGTACTGTATTTCGCTCATTACTTTAGATTTAAAATTCTAAACATTGGTGTACCAGTAACCAAATTTACCACACGGCATCATTGACCCGACGGGTTACCTGATATGACATTCGGCAAAACCAAAACAAAACACAAAAAGATGTATTTTTCAAAAAATAAAACCAATCTTATATTGCATTCTTTGACACAATAACCATAAAATAATTTCTCGAAATATTTAAGGAAAAAAAAAAAACAAAACCAACATTTCTATAATTCTTATAAAGAGACGGTGATTTTTACATCAAATTCCACTTGAAAGTCCATAAAAATAAGATACAGGCAATTTCAATTATATTGAAGGAACTAAACCAATTGAACAGAACGATCCAGCAAGAATTGAGAATGACACAATTTTGAAGGGAAAAAATGCTTGGGGGTGGGGGGAAGGTTTCACTAATCACTAATTCTAAACCAGGAGAATCGAGACGCTGATTTTGAATCTAAAGCCTTAAATACAGCGAAAATGCCACTAACCCGGATCAAAATGACTGAAAATCAATCATTGGCTTCAGAAAATCCTCAAATTCTCATATCCCATGTTTGTATACCAATTGAATCCAAAAATGTTTTCAATAAAATGCTCCAAAATTTAATCGACCAAAACCAAACAGCATTTGAACCCAAAAGTGACACAGACAACTAATCAAACACCCATCGCTATTACACCAAAACCCAACTCCACCGCTGTAAAAGTAACATTAATCAGCAACAAATCATGAACACAAAGCAGCAAATGCTCTTGCATGCAACTGACGAAAAAACTATCTATCTACAAAACGATTCAAAGATTACCGAGAAAAGAAAAGGTAAAGTACCTGGCAGCAAGCAGAGAGATCTAGGGAAAGCAGATTCAGCACTTTCAATTCGCAAAAAACTGAAAAAGAGCGGACAACTCAAAGCGGGTTCTTCGACTTTTCAACATAAAGGTGAGATTTTTCAGATGAAATTGTTCGTGGGGACGGAATTTCAACCGAGAGGAGTTCTCTATTAACGAGAGCTGGCTTGTGGGCTATGGCGGAATGCAAAGGATGAAGAGAGAAGGTGGCGAACGGCAATGGGTATTGGGAAGCGAGATGGGAATGATAGCGAATGCATGCGCTCACATTTCATGAGTGTGTTGTGTATAATATGTTTCCCATTCTTCAATGCTTACGTTAATGATATTCTCGAAAACTCAAAGATGAAAATGAAATGTAATGCATTCACAAGTGTAAATATTATATATATATATATATATATATATATATATTTTCCCTATAACTTCCTCATAACTTTTTATCTTCAAGTGTTGTCTTTGTGGTGCAATTAACGTGATACACCAGCCTCAAAAGACACGTAAAGATATACATATATATATATATATATATATATATATATATATATATATATATATGTGTGTATTTGTGTTAGACTTGAGAAATTGTTAGACTTAATTTAACTGTGGTGATGATAGTCAAAACCAGTAGGCCGTTATAGCTAAATCAGAAGACAGTATAAATTGACAGAAGCATAACTCAGCTTATAAAAAGCAGAAGCAGAACTCGACTTATAAGAACATAATCAGAATTTAGAAAAGCAGAAGCATAACTTATCAGAACTTGACATCTTTTACTTGATCGTTAGTCTTAAATGTTACCGTTACTTTTTACATAGTACTAGTATTAAATGCATCATTAATGTTGAACAAAGATATTTAACGCTACTTACTAGTTTTGGTATGAAACAAGACTGATTGTTTTGAAGCTTTCTGCAGAACTTTTTTAGGTATTAAAGTTGATCCTGCTCAGAAGTCACAGAAGTCGTTTTCACTTATAGACGTTGGATTCAAAGCTTTCTATATATAATTGTCAAATCCTTTGTAGAAAACAAACATTATTCATTACCAACGCAACGATTATTCTAAAGTTAGTTTGAGTTATCATCAACTAATACTTATCTTCAAGCTCAACATACAGAAAAGTAGCACACGCTTTATTATAAATATTCGATCTTTTGAGATCATATTGTGTTGTTGTTTCGTAATCTCTTCAAGCTAAACACTTTACTATATCTTATTGAAAATAGTTAACAATCTGGAAAAGAGTCTTTCCAGAACTTTGTTGTATTCATTTACATCGTGTTGAGAGACTAAGAGTTTCAGTAGGCAAAGGATAAGCCCTACTGAAGTGGATGTGTACAAGTGTTGTACTGTAATAACCAAAGTCTTTTAGTGATACCTTCTGGAAACATAAGAAGGGGAAACGTAGAAGATTTTATCTTCGAACTTCTAGAAACAACCATTGTTCTACTGCCTACTGTTTTATTGTTTTCACCACATACCATCATATCGTTTCCGCACTTATTATTGTGATCTACTGGTTATACATTCGAACAAGATAAGCTATAATCTCTAACAGGATTCTAGCACCCTTTGCAAAAACGTCCAACAAAAGAAAGAGTTTATTCACCTCCCTCCCCCTCTAAACTTTATATCGATCCCCAACAGAGTGTGTGTGTGTGTGTATTTTAGTGTGTTATATATTCATCGTTAGGGGTGGGCGATTGTGATCGGGTATCGGGTACCCGACCAATACCTGATCGGTCGGTTTTTTTCTTAATTTTATGTTCGGGTAGAAACCCGAACCCGATATAAAAATGTCGGGTTGGTTTCGGGTAATAGATTACTACCCGAAATTACAAACGGGTACACGATATTCTATATATACATATATATATATATATATATGTATATATTTATATATATATATATATAAAAATATATGTAAGGACCGTGTATCGTATTATCGTAAATCTTATATGATTATCGATAATTAATGAAATTGTCATGGATTATGTATTTGATGTATATCGTGACAATGATTTGAGAAATGAATATTGAATATGAATTGACGTTGTAAGAGCTCGAGTGGGGAGGCCGGACGCCAATTTAGTACAAAATTGATATTTTGTACAGAACATGTGGCGCCCGAGCGGTAGGAAATTACCGCCCGAGCGCCAGGGTTGAAATTCTGAGTGTTCGGGCAGAACACCCCGCGCCCGAGCGGTAACTTTCTACCGCCCGAGCGCGGCATAAATGCAACTCGGGGACAGAATGTCTCGCGCTCGGGCGCGAGAATTCTACCGTCCGAGCGCGAGAGGCGGTGGGATGAGGATAAATTCTTCTTTCCTTTTCCTCCGTCAGTTAATTTCAGAGAATTCGAGAGACGCGAAGGAATTTTGATTTCTTTCTTCTAAATCGACTTCGAAACGCTGTCTAAACGCGAAACAAATTATATATTTGTTATCTGTGCGTCGAGGGCTTCTGACTGAGGTAATTTTCTTTTGATTCCAGCAGCTTTAAATATCCAAGTGCTGGAATAGCATGTATTTGAAGTTGAAATTCTGATATGTAGTAGAATAACAGACAAGAAACTCATATTCAAAGTCGGAATTGAATTATGATATGATTTTGATTTGATATGAATTTTTGAAGTTTCAAATGATATTTGAAACTCATATTAATGATTTTGGAGTATGTTATTGATTGGAATGAGTATGTTATTGATGTAGATAGATTATTATACTGCAATCTAAAGCTACATCAACTGGAAACGAAGAATTGAGGTATGTTGCGACCGGGTAACATACGACAGGTATCTGTATTATATGATATAGGATTGGATGGATTGGATTGGATTGGAATATGTGTCTATGTGCCTATTTGATGATTTGATGTGGCATACATGACATTGAGATTTGAGTATCGATGTACAAAATAAATGTTTTGTTAACACACATCATTTTATGCATATATCGATACATGACATGCACGTTGAGCTATGATCCTTGGATACCCTGATATGATTTGATTGGATTCCGGGGTTTGTGAACACAATCGCTATGCCGGTATTATATGACCCGTAAAGCATAGACAATTGTGGCCCCATATGATTGGATATGAGATGTGGGATTGATGGCGCTTCGTCGACGCTATCATATGTGTATTCCCATATCAGCCGGTGTGCCAGCTCGAGCATTGATTTGATTTGATAGCGATTCGATTGATTCTGACATGTGCTCAGTGGATGGGCATTTGACCTCATACCTCCACGACATACATGCATTGCATACCATATATCATTATTTAGATATATGTGGTATATATGATTAGTTGTTCCATACGGAGCTTTGCTCACCCCCAAGGGAGGCTGTTGTTGTCTTTGTGTGTATAACAATGGCAGGTACTCCAGGATATCAGGAGACCAGAGAGGGTACTTCTGGAGGGAGCCACAGCTTGGGCTGAGGTTTTATGTTTATGTTTTGTTCCCAGTATATATGTATATGTATCTATATACCGGGGCTTGTCCCGAGGATATGAGTTGTTTGTATATGATTGGTTTTGATTTCGTGTGGGCATGTTTTATGATTTGAGATTAAATACTATTTTTAGTATTATAAATCTAGAAGAGATGTTTTGGGCTCGTCGTAAAAGAAATTTTAAACCCGTTTTCCGCTGTGATTAATTAAATCCTAATCTAATTGCATTGTAATAACGATTAGGAGCTAAGGGCCCCACACAGAGTGGTATCAGAGCATAACTGGGAATGCTCTATTGAGTCTTGTGTACACTTGAATAGGCACAAATGAATTGTGCGTATGTGTTTGACTTATTTGTATTACTTGCTCTTATGTGATTTGATTTGAGTAAGTATCTGATGAGATTGATGATATGAGATGATGATATGAGACGATGAAATTATGAAATTGATATGAAATTGTGATATTCATCTTTTGATTTGTAGATGGATCACACAAATGAAACTGCGAGTAGCAGTACTGAGAGGATTGTTGGGCAATTTGAAGGATTTTCCATGGATGTTGTGATGGCTCGATTCCAGGATCTGAAACCACCGAAGTTCTTTGGCACTGAGAGTGCTGAAAGAGCTGAGGCCTGGCTAAAGGATATCGAGCACTTGTTTAATATTGTTGAGTATTCCAAGGCTCGGAGACTGAAACTAGCTTTGTATCAGCTGAAAGACCGAGCTAAATCTTGGTGGGAAGCCGCTGAGATTGGACTGAAAGAGGCCGGGACTGAAGTCACCTGGGATGTCTTCAAGGCCCAATTTCTGGAGCAGTATTCTCCTCCTTCGTATTATACTGCTCAGGAGAATGAATTCAATAATCTGCAGCAGGGAACGATGTCTGTTGCGGAGTATGCTTCGAAGTTTTCTACGTTACTGAAGTATGCACCTCACGTAGCTGGGAATGCGAGGGCAAAATATAACAGGTTTGTAAATGGTTTACATCCTGCTTTGTATACATATGTTGTTTCTGGACTGCCTACCAGCTACCCAGAGGCAGTTGAACGAGCCAAGGCAGCCGAGGCTGGACTTAGGCGGGGAGGTCCACAGTATACTCCTCCACCACCGGTGTCAGCTCAGCAGCCTACTTTGCAACCGAGGGGTAAGAAGTTCAAGAAGACTGGCTCTGCTTCTTCGTCTTCTTCGAGCTCTAGTGGATCACAGAGAGGGAGTCCTGTGATTGCTCCCTATTGTAGCCATGGTGGGGGTAAACATATTATCGAGCAGTGTCGAGGTATGTTTGGTACTTGTTATCAATGTGGGCAGGAAGGCCATTTCTCTCGAGTATGTCCGAACAGGGGTACGACTTCTGCTCAACCCCAGCCAGGATTTAGAGGTGGCCCTAGTACTATGATGAGACCTGTTGTTCCTGCTCCTTCTTTTCAGCAGTCGAGTGTCCCACGATATCGAGGACCGGGTGGTCAGAGTGCCCAAGTTCCTCCTCAAGTGAGAGTGTACGCCATGACTGAAGATCAGGCGAGAGAAGCTCCTGGTGGTGTGATTGCAGGTATTTGCACGCTTTGTGATTATCCTGCACGTGTTTTATTTGATACAGGAGCATCTCATTCATTCATATCTCATGCATTTGTTGCATCTCACGATATTGAGTGTACCCCGTTGTATGATACTTTGTCGATAGCCACGCCAGCAGGGAAGATTATTTTGTCTGAGAAAGTTGTGCATAATTGTGTATTGATATATGAGGATAATGTGATATTTCTGAATTTGATTGTCCTCCCTATGCACGACTTTGATTGTATTGTTGGCATGGATATCTTGATGACAAATTGAGCTACTGTTGATTGTTGTCATGGAGTGGTTCGATTTCGACCGATTGATGGACCCAAGTGGAATTTTTATGGCAAGGGTTCCCAAGCCAAAATTCCATTGGTATCTTCCATGGAAATGTCTCGATTGTTGACTAGCAGAGATGAGGGTTATCTTATCTACGCTATTGATATTTCGAAAAAGGAGTCTTCTTTATCTGAGATTCCTGTTGCAAAAGAGTTTCCGGATGTATTTCCCGATGAGATTCCTGATTTTCCTCCTCATCGAGAAGTTGAGTTTAGTATTGATCTTGTGCCGGGGACTGCACCTATTTCGAAAGCTCCCTATCGCATGACACCCCTGGAATTGAAAGAATTGAAAGAACAATTACAGGATCTTCTCGATAAGGGATATATTCGACCGAGTGTATCACCTTGGGGAGCTCCAGTTTTATTTGTTCGAAAGAAAGATGGTACGATGCGAATGTGTATCGACTATAGGCAACTGAATCGGGCTACTGTGAAAAACAAGTACCCACTTCCGCGTATTGATGATTTTTTTGATCAGCTTCAGGGTACTTCTGTTTACTCGAAGATTGATCTTCGTTCTGGGTATCATCAAGTACGTGTTCGAGACGAAGATGTGCCCAAAACTGCTTTTCGTACGAGGTATGGCCACTATGAATTCCTGGTTATGCCTTTTGGTCTTACGGATGCTCCTGCTATCTTTATGGATTTAATGAATCGTGTCTTTCGTGATTATCTAGACCGATTCGTTATTGTTTTCATTGATGATATTCTTGTGTATTCGAAATAGAAAAAGGAGCATGCTGAACATTTGAGACTGGTACTTCAAACTCTTCGTACTAGTCATTTGTATGCCAAATTGTCCAAATGCGAATTCTGGATGGACAAAGTGGTATTTCTGGGCCACGTCATTTCGAGATATGGCATATCTGTTGATCCTACGAAGGTCGAAGCTGTATTGAATTAGCCGAGACCTACGAATGTTCCTGAGATCCGTAGCTTCATGGGTTTAGCTGGATATTATCGTCGTTTTATTGAAGGATTTTCGAAAATAGCTGAACCGATTACTCAACTGACACAGAAGAATCAGCGATTCATTTGGTCAGATGAATGTGAAGCTAGTTTTCTTGAATTGAAGACGAGATTGACCACAGCACCTGTGCTTACTATTCCCTCAGGTACCGGAGGATTTGTGGTGTGTACAGATGCGTCTGGTAAAGGTTTGGGCTGGGTTCTGATGCAACATGGCAAAGTGGTTGCTTATGCGTCTCGTCAATTGAAATCTCATGAAACACGTTATCCTGTTCATGATCTCGAATTGGCTGCCATTATATTTGCTCTGAAGATTTGGCGCCATTACTTGTACAGAGAAAAGTTTGTTATCTATTCGGACCATAAGAGTCTGAAATATCTCTTTTCTCAATCTGATCTGAATATGAGGCAACGCATGTGGATGGATCTCCTGAAAGATTTTGATTGTGAGATTCAATATCACCCGGGATCGATGAATGTTACTGCGGATGCCCTGAGCCGTAAAGTTCATGATTCTGTTCTGGCTTCTGTTTGTGTCGCCAAGGTACATGAGGATATATGTACTTCTGGCTGGACTTTTCACTCGAATTGGAATTCTGTCACTGTTTCAGCATTGCAAATTGAGCCGAGTTTGATATCGAAAATACGAAAGGCCCAACGAAGCGATGCTCAGATACAAAAGTCGAAAGAACTAGTATCTGCTGGACATCAGTCTGGATTTCAAATTTCTTCTGATGGTTCTTTACGACTTAATGGTCGGCTGGTAGTTCCTGATGACTCTGACTTGAAATCTGCCCTTCTTCGAGAAGCACATTGTAGCAAATACAGTATTCACCCTGGAGGTCGGAAGATGTATTTGACATTGAGACCTCAATTCTGGTGGAAACATATGAAGAAGGACATTGCTGAGTTTATTTCGAAATGTCTTGTCTGCCAGCAAGTGAAATCCGAGAGAATGAAACCGGGAGGATTGCTCCATAGTCTTGAAATCCCGAAATGGAATTGGGAACATATCGCTATGGATTTCGTGACTCATTTACCTCGTTCGCCCAAGGGCTGTGATGCTATTTGGGTCATTATTGATCGGCTTTCGAAATCTGCACATTTTATTCCGTATGAGCGGACTTATCCTTATAAGAGAATGGCCCGTTTATACATCGAGAATGTTGTGAGACTGCACGGTGTGCCAGTCTCGATTGTATCTGATCGTGATCCCAGATTTGCTTCTAAATTCTGGGGGAGTTTTCAGGAAGCAATGGGTACGCGTTTGGCTATGAGTACTGCTTATCATCCTCAAACTGATGGCCAAACTGAGCGTACGATTCAAACGTTAGAAGATATGTTGTGTGCGATTGTGATGGACTTCAGAATGGGATGGCAAGATGCCTTACCATTGGTTGAATTTTCATATAATAATAGCTTTCAGACGAGTATCGGTATGGCACCGTTTGAAGCTTTATATGGGAAACGATGTAGATCACCGTTATTCTGGGATGAGATTGGTGAGAGACAATTGACTGGACCTGAAATGATACAGGAAATGAACGATAAGGTTCAGTTGATTCGACAGCGGATGAAAGCTGCTCAGGATCGTCAAACGAGTTATGCGAATAAACGAAGACGACCCTTGGAATTCCAGAAAGGTGACAGAGTGTTTTTGAAAATAACTCCCTTTAGAGGCACTGTTCGATTCAGCATGCGAGCGAAGTTAACTCCTCGATATGTTGGTCCGTACGAGATTCTCGATCGAGTTGGTGATCTTGCGTATCGATTGGCATTGCCACCAGCTCTATCTGCCATTCACGATGTAGTTCATGTTTCTATGTTGAGGAAATATGAACCAGATCCATCACATGTACTTGCACCTGATGAGGTTGAACCGGATCCTTCTCTTTCCTAGGTTGAACAACTTGTTCGCATTATGGATCGAAAGGAAAAGATATTGAGAAACAAATCGATTCCTCTAGTACGAGTGCAATGGACACGACATGGTGTTGAAGAATCAACGTGGGAATTGGAGAGCAAGATGCGAGATTCGTATCCGCATTTGTTTGAATCTACGACATCTATTCCATTGTATTCGATGTATTCTGACCCTTATTCTGATTTTAGCTTTGATATGTACTATAACTGGTAACATATGTATGTTTGCCCATGTTATGTATATAATGATGTTTGAGATTTCGAGGACCAAATCTTTTAAGAGGGGGAGAAATGTAAAGACCGTGTATCGTATTATCGTAAATCTTATATGATTATCGATAATTAATGAAATTGTCATGGATTATGTATTTGATGTATATCGTGACAATGATTTGAGAAATGAATATTGAATATGAATTGACGTTGTAAGAGCTCGAGTGGGGAGGCCGGACGCCAATTTAGTACAAAATTGATATTTTGTACAGAACATGTGGCGCCCGAGCGGTAGGAAATTACCGCCCGAGCGCCAGGGTTGAAATTCTGAGTGTTCGGGCAGAATACTCCGCGCCCGAGCGGTAACTTTCTACCGCCCGAGCGCGGCATAAATGCAACTCGGGGACAGAATGTCTCGCGCTCGGGCGCGAGAATTCTACCGCCCGAGCGCGAGAGGCGGTGGGATGAGGATAAATTCTTCTTTCCTTCTCCTCCGTCAGTTAATTTCAGAGAATTCGAGAGACGCGAAGGAATTTTGATTTCTTTCTTCCAAATCGACTTCGAAACGCTGTCTAAACGCGAAACAAATTATATATTTGTTATCTGCGCGTCGAGGGCTTCTGACTGAGGTAATTTTCTTTTGATTCCAGCAGCTTTAAATATCCAAGTGCTGGAATAGCATATATTTGAAGTTGAAATTCTGATATGTAGTAGAATAACCGACAAGAAACTCATATTCAAAGTCGGAATTGAATTATGATATGATTTTGATTTGATATGAATTTTTGAAGTTTCAAATGATATTTGAAACTCATATTAATGATTTTGGAGTATGTTATTGATTGGAATGAGTATGTTATTGATGTAGATAGATTATTATACTGCAATCTAAAGCTACATCAACTGGAAACGAAAAATTGAGGTATGTTGGGACCGGGTAACATACTACATGTATCTGTATTATATGATATAGGATTGGATGGATTGGATTGGATTGGAATATGTGTCTATGTGCCTATTTGATGATTTGATGTGGCATACATGACATTGAGATTTGAGTATCGATGTACAAAATAAATGTTTTGTTAACACACATCATTTTATGCATACATCGATACATGACATGCACGTTGAGCTATGATCCTTGGATACCCTGATATGATTTGATTGGATTCCGGGGTTTGTGAACACAATCGTTATACCGGTATTATATGACCCGTAAAGCATAGACAATTGTGGCCCCATATGATTGGATATGAGATGTGGGATTGATGGCGCTTCGTCGACGCTATCATATGTGTATTCCCATATCGGCCGATGTGCCAGCTCGAGCATTGATTTGATTTGATAGCGATTCGATTGATTCTGACATGTGCTCAGTGGATGGGCATTTGACCTCATACCTCCACGACATACATGCATTGCATACCATATATCATTATTTAGATATTTGTGGTATATATGATTGGTTGTTCCATACGGAGCTTTGCTCACCCCCAAGAGAGGCTGTTGTTGTCTTTGTGTGTATAACAATGGCAGGTACTCCAGGATATCAGGAGACCAGAGAGGGTACTTCTGGAGGGAGCCACAGCTTGGGCTGAGGTTTTATGTTTATGTCTTGTTCCTAGTATATATGTATATGTATCTATATACCGGGGCATGTCCCGAGGATATGAGTTGTTTGTTTATGATTGGTTTTGATTTCGTGTGGGCATGTTTTATGATTTGAGATTAAATACTATTTTTAGTATTATAAATCTAGAAGAGATGTTTTGGGCTCGTCGTAAAAGAAATTTTAAACCCGTTTTCCGCTGTGATTAATTAAATCCTAATCTGATTGCATTGTAATAACGATTAGGAGCTAAGGGCCTCACAATATATATATACATATATATATATATATATATATTTATTGTTTTATATTTTAAATTAAGAAATAAAAAAACTAAATCCCTAAATCATTCTTCGCTCTTCTCCCTAAATCACTCTTGGGCACTCGGCAGTTCGGCTCTTCCCTCTTCCCTCCAGACGATGCGCCTCATCTTCCCTCCTGACGGTGCATATTATTATGTATTGTAATTATTTGTTGGGCTCTTCTCCCTAAATCCGAACTGCTTCAGTTATTTTAGGATTGTGTATTATTATTATTTGTTGGGCGTGGGGTCGTGGTCATCCGTGCTTGATATGTGTATTGCGAACGTTTAATGTATAAATTAATTGGTTATTTGCAAGGAATCTGAAAACTTCTTTGTTCCACTAAACTGAGGGATACTGTATCTTTAGTATTTGCAGAGGACTGGAATGTGGTAATCTCGATTCGGTCAGAATATAGAATTAATTTGGATAACCAACAAATTGCTTAGACTGATAACTGATGGACTATCTTTATATGGTTTTGACGTATTGTCTTTGAAAAAACCTTTTCTTGATGTTTCGAGATGCTACTAAAACGATCCATTATGATTTTATTTGTGTCTAATATGTTTCTGAACACACCATGGAAGATAGTTTAAGTAGTTACCTCTTTATGTTTGTATTGCTAGGACGTGGGAATGAATTGCTTCAGTTGAAATATGTGGCTTGCCTGGTGTGAACTAATAATTCAATGATGTGATTACTATACGGCTTACTGTATTGCTGGGACATTCTTATCTTATTAAATATTTTGGACTTCAGAAATTTATTGTGTAAATGGAGAGTGTAATATATCATCTGATGGAAGAAGCTGATAATCCTGATGAGAACAAGAACAATGATGCTGATTTTGTGGAAAATTTAGATCACGATGGTGATAATGATGAAATGAAACCCGAGTCTAAAAAGAGAACTAGGAAGATATGGCCTCTAAATAACAATATTGGGAACACTTTGAAAAATTCTATTGTGAAAGTGACAAGTTGCAAGAAGGTAGGTGCAAATATTGTTGTAGAGAGCTTAAGGCAGATCCAAAATTACATGGGACTCGACCTTTGCAGAATCACTTCGCTTCTTGTGAAAAAAAACCTCATGAAGTTGCAACTAATCAAGCTCGGATTTCTTTTCAACCATCAAAAGATGATCCGACAGAAGCACAAATTGGTACTTGGAAATTTGATCAGAACAAATTAAGAGAGGCACTAACTTATTGGTTGATTGTCGATGAACTTCCTTTCAAAACAGTTGAGAACAAAGGTCTTAGACACTTCATGTCAATTGCATGTCCAATGTTTAACATTCCATCTCGAAGGATAACAACCAAGGATGTTTATAATTTGTATATGAATGAAAAAGTGTAGTTGATGTCTTTTATGGAATAACATGGTCCAAGAATTTCTATAACTACAGACACATGGACATCAATACAAAAAGTGAATTATATGTGTCTAACTGCACATATTGTCAACCTTATTGTGCAGGATAGTCTGAAAGGGAAAGACGAACATTTAGATATCTCTCAAATCAGAAGAGCAGTGAGGTATGTCTGAAACTCGCCGGCAAGGTATAAAAGACTTTGTGAATGTGTTGAGACTGAAAAGATAGATTCAAATAAATTGCTAAGTCTTGATGTACCTAAAGATGGAACTCGACATATCTAATGTTAGAGTCAGCAATATCTTTGAAAAGAGCATTTGATTTATATTCCGATATAGATCTTGCCTACGTGAATGATCTCTTGAAACCACCGTATGATGGGCTTCCATCGGAATATGATTGGGAAAGGGCTAGTTTGTTGGTCAAGTTTCTTGGACACTTCTACAAGCTCACTTTGGCAATTTCTGGCTCTTTATATGTCACTTCGAACATCATATTTCATGAAATAAGTGTTGTTGACGTGCTTCTAAAACAATGGTTAGTAAGCGATGATTTTGAACTATGTGAAATGTCAAGAAAAATGAAAGATAAGTTTACAAGTATTGGGTTCGATAGAAAAAATGAATATGATGTTGTATTATGCAGTGATTCTGGATCCTCGTCGCAAATTAGAGTTTGTTGAGTTTTCATTTGATACAATGTATGATGTTATCACAATGAGCGCGATGATGAAAAAAAAAGCGAAGAGTGGAATGCAAGAAATTTTTTTCGATTATAAAGTGACACATGGAACTCCAGGAAGTCCGGTACCTTCTGCATTAGGTTCTACATCATTTTCAAAAGATTCTCAATCTAATAATTCAATAACTTCTCGAACATACTTGAAAGATGAGTTTAGAAAATACAAACTTGGTGGAAAAAAAGAATATGTGAAGTCATAGTTGGAGAAATATCTAGGTGAGGATCATGAGGATTATGATGAAAATTTTGACATCCTTCAGTGGTGGAAAGTCAATTCTCCCATATTTCCTATTCTTTCTCGATTGGCACGTGATATCTTAGTTATTCTTGTCTCCAGTGTTGCTTCAGAATCAACATTTAGTACAGGTAGTCGTGTTTTGGATGCTTTTAGAAGTTCATTGTCTCCTAGAATAGTTCAAGCTTTAGTATGTACCCAAGATTGGCTAAGGTTGGATTCTAAGCCAATATGCGTGGAGGAAGATTTGGCTAAAATAGAAACACTTTAGAAAGGCATAGAATTAACAAACTCAGGGAAGGATTCAACCATAATTGATATATAATTATGAAAAACATCAACAATCGATTGCTGTAAGTATTTTTAGAGTTTTAATTTTTTTATTCGATGACTGTGAATTTTTGAAATTTAAATTCTTTATATTTAATAACTTTAATAATTATTGTCTTATAAAACTAATAAAGTTTTAACATTTCAGGTACTTTGATTTGATTGGGTTGGATTTTGAGTCTTTGAGTTAGTCCTGAATTGGAAGATGATATATTTGGACAGATGATGCTTTAGCTTGGAAGTTGGGAGATAATTTACTTCTCTTTTAATTTATTGTTGATGATTTGAAAAAGTTGATGTTTTACTTTCGAAGATGATTGGATTGGTTAATATGTGATAGATTTTTTGTCTATGGTGAATTCAAGTGGTTTTGCCTTTGATTGGAATGTTTTATTTAGGTTGATGATTTTCCTACAACTTTTTATAGAAGATAGAGAAAATTTTACAGAAATTTCGAGTACTCGAAATCGGGTACCCGACCATACGCGAAAATTTCGGATGCCCAAACTATCGGGTAGCACCGATTACTGTTCGGGTTCGGGTAATTAATGTGCTACCGGAAAATTTCGGGTACCCGATCCGAACTACCCGAACCCGTGAAACCTGACCCGACGCCCACCCCTATTCACTGTGCACACTTATGTGAGTGTTGTTGAGATGATATTCATCTATTGGATGTGATAAAATATAGAAAAACATACATTTAATAGGTGAGTGTCGCATCATCGGTGCTCGCATAAGTGTATACGATGGGTGTTAAGCATATCAAAACTGATTATATATATGTGTGTGCAATTTTATATATATATTTAAGTAGTTGGATGGTAGTATTTTTTTAATTAATTATTGTTAGTTAGTTGATTTTTATTAATTCTTAGAACTTTCCATAATTCTCATGATTATGATTCACATTAAATGTGAGAATGTTAAGAGAATGAATCAAATATCTAAAATATAATAAAAATAATAATTTCAAGTAATTCAAAATTTTAAATATGACAACAGTTTTAGTAACTTTGAAGTAACATACTACTAAAATATTTTTTTTATTAATATTATTGATAGATTATGTTTTGATGTAAAAAAAAACACATAATCTATACTATCTATAAATATGTGAGTTTGAATTGTGAATTTACTTAGTTATTCTTTCACTCATAATTACTTCATTAATGTTTTACTTAGTTACCCTTTCACTCGCCATTACTTCATTGATGTTTTATTTATTTATTTAGGTGAGATATGACTTTGAATTGTTAATTTACTTAGTTTTCATTTCACTAATCATTAATTCATTAATGTTTTACAAATGATCCATTCTGATATAAAATTAACTATCTATAATATGTATTTTTAAAAAAACAAAGAAAGTTAAACAAAATCCGCAAGGGGTTAAAAGTTAGCATATCTATATACCTATAAATATATGAATTTGATTTGTGAATTTTCTTAGTTACACTTTTACACAAACATTACTTAATTATTGTTTCATTTATCTATTTTGGTGAATTTTTAATTTTCCGATTTAAGAGTTGAGATAGAAAATGAGAATAACATTATTTCATTATTTTAGTTGAATTGACGAAAAATATTACAAATACATTAGTATAATACTTTTTTATATTTTTAATTTAATAAATTGTGATATTAATTAATGTCTCAATATATATCTCAAGCTTACACTTTTCTACAAGTGTTATAAAAACTATGCGAGAAAAAATCATTTTTCTTATTGTTTTTTTCCAATTAAAATGGATATTGAGAGCATGCAAATTCTATATGCTCTTTTGCAAAATTTTCTAATATTTTATTTGCAATATAATTTAATTATTTTGATTTATTTCAACTTTATTCATAGAAAAAGAAATTAGTGAGAAATTATAAAGAATGAAAATTACTTTATACTTTTGTATTAAATTTATGAGATAATCTTTATAATTTTTTTAATTAAGATAATCCTTAGGGCATCCACAATGGTGGATATAATTCAATCCACGTCATCCAAATATCCGTTCCATCTAAATATTCACTACTGCACAGCATTGAATGGTGTGCCACGACAATATCCGGTTACAAATTTGTAACCGGGTATTGCTATTTTTTTTAAATTTTATTTTTTGGGTCGTGGTGGGTCGAGGTGGGTCGAGTGTCGTGTTTTTTTTTTGCCTAGCACGACCCAATCACGACCCAAGCACAAAAGCGAGACCCAAACTCTTCACTATTTTTAGTGAAGAGTTTGCTCGACCCAAGCTCTTCACTGTGAAGAGCTTGGGTCGAGTAGGGTAGTTTTTTATTTTTTATTTTTTTTTCACTTTTATTTAATATTTATTTAATTATATATAATTATTAAACTTTTAATTTTACATTTCAATAAAAAAATATAATATTAAATAATAGATAAAAATAATTAAAGTGGTGAAATGATTTTATTTAAATCAAAATAAAATATTAATTAAATTGATAGTGGGACCCATAAATATTTGGTTGGTGTGAGATATTTGATTGTGAAATATGAAATATTTGAGTAGAGAAATATTTGATTGATGATGTGGAGTAGGGGGTCCACAAATATTTGTAGGAAATATCTTTATTATTGTGGATGGCCTTATAATAAATATGAATTATAGTACTAATTTATTATCATTTTTTAGAAATTAAATTTTTTATATATTATATTTTAAAACTAAATGTTACATATATATATGTTTTACTACACATATTTATTTGATTGATGCTATTTTAAAATTTTATTTAACGTGAAATTATTAATCATCATTATTAATTTTCAAATGATCTATTATGATATAAATTAACTATGTACAATATATATTTTAAAAAAATGAGAGAGTTAAACAAAATTCGCAAGGAATTAAAGTTAGAAAAAACAAAATTGTTATTTAATTTAATAACAAGTTTAGGGGTTTTATTTTAATATCATTATGATAATTTAGTTGATTAAGAGAATTTTATTTGACAATCACTATATGCACTTCATTTAAAAATATTGTGATTTTGGTTTTAGTAATATTCATTATTCTATTAATTTTATTTTTATTGTTTTCCATTGTGAATAATATTTGGATGAAAAATATCTTTGTTAATTTGATAGAGCTATCATTATGTTATAATCACACGAACTGAAAAATGTTATATAAATAAATGAATATATTTGATTTATCGTCAGCATGTATTTTTATTTATTGTGTTTTGATATATTTAGATTAATAAATACTTATAAACAAGATGTTATTCAAATGATTTTAAAAATTATGTAATCTTTATTTTTCATTATTAGTCACCTACGTGCATCGCACGTGATCATTCTTAGTAAATCATAAATATGTCAAAGACAAGTCATTGGGTTCCAAGTTAAATAACAAAATCATTTATTGCGGCTACAATCCAAGGAGAAAGGGTATCATCTTTTAACAGACAACAATAGAAAGTCTTGAGAAGATAAAATAATAGTTGAAAGCGATTGTTATGAAAGAGATGAATCATGAAGAAAAAAAGGGTGATCGAGAACAAAAAAAAACTTATCTACATGATCAGGAATGCATCAACGTTCTCGAATCACATCGTTTTCTTAGAAATGGCTATGAATCCGCAACTTATCAATAAAGAAAAAACAGGGGCCATGCAAATATGGAAGGAGATCTCGTTATGGAAGAGGGAATTCATTGACTCGGCACCAAAAATTTCCATGCGAAATAAAGGACACCTGCCCAAATAACAAATACGCCGAAAAAACCCTGAACAAATAGGTCCTTCGATTGCAAGCTGCACATTTGCCTTTTCCCTTGCTGTACCAAAATAGTGGGGATAATCTCTCAAGCAAAAAGCATCCACATATATGCTCATACCTCATCGCCATATCTACTCAACCAAAGATCACATTCGAGCGTTAGAGCACAAATTCAATGTCTATATCAAATCATAAAGTATCAATGTGCTCTCTCTACAACTTCTTGTTGCACCCAGACTCAAATTTCAAGACCGGCTCTATTTAAAAAGAGAACAAGAACGGTTGAAGAAGCTAAATTCGATCACCAATATTGTCATCTGATTGATTGGTAACAGATCACTAGTCATTCTGATTCACTGAGTATACTAGAAGTTCTAACTAATAATGTGACTTCAATCTGAGTGGACATACTTGTATAAATCAAAATCTTCTAGTGGAACTTTCCAAGAAGAGGAATGGGTTCATCGAACTTCCAGCAACAAATTCATGTATTCATTTATCTGGTTTTACACAATCATTTATGATACATACACGTTTAAATCTAATTCTATGTTCTATTATTAGTTTGACCAAAATATGCATTCTATCAACTCGAATTATTTATACACTTTAACTTAAAATATGAAACATCGTTGTTATTTAATAAATGAGAGACCTCTTATCAACACACGCATAAATAATTTAGGCAAAAACTTGTGCGATACGGTATCACATGTCGTATTTTGTGAGACGGATATCTTATTTGGGTCCTCCATGAAAAACAAAAACATTACTTTTTATGTTAAGAGTATTACTTTTTATTGTGAATATCGATAGGGTTGCAACCCGTCTCATATATAAATATTCGTGAACTCATCTCACAATAGACTTACTCAATAATTTATTGGCTCGACACTTGTAAACAAGATAAATCAGTCCTATCTAATCATCAATACCCAAATGTCATAAAACTAGTTATGTCGATAATATTTTTTAAAAAAACAAAACAAAACAAAACAAAAACAAAACGATAGTTATATCTCGACAAATGCATGCATACTATGCGACAAGAACTTGAAATCATCATACACCACCAAACGTTACCAAATCCATAATTTCGAATTCTTTACAATATTTTAATATTATTTTGTTAATCTTTAAATGGTTTTTCTATTTAGCAAATTCTGGTTCAAAACTACTCAAATGGATTATTTCGAATCGATTAATTGGACCCGCAAATAAGGCAAGACACGAGCAACATAATGCTCTCTCCATCCCAATTTTAATATCAATAAAGCAGCCATAATCAACCAAATAATTTAGTCAATTTTCAAAATATAATTTTAAAAAACTGAGTTAAATATTATTATAATTCTAAATTATTAAATTATATTATTACATATAAATATATAAGATTTGAAACAGAGTTCTGTAAAAAAATTCCAAATAACCACATAAACATTATGATATCATTTGATTCGTGAAATAAAACATAATGAATCTTGATATAAGGATAATAATTTAAAATATATATGATAGTAGAAAGATGTATAACTTCATTCATTATAAAACTCGAGCAAAATGTTGAAAAAAAAAACAAAGATACATGCATACATACATAGAAGATTAACACTGCAGAGATGACACCGATTGGAAATAAATTTTATTTATAATTAATTTAGAGATACAACTTTCTTCTCCCTTTTTTTGTGCCTAAAGATTTCATTCAACAATAACAAGTTATTACAATCCAATCGAGCATGTATCATAGTCAATAAAGGAGTGTACAAGAATGGCAACCTATAAAAACAAAGTGATTTTTAGATTATTTTTTAAAAAAAAATTGCAAAGAAAAATCAAATAATTTTTTTAGAGGTTGTAAATATTCTATAAGAAACCATGTATGATCCACATATCCACTTACATATAAATATATCACTTCCGGTTGTCAATTTTCATGTTCGTCATTCTCTATTTATTTAAATTAGCAGGTTTTTTTTTATATATATAGGTTAACCTGTAATTTCTTTGTTTTATCTTAAATAGTTAATAACTAATTATTAATATATGAGCATTAATATTCATTGAATTGAAATTATTCCTACTTCCCTTCTTGCAGTTCTACATGTGTGGGGACCCGGACGCTAATCAAGTTCTTAATCATAATTGAGACTAATTACTCAATTAAAAACAGGGTCTAAATTTTTTTTTAAAATGCGGAACGTAGTGAAATAAAACTCATATACATATCAGTATAAAATACAATACAAGTCCTGTACTGCATGCATTCAAAATAAACTAAGGTTTAACAACTAATGTCAAGTGTCCAACCCTATCTCTAATCCAAGTCCCGAGCCTCCACTCTAATCACGATCTTTCCTCATCTCCTGGACCCTGATCCTGTCCCACCTGTTGTCATGTACACATACAGACAAGACAACAGCCGGATAACTCCGGTGAGAATATAATCCCAGTATAAATCAACGAAACATGCAATCATATAAAACAATATAAAGCATGTAATCAGGTAACAGATATATGTATCCAAATCTGAAACATAATCAATATCAATCTGTCGACATGATTCTATAATTCAGACTAGACTCAATCATAGTCTAGGGATCCCGGTTTCCAGATGTGGTATTCCTATATCGAATTCCGTAAAGGATGGAACCATAATCTCTATTACTCGATATAAC
The DNA here is from genome assembly GCF_022965805.1 of Primulina eburnea. Lineage (NCBI taxonomy): Eukaryota > Viridiplantae > Streptophyta > Magnoliopsida > Lamiales > Gesneriaceae > Primulina > Primulina eburnea. The sequence continues at coordinate 47,847,378 of NC_133103.1, read as the reverse complement.
CAGTGCCCTGATATTCCTATATCGAATTCCGTAATAGAAGAATTCCAATACCCTTTACTCGATATAACCAAATATGGTGTTCCTATATCGAATTCCGTAATAGATTCCATTACTCGATATAACCAAATATGGTGTTCCTATATCGAATTCCGTAATAGATTCCATTACTCGATATAACCAAACATCCGGTGTCCTGACCTATCCGTCATGGACTGCAGTTCTATCTTTAATATCCTATCTTGAGACATCGTGCAATGTGCCGTGGCGATACCACCACTATCCGGCACTTATGTCACAAGATAAATCGTCTAATACCTGTCATCTAAAATCAAGAGAACAAGTATATCATCAATTCAATGCAAATATCAATGCAATAAAGTAAAGTATGTGATTTAGGGAAACCCAAGTCCAAACCGACTCAAGTCCATCTCCCAATACCACATTGACTTATACCTTTGCCTTCTCCGTCTGACGAAGACGATGATCTGTCCATATCAAATGTTCAGTTGTAGCCTGTGTTGATAGGAACACAGAACTAAAGTCGGATTCAAAATCAGACGGGCGGATTTCTCACAAAAGGCGTAAGGATTTTCAACCCTATTCCGGAAACTTTCTCGAATCCTTCGTTCTTCTTTCTCAAGAAATCTCGAAGTATACATATATATATATATATATATATACACACACACATACGATGCATGCAAGAAGGCAAGTGGCGAAATCTCGTTTTGCATGATTCGCGCTTGAGCGGTCAATCTTTACCGCTCGAGCGCGGAGCCTTCTGTCCAAGCCTCGGCGATGTACACACTGGCGCTCGAGCGGTAACTTTCTGCCGCTCGAGCGCCAGACATTCTGTCCGAACAATACTTTGCGATGCATTGGCGCTCGATCTCGGCATAATGGTTCATTTGAGTTCTTATAACCTTAATCATGCCAATTAATCACGTCTGATTATAATCATTAAATCTCGGGCATTACATTTCTCTCCCTCTTAGATCTGAGTTCGTCCTCGAACTCTAAGCAATCAATTCAGATATCTCAGAAGAAATGTATATTAGAGTTTAAACCAAAGTCATCTCAATGAACCCGTTCTGAAATCTCTTTCTTGTATCAACCTCTGATTTCAAATCTGGAATGAAACTTCATAAAGTATACTATTCTAATACTTCTTACACTAACTCTGACAGAATCCATCTTGCCATGTTGGTTATACAACATCCGTATAAACCAATCACAGTTCATAACAAAACAATACTAGCAGTTGTTATCAAACATGTTAATCCCAATCAAGGACATATGAAATCTTCAGTTTCAAATACCAAGCATCATCATCCGATGTTGGTTTATTAATTCTATCCATTCTGAATTATCTTACTAGCTATTGTCATGCAGTAAGTCATACAGTGACAATAAATCATAGCAACTAGTGCTAACATCCAGCACCAAAATTCTACCCATATCTGGATAATACCCTCTGACTATCTGTCAATCTGTGAAAAATCTGCGAAAGAGCTCATGATATCTTCTATCACAAGTACAAACTCAATCAAAATCACAATCTGGTATAATCTACTTAAATTTTCTGTTCCATCTGAACATTTCTTTGACATCGATCTACGTCATCTAGTTCTGTTTGTACGTAGTCTGGTACAAACTGATAGATATGGATTGAGTAATTTGTCAATCATAATCATATCATATCTCAATCTGGAGAAAATGACGGTACTTTCATTACGAAAGCCATAGAAATGTACTCCCATTTCTATTCAGAAATATACAAAATCTGTAATAATCTTCTGATTTCTATCTTTCTGTCTTTTCTGTTAGCGATTCAGACATATCAGTACAATTTCTGCCAACATTTCAAGACAAATTCTGTTACGACTGATCTAATTTGTCTATATCAAACCTATCGGTTCGAATACAATACATTCTCAGACGTCAGAATGAAAACTGAATCCACTACTGTGCATTTCTGACACTATCTGTGATTTCAGATTCGAACCATTCGACATAAACAATTCAGTTCATAACATAAAGTAAAGAAGAAACACCTACCTGGTATTCGGCTCTGACTATCGATATCAATTCTGTTATACAATTCTGAAACATTCTGATACCACCAAATAATCAGTTTCACACAAAACACAGAATCACATATTTATTATTCTGACTGAGGCTTTGTTCTGATTATCAAAATACAGTTCTGAACATTCTGGTCATATTTCTGAACCACTGTAACTCTCGAAATCAACTCTGATACAACTGTACCGTATACAATCTCAACGGTTCACCACAATCTGTATCACATACGGATTCAAAACAACAGTAATAACAAATCAGAAACGAAATATCAATATCCTATACAGATCTAGTGAGTTCAATGAACTCATAAAATAAGGATTTCTGGTAAATATCTTTATGTCCTTCTGATCAACTGCTATATCTCATATGAAATTAAAAGATGCTCCCAACACAATATAAGATGTCTCAAATACTGATTTAGAACAATAATAATACTCAGCAGATATGAAGCAACAGTCGAATAAAATAATCTGCCAAATCAGACAATAAATTCCTGACAATTCTGACATTTCTGATCTTTCTGACATCGATATCATTTTCTGTCACTGATCCTACTTTCAACTGTATCGCAGTCAATTTGTATACTAACTTCAGATATAATCTGAATACCATCTGTTTCAAGCAAAATTCTTATCTGAACAATTTCTGTATACACTAATCATAGTTCTCAGAATATTCAATACAATCTTCTAATATTCTATTCAGTCAATCATATGCTGCAAATATATCAAAATTTCATAGATATAATGAGCATATAATTCATCAGAATATCTCTGAATATACTGATACGTGCCAAAGAGTATCACAAAATCAGATGTACTCCTGGTCGGTACTCTTTTACTGATCTTTCAATTTATTCTGTATCATTCTGTACATTTAGTATAATTATGTACTGAATTCTAACATACAATCAATGTCTGATCTTAATTCAATTCTGCAATCTATCTTTCTGATATAAAGCAATCTGAAATCTTATCTGGCAATATTAGCCAACTCGTACAATACTGGCAGATCTGCCAATATTAGGCTCGATTTCAGTATATCTACTGAATACATAAGGATACCATCTGTTCCTTTCTGTATCAATCGATTCATAAACAACACAGGTATCAAAGGAATTCTAAATCTAGAATCCTTATCGTGGTATCTCCACGGATCAGTCATCTCTGGTCTGACTCTTACCATTTCTGGAAAAATTCTACAATATGTCTGTACTTATTCAGCATATGCTTATCAATAATGCGTTCAAATCAGGAACACAAATACATCATAAGCTATTTCTATTTCATTCTCATCTTACTGTAGTATACAATATATACAGAAATCTCTGATATCAACACTTCCTCAACAAGCAAGGACATCAATACTACAGTACATACAAACCCAACAGATACAGCATATCTCCATGCAACTCAGTCAAAGATATTCTTAACAAATGCATTAGTATATATCAATACATATGCAATAGAATCATAAAGAATAGTACCTGTTGTGAATTCTGAATCTGTGGTTTCAAGTGAACTCTGTTCCCTACGATCTTCGGGAACGCTTCTGGGGACAAACTTTAGCAAAGTGTCCCGGCTGTCCACAAATATTGCATCTACCAGTTACTCCCTGGCATTGTTCAGTGGAATGTCTTCCTCCGCAACTTCTGCAATACACTCCAGTATAACTTGGACCAGAAACACTAGAGCTAGATGAATCGCTTCCTAGCTTCTTGAATGGCTTCTTTCGAGCTTTCAGCACATCTTGCTTCCCACTCGTACTGCCGTGATCATATCGAAGAGGGGATTGCTGTGTCTGAAGTGGCTTCACACACAACCTTGTCAATTGTCTAATCAGACTCGCCTCAGCTCTCTTCGCTCTACTCAGGATGTCAGCAAAATGGTAAGGTCGCTGCAAATTCATAAGTGCAACTACCTCTGAGTTCAACCCTCTGATGAACTGATTTACTATAGCTTCATCATTTCCAGCTAAATGAGGAGCAAAATGCAGTAGAGTAGAGAATTTAGCAATATATTGGTCAATATTCAGCGGCCCTTGGCTCAAATTCTCAAACTCTAATTTCTTGTCCTCTCGGTACAAAGCTGAGAAAAATCTTCGATAGAATTCAGTTTTGAATATTTCCCACGACATCACTGTACCTCTCTGTGCCCACATTCTTCTACTGGTAATCCACCAACTCCTGGCGGCTTCTCGTAACTGATAAGGCACCATTTGAACCCTCTGTTCATCTGTACAGTCATGTAAATCGAACAAGATTTCTATATCATCAAACAAGTTCTGACAATCTTAAGATGTCTCGGTACCATTCAGAACCGGTGGCTGTAATAACTCAAATTCCTTCATCTTTTCTTCTAACTGAGTTTCTGATACATCTCTCTGTTCAGACGAAGTACTGCCCTTTTCTGAAATTCTTCGAGGCGGTATATCTGAATATCAAACAGATTAGTACACCATCTATACAATCTGTCTCAGCCCTCCTCTGATCATATACCTCTGATTCAGACTCGGTTCTGATCCAGGCTTAGTAATTACATGCTGCAAACAACTCAGATAACAAGCAACATGTAATAGGGAAAGCAATAAATCATGCTAGCACACACAATGTAGTCAACATTGAAATAAATCTCATGCTAGCAATCACATGCAAGGAAGACAGTTCAATCTACCCCGCTCATTCTTTACTATCTCAGTCTAAAAGATCTATCAACTCTGACTATCTCAATCTAAAGGATCTATCGCTCTGATACCACCTGTTGTGGGGACCCGGACGCTAATCAAGTTCTTAATCATAATTGGGACTAATTACTCAATTAAAAACAGAGTCTAATTTTTTTTTTAAAATGCGGAACGTAGTGAAATAAAACTCATATACATATCAATATAAAATACAATACAAGTCCTGTACTGCATGCATTCAAAATAAACTAAGATTTAACAACTAATGTCAAGTGTCCAACCCTATCTCTAATCCAAGTCCGGAGCCTCCACTCTAATCACGATCTTTCCTCATCTCCTGGACCCTGATCCTGTCCCACCTGTTGTCATGTACACATACAGACAAGACAACAGCCGGATAACTCCGGTGAGAATATAATCCCAGTATAAATCAACGAAACATGCAATCATATAAAACAATATAAAGCATGTAATCAGGTAACAGATATATGTATCCAAATCTGAAACATAATCAATATCAATCTGTAGACATGATTCTATAATTCAGACTAGACTCAATCCTAGTCTAGGGATCCCGGTTTCCAGATGTGGTATTCCTATATCGAATTCCGTAAAGGATGGAACCATAATCTCTATTACTCGATATAACCAGTGCCCTGGTATTCCTATATCGAATTCCGTAATAGAAGAATTCCAATACCCTTTACTCGATATAAGCAAATATGGTGTTCCTATATCGAATTCCGTAATAGATTCCATTACTCGATATAACCACCCTTTACTCGATATAACCAAATATGGTGTTCCTATATCGAATTCCGTAATAGATTCCATTACTCGATATAACCAAACATCCGGTGTCCTGACCTATCCGTCATGGACTGCAGTTCTATCTTTAATATCCTATCTTGAGACATCGTGCAATGTGCCGTGGCGATACCACCACTATCCGGCACTTCTGTCACAAGATAAATCGTCTAATACCTGTCATCTAAAATCAATTCAATGCAAATATCAATGCAATAAAGTAAAGTATGTGATTTAGGGAAACCCAAGTCCAAACCGACTCAAGTCCATCTCCCAATACCACATTGACTTGTACCTTTGCCTTCTCCGTCTGACGAAGACGATGATCTGTCCATATCAAATGTCCAGTTGTAGCCTGTGTTGATAGGAACACAGAACTAAAGTCGGATTCAAAATCAGACGGGCGGATTTCTCACAAAAGGCGTAAGGATTTTCAACCCTATTCCGGAACCTTTCTCGAATCCTTCGTTCTTCTTTCTCAAGAAATCTCGAAGTATACATATATATATATATATATACACACACATACGATGCATGCAAGAAGGCAAGTGGCGAAATCTCGTTTTGCATGATTCGCCTGTCCAAGCCTCGGCGATTTACACACTGGCGCTCGAGCGGTAACTTTCTGCCGCTCGAGCGCCAGACATTCTGTCCGAACAATACTTTGTGATGCATTGGCGCTCGATCTCGGCATAATGGTTCATTTGAGTTCTTATAACCTTAATCATGCCAATTAATCACGTCTGATTATAATCATTAAATCTCGGGCATTACAACATGCTTCTTCTTGTTTTTTCTTCCGGAGTTTGATTATTTAATTAGTAAAATATATTTATTAATTTTCACAAAATTTGAAGATCACGTCTATGTCTCTAATGATTTATTTTTATGGTTATTTTGAATTCCACTCGTCTAAACTATATTTTAGTTTATATTTATTTTAGTTTTATTACATTAATTTGTTTAATACATTGGATCTTTTAGGGCTTCATTTTATTTTTGTGATTATCTATTTTTATTTTTTATTTAACTATTTGACGTTACGTTGGTTTTATTTAATTATTTAATTTAATTTATCGATGGTTCGTGTTTTGTTTCCATTTATTTTTCTTAATCTTTTTTTATGGTTCGTTTAATCTATATAAAATACTTATCATTTTCAAAAAAAAATTATGAGATTAAATTAGTTTTCAAAAATTTATTTTGATAGTCATTTTGGTTTTCTCATCTTCCAAATTTATATATATGAGCAGTAATATTCATTGAATACATATAATTTATTCTTACTTTTTCCCACCTTGCGGTTCTACATGGGTTCTTCTTCTTTTTTTAAGAGTTTAGTTAATTAATTAGTAAAATATATTTGACACTTTTCACAAAATTTGAACACTACATCTCGATCTCTAAGGATTTATTTTGATGTTTATTTTGAACTCCCCTCATACAAACTATATACTAGTCTATATTTATTTTATTTTTATTACATTAATTTTTTTACTGCATTGGATCTTTTAGGGGTTCATTTTATTTTAGTGATTATCTATTTATCTCCTTCTATGAGCTTTTTACTTAATTATTTGGTGTTACGTTGGTTTCCTTGATTTAACTAGTTTAATTTATCGTTGGTAAGTGTTTTGAATCTATTTATTTTTTAATCGATTTTTACGGGTCAGTTAATATATATAATATATTTCACATTTTCACAAAATCTCATAAAAAAATTTGTGTTATTTTATTTATATATGTGTTTTACTATACATATATATTTGAGTGATATTATTTTAAAATTTTATTTCACAAAAAATTATTAATAATCAGTATTAATTTTCAAACGATTCATTCTGAATTAAAATTAACTATGTATAAAATGTATTCTAAAAACAAACAGAGAAAGATAAACAAAATCCGTAAAAGATTAAAAGTTAGCAAAATCACAGTTGATATTTAATCTAATAACAAGATTGGTGCTTTTATTTAATATTATTATGATAATTTAGTTAATTAAGATAATGATATTTGACAATCATTTTTCTAAATATACTTTATTTTAGTACATTGTGGTTTTGATTATTATTCTGTTATTTTTATTTTTATTGCTTTTCATTGTGAATTATATTTGAATGAAAGATATATTTGTTAATTTGAAAGACTGTCATTATATTATAATCATACGTACATATAGAAAAATGCCATATGAACAAGTGAATATATGATTTATGATATATTTTATCTATTATGTTTTGATATATTTAGATTCACTAGCAAAGTGCATGTTCGTTATACGTGGTTGACTAACGATCGAAACATAATTACGAAATATAGATACTATTTAAATTCGTTTGAATAACATCATGCTGACAAAAACTTGTGTGAGACGGTTTCACAAATCGTATTTGTGAGACGGATCTCTTATTTGGGTCATTCATAAAAAAATATTACTTTTTATGCTAAGAGTATTACTTTTTACTTTGAATATAGGTAGAGTTGACCCGTCTCACAGATTAAGATCCGTAAGACGGTCTCACATGAGACCCACTCCATCATGTTTAAGTGTATTTGTCAATCTAAACAGATCAAAACACAATAGATAAAATAGCATAATGACCATAAACATTTATGTCCACTAGTTCATATGACAACCTTTTCAATCAACGTGATTAAGACATAATAACAACTCTATCAAAGCAAAAAAGATTTTTTTTATCCAAATATCATTCATAAAAGAAAAACAATAAAAATAAATTAACAGAGTAATGGATTTTACCAAGGCTCAAACCACAATGTATTTAAATTAAGTACACAAAAGATAATACTAAAGGTTACAAGAATATAATAAACACACAATAAATAAATGCATAAGACGTCAAATTCTACCAACATAAATACAATTGAATGATAACTACTAAAATGAATTAAATCCTATTAACTTTAACATGGACAATTACTCAAATAACCCCATCAACTATGTCAAAATGCAAAACAAGATGTCATACTAGTGATCACAAATAGAACTCATATATTTATAGATATAGGTATGTATAGATAAATTCTGATAAACAAGATGTTTTTCAAACTATTTTAAACATTATCTAAATCTAGTAATTAAATTTTTTTTATTATTAGTCACCCACGTGTATCGCACGTGAACATTCCTAATTGGTAGAAATACATAAGATGCAACATAATGGTCACGATAAAATCCACAAGCCAAAACACTGACAAACCAAATGAAACACACGGCGGAAAAAATAAAACGAGAAGCCGAAAAACAAAGGTATTAGCCTCCAGTATCACCATGCAATTATACCACACGACAAACAAGATCTAGACATACCATACAAACCAGAAATCACATACAAACAATAATGGTAGCTTCTGATACTCGGATTTACTAATTTTATGATTTATTTTGGCTTTACACAGAAGAAAGAAAAACGAAAAGAAGACAAAGACTCATCCTCTTTGCCCGTGGCTATGAATTCACCAACCTATGCAGGGTACGGAAGATTTCAGAACAAAATGACAGAAATTCAAGCCAGAAAGTGAATATGAAATTTAAAAAAATATGTTGAAGTTTATACTAACTTGTTCTGGAGTAATATTTGGTCCACCAAGTATCATACATTCGACTACACTGGTAAGATATTCTCTACGTGCACCACAACCATTATCCGGCTCGAATAGGTGTGTTAGGCTAACACTCAACAAATGATTTGAACTGTCCTTGATTACCCCGAAAAAATCAAATACACATAATGTAAAACTAGAAAAATTGAAATATGCAGCAGCCAATGGATGATGCGAAAACGTGCCTTTTGACAGTATGTGAGAGTGAATATATATACAAGGAACTATCTATATCATCCCATTGTAGAGATTCCTACAAAACTGGAAACTGTATGAAGTTTGAAATGAGTTATGATACTGTGAGCTTTACCAGTTGTGAAATTATGCACATCTTAATGTAATCTAAGGATTATATTCATCATGAATTCCTTCCTCTTCAATAGCTTTTATACAACGAGCTACTTTAAGTCGATTATGACTATAATATCGGAGGAAAGAGCAAACTGTGTAGCAGAGCCATCAGCAAGAAGAATAAAACTCGCACGCTGAGACTGCTACTGTGAGATATAGAGTGAGCCCCCACCAGGTGCACTGATCCAGTAAGCTCATCCTTCAGTTTAATAGTGGAAGAGCCTGCCAAAAAACTCAGATGGAATAAGTAGACAGTACAAAAAATCAAATAACTAAAAAACATATCATTCCTAAGAATTTCGGTTTTGTAGCATATAAGATCAAAAAGTTGGATGAAATAAATATAAAGGAAAATTTAAATTTAAAATATAGTCACAAATGATATGAAGATCCTAATATCTAAAGTTCACGATCAAACCATAATTCTTAGTAGCAAAGTTTAGAGCTCTGTTGCAATTTAAACTTAAAACAACTAAAATAACAGAAAGTTCATCAAGCACGAACTATGCACGTATTATCAGTCGATACGTAAGTGACATAGAGCATTCACTAATGCCTAATGAGTGGTCTTTAAGAAAATAAGCCACCAGTATTCACCATTTTGGATTCATAAATTGAATATTACGATCGTTGCAAGATCAATTTATAACTTCGGGCCTGGTGCTATATTTTGCTACTCTGCTTTTAAAGCACTAACCAACAAATTATATCGATCCATATTCAATCAATGAAAAACAACAACAAAAATAAAATAAAAAATTCCCATATCAGTAGACAACTTCAAAGAACATCATTCATGCTAAATAGAGACCTGAAAATTATTTGTTGCATCCCAACAAAACATCAGGAAGGTAATCCGGTTGATGGAGGGATTTCAATGTTTAACTGTAAATTTTTTAGAAATTTTGCAAAGGATAGGAAAAGCTCCATACGAGCAACAATAGTTCAATCCCATACAACTCCAGCAGAGTAATGGTTGTCTCATGCGCTGTCTCAACATCATGGAGACCAGCTTTTAATTTTCCTCGTGCTTCAAAGTAATAGCTAATAAAAATACTTATGGGGCCAACGAGTAGTCAATCACTAGTGATTTTTCATGAAGAATATACATTCAGAGTTAATCATGCATATGCATGTACATAGGGACATTGGACCTGAAAAATAAGTACATGAACAAACGAAAAGATAACAGTGTGTCCATTGTATTTGTTCATTGTAGAGAAGGGAAATTGAAAAGGGGAACTTTGACCACTGCAGGAATCAAATCGAATCTATACTCCAAATATTTATGTCACTGGTATCCCTAGCTGCCCACTTAAATAGTCGGATGTTGCAGTCATTAGGGATCTCTCAGATTTACATTTCACAAAATACTTGTATTGCGTAGAAAAAAGATCGATATTTGATGTTTTATGAGTCCATTCCTTTAACATTTCATGTTGGCACCAGTGCAGTCCTTCACAAAAGAAGTAGCACCACCATTCTTAATAAATGGATGCTAAATCGTTTGAGGTTCATGGAGCAAAAACAAACGTTCAAAATGCCTCCACATTAGCAGTCAAACAACAAGAAAATATCTGCGATGTTTCAAGGCCTTGTTTCCTCTATAACTTGGTCATAAATGATCATACTTGCATTCATTCTGTGTAATTATCATCATGTAACATAATGTTACATAGCACTGCACAGAAATTAGGTGCACCCAAGAAAAATATGAAAATATACATCTGTCTGAATGAGCGATTCATAAGTATCGGATGGTTGTACCAAATCTGTATTCAGTTTTAGAGTGAATCAACTTTGTACCATCACTGCTACTAGGATCCAGCAGAAAAGAAAAGGTAAATTAACATTACGACAATTACGTTCAGTCATCAACTAAGCTTGGAGTGACCTGTAGCTCAGTCAAGAGTCCAAACCACAATCAACTAGGGATCAAGTGTACATACATGCATCAATACTTACAGTTATATTCAGTCCATCCAATCGCTTGATTTTCAAGATCATAAAGGATCAGCTTATTTGAGAGAACCAAGTCTGCCAACATTGAACAATAAGAAGTTCAAAAAATAAAATATAAAGTTAAACATCTCAACATCATGCCCTAGAATAAGTGATGAATAGATGATAAACTGACACTCAGTAACAATTGCTTCTTTTCAACTCTCCCAATGTAGAGGAATGTAGGCCCCAATTCAAATAATCCGGTATTAAGGATAATTAAGCAAAACCCCGATAACTTCAACATGTGTACATATTTATATATCGGAACAATACATCAAATATACCGATACATATACCAATATATATATATATATATTGGTGACAGGAAGGAAGAAAGGCAGAAAAGCAGAGCATGCTATTGGGAAAGGGGGTGAACAACTTAGGCACAAATTGCATCAGCATCCCTGTTAAAATTCGAAAAACGAAAAACTCCCTATGTAAATTTAATTGCATTTAAACCTTATAAAAATCAGGCACAACACTCTTTTCAAATGAAGTAATTGTGTTTTTAAAAAATGGAGGATAAATTAGCATATTAATATTTTTTAGGGGGTTTTATTTCTTTTAGACTTTACGCCGAGTGGGCTGGTACAATTAGCCCAACAACTTAGCTCAAGACAAGTCTTTGATTAATATGAATGCAGAAAATCATGCAAAGAGAATTACTATTTAATTCCATTAAAGTACTTGAACAATTTCAGATTCAACTTGAAAAATAGTCAAAATAAGCACCATACCTCCCAAAAGCGTAATATTACTTTTCTCACGACTGTTTTGCCAACCAATACAGGTCAAATCTTCCTGTCAGAAAATAAAATAAATTAAATTCATTTCCCGAGCCTAATAAAAATAGGTAACACAGAACAAAAGACTTGAACAAAGACATATGTCAAATGAAAGAAACAATAGAATGCTTTGAAATGTTTTGTTCTCAAATTCACTTCTGCCTTTGAAAGGAAGTGGTAAAACTGGCATTGCTTCAAAACTATCAACACTGATGCTGAAGTATTAAAAAAAAAGTAACTACTCCATTATATCATGTCTTCCAGGTTCCTAATTTTTCCTATAAAAGTTCTTCTCTGTGACCACTGAAGGGTTCACATTTTGTTGTACTCACAGTTAACCTAACATACAGAAAATTTATTAAAAGCTCAGCTACCACCACTACCAAGGCCCCGTTACATTAGTAATGTGATTAGAAAATGTTTGATTTCATTATCCTTTCACATCATCCCTTAACAAACTTGGAACAAAGCACTAAATGTAAGCTTTGGCCCTCAAGCTTATGCTAAGAAAAGGCAACCACCATTTGAGTCCTCGTCGTGATTTTACCTGTCTTCTGTCTGAATCAGCTCCTCTATCTTGCTGTCACATTTCCCAGAGGCAAGTACACAAGGAATTGGGAAATGAGGATATTAAGCTATGATCAATTACAAGTCTAAGTTCATTATTTTGGCAGCTTGATAATATGTATTTACCAAGCGTAAGACAGTCAAACGATAGGGCAATGTTTGTTTATCTTTCCAGGGAATATTTTCATTTCCCAGAAGTTAGAACAAAAATAAATCAATTATGCTAAAATTCTTTGTTTAAAGTACACGTAAAACTCAATTTTACATTTGCCGATACAATTATTATTTCAAATTCACCTTTTCATCACTCCCAAGCATGATTCTATCATTATAGTATATTATAATGCAGTAAATTATATTTTTAAATTTTGAAATAACTGCATTATATATTACAATCTAAACAACCCAATATAGACTTGTCGCAACATCCAGAATATAAAATGTGTTACTTTGACACAACCAAACATATTGTACATTTCTCAATTTAATTACCAGATACATTTCCAATCAACCATTTCCAGAAATAATGTAAGTATGATCAAACATACCTAGTATTTCAGGATTTGCAATATTTGTAACTCGTGATTTCGTAAACTAACATTGTCACTATCGTTGGTTTTTTTCGTTTTAAAAATCCATTTTGTTAAGCTAGATTGTAATGCATTAGTCTGACCAATCATCATCTGGCCCTTGAAAAATTAAATATGTGTCGCCACAAAATGCTGGCAAGCACCATGGCTGCTCATGCAAAGTAAACAAGGAGCTGCTTCTGCAGGGCACACCAAATATCAAATACTCTAAAGATGGCATAAGCGAAAGTTGAAAATTGGTCTAATTTTAATAGCAAACTATTAAAAGCAAGGAACGTCATGTACTAGACATAGCATTTGTCTTTCTCAACAGCACAAGAACTTCAGGAAAATAAATAATTTTTTTCCCGAATGTTAATAAAGATTTTAGAGCAGAAACAGATTGTGCAAAATAATTATGCTAAACCAGACATGGGTAACAGAATATACTTACAAAAGTAAATAGGTATTCATGAGGATAAACCTTCAGCAAAAGCGAATTTTCAAAGTGGAAAACGACAGGGGGAAAATCGTCATCAAGGCTGCAACAGACAGAGACGAGGTTATAAAGGTTTAGAAAACTTCTACGAAAAAACAGAAAATTCTGTACAAACGCGAGTCATAAAATGAGGCAGATTACTGAAATAACTAATGAACTCCTCAAGAATTAGACAACCAGGACGTCAAACAAGACTATTAAAACAACACAATTTTTAAAACTAAAACTATGAACCATCTTCCAGCAATAAAATCATAGTAAAATTTACTAATTCCAAATACATAAATGTCAAATAAACAGCAAAATCATAATATAGTACTGCAGGATATCTCATGCACAATAAATCATAAAGGCTAATATTGCCAAACAGAGAACAGAAAAATTATTGTTTCTCAAAAACTTTAGAATTCCAGAATTGAAAATAAAATCTTAGAATTTTGTCATTCAGAACATACAATATGACGAAGAGAGAGAGATAAATTATATTTGATACCCCATAAAACGAGATCAGCTCAATCTCGACAGCTTAGATAATGAAATGTTATCCGTCAATTGGCTTTCATCCGTTAATTGGCCCACTAACTAGATCACATCTAAAAGTCATCCTAGAGCTCACCTCGGACCCAATAAACAGGTTTCATCAGGTAATCATCTGGGAGCTCATACCCAAGCCCAAGCGGCCGACCTCCCAAATACTAGTTACTAGGGCGACTATGCAACTCATGGCCAACCTCCCCGCCGATGTCCCCACCACCTCCTAATATCTAGTATGAGGGCGACTAAGCAAGTTGTGGCCGAGGTCCCAACCGACCTAATTATACATTCTCATTAATCGAATAGGGTTTCATGTGCGGACCTCCCGAGCCTAGCTATAGGGAAGGCGAACGTGAGCTCACTACATGCTAACAGAGTTCGGTTACAAATGAACCCATAGTTAGATGTACAAATATCATGTCTAAGAAAGAGTATCACAAAGATTTGATCCAATCACATCTAAGATTATGATAATCTAAAGTCCAACAAAGAAAGAATTCGGCGAGATATAGAACCCTATCAAGACTATTAGTCATGAGAAAACTCTATTCATACGGTAACTCTTCTACTATTAATACTAGGTTCGATGGTGTTATTTATCCATTCACTCATATTGCTTACTTCCAGTTTTCTCTCTATTTTCCTGTTCTCTGATTTGAGCATTAGGACTACACCAGAAAAACCTCTTACCCCTTTCTAACGACCTTGCTTGTGTTTTCAGGCGACCATCAGATGAATCGAGCTGACCTCCCGAAACATATTCCCGACCCTTCGACAGGTATCATTATTTTATCAACATCAATTGACATCGTTTGTGGAAACATTTGAGCAAAGATGTAGATATAACTGGTAGAAACACAATATTGTGGAGTAGCGCCTAAAGGTCATCCACATATCTTCCATGGAAGCTCATCCTTATCATTGTAGTTGGAGGTTGTCTTCAGCTCCTCAGGCAGATATCGTCACCAACTCTTCTATAACAGGGCACACTTGGCTCATCAACAGGAGCTCTTCAGAGAGATAAGTTCATTCTCAACCACTTCTTTGGCTATAGGCCATCTCCCAGCACTTCAGCGAGGGCCAATCATCGACAAGCTCTTTAGCAAGCCGTCATCTACGACCAACTCTTATCCTAGAGGTCATCCGCTAGATCTCAGGTCATCAAGGGTCATGTTTTACGATGAAATGAATGAGGAAATACGAGCAGATGATCTGCAATTGGTAGAAGAGAAAAGATATATTGCAGGCTGGATGGATAACTCGGTCCTACAACCGGAGGGTCATGCATAAAAAAGGTACAAGAGGTGGAGGTCAGGAAGTTGGATCCAAAGTGGGAAGGCGCGTTCAAGGTATTGGAGAAGCTCAGCTCATGTGTATATTATCTAGCAGACCTAAGGGCAAGAAGCTGAAGAGTCCATGGGATTCATATCACCTTCGCAAATATTATGCTTAGTTTATCTCTCAATACTTTTATTTTAATTTTATCAGAGCATTGCACTTTGGTTTTTGGACAAGTTATTTTCTTGTTTCTATAATATTACATATTTTGTCTTGAATTGTTGCAACCTGGAATACTTAGGCTTTCACCTGACCTCAGCTCAGGAGCCCGATCACGTCAGGCTCACCTCGCCTCGGTTACGCCAGGCCATAAGGGTTTTCACTTGACCTCAGCTCAAGAGTCCTGATCACGTCAGGCTCATCTCATCTCGGTTACACCGGGCCATAAGGGTTTTCAACCGACCTCAGCTCAAAAACACTGGTCACGTCAGGCTCACCTTGCCTAGGTTACGTCGGGCCTTAACGGTTTTTACTCGAACTTAGCTCAGGAACCCTGATCACATCAGACTCACCTTGCCTCGGTTACGCCGGACCATAAGGGTTTTCACCCGACCTCAGCTCAGGAACCCTGATCAAGTTAGACTCGCCTCACCTCACCTCACCTCGCTTACGTCAGGCTAAAGAGTTTTCAACCGATCTCAACTCAGGAGTCCTGATCAGTTAGGCTCGTCTCGTCTCGCTTACGCCAAGCTCTGAGGGTTTTCACCCGACCTCAGCTCAAGAGCCATGAACAAGTCAAGCTCATTTCGCCTCGGTTATGTCTAGCTTTAAGGGACTTAGGGAAGGAATCCCGGGCTGAGCTTAAAACAAGTCCTCAATACTTAAGTCAAAATGAGTATAGCCCATCTCTCCGCAATAGGTGTATATGGCCGACCTCCCTCAAATTAGCCTTCACGAGGTTATTATTTATTGTGATAAACCAAACTCCCTGAGCTCAGCCGACCTCTCTCAGATTAGCCTTCACGAGGTCATTATTTATTGTGTTGGGCCGAGCTCCCCAAGCTCAGCCGACCTCTCTCAGATTAGCCTTCACAATGGTATTATTTATTGTGTTGGACCGAGCTCCACGAGCCTAACTGAACTCTCTCAGATTAACCTTCAAGAGGTTATAATTTATTAAATGTTGGACCGAGCTTCTTGGCTCGACCACTCACTCAAATTAGCCTTCACAAGGTTATTATTTATTGTGTTAAACAGAGCTCCCAAGCCCGGTCAACCTTTCTCAGATTAACCTTCAGGAGGTTATTATTTATTAAGTGTTGGACCGAGCCCCCCGTCTCGGCCGACATCTAGAATTTGCTTCATGAGGTTATTATTTATTGTGTTGGACCGAGCTCCTAGAGCCAGCGACCTCTCTCAGATTAACCTTCATGAGGTTGTTATTTGTTGTGTTGGACCGAGCTTCCCGAGCATGGCCGACCTCTCTCAGATTAACCTTCACGAGATTATTACTTATTGTGTTGGACAGAGATCCCCGAGCCCAGCCGATATCCCTCAGATTAACCTTCACGAGGTTATTATTTATTGTGTTGGACCGAATTCTCCGAGCCCGGCCGACCTCTGATGGTTCAACTATTTGGCCGAGTTCCCCGATCCCCGTTGACCTCTCTCAGATCAACCTTCATCAAGTTGATGGTTCAACTATTTGACCAAGCTCCCCAAGTCTGGCCTATCTCTCTCAGATCAACCTTCACGTAGCATGGATTCACATACCTCTTTTTACAACCAAGTAGCATAGAACACTTGTCAGCTTTTAAGTCAACCATGCCTAATATTGTTGTTGATGATGATATTTCCATTTCCTTTTCTCGCAAGCCTCATGTGCCACCATCACCTTTCTAGTTTTTGGCCTCCAATTCACTCATACCATTCAAACGAGAAAGATAATGCACTAAGCTGCAATATAAAATAGTGATTATCAAATTTAGCATAATTGATATGTGAATCCGGTAGTCCTCTTTTTTACAACCAAGTAGCATGGAACACTAGTTAGCCTTTTAAGTCAAAAGTGAAAGTTTTGATGGAGTAACAAGAAGTTTTTGTGGTGTAGTAGCATCTTCCAAGACGAATATCAATCAAACATTTCATCATGTGTCCAGGCTTGAAGCATACGATACTTTTGCAAAAAAAAGATTATCCACTAGTCTACCCAATGCCCCAAAGAATAATGACAAGATAAATCATCAATAAGATCAATTGGATCCTTCAAAATAATATTATTAGTTGATGAAAACGAAGAATCGCTAAACGAAGATTGTCCTACTGTCGTTTGAAAGATGACGAAAGAGCCTCGTATTCAGCAATTCCAAAGATTGCCAAAAGTAACTCGCAGACTTGTGTTTGATCCAGTTCTAATCCAATGGGTCATGCAAAATCCATGAAGGCAAAATCCATGAAGGCTAATGACTTTCTTTAGGAATGTTTTAACATCATACTTTAGAACATTGAACAATTGTCACATCTAGAATAGCAATGTACCATGACAAAGGTAAATTTTTTGCATCAAAGTATTATTTGCCATTATTCTCAAATCTTGTCCAGGCTCACAACACATGGACAATGCAATAGAAACCTAAGTTTCTTTCTTTCTTGCTCCAGTTAACAAATATGGCATTCAAGGAAAAGTATCATCACACAGATACTTATTTTATAATGTATAAAAAACATCTCAACTAAAAAGGGCTTAAGAAGCTTCTGTGGGTCTCTCTAATGTACCAAGTAGTTTCATGAGCATTCATGACCATGGGATTCTAGCCTTTCTTGCAATGAATTGTATGATTTCCTGATTACAGCAAGACTTTTTTATGTGAGAAATGATATTCTATTAATAATTTAAAAGATGTTAATTACAATCAATAGACCAGTGATCCACTGTCAACAAAAACTACCTAAGATCGTTGCTCTATCAATGATACACAAAAGTCCAATCTCTCAATACATCTGTGATTGACACATTAACTAATAGATAAGCTTTTCCAGCAAGAAATGAGAATTCAACACCACGAGTCAAAGATCCATTGCTTCATTATGAAAATGTTTTTGTTTGCTTAAGGATTTCAAATTGATCCACAAACAGTTTGAAACAATTTCCCAGTATGGCCACCCTAGCAGTAATAACCAAATAAATTTGCTGGCTTCAGAACTGTAATGATCATAACTAGCCAATAACATTAGAATCAGAAATCCCCATACCCATAGGTAGTATCATCAACCATCATAATGCCATGAGATCTACCAGACAGGACCACTAGAACAATACATAAGTGAACAAGGTGGAAATATCAGAAGACTGAAATCAAATTCAAACGGAGGATATTGCCAAAAAAAGCAAGTTAAATAAGATATTACCCCCAAGTCTACAAATAATCTCTAAATCATTAATGAGAAGTTATTGCAATAATAACGAACAGCCTCAGCTGAGATCAACTCATTCGAAAAGCATCAAAGAGGAGTCATACCTTCCTGAATGGTCAAAGCAAGTGTACTGGTCATGAAGTATTTGTAAGTTCAAATCCGGCTGCCAGGAGAGTATCTAATAAATATAATGCCCATAGAACGTTAAATTTCCAGCTCTCAACACAAAAAATTAATAAAGTCAATTAAAACAATTGTAAATGATACCTGTTTCACTAGTGGCACATAAATCTCCTGTGGAAGATATGCCAGTGTAGTACCACTATCAATAATTGCCCCTTTCTTATCATTAATCATATGGACATCAGTGGTAAGATTCAGAATATCAAGCCCTACTTGAATTGCTGTCATATTGACACTGTAATGGGGCCTGCAATTTTAATGAAAAAAGATAAGGGTTCAAGGGCTTGAGGTTGAAATTAATATAGGTAAAGCAATTATACAAAATACCAATTTTGAAATATCTATTTGTGGGAAACCGGAAGAACAAAGTAGAAAGGAAACTGAATCTATGGAGTAGTTTCTCTCGCATGCACTGAGCATGAGCTGTACTTGATCTTTCAGCGATAAACTTGTCTTTTTCTCTAAAAGTACCACGTGGTTCAAAGGTTTTTAACTAGCACAATGATCCTCTGCTAAAATTTGAGATATTTCCCTCACAATCCAGCAGATGCTACCTGCTTATTTTAATTGCATACGTAGAACTTTTCATCTCATTTAGCTTACAGCTATGGGGAAAACCATAAAGACAGTCAAGAACTCTGCGGCATCTCTTATGAATCAACATGAGGAAGAAAAATAACTCAATTTATCAATCACAAGATGTTCATGCATCATATTGAAACTTCAAGAAGATTAAAGTAAAACATACTTCTAAATTTTAAACTCAATCAAATAAAAGAAATGATCATTTGTCAAACTACGCTGACTCCATAGCCTTATAGGCATTCTGCAAGGTATTGGCGGATAAGAGACAAATATCTAGTTTCTCTTTGATAAAGAAAAATTCAGGTAAAGACAAGAATCAGCATTCTAACCGAATGAAAATAATGTGATTCAAGACAAATAGCAAAGTGGCACATTAGAATTTGAAGATCTGGCTTACTGGTTTGGCACCAGAGGTGTTGTATTCACTTGTGGTTGAACAACATGGCCAATGGCAAAGATGCCTCCACCATTCACGCCATCTAAACAATGTGCAAACATCTTTTTTACTCTTCTGGATGCAGCTAGCTGTGAAATCATTGAGGAATTGGACTTTCCAAAACCCAATATCCCATCAAGTGCATCATCTGAAGATCCTAGATCCCCAGATTGTCTAGCACCACATCTGCCCAAAAACATTGCACTTAATGATAGGCTAAAGAAAATTAGTACTCACCAATTAGAATTTCCAAAACTTTTACTAGACAAAAATGAAAAGAACTCAAATCTTATGTTAATAGCTCAAATTACATAAATAATGTGAGAATTTTAGAGGTTAAATGATCCGTTATGGATATTTTGTTGAAGACCGAGAATAATAAGTTTGGCCAACAAGATGCTGGCCAAAAATGTTAAGAAAAGACTTAATTAGAACTATCAACGTTGATTCAAAATAGTGTATCCTAAGGAAAAGGTCAGCAAAAAACCATAGACGGATTGTATGAGAGAAGATAGGGGGCCGCTTCTGGTTCAATATATGAAAAGGTTATTGAGATACGTAATAAAACCCGGAACAATATTTGAACTCTCAGATATCTAGCAGCCTTACAAGTTCAAATTTGGCACCTTTAAAGCAATCTTGACTTTGCATGTGCTTGTACTAATAATGTACAATTGCGGGCAACATTGAGTTAAAGTAAGTGGGACATAGTATACCAAAGTTTAAGCTCTCCAGCAGTAAAGTCAACAGAAAATTGAGTGTGTTACGAAATTTAAACTGTCTATTGAAAAATAATGTGCAAATGCCAATCTGCATCGCAATATCGTGAAACTTGATTCGAATGATAAATTTCTACCTTTTCCAATTCAAAATAGATGCTTCATGGAAAAACAAACATTTGCTAATAATTTCAAGTTGTCGAACCAACTAGGCCGCTTGGATAAGCTTGTGTCTCTTTGCTTCGCAGGAGTCATTTGTTTTCTGGACAGATTCGTGGTTGTTTTAAATCATTTTGCCTCCGCAGGTTAAACTTGACCAACCTATATATCATTTTTTTTATTTCTAAAGGTCGGGTATGGCACGTACACCGTCGTCTGGAGGTTTGTTATCACAATAGATTATTTATATAGCAAAAATTTGCAAGGTTTCATACTATTATGACTCTGGACTATATACAAACATGATTTGTAACCAAGAAATCTGTTTGATATTAGCTAACCCACATGATATGTGTGCAAAAAATAGCAAAAGTTAGTCTTTTGCATAAAATATACCTCAGAAGCACTTAAAATAATAAAGAAGGAAATAAAATTAACATACCCAAAAATAACACTCCCATTTGCTGACGTTGTTTGTAGATCGCCAGAGACTCGATCATAAATGACAACATCCTCTACAAAGTATCCCATACTATAACTTCCGTCTCCATAAACCTCGGTATAGAAACATGACGCATTTTTAGTGCAACCAGAGAAGGAACCTCCTCCTATCTCTTTACAAAAATCATTATCACATGATACCAGTTTCCCAGTCGAAGAGCCATTGGGATTGTAAAGGGTAAGTTCTATCTGCCAAAATATAAAAACTTCATAAACATAAGATGAGAAAGCCAAAGGATACGCCAATTTTTCTAGCATTCTAAACCTCGTCCAAAAGACAAAAGATGTAAGCAACAAAAATTATGAAGATCATACGCCATGGTAGCCTCTTCGGGGGCACTCGTGGCACTGAATGCAATTAACCCATGTTATATCACTTCCAGTATCAACTTGAACATAATAATCCTTTGAAGGCGTTCCTATCCCTATTTTAGCGTAGTAAAGCCTGTATGATCAAACCCAACACAATAGTAAGAGAAATGCAAATGTGATGAAACAGATAAATCAGCTCACGAGTTTGGTACAATACATTTTCTTATCATTAAGAATGAACAAACAGGTGTAAGGTTCAATTCATGCATTCTAAATCATATCTAGAGCTCTATTGTATAGTCAAGTTAGCAGTAAAAAGATGAAAAAAATGGATAACCACACACGACTATGCAAGGTTGCGCCTTTTCAGTGTGTCTACCATAGCAGTAAGTCCTTTGTGTAAACTGGATGAAAGATAAACTGACACAAACATAAGCCAATAAGACACTTTGTTTTACTTTTTTAACAAAACTCGCTTGTGCCTAGGTGGTGCTTTGGCACAGTTCCTTGCCAGTGAATAGATTAAAAATTTAAAAATGACAAACTATACAACAGACAAATAGGCCAAAGCCACCAAAAGAAATAAAGAAGACCTTACAATAGCGCGTAACTATTATGTAATTAGTCTAGTTGGTACATGCACAGATGTCAACTTTTTACTAAATGATCCCTAACAGAATTCACATAAAGATCAATGGAGCACTAGATTTTTCAGAAGATAAATAAATTATTTTCCGCAACCATCCTGTATTTTTGATGAGGCTAAATATAGAAAAAAATTGTGACTTGGCATTCGCCAATTAGTGCATTTATTTTTTAGACTTTCAATCCACTGTTTAATGCAACACTGTACCCCAGCACGCACAACATAATTCATCCATACCTTATTTGTTTCCAATTGTTTTCGCTAGTTATTAATGCAACGCAACTCATATGTTATTTCCGCCCCAAGATTTGGCATCTCTTGAAGGTTCTAGAATTATGAAAATGAAATCTGGTCGTTGAATTTCTAGTGAAAAAATTATTCAACCACTACATTACAGTCCTTGATTTGATAATTATGTGTTTATTCCAACGTTAATCCATCCAAATACTGCTATTTAATTTCAAAAGAAGAAATCATCACTGATTCGATAGAAGAGAAACACCTAACTCCTTATACAGCATGCCTTCACAATTCACAATCATAAAGTCATAAAGTTTTCAGACAACAATACGAAAACCGAGCATAGTCAGAACTCAGACGACCAACAAAATAAAGAAAAATTGGCAAGATTGCTAAACAACTCCGTTGTGGACCTAATATTGAAATAACCATCACCGTAAAAGATTCTTTATCTAATAATTGATTCATTAAATTCATTAAACAAGAATGAATTTAGTTGTATATGCATTCACAATGAATTAGCTAATTTAGTTGTCTAATGCATTCACAATGATTCGCTAATCATTAGCGCTGACTGAAACTATGAGCACTTTAAGCGAGATTGATTTGGTCTCCTAATATTTGAAAGTAACTATAAACCCTGTCAGAAAATAATTGGTACAGAACGCACTCTAATTTTGAGCATGTTGCTAAAAACCTCTAATCTCAAATTTTGGGTGTGCATGCATATTTTTGCGTCTCTTTCCTTTATTAATTTTAACTCTTTTTACTCGCTTCTAACGACAAACAAACCTCAACAGCTCATTCAAATTGAAGGTTTTTTTTCATAATTATACATATAACCAAAGATGATCTATT
This sequence comes from Primulina eburnea, assembly GCF_022965805.1. Taxonomy (NCBI): domain Eukaryota; kingdom Viridiplantae; phylum Streptophyta; class Magnoliopsida; order Lamiales; family Gesneriaceae; genus Primulina; species Primulina eburnea. Next base: position 47,823,537 of record NC_133103.1, on the reverse strand, counting down.
AACTTGTTACATTTTAATTTTTTCTTTTCCACATACTATATTAAACAAAGAATAATAAAGGAACATTCAATTTTAATATGATAAATAGGTGCATTTGAGTCATTATGAGAGCAAGTAAAGAATGTAGAAAAACATAGAAGGGCTCCAAAAATGCAAATGCATGAACATCATTTGAGTATAGGGGGTTTAAGTAAAATATTTATTGTATGGGCCTTGTACCTATTTATTCCTCAAAGTTTTAACTTCTCAGTTACTTTCAATATTATCGGGAAATACATCTACCTAAAATAACAAATTCCTAAAACCAAAAATCAGAAAGAAAAAAAAAATTAAACCGCAAAAATCTGCATACTTTTGAATGTTAGCATTCTCAAAGAACATTGTATCCTATATATCCACCATATCTTAAGCACAATCAATCTAGCATAAAAATTACGACTTTTTGTACAAGCACCATGATATATCAATCACTACCTGCAGGATAAACATTCGCCCATAGATTTAAGTATATGATCCCTCGGTTGAATACTTACTTGTTCAAACAAATAATTGTTTGTTTTAGAAACTAAGATTAATAAGAAAGGTGTACACCACCATTGTTGATCATCGCACAACCAATATGTTTAAGCACGTAGAATCAACAAATTATTCATTCAAGCTAATATTTGGCACAGCATCAAAAGCGTCATTTCGTGATAGCATTTTATATGATCACAGAAGAGATATATTCACTACTACATGTAATCAAACAAAATATCACAATTACTGGTTTATCCAAACATTAATGCATATCCCCGGCATCTGTAGAAATTCGGAAATGACAACTCTACAAAACCACCAGTCCGATCATCCAAAGGAACACCCAAAACTACGCCGGATTTCCTAATCATCGATTCGTTCTACCACAATCCGTACCGAAAACACCAAAAACAGCAAAGAAAAGCAAAAAACAGCATACCCAATGGAGTCGGGACGGCCGGTTCCTCCAAGCGGAATATCAACGCCGGCTAGAATTGCGAGGTGGCGAACGACGTCGTGTGCTCTTAGGGCACTGAGGCTCCGATCAGAGCCGGGAAATTTGTAAGTCACTTCAATCACCCCCACTCCACCGCCACCAACGCCGCCTCCGTATGCAGACGCGAGGAAATCGACGACTGCCAGAAAGAGAAGTATCGAGTGGAGGCGCGAATCCATTTTCCGGCGCTGATGAATGCTGATTGGCGCTATTTAATCAAATTCCTAATGAAAATTGTAATTATTTATTATTTGATCGGTGATTAAAATAGTAATCCATTTTCCACTTCTAACAAAGAAAAGTCGTCTTATACTTATAATTGGTCTAATTAAGTATACTTCTTTTATATAAAATATAATTGGCCTAATTAGGTATCATTTTTATATATAAAATATTAATAATAACATCTCTCGCATCTTATTCGGAAAACAAATCAACTCTAGTATTCATAAGTTTTAACAAAAAATAATATTTTTTTAAAAAAATATAATACTTTTTCAAAAATGATTCAAATAAATATTTGTATCACAAAATTAAAACGTGATATCATCTCATATAAATTTTTGTGTATGTGTGAAGATTGGGTGTAAAGATTGACTATTTATAGGGATGTAATCGAGTCGAGCCGACCGAACTCTTGAATGTTTGAGTTTGGTTTGTTTATAATCGAACCGAACTCGAGCTTTATTTAACGAATATATACATAGCTCACGAGCTTATTCAAACTTTTATCGAGCCTAAACAAACTTAATAAATATGAATTATACATTTAAATTTTCATTAAATTAATTAAAAAATAATTATATATTTAAAGAAAAATATATTATTCTTATTAAAATTTGTAAATTTATTATAATAAATAAATTTAATAAATTTTTCTATATATTTCATAAATAATATACAAAATCAATAAATAAAATATCAAAACTATTATTTTTTCATCTAAAAGATTACTCATGAACTTACCAACGAACATATTCACGTGCTAACGAGCCGAATAATGTAAAACTTGATTTTGATTTGTTAATCTTAACGAGCCTCATCAAACGAGCTTTTATCGAATCGAGCTTCGAATAGCTCACAAACGATTTGGTTCATTTTCATCCACGTCTATTTAAAATTAAAGTAGTCTATACACACTTCACGAAAATTATTTATTAGACAACTCTTACAACAAGACTTAAACATAAGTAAATAATAAACACCACTTGGGCACCTCACTTCATAGCATCAAGCTATAAATCAGGAGCTAAATATCAAATACATTACACACACTAAATTTCTTCAACATCAAGAGATAAATGATTCAATCAAGTTTGACATGGGGAACATGACGAACTTTATAGGAATCTCCTTCATCACCATCCACAGCTCGGAGCCGATCCTTGAACTCCTCCGGCATCATACGAAGGTTCACCTTTTGGAGTGTTGTGACGAATCTCAGTCCATCAGGAAGCATTTGCAGGTTTTCAGCATAAGCAACAACCAATCGATTGAGCTTTGGCATTGCTCCTTCATCAATCCTCCATTTTTGCAAATTCGGGTAAACCCCACAGCTTTAGATACAAAAGCTGAGGAAAGCCTTTGGCTGAACACACCATTTCCTCTCCCACGTAGGAGGAATCATACAATGTCAGACTACTTAACTTTGGTAGCTTTTCGAGTGTTGCCATGGGATCTTCCTCGAGTGCTGAAGCCTTGAATGAGATTTTAGAAATGCTTGAAGAGAAATGGTAGTGTTCTGGAAGCTTAGCTATATAGCCCCGTAGAGATAACTTGTACAGCCGGTGGCAATCCAGCAGCGTTCTCAACAGACTTAACTCTGAGTCTGAACAAAACTGTGAACAGGAAATAGAAAGTGAAGTCCGTTTAAGATTATTCTGAGTGAAGCTTATGTATTTGATAATGTTAGGAAGGTCATCAAGTTCATCCTTTATTGAAGCTCTTAGTTTCCGAAGATTAGTCAATTTGTCAAGATCTTTTACATCACACAAGCTGGTGGTGAAGTTCACTAGCATCTCAAGTTCATTCAATCCTTCCAATCTCAACTTTGCACCATCTCGAGTACGAAAGGTACCCGGGAGATATAAATGTTGTAGTCTTTCCAGTTTCCAGAGGATGTTCGGGATTTCCAGCGTAGTATCAACTTCCAAATTAAGTGTCTGCAAGAAAATTAACTTTTCCAACGACGATGGCAACTTCTTGAACATAGAATAGCTCAAATTCAAGTACCTCAGGTGTATCAAATCTCCAATACTTTTAGGCAACTCGTCAACATTGTGAAATCCTTGAAGTTCCAGAACTCTGAGAAATTTGAAGCTTCCGAGGTGGGATTTCATTTCATCTCGTAAGAACTCTTTGCTACAATCATGGGCGTAAAAGAATGCCGACCTTAATTGACGATTTTCGCACCAAGAAACCGGATTATGCTTACCATTTGGATTGAAATACACAGAAACTCTTCGTGTTTCACAACCAGATGAATATGATTCCAGTGGTTTCTTATCGCGTCTGAAATCGACGATCTTTGCGAAGTTTTCATCTTTTGCTTTAGATATACAAAGATCCCGCATAAGATCATGAAGACGACAATTCTTGAACCCGCCAGCCGTTTCCTTCACGCTGACTTGCACCATACACCTTTGAGCCAGTTCAGCTAAGTACCGTTCAGCAACATCCATCATTGTTTCTTCTTCGGCCCTCTCCGCTGGTGATATAATACCTTCGGCCAGCCATAATTGGTATAACTTCTCAGCTTCTATCTCGAAATCCTCGGGGAAATTTGCCAAGTAAAGAAAGCATTGCTTGAATGGGTAAGGCAAGTCGTGGTAACTGAAGCCTAAAACCTCCGAGACGGCTTTTTGTTGTCCGTGACTTTTGCCCCTAGCCAAATACCAGTTGATATTCTCAGTATACCATTTGCCAGTCTCTTGACGTATGCTTCATAATGAGAAGTCCACCTGAGTACAAGAATAGCTAAAGGCAAACCACAACACTTCCCCACCATCTCCTTCCCTAATGTCTCCATGTCTGGATCCGTTCTAAATCCTGAAAAATGAGAAGAAACAAATCATGGTCTCATCCATAGTAATGGTCTCATCCATAGTATTTTCTCATGGAATAATAGGTAATCGGGTTTTGCAGCAACCAAAAAGTAGCTAATTGGTTTTATTGCAGTAACAGAAACAAATTCTAAGACATTATCTGAAAACGGTGTCAGCAAAAGCATAATAACTTTTCCACTAAGCTTGAATATCTTTCAAGTATGTCTCTTTGTCAAACACTCTGTTAAAGAATAAGTGATATGTATAGCTTCTAAAGGATAGAATCAAGTTATTATGTTAATAATGCCTGACCAAGACTGAAGTAGTTCTTCTGCCGTAGATACAGGTGTTAAACCAGATAAAAAAGGAACATTATGCATTACAAGAGCACCTCCAAGTAGGACCACTGAATGGAAACTATAACAGTCAGTATTCTGCAACTATGGCCTAACATGTAAGAGGAAACTAAGCTAGCTTAAGCCTACGAAATATTCCAGCAAATCAATTAAAGCAACCAAGACTGACTTAAACCACAAGGTTGCTACAACAAGCATCAAAGTTAAATCTTTAGAACAAAGACCTGCAACCTGAGCAGCATTTTCAAAGGTATGAAACACACCAAATAGTGCACCCAAATTATAAACTCACCATCAGCATCATCTTGCCTTCTAGGAAACACTTTCCTGGAAAGCAACTCCCAACTTTCATCCAAGGTTAAAAATCTAGGTTCATGCAAATAACCACTGGACAGACATAAGTAGCAACATCTCTAATGCGAGATGTGAGAAGTATTTTGCTACCGGCACCCACTCTCGAGTTCGGAAAGGCGGGTTTCAAGCTGTCCCAAGCTTGGCTGGACCAAATGTCATCAAGTACCACTAAACATCTCTTCTTCATCTGCACATCATGTAGCTGCCTCACTAGCTCCTCATCCCTCATACCAAGAATCTCATTTCTCTTCTCAGGCACAAGTTTTATCAATAATCCCTGCAAAATATCCTTCTTATCCCACTGCTGAGATACACAAACCCAAGAAAATCCATCGAAATGCCGCCTCACAATCCTATGATTATACAACTTCCTAGCTATTGTTGTTTTCCCCAAACCCCCCATCCCATAAATAGATACCACTCCATCTTTTTCCTCATCGATCAAATGAGCAACCAACACATTTATATCTTCCTCTAACCCCACAAAATCTTCTTCCACTACATGTGAATAAGCCCTCCTAAATTCATCATTTCTTGCATTTCTAACACCAAACCCGTCTCCCCGATCACCCATGGACTGTATCCCAAAAGTATGCAAACTCTCTCTTAGACCGACAATCTTGCTCTTAATATCAGCAATCTTGTATCCAACCATGTGAGTGGTAACAAATTCCTTGAAGAAAAAACTCATTTTCTTGAAAACATTGAATCTCGACTTTCTTGAGTAATTTCGTGACGCAATCTTAGAGGCAAAGAAAATAAGAACGTTGTCTTCAATATCGTAAGCAGCTTCCCGAACTTCAGCGACCCAGTTGCGGACTCGCTCGTCGGTTTCTTGCTTCGTATCCGCATCTTTCAAGAAAGATCGCATGCGCTGCAGCTCTAACTGGATCTCCTCGACCTGAGACCTCACTCCGTAGTAGAACTTCACTTCTTGTACGAGGAGACTGCGGATTGTTTCGAGGGTAATGGAAACTACAGGCTCCGCCATTTGGAGCTCGGCGCAGCCGCGACGGGGAAAAGTATGACTTCGTTCGTTGAATACAAATCCTTATATGAAAAGATTATGGTACGGGATGAGAAAATTGCAGCCGGCCCCTTGAGCTATTGAATTTTATAAAAACCTCTGTTTAGTCTTGAAAATATAAAAAAAAGCCCATAGATGTTAAAATATATATAAAAAAAAAAGCCCAAATTTTTAAAAATAATTGTATTTTAAGCAAATCATATTTGGTAATTTGCTTAAAATGACACTAACTCTTTATTAACAATACATATGAATTGACAATTGTGTGCAAATGACTTGTGGCTAAACGAATACATGGTATGGTATGAGTCAACCACATGTTTGGTAAATTAGACGAGAACAGGGGGTATTATGCAATTTAAATCCAACAATTCCAAGGACTTTAATTTCACGTGAAACTGAGAGAGACTTGATTTATCTTTTATTTTGGCTCGAGTTCGACTTTCTCTCTTTTCTATATATAGGATATAAAAAAAATAAAAATTTGTGAAAGATGATTTCATGGGTCGTTTTTTGTGAGACGGATTTCTTACTTGGACCATCCATGAAAAAATATTACTTTTTATGTTAAGAGTATTATTTTTTATTGTGAATATCGGTATGATTGACCCGTCTCACATATAAATATTCGTAAAACCGTATCACAAAATACATTCTCACAAGAGACATACTCATTAAAAAAACACTTGAATATACATGAAAATAGTTGCCAAATTACAAATCTCCCCTTCATCTACCAAACACATTCAAATAATTGGTAGGAACCACATGGAAAACAAGAAGATGTTATGTCAGATTCTTAATAAATAGATGTACCTTGTAATATTGGAATTTGCGTAAGAACAAAAAACTAAGGGAGAATTGTGGATCAGTCCCCAAACCAAATTACTTTTCCTTTCAACTCCCTGGAGAGAGAAGCTTTGTTTTTAAATACCAAAAATACCCATAGACACCCTTATTCTTATTAAAAATTTATTGATCTTCCGCGCTTCAGAAATGGTATCAGTGCATGGTTAATTTATTTCAAACACAAAAATTTTATTATTACTAGTAACTAAATGTATGAGAAGGAGAATTTCGAAAAAATTATGAATCCGAACTTTAGTTCGAGAAGAATAATTTACAAGAACTATTCCAATATTTTGGAATATACACAAGTTTATCTAACTATTGTTAGATATCAGAAACATGAGAACAAAGGTATGTTCCAATGGTGACCACCAAGTTATGGTATAGATATGATGGAAACATCAGACATATGACGGTATATGTCATATATCAAGAAATGAAAGGATTTAGGTATCTCCGAAATCATTTCAATCTCTATTCCAGAAACATTAGTTTCCGAATAGAGCTATTCAGATGTTCTATAAAGCATCTGAAACAACTCATTGAATCAGGAAATTTATCTCCTGATGAAAGACAGCAGTGTTTGCAAAACCTTGCATACACAAAAGGTAGACTCTTACAGGCCGAAAAGACCAGATCTTCAATGATCTGTTAAATATGCCAGGGACTACCATCCAGTTCGAAATTGAACTTATTTCCCTGGAAATAATTCAATTAGAACAAGAATTACAGCGAAGTACATGCTTCACTGAACTCAGAACGAAAGGTATGCGTTTACAAGGTCTAAAGAACCGTAAAAACATACTTCAAAATCTACTCAGAAGAAATTCTTCAGAGAACAACGGATCTGTATAGACAGAAGATCTACGAAGGGAAGCAACAGCACCCTCAGGTAAAAATTTATGATTCAGAATAATAAATTTCTGGAAATAGTACCAGACTCCTCTAAGCTCTCTCTGGATCTTAGAGAAATACAGAAAACGGTACAAAATTATGGCAATGTGCTATATTATGTACCTCAAAGGGTTGAAAAGGTCCTAGAGAAACAAGAAGAAATTCTTGAGATCTTAAAGGATATTCAAACAAGGATACAGAAACTAGAACAACAACCAAGTTCTAGTAGAAGAACTTCAGGAGGTTGGTTACCACCATCCTTTGGTACCGAACCTTTGTTACATCAACAAGGGAAGGCCAGAGTGGTGTCAAAACCTTTAACTGAAGAAGAAAAGATGATCAATCTAATCAAGTCTGTCTCAGAAAAGAAATTGATCTGATGACAACTCTAGAAAGGATTGGTTTGGAGGATCTACAAGAGCTTGCGGAATCTTTCGCAAATCTCAAAGTAGTAGATCTAAAGATGAATACAGCAGTAGGTGAAACACCACCTGCAATAACCTGGTCATCTTCTCAGGAACCACCAAGGGAAAGTATGGGATCTCATAATGTAAATATGAGAGAATCTCAGACTGATTTCCATACTGGTGGAGGATCACACCCAGCGGGAACAAGGGCAAGGAGAACTCAAATTCCTTTGCACCAAACACCCTATGGAAAAACTGTTTTAGATCCTATACATCCTTACGGGGTTATGCTTAACCTTGATGTATTGGACTTCAAAAACAGAGAAGATCTCATAGACGATTGGACATCTGCTATGAGGATTGCAGCAGGAACACTTGATCTCAACAAAGAAGGATTCATTAAACTTTTGGAAATGAGTCTTATGGGATCAGTAAAAATTGCTTGGGACATGACTTCAGCAGACATGAAAGAGTCAGTCCTAGTTGGGGAATCTCTTAGTGAGATCGCTGGAAAAATGGCTACCCTATTCAAAGCACACTTTATAGGGGTAGACTATTTCAACAGTCAAGATACAGAGAAGAAGAAAAAATATACTCAAGCTCTGTATAGTCTTGAATTACATGATATATGTTTGGTAGATGAATACATTATGTTATTCACCAAATATAGATGGAATTCAGGAGTCGAAGAAGATATAGCTATGCAGCTTTTCTTCGCAAAAATGCCAAGTCCTTGGAGAGAAATGCTCATAAGGGAATACGTACCTGGTAATCCAGATACATTGGCAAGAAGAGCCTCTTTCCTCAAAGGAAAATTGGCAGAATGGTGTCACATGGCAGCATTACAAAAGAATTACAAACGACTAAGGGGTATCAACAAAAGGACTCCTTTGTGTTGTAAGGAAAATGATCTTCCAACAATTATTGGAAGTAAACCACAGAAGCATAAAAGGAAAAGTTTTAGGACTCATCCTTATGCACAAAGTAGAAGAAGTTCTTGGAAACCAAGAACCATATGGTCTAGACAGAAAGCCAGATCTTATAAATCTGGACAAAGAAGCGGACCATCAAGAAGTAGAATATCATCCCAGACATCGAGTTCATCTCGAAGCACAGGAAGAACACCTACAAAGAAAACTTTCAGAAGAGCTCATACTAGAGCCAATGAAAGTTTCAAGGATTGTAATTGCTGGACATGTGGAGCAAGAGGTCATATCTCGACCAACTGTCCAGAAAATGAGAAAAGAGGTATTAAACGCTTCGATCCTACTCCGGATATAGAAGATGCAGTTTATTACCAAGATCTCATTCAAGTATACCGATTTGAGGACATTGCCTCAGATGAGAGTATATATGAAGAAGAAGAAGTCTTAAGTCAGGAAGAATCTGATGGAACAGAATCGGAATCTGACTGAAGACGAGGTGTTTCGACACGAAACACATGAAGATCTGTCTGGGTTTTTTAGCCAGACAACAATATCTCATAACATGGTTCAAAGAATCATGAGAGAAAATCCAAGTCTACAGAGATACCAAGGTTTCTCTGCAGGACAGGTAGAAATGTTCTTAGGAAGTCTTGGCCTAAGAAACAGAAAGCATCACCTAATCTATAAAGTTTCTAGAAGGGAAATGGCAATCCCGATGGAACTTACAGGAAATAGAATGGAGATGCAGTTAATTCCTTCCGAAGAAATTAAGGAGGAATTACAAAAACTCAAGATAGAAGTAGCAAGGACTATGTCCTGGATTCATATCGGAGCAATCCAAATTATGATAAAGGCTACTTTCAAAGAAGGAATAGATTCACCTATCGATATTGCTATTTGCGATAAAAGAATGGGGAATCTACAAGATTCAGTACTGGGAACAATCTCAGGAAACCTCTGTGCAGGAAAAATTGTAGGGGTAATCTATCCAAGGATAGCCTACAACCTGGCAGATCGAGATTTCAGCCGAGCCTTGACACTACATCAGAACTTCAAGGAAAAAAGGCTGATGAAAGAAGGTAATAGGCCATATTCTATTACCTATCAAATTTCATATGCTCTATCTAATACACATAATTCTGAATTGTTTATTAGAAACGAGTTTATAGAAATCCCTGAAATATTCGGAAAAGTTGCTCAGGCAATTTATCCAGAAAGAGTTGAGTTTCCTTTAATACAGGAAACAGATATCCAGATCCAAGACAAACCGATTCTACAGAGGAATCAAAGTCTTAGATTGGAATCAAGAAGACTATCTTTTCAAGGAGATAGAATTACAAGTTATAGATGGGATAAAAGGCCTGTCATAGAAACCCAACAGGAGCTGAAAAGTTTTTCTACAATAGGAAAACTTAGATGCCCAGAAGGGTGGAAGGAAGTAGAAATAGTATTTGACATTACAAAGCAAAGGAATCAATTTCCTTGTAATTCAATATACTATTTGGAACAACCGATGATAGGAACTTACCAAGGACTGATTAATATCGGAGAATTGGAGGTTCATATTCAAGGAATTTCAGGAAAAGAATCAGATCGACTGATTCTTGGACTAGAGTTTCTCGAGGAACATAAACCTTGGAAACGTCTAGAGTATGGAATGGAGTTTATGGCAGATGATAAAATGTGGAAAATCCAATGACCACAAGTCCATTCTCCATATACATTCCAGTAGGAATGTTGTATGAACAATATAAGGCAGAATACTTTGCTGCATATATTGATTCAGGTGCTGGAATATGTACAGCAAAACGAGGAGTTTTTCCAAATAATTTGGAAGAAGAGTTACCCAAGATTGCTGGAAGAGATTTTTCCAGAAGAATCTTAATCTTATGTAAAGGAATTAAGATGACTGAAATCATGATTGACGGTGCTGGACAAACACCTTGGTACAAGGTAAAGACACCACCAATTTATTTTCATGATACAGGAGCTGACATATTGTTAGGAAATAATTTCCTACAAATGTTCAAGTCCTATACACAAGAAAATGAGACTAGAAGATTAGTGTTCACAACACCATGTGCTCACAAAATCATAGTTCAGAGACTTAGGGAGGCATTTTACAGAAAATTGTCAATCCAGTTTCGCAGCAAGCGTGGTGATTCAGGAAAACTTCTGAACCCAAAAATGAAGGATTCAAGACGGTTTGGAGAAACAATGCTCCAGTTAAGAGCAGATAAGGAACTCCAACCAGAAGATATAGAATGTCTTAAGATAACTCTACATACAAATGAAGTAGAGTTTGAATCTAAGGTATCACTGGAAGATGTCAAGAAAAGGATCAAAGAAAATTACAATGAAGATCCCTTGGCATGGTGGGACAGAAATCAACTCAGAGCTTGCCTTAAGATTAAGGAAGGCAAAGAGTATGAATTTGTCCGTTGTAAACCCATCCCAATGAACATCATTGATCAGAGGGATATGCAGATTATAATCAAGGAACATTTGGACCTTGGATTAATCAAAGCAGGTATGTCACCATATAGCAGTCCAGGTTTTCTGGTAAGAAATCATGGTGAGATTAAACGAGGAAAACCCAGATTGGTTATTAATTATCAAGAAATTAATAAGATTCTGGAGTTTGATGGGTATTTTATACCTAGTAGAGAACACTTGATTAGTTGCATTCGCAATGCCAAGATATTCTCTAAATTTGATTGCAAGTCTGGATTCTATCAAATACGGATGCAGGAAGAAAGCAAGAAATTCACAGCTTTCTCCACACCTCAAGGACATTATATTTGGGAAGTATTACCAATGGGATTGGCTAACTCACCCCAAATATTTCAAAGAAAGATGGATAATCTTTTCAAAGATTATTTCAAGTTTATGTTCGTTTACATCGACGATGTTTTAATAGCATCCAAAGATATGAATGAACATGTTAAACATTTGGAGATTTTCTCTAATGTTTGCAAGAAAGAAGGACTGGTTTTATCTGAAAAGAAAGCAGTCATTGCTACAAGAAAGATTGAATTCCTCGGAATTGAAATCGATGAGTCAGGAATAATTCTGCAAGAACACATAGTAGAAAAAGTGCAGAATTTTCCAGAAAATCTCAAAGACAAGAAGCAACTTCAAAGTTTTTTAGGGGTTGTTAATTTTGCTGGGATTTTTATTAAAAACCTAGCAAAACACAGGAGGGTGTTCAGTCCATTATTGAAAAAGGATGCTAGATTTATATGGACAGACGAACACATAAAAGGACTTATCCATTTAAAGAAGGTTTGCAAAAATCTTCCAAAGATGGCTATTCCTCAAGACGAGGATGATCTGGTATTATATACCGATGCCAGTGATCATTGGTGGGCTGCAGTACTAACAAAGCTCACACCAGATGGAGAACAACCATGCAGATATTGTAGTGGGTTATTCTCAGATGCAGAAGCCATAAGATGGCATATCAACGAAAAGGAATTTTATGCAGTAAAGAGGGCTTTTGAAAAATGGCCGTTATTTTTACTTGCAAAGAAATTCACTTTGAAAGTTGATAATACTCAAGTTAAAGCTTTTTTGAGGAATAGAATTGAATCTAAACCGGAGAAGGCTAGATTATTACGATGGCAAGCTTTATGTCAAAATTATATTTTTGATATTATGATAATAAAATCTCATGAAAATATTCTTGCAGATTTTTTAACAAGAGATGGACAGCATTGACATTGATGCTATTATCAAGATGCAGAGGCATTTGAGGGAACACCTTGAAATGCTTCAAACCGAGTTCAACAAGTTAGCTGTTAACGCAGAAGTTGCGGGAAGGCTACAACAAGCTGATAAGAGAATTGTCTCTGATCGAATTACAGGATGTTTACAGGCATATACTCAGTTATGGTCTGTAACGCAAAGGCCTATCCTCCAGGGCATTGAGAGACCACTGGTTTCTCAAATGGAGAGTTTTCGAGTACAGGGCTCTATACCTGTAGCGGGGGATTCAAATACCCCTTGCACAAGTGTTAAGTCGGGATCATCACGAGATGAGTCGGCTGAAACAAAAATTGAGACTCCTGATCCTTATCTTGAGTCCTCAAGTCAACCCTTCACCTCGGGGATTGAAGAGGGAGAGATCAACCTTAGGCCTCGTATTGACAAAGGCAAAGCTAAGGTTGGTACTAATGAAGGTGTAATTTCTCCATTTCAGGATTATCAGCAGAATTGGGAGAAATTAAAAACACGTATTGGCATTAACCCAGCTACAAATAGGGTTGATGTTTCAGGAAAATATCCAAGGGTATGGATGAAACCTAATTCATATCCCAAGGAGGTTAAAGCTTGGTATGAATTTGGGGCTCTTGCCTCAGTTTATACTACATCACCCAGCTTTCCGGAGATTTCATGTTTACCAAAATGGATCCAGGAAGCTGTTCACGAAACTTGGGCGAATAATGATTATTTGTCCAAAGGAGATATTCTGGAGTTGTATTTTTTCAGTGCAGCACCAGAACCAGCAGGGAAAGGCACACATGAAGCCTTTCATTTCATCAAGCTAAGGAGGCCAGATTTAAACGTCCAGAAATTCATCAAGGACCCTCCGACAGAAGAAACACCCCTGGTGTCTTCAATTAACGAAGATGATATTTCTACCAGAAGAGCTTGGGGTATTTGGGTCTGTCTCACTGAGATGGACAAAGTTAAGTTTCCGTTCAAATTCTACAATCATTCAGTGAACGGATCATTCTTGTTAAATACCATGACAGGAAAGACAACAAGTTTTGCAGAAGATCTATTTGAGAAGAAAAGAAATCTTTTGTGGAACAGCAAGCTACCGGCAAGCAAAGAGACTCGCCGAAAGTTCTGCAATATGGCACACATAGGAAGATGGTCGGAGAACATCTGTCCTGAATGCCAAATTCAGAAAGAGCCAGAGTTCGGTAAAGGTTTCAAACCAAGATCTGATCGGAAACATTTTACCGAAGCAAGAACAAGTGGGGAAAAACCATATGCACATTTTCCTCGGGGAAACAAAAAGCCTAAGATTCCTCGACAAAATTGATAGAGGACATGTGACTCACCCACTAACCAAAAGCAGGACCACTACCATGTGAGTGGCAGAAACAAGACAACCACTAATTAGTGGAAAAGGACAAATGAACCACCAATAACAAATGGTGGATGACTCAGAAAGCATTGGATACCAATCTAAAAGGAATCCAATGAATAAAAAGTAAATTAACTGGTCCCGAAAATTCATCTATAAATAAGGACAAGATGAAAACCAGTTAAACACACCAGAATCAAAACTTAAAAATGTATCGAGTATATTTAAAAGTTTTGAAAAGGAGGATAACATACAAGAGGAAAGAGGCAGAAGCTCTTAAATGGTTAGTAAATCATTTCAAAGAGTATAAAAAAGATGAAATTACTGCCGATATCCTGGAAACTCATCGTCATTGGTATCTAAAAGAGATAAAGGAGGATGAGAAGTTGATGTCCAGATTAATAATCTAGACAGGGACCCTTCAACCACTACATGGTCCCCTAGCAAGCTGTAAAGGCTAATGAAGATTTGAAATCCGAGTTTCAAATCCGAAGAAGCCTTCTATAAATAAAGACGGAAGAAGGAAGTGAAGATCATCAAATATTTTCTCCATTTCTTTCATATAAGGTTGTAATATTTTCTTTCAAGTTTTATGTGTGTTAAGAGTTCAGCTACGATAAGTAGCTAAACAAGTTTCTCCTCCTCTACAGGAGGTTACTATGTAATAAATAAATGTTTGTGTTTGAATAAAAGAGATCTTTGCTCTTAGTCCCTCTCATGTATTATTTTCAAAATTTGATCTTTTGCTGTACGCTCTAAGGTAGGAAACGAATTAGAGCTGTGCCAAGTATTGCTGAAGGAATCTGCTTAGTAACCATCGGTTGCGATCGTGTGGTTGGACTGTGAGGAGCAGTTCGTAAAATACGGCGGATATAACCCGGTGATACGCTGGTCAAAAAGGTAAAAGATTTAATTTATTTTACGGAAGCATGATGGACAGTTATATTCAAAAAGAAAAGTCAATTATTTTAAATAATGATTTAAGGGTATTGTGGGAAATGGGGAGTTAGAAGAAAGATGGTGGGGCTCTAGGTACTGATTTACAATTTCCCCAAAAACTAAATGGAATTGGTTAAAAAGTCTTCCATTCACACTTAAATTTTTGAATTCCTTCAATGGTTTCGAGGGTGACCAAGACTTGCGGTGTGAACTTGTGGAGAACATAATTGTGGTTTCTTAAACTATTGACTTCTTTTTTCACCGCCTTTTTCATTACATATTATTCCAAAAAAGCCTTCAATTATTCCAAAAATGTCATTAATGTTTAAAAAATAATATTTAAAATACGTGTATTGAATATTTGAATGTTGAATATTTGAATGTTGAAAATAAGAGTTGTAAATATTGGAATTAGTGTGTGATGATGTAGGTAATGATGTATTTTATTTTTGGATTATTTGTAAAGAAATTCTATAAATAGCCTCACCATTTGTGAAGAAATTCACAATTGAGTAAAGAGAAAAATATTATAAAGTGTGTAGTTTGGTAAATTTTGAGAGTTTGAGATTTTTCCTTTTTACCATAAATTTTTACTTTTTCACAACACGTTATCAGCACGAAGCTCTAAAAGTCCTCCATACTTTTCCAAGTTCCAAACAGAAGAAAAAGGTAACAAAAGTAATACTATTTATTTTACTGTTATTTATTATTGTGAATATATTTAATATATAATATAATGTTATTATATAATAAAAATAAATTTTTCAAAAACTTGTTATAAATCCTGGGAGGATGTTAAGACGACATCTCACACTCCCGGTAAGGGATACGACAAGTATAAAAGCCTATAAGGTTTTCAACAGAATAAATTATGACACCTCATTATAATAATGTGATATGATATAATAATTATTTAAACATGTCTAATATTATATATATCATATTATTACCATAAAATTATACAAATACTTACATTTATTTTTTTGTACACCAACGGTCATAAACAGTAACAAAACGGCTAGTTTTTGTCCTATAAATATGATCTCGCAAACACATTCAATCACTACAACTTTCTCTTCTTCTCTAAAAAATATTCTTCATCAAATTTTTCGAAGAAAAAAAGAAGATGGCTTTCTCAAGGTTATTTTTAATTATTTTGGTTATCATACTCACGAGTCTTTTACTTATCGAAGAATATCCTCCTCGTATGTTTTCATTATTTTTACAAATGCGTGTACTTGTTGTTTATCCATTACTTTGTATTGCAATATTCATTAACTAATAAAATGCATCGTAATTTTTTTAGTACCACCATGTCAAATTTGACAAAGCTCGAATTTGTTGCGCTCGACATCACGGGAAAAAAATTTATATGCCATGGACTCTCGATGTAGAAATGCATCTTGAGTCATTGGGTCTAATCGAGACCATTAAAGAAAATTGTATATCGACATCCCAAGAAAAGGCAAAAGCCATGATATTTTTGCGTCGACATCTCGACGATGGATTGAAATGTGAATATCTAATTGAAAAAGATCACATGGCTTTGTGGAAGGGATTAAAAGAAAGATTCGAACATATAAGGAAAGTTGTACTTCCGACCGCCCGGGATGAATGGAATATGTTAAGATTTCAAGATTTTAAAAAAGTCATTGATTATAACTCGGCGATGTATAAAATAATCTCGCAATTGAAATTCTGTGGGCATGAGATTACTGAAATGGAAATGCTTGAAAAAATATTTTCTACTTTTCACGCATCGAATATTACTCTACAACAACAATATAGAGTTCGTGGATTTTCGAGATATTCTGAACTTATCGTCTGTCTCCTGGTGGCGGAAAAGAATAATGAGCTGCTCGTGAGAAATTATCAGGCACGACCCATTGGTTCAACGGCATTTCCTGAAGTAAATGTCGTAAACAAAAATGAATTTAAATCTGGAAACTAAAATCAAAGTTATAGACATGATTTTGGTCGAGGACGGAATCGAGGTCGTGATCGTGGACGTGATCGTGGACGCGGCCGTGGTTTTGAAAATAATCGAGATAGTTATTTTTATAACTCATCTCAAAAGAACGTCCCAAACCATCCACAGAAAAGGCATCATGAAAATATGAGTGTTAATGAGAATCACTCAAAAAGATTTGAAAGTTCTTGTTTCAGATGTGGTACTCCAGGACATTGGTCCCGTATTTGTCGAGCCCCTGAACACCTTTGTAAACTTTATAAATAATCAATAAAGGGGAAAGAAAAGGAGACCAACTTCACTGAACAAAGTAAACATTTGACTGATTCAACTCATTTTGATGCTGGAGATTTTCTGATTGATTTCTCAGACAATGATCAATTTGCTGGTGGAATAAATATGTAAAATATGTTATGTACCCGTATGATAATATTTTATCATTTACTATATTTTTTTACATATGTATTGTATTTTATTTTTATAAATGTATTGTCAGTAATTTTATTTCATTGCATATTTTTTTGAAGTTCAAACATGGAAAATGCTATGAACAAAGCTGAATTTGCATACCCGATAGTGGTACAACCCACACTATCCTCCGAGATAAAAGATATTTCTTGGAACTAAAACCAACAAAAACAATGGTGAATACAATATCAGGTCCTGTATACTTGATTAAAGGATGTGGTAAAGCACAATTTTTGTTACCTAATGGTACAAAATTTTTGATCCATGATGCTTTATATTCACCACAATCCAAAAGAAATTTGTTGAGTTTTAATGATATATATTCCCATGGTTATGATACCCAAACAATGAATGAAGGGAATGAGAAGTATATGTGTCTTATCACATATAAATCAGGAAAGAAATACGTGATTGAAAAATTACCAATGCTCTCTACTGGATTGCATTATACACATATAAGTCCCATTGAATCAAACATGGTAGTTGATAATTCTTCAATATTAACCAATTGGCATGATCGATTAGGACATCCTGGTTCAACAATGATGCGAAGAATTATAGAAAATACACATGGTCATCCGCTGAAAGATCAGAAGATCTTTCAGAATAATAAGTTTCAATGTAAAGCATGTTCTCTTGGAAAACTTATTATAAGATCATCACCAGCCAAAATCCAAACTGATGCACCAATGTTTCTTGAAGTATTCTGGGTGATATTTGTGGACCAATCCATCCACCATGAGGACCATTCAGATACTTTATGGTATTGATTGATGCCTCCAGCAGATGGTCACATGTATGTTTATTGTCAACTCGAAATGTTGCATTTGCAAGATTACTTGCTCAAATAATAAAATTGAGGAATCAATTTCTCGATTATACAATCCAAAAATTAGTCTTGATAATACTGATGAATTTACTTCCTAGACTTTCAATGATTATTGTATGTCTATGGGAATCATTGTTGAATATCATGTTGCTCATGTACATACACAGAATAGATTGGCTGAATTATTGATTAAACGTCTGCAAATGATTGCTAGACCAATGATTATGAAAACAAAGCTCCCTATTTCTATATGAGGACATGCAATTTTACATGCTGCTTCATTAATTCGCATCAGACCAAGTGCATATCATAAATACTCCCCATTGCAGCTTGCATTTGGTAAAGAACCAGACATTTCTCATCTGAGAATTTTTGGACGTATGGTGTACGTGCCTATTGCACCACCGGAACGAAAGAAAATGGGACCTCAAAGAAAGGTTGGAATTTATATCGGTTATGATAGTCCATCAATCATTCGATATCTTGAACCTCAGACAGGCGACGTGTTCACAACACATTTTGTTGATTGTCATTTTAATGAGGAAATCTTCCCAATGTTAGGGGGAGAACAGAAACATACCGAAAAGAAAATTACATGGTATGTATCATCATTGTTACATCTGGATCCAAGAACAACACAATGTGAAAAAGATGTACAGCAAATTATGCACTTGCAAAAAAT
This sequence comes from Primulina eburnea, assembly GCF_022965805.1. NCBI lineage: Eukaryota > Viridiplantae > Streptophyta > Magnoliopsida > Lamiales > Gesneriaceae > Primulina > Primulina eburnea. The sequence goes on along the minus strand of NC_133103.1, from coordinate 47,804,680 downwards.
AGCAAATCAAATACCAGATGCATTTGCAGACACAAAAGGGGTAACTAAATCATATATACATGCTGCAAATGCCCCTGCTCGAATTGAAATTCCGAAGAAACAAATTGAAGATACTCATGATGTCATTAAACGCCTGATCACAAAATAGAGAATGATGTTTCTGAAGAAACACATGATGATCACAAAATAGAGAATAGTGTTCCTGAAGAAACACATGATGATGAAAATGTTCTGTCAGGACCACAAACTGACGAGAATCATGAAATCTCTATCAATTATATTAATGATGGAAAAATATGGAACCGAAAAAATATAGAAGAAATTGATGATATATTTTCTTATAATGTGGCAATCGAAATCATAAATGATAATGAAGATCATGAACCAAAATCTTTTGGTGAATGTAAAAATCGGCAGGATTGGATAAAATGGAAAGAAGCCATCCAGGTTGAATTGGATTCGCTAAATAAACGTAATGTTTTTGGACCTATAGTCCTTACACCTGAAGGTGTAAAACCTGTTGGATACAAATGGGTTTTTATTCGAAAGCGAAATGAGAAAAATGAAATAGTAAGATATAAAGCTCGGCTTGTTGCACAAGGTTTTTCTCAAAGGTCTGGAATTGATTATGAAGAAACGTATTCTCCCGTGATGGATGCAATTACGTTTCGGTATTTGATTAGCTTGACGGTATCTGAAAATTTAGAAATGCATCTTATAGATGTTGTTACAGCTTACTTATATGGATCACTTGATAGTAATATATATATATATATATATATATATATATATATATATATATATATATATATATATATATATATATATATATATATATATATATATATGAAAATCCCTGAAGGATTTAAGATGGCCTAAAGCACTAAGTTCAAAACCCAGAGAATGTTATTCTGTGAAATTACAAAGATCATTATATGGGTTAAAGCAATCCGGTCGAATGTGGTACAATCGACTAAGTGATCACTTGATGAAAAAGGGATATGTAAATAATTCAATATGTCCTTGTGTTTTCATTAAGAAAAAAACATCCGGATGCGTAATTATTGATGTATATGTTGATGATTTAAACATCATTGGAACAAATAAGGAAATTCAAGAAGTTGTGTCATACTTGAATGAAGAATTTGAAATGAAGGATCTTGAAAAAATCAAGTATTGTCTGGGTTTACAAATTGAACAAAAAGAATGTGGAATGTTTGTTCACCAGACAAATTATACAGAAAAGATCCTTAAACGTTTTAATATGGATAAATCAAATCCTTTAAGTACTCCAATAGTTGTTAGATCATTAAACATAGAAAAAGATCCATTCCGTCCATGTGAAGATGATGAAGATATTCTTGGTCCAGAAGTACCATATCTAAGTGTTATCGGTGCCATTATGTATCTTACAAATTGTACAAAGCCTGATATATCTTTTGCCGTAAATTTGTTGGCAAGATTTAGCACATATCCAACAAAGAGACACTGGAACAGAATTAAACATATATTCTGTTATCTACGAGGAACGACAGACTTGGGACTTTTGTATTCAAAAGATGCTAATCCAAGTATAATTGGTTATGCCGATGCTGGATACTTATTTGATTCACACAAGGCACGCTCCAAAACTGAATATGTATTTACTCGTGGATGCACTGCAATTTCTTGGCGTTAACATAAACAAACACTCGTAACAACTTCATCAAATCATGCCGAGATTATTGCACTACATGAAGCAAGTCGTGAATGTGTGTGGTTAAAATCAATGACCCAACATATCCATATCTCATGTGGAATATCATTCGACGAGAAGCCTGTGATACTATATGAAGATAATGCTGCATGTGTTGCTCAAATGAAAGAAGGATACATAAAAAGCGACAAAACTAAACATATTCCTCCTAAGTTTTTGCATTCACCAAGGAGCTTGAGCAGAATAAATGTATTGATGTTCGTCACATTCAATCAAGTGAAAACTCATCAGATCTCTTCACAAAGGCACTTCCTATGACAATATTCAGAAAGTACATATGTAATATTGGGATGCGCAATCTACGAAATTTGTGAAGAATTGTTTATGTCAACATCAGGAGGAGTTTATGTGACTGCACTCTTTTTCCCTTACCATGGTTTTTATCCCAATGGGTTTTTCCTAGTAAGGTTTTTAACAAGGCAGTATAAAAACACGTAATGAAGACAATCATTATGATCATCATCACAAGGGGGAGTGTTGAAAAATAATATTTAAAATGTGTATATTGAATATTTGAATGTTGAATATTTGAATGTTGAAAATAAGAGTTGTAAATATTGAAAATTAGTGTGTGATGATGTAGGTAATGATGTATTTTATTTTTGGATTATTTGTAAAGAAATTCTATAAATAGGCTTACCATTTGTGAAGAAATTCACAATTGAGTAGAGAGAAAAATATTTAAAGTGTGTAGTTTGGTAAATTTTGAGAGTTTGAGATTTTTACTTTTTACCATAAATTTTTACTTTTTCACAACAATTAAATAGTTTTGAATATATCATATTTCTATTATGAAAAAGAAAACATTGTATCAAATAAGTATCCAGCATCGGCATAACTAATTATACTTTGATTAGCATCTTTTAAATACAAAAGTCCCAAGTATGTCGTTCCTTGTAGATAACGGAATATATGTTTAATTCCGTTCCAGTGTCTCTTTGTTGGATATGTGCTAAATCTTGCCAACAAATTTACGGCAAAAGATATATCAGGCTTTGTACAATTTGTAAGATACATAATGACACCGATACAACTTAGATATGGTACTTCTGGACCAAGAATATCTTCATCATCTTCACATGGACGGAATTGATTATTTCTATGTTTAATGATCTAACAACTATTGGAGTACTTAAAAGATTTGATTTATCCATATTAAAATGTTTAAGGATCTTTTCTGTATAATTTGTCTGGTGAACAAACATTCCACATTCTTCTTGTTCAATCGGTAAACCCAGACAATACTTGGTTTTTTAAAGATCCTTCATTTCAAATTCTTCATTCAAGTATGACACAACTTCTTGAATTTCCTTATTTGTTCCAATGATTTTAAATCATCAACATATACATCAATAATTATGCATCCGGATGTTGTTTTCTTAATGAAAACATAAGAGCATATTGAATTATTTACATATCTATTTTTCATCAAGTGATCACTTAGCCGAATATATCACATTCGGCCGAATTGCTTTAACTCATATAATGATCTTTGTAATTTCACAGAATAACATTATCTGGGTTTTGAACTTTGTGCTTCAGGCATCTAAAATCCTTCAGGGATTTTCATATAAATATATTACTATCAAGTGATCCATATAAGTAAGCTGTAACAACATCTATAAGATGCATTTCTAAATTTTCAGATACCGTCAAACTAATCAAATACTGAAACGTAATTCCATCCATCACGGGAGAATACATTTCTTCATAATCAATTACATGCCTTTGAGAAAACCTCGTGTAACAAGTCAATCTTTATATCTTACTATTTCATTTTTCTCATTTCGCTTTCGAATAAAAACACATTTGTATCCAACAAGTTTTACACCTTCAGGTGTAAGGACTATATGTCCAAAAACATTACGTTTATTTAACGAATCCAATTCAACCTGGTTGGCATCTTTCCATTTTATCCAATCATGTCAATTTTTACATTCCCAAAAGATTTTGTTTCATGATCTTCTTTATCATTTATGATGTCGATTGCTACATTATAAGAAAATATATAATTTTCTTCTTTATATTTTTTTTCCATATTTTTCCAGTATTAATATAATTGATAGAGATTTCACGATTCTCGTCAGTTTGTGGTTGTGACAGAACATTTTCATCATCATGTGTTTCTTTAGGAACATCATTCTCTATTTTGTGATCATCATGTGTTTATTCATTAATATTATTCTCTATTTTGTGATCATCGTGTTTCTTTATGAATTTTCTTTTTCGAGGATTTTTATCCTTGGAACCGACTGGCCTTCCACGCTTCAGGCGTTTTAGGACATCATGAGTTTTTTCAATTTGTTTCTTTGGAATTTCAATTCGAGCAGGAGCATTTACAACATGTATATATGATTTAGTTACCTCTTTCACATATGTAAATGCATCTAGTATTTGATTTGCTATTCTTTGCAAGTGCACAATTTGTTGTACATCTTTTTCACATTGTTTTGTTTTGGGATACAGATGTAACAATGATGATACATACCATGTAATTTCCTTTTCGATATATTTCTTTTCTCCCCCTAACATTGGGAAGACTTCCTCATTAATATGACAATCAGTAAAACGTGTTGTGAACACGTCGCCTGTTTGAGGTTTAAGATATCGAATGATTGATGGACTATCATAACCGATATAAATTCAAGTTTTTCTCTGAGGTCCCATTTTCTTTCGTTGAGGTGGTGCAATAAGCACATACAGCATACATCCAAAAATTCTCAGATGAGAAATGGCTGGTTATTTACCAAATGCAAGCTGCAATGAGGAGTATTTATGATATACACTTGGTTTGATGCGAATTAATGCAGTAGCATGTAAAATTGCATGTCTCTATATAGAAATAGGTAGCTTTGTTTTCATAATCATTGATCTAGTAATCAGTTGCAGACGTTTAATCAATGATTCAGCCAATCCATTACATTTATGCACATGAGCAACAAGATGCTCAACAGTGATTCCCATAGACATACAATAATCATTGAAAGTATGAGAAGTGAATTCACCAGCATTATCAAGTCTAATTTTCTTTATTGTATAATCAGGAAATTAATTCCTCCATTTTATTATTTGAGCAAGTAATCTTGCAAATGAAACATTTCGATTTGACAATAAACATACAGGTGACCATCTGCTGGAGGCATCAATCAATACCATAAAGTATCTAAATAGTCTACATGGTGGATGAATTGGTTTACAAATATCACCCTGTTGGTGATTCATTTTGGATTTTGGCTGAGGATGGTCTTATAAGAAGTTTGGATAACATGTTTTACATTGAAACTAATTATTTTGAAAGATCTTCTGGTCTCTCAGCGGATGACCATGTGTATTTTCTATAATTCTTCGCATCATTGTTGAATTAGGATGTCCTAATCGATCATGCCAATTGGTTAATATTGAAGAATTATCAACTACCATGTTTGATTCGATGGGACTTATATGTGTATAATGCAATCCAATAGGGAGCATTGATAGTTTTTCAATCACATATTTCTTTCCTGATTTATATGTGGTAGACACATATATTTTTAATTCCCTTCATTCATTGTTTGAGTAACATACCATGGGAATATATATATCATTAAAACTCAACAAAATTCTTTTCGATTGTGGTGAATACAAAACATCATGGATCATAAATTTTGTACCATTAGATAACAAAAATTGTGTTTTACCACAACCTTTAATCAAGTATACAAGACCTGAAGTATTCACCATTATTTTTGTTGGTTTTAGTTCCAAGAAATATCTTTTACCTCGGAGGATAGTGTAAGTTGCACCACTATCAAGTATGCAAACTTCAGCTTTGTTCATAGCATTTTCCATATTTGAACTTCAAAAAAAAATGCAATGAAATAAAATTACTGACAATACATTTATAAAAATAAAATACAATACAATGCATATGTAAAAATATAGCACACGATAAAACATTATAATACGAGTACATGGAAAAATAAAATATTTTACATATTTATTCCACCAGCAAATTGATCATTGTCTGATAAATCAATAAGAAAATCTCCAGCATCAAAATGAGTTGAATCACTCAAAGGTTCACTATGTTTAGTAAAGTTGGTCTCTTTTTCTTTCCCCTTTTGATTCTTTATAAAGTTTACAAAGGTGCTCAGGGGCTCGACAAATACGGGACCAATGTCCTGGAGTACCACATCTAAAACAAGAACTTAAAATCTTTTTGAGTGATTCTCATTCACACTCATATTCTCATGATGTCTTTTCAGTGGATAATTTGGGACGCTATTTTGAGATGAGTTATAGAAATAACTATTTCGATTATTTTCAAAACCAAGGCCGCGTCCACGACTACGACCACTTCCACGTCCACGTCCACGTCCACGACCTCGATTTCGTACTCGACCAAAATATTTTCTATAATTTTGATTTTGGTTTCTAGATTTAAATTCATTTTTGCTTACGACATTTACTTCAAGAAATGCCGTTAAACCAGTGGGTCGTGCCTGATGATTTCTCATTAACAGCTCGTTATATTTTCCGCCACAAGGAGACATGCGATAAGTTCAGAATATCTCGAAAATCTACTCACTCTATAGTGTTGTTGTAGAGTTATATTCGATGCGTGAAAAGTGAAAAATGTTTTTTCAAGAATTTCCAATTCAATGATCTCGTGCTTGTGATGTGGATATACAATTTTCTTTTATGGTCTCATTTAGACCCAATGACTCAAGATGCATTTCTACATCGAGAGTCCATGACATATAATTTTTCTCCGTAATATCAACAGCAATGAATTCAAGCTTTGCCAAGTTTGACATGGTGGTACTAAAAAAATTAAGATGCATTTTATTAGTTAATGAATATTGCAATACAAAGTAATTGATAAACAACAAGTACAAGTATTCGTAAAAATAAAGAAAACACACGAGGAGGATATTCTCCGATAAATACAAGACTCGTGAGTATGATAACCAAAATAATTAAAAATAACCTTGAGAAAGCCATATTATTTTTTCTTCGAAAATTTGATGAAGAATAATTGTTTAGAGAAAAAGAGAAAATTGGAGTGATTGAATTTGTTTGTGAAATCATATTTATAGGGCAAAAACTAGCCGTTTTGTTACCGTTTATGACCGTTGGTGTACAAAAAAATAAATGTATGTATTTGTATAATTTTATGGTAATAATATGATGTATATAATATTAGTCATGTTTAAATAATTATGTATATTATATCACATTATTATAATGTGGTGTCATAAGTTATTTTGTTTAAAAACTTTATAGGCTTTTATACTTGTCGTATCCCTTACCGGGAGTGTGAGATGTCGTCTTAACATCCTCCCAGTATTTATAACAATTTTTTAAAAAATTTATTTTTATTATTTCTGATCTTTATTATATAATAACATTATGTTATATATTAAATATACACACAATAAATAAATAAACTGTAAAATAAATATTATTACTTTTGTTACTTTTTCCTTCTGTTTTAGAGTTTAGAAAAATATGGAGGACTTTTAAAGTTTCGTGCTGATAACGTATTATGAAAAATAAAAATTATGATTAAAAAGTAAAAATATCAAACTTTCAAAATTATCAAACTACACACTTTATAATATTTTTCTCTCAACTCAATTGTGATTTTCTTCACAAATGAGAGATCTATTTATAGAATTTCTTTACAAAAATCCAAAAATAAATTCATCATTACATACATCATCACACACTAATTTTCAATATTTATAACTCTTATTTTCAAAATTCAAATATTCAACTATTATTTTTAACATTCAAAACATATTTTTCAACAATTTCCATAATATTATTATACTCCCATAAATTATATCTCATACATGTCATAGTGTATTCAACCCGAGTCATCACATACCCGAGTCCACTCAGTAAGATTATGATGTGACGAGACACGAGTAAAGGCCCAAGTGAAATGCGAGCTAACTTATGCTCGGGAGAAACCCTACGTAAGGGCACTGTCCGAGCAGCCGAACTAAAAATATACCGACCCGAGTTCAAGTTAGTGTGGCGGTGGGTAAAGTAATTTTCATATATAACTCTTGAACTAAATCATGTGTAATGCCCGTAAATTTAATCCTGGTAATCTGTAATTATTGAGTTATATATTTGATATGATTATGAAAGGATTAATCGGGACACGAAATAAGATGTTATGTGAAGGGTGCGAATTGTTGGACAGAACAAGTGGTGCCCGAGCGGTAAGAAATGACCGCTCGAGCGCCAAAGTTCAATAGCAACACGTCTTGGACAGAAGATGTGGCGCCCGGGCGGTAGTTTGTGACCGCCCGAGCGCCAAAGTGCATTCGGAGAATTCTTGGACAGAGAGTGCCGCGCTCGAGCGGTATTTTCTTACCCCCCGAGCGCCGACCAAAATGCATGAAAACAAGCCATGTTTCTTTAACCGAGCAAATTGATATATATACGTATATATATTTGCTAAATCCCTCAGAATTTATAAAGAAGGAAACCGAGAAAAGGGTCAGGGAAAAGAGTGAAAAATCCTTACGCCTTTTGTGAGAAATCCGTCCGTCTGATTTTAAATCCGACTTCAGTACCGAATTCCTATCAACGTAGGCTACAACTGGACGTAAGTTTTGCTACGTTTTGACATGTTTTGAAATTAGACTATTGTCAGAATTGAATAGGATTCATGTATGATGTTCTTGTCATGTTAGATATCATAGAATCGAAGTCAGATTAAAGAACGGACTGTTTATGTAATTGTTATGATTTTGGAGTCGATTTGACTTGGAATTCATATCAGATATGTATTGTTATTGAGATTATGACTGGTATCGACATTGATTATGAGTTCTGATATTATATCTGTGATGTTTGGACTGACGGGGTTATCAAGACTGTATTGTTATGCCGTCGAAACATCAGTTGGTTGATATTGAACAGATTCGATAGTGATTTTGATTATATCGTGATATCGTCGATATGGATTATATCGTATCTCAATTGACATTGATCAGATTTTATTGTGATTTGAATATTTATCAGAACAGGTATTGAATTGAATTGAATATTGATATTATATCTGTTCGGTATTGTTATTACCAGATTGGGAATGGACAGAGATAGAGTCGGGACTTCTTCTTCTTCTTCTGAGCGAGAAGATAAATGTATAAATTAATGTTGAGTTGGGATTGCACAACTCGAGTGAGGTTTGACTCGAGTTTCCCTAAATCACATACCTTACTTATTGCATTGATATTTGCATTGAGTTGATTGATATACTTGTTCTCTTGAATTATAGATAACAGGTGTTAGACGAGTAATCTTGTGACAGAAGTGCCTGATAGTGGTAGGAGTACCACGGGCACATTGCACGATGTCATAAGATATTGTATTGGCGGAAGTGCCATAGTCTGCTACTGGATAATTGGCTATCGATGTGGATAGGATTATAGCTCATTCTATTACTGGTGATCAGTATTGTATCGATGTGGATAGAATTATAACTTCTTCTATTACTGTTGATCGATGTTATATCGATGTGGATAGAATCGGAGTTTCTTCTATTACCGGTGATCGATACTATACTGATGTGGATAGAAACAGAGCTTCTCTATTACTGGTGATCGATACGATATCGACGTGGATAGAACTGGAGTCTTTTCTATTACTGTTGGTCGATATGTCTGGAAACCGGGATCCCTAGGCTAGGATTGAGTCTAGTCTAAAATGTAGAGTCACTGGACTGAGTGACAGTTATATCTTATTGTATTGATTAATATTGATTTATGTTCCTGAATATGGTTCATGTTCCTTGCTGTTCCTGATATTGGTACAGGTTTAGAATAGGAATTATTCTTGATATTGATTATGTTCCTGAATAGGGTACATGTTTAGAATATGATTTATTCTTATTATTATTTCATGTCATGATTTTGATATGGGATATGATTTTCTGTTATATGCTTTTATATGGTTCATATGATTGCATGTATACATGATTTATACTGGGATATTTATATCTCACCGGAGTTATCCGACTGTTGTCTTGTTTTGTATGTGTGCATGGCAACAGGTGGGCTAGGATCAGGGTCAAGAAGAGAACGAGGCTGGACTAGATAGCGTGGAGATCCGGGCTTTGAAGCAACTTAGGATTCAGCACTGACTTGTAGTTGAACCTAGTCGGATTATTGTAGATTATACAATAATTGTATGTTATGTTTAATATGTAATTTGAATTTAATTACATGACGTTTTCGCTGTATAATTTAAAAAAAAAAATTTAGACCATGTCTATACTAATTGATTAATTAGTTCCAATGACGATTAAGGACTGTATTAACGTCCGGGTCCCCACATCATGTGTGATAAGAAAAGAATCCCAAAAAAATCTGGATATGCCATTCAAATTTACAAACTACCAAAGATAAATAAGATCATCACAAATCTGATATTTTAGGAAACTTAATCTGTCAGAGTCATTTGCATATGGAAAGCGATCTCTTGCTAAAGTTCTTCTCATACAATGTACTTAGTCTCAACTCTATAAATATCTTGTAGTCTCAACGGTTTAATTGATTTACTCATTGCTTATACAAGCGCTACTATATTATTGCACAATTAAATTTACTCTCTGGACTCACTTAAGCATTCGAAGAAGCTACGCCAGAAAAACTTCTGGCACCCTCTAACATTGGTTCGTCTACGTGGGATTCAACTCGACCCATTTTCTACCAAGAAGTTCTGCTCGGATCGCCTAGTATCAACAAGTGCATAAATCAAGCATCAATCAAAATCAGCAAGTGGCGAGTAACGTGGAAATGACCGTTTCAATGTTAGAAAATGTATAAAATCTTTCTAAATGATCATATTTTTGTATCTAACATTGATATCACTTTTGGATGCTATAAATACGTCTTGAAAATCAAATAGATTTTTATGGGATTCAAAGAGTGAACAACTTAATTGAAAAAAACTAGCAAGAATGAGAGCAAGCCCAAAGTATGATGATATATTTGAGGGATAAATACATTATGAAAGATTAAATCATCACGCAAAAAATACTCACATAAAAAGAATTAAGCTTTGATTAATAGTTAGTGATAGTTTGTACATAAATACATTAAAAATTGTGTTAGTAGTCTTAGTATAAGAGACACTAAACATTATGCGAATTGTAAAATTGTGGGCAACAATCGAGAGTCTGCTAGAATTTTTTATTAGGCAATGAATAAGTCCTAAGTTGAACTGGGTTTGTACAATATGTTGTATAAATCAAAGTCCTATAATGCATCATCCTTTAGTGCAATAAGGGATGACGTAGAAGTTATTAATATCCGAACATCCATAAATAAATTTATGTATACTTGCTTTAATATTGCATTTATTATTGATGTTGTTTATAAATGGATTGTTAAACCATCTTACGTGTTTTTCAAATATCAAAATATTGCATAAAAGTGTTTGATAAAATATTTCAATTAAATCATTTTTATGCATCCAATTTGCATATCTTTTAAATGTTTTTCAAAATATTTAATAAGTTTTTACGAGATATTATTTTGAATGTGTCTTCCGCTTATTTTAAAAACCAAACTCGATTTAATTTTTCAGAATTCAATATTTCAAGAACCGACTATTGTACCTCAATGCATGTTCCCCAATCGATCCCATCAGAAACCTAAATTTTTAATTTTCTATTTTTTTTCGAGGCATAATTTTTATTTTTTGAATTGAATAATATTCATTTTTGTCTATCAAAATAGTTGTTTTTACTGTGAAGTTATGGAAAATGTGAACCCGACCTAGCGTAACCATAAAGTTTATAAGTTTAAGTTGGTTAAATATGCGATCAAACCAGAAAAGCATTTTTAGTTTTTATTATATTATATTTTAATTATAACAAGTCGATTGATATATTAAAAAACACATAAATATATAAGTTTTAAGAATCAATGCATAAATTTATAAGTTATTATTAAAGATTTATTATTTAAAATAAAATTTTATAGTTGAGATTCATAAAAATTAAAAATTAAGTTAAATTTTATGAAAAATAGGCCACTGCCACAGGCCCACAGCAACCACCGTGACCATCTCAGACGTCAACAAATGCCCCGCCGGAGCCCAACCCATATGCATGCCTATGGTGGAGAATACCACGGCTAGGTTGTCGTGGAGGGCCGTGGAGGGAGATGGTGTAGGAGATGAGGGGCATGAAAATCTCCATGCAAATGAAGGATTCGGCGAGGATTCTTCCCTTCTTTTCGAAATGCGTGGTGGCCGATGTCTTCCGTAGTCTTTTGATTTAGGGTTCTTCTGCAGCCATCTGCCGAAGAGGTGGGAGGTGTAGGAGCAGGCTGCGCAGAGGGAGACGAGGAGAATGAAGAACTCCATCCTCCGTTTTGCAAGGCATATGGAGAAATACGTATATGTTAGCTACAACTTCATCCAGTTTATGCATGGTGGGATAAATATTAGATTCGAGTTTTTAGAGTTTCTAAAATCGACCATTTTGATCTTTATATATATATATATATATATATATATATATATATATATAGATATATATTGTCTGTTGGATCCCGTTTTCTACACGCCCAAACGTAGCGGAAGTTTTAAAAATTTTAGATCTTGACATTCAAGATGTGTTTGGACGCTCGTATGATTTAACAAAACATTCATAAGGTGTTATAATTATACCTTTGTGAATTAATCACTGGACACCAACCGATCCGGTATTACAGATCTGGCTCTTGTTGTAAATCCCTATGAACATTCTTCGATCTCCTAATCCGGTCCACGACTGGAATATTTGTTCCTCTTCTAAATTGCACTAGAAATTTAGAAGAACTTTTGCGTAGAGATATATCACGAAAAATTCGACTCAATAATTTAAGCCAAATTTTTCTTTCAAAAATGAGAAGAGAAATTTCGAGAGAAGCACCCTTGAAATTGGAAGAGCCGAAAAACCTTGAATCACCTTTTCAACTTTCGGATGCCTCATTTTATTATTCTCGAAAATTTCATTCCTTTAGAATAAAAATATTCTAATTATATATCTAATCCATTATTTACTTAATTAATCCAATTAATTAAGTAAATTTAAGATTCTATAATGCATGCCTTTCGTGAATCACCAAAAAAATTGGAATGAAGATGGAGGCTAGGTCAATCTATATTTAATTCTTTAAAAACAATAATCTTGACCTAAATTCCATAATTAACCTTAATGAGCTTGATTAATTAATTGGGTTAGTCCAACTAGTTTAATTAATTAATCAAAGTCCATTAATGACTTTAATTATTTAATATGTTGGACTTGTACTCCTACAAGTCCATTAAACACATTATCCACCATATTTAATTTATTAATTAATCAACTCAACTCTTGAGCTTAATAAATTAAATACATTATAAATTCAACATTTGAATTTATTATTTAAATTATAAATTCAACTCCTTGAATTTATATCACCTCCAAAATTTAATATTTAATAAACCCAACATTTGAGTTTAATAAATTAAATTCTCAAATTTTATAAATTCAACTCCTTGAATTTATTATCTCCAAATTTCATAAATTCAACTCTTGAATTTACTATCTTATAAATTCAACTCCTTGAATTTATTTTCTCAAAATTTAATTATCATAAATTCAACTCCTTGAATTTGCTATATCATAATATAAATTCAACTCCTTGAATTTATTTTCTCAACGGGAACAAACGATCCAGTGCTTGTGTGACCCTCAATGGTTCAGGGATACAGCTAGCCGTGGGTTCACAACTTCTTGTGATTCAGAATTTAACATTTATTCTTATTCGGGCTTACCCTAGTTAGCCCCATTCTTTTCATCAACACCTTGATCAAGAATGTCAGAACTCATTTCTGATTGCACCCATCGGATCATGGTAAGAGCGTCTAGTAGCATCGCCCCATGATCCCCTAGGTATCACTGATAGTGCCTGCAAGAACCAGTAGATTATGATTAGCGTACAGTACGGTCCCTTCATCTCATATATCCCGATCGAATCTGCAACAATTGGTTCATCGAGGGTTGCATATTTATTCGATAACTATGTGATAACTATAATAGTGGCATCGCGTGTACTATTTGAGAACTCCTTCTCTAACGTACATCTCATACTCTGGCCAGAGATTCCATGCACTATTATTTCATTAGACCACACAGGATATCCACACCCGTAGGTGAGCGGTGAATCCCCGACTACAATGCACTGGCTCCTATATATGTCGCAACTGTACCCAACCTCGCCACCTGATGACTCTCCTGGAGCCGGTAAACGAGTCAAATCACAGCCCTAGCATATAGAGCCTCAGTGTTGTCTCGGGTCGTAAGGACTAATGGTGTACAATCATAACCACGGACTTATCCTCTCGATGAATGATAACCACTTAGAAAGTCCGAGGGAGGGTTGTTCAGTATAATCATCATATGACTACCCATCTGTATGTTTGGACATCTCTATGCCCTTACCAAGAAACGCAGTACACAACATCACAGATGTTAGTCTCGAGCTCAAGCGACCTTTATCCATGTTTTAGGCGGCTGAATCGACTAGGAACGAATTTAGAATATGCAGTGTTTACAAATGAGTTTAACATCGAATTACGATTCATTTGTATTAAAGCATAATCAAGGACTTTATCTATGCTGTTTGCATGGGTATACAGATAAAGTATAACAAGACCATAAAAAGTTAAATTATATTAAAATAAAGATTGTTTATTTCACTTGAGTCAATAAATTCCCTAGCCAACCGTTGGCTTGCAGGGCATCTACTCTAACATTGTACACACACATTTTATCCGTATGTATGTATTTATATATCATAATACTATTGTAAAGATTTAATATATAATCAATGATGATTTAACATGAACTTTTAGGCTATATATGCATGAGATGATATAAGTATCCAAAAATAAGATAAATAGAGAGTTACAAATAAGAATCCCAGTTCATGTAGATGACCAAGTCAAGAAAATAGCTGTTGGTTTTTATATCACACTTGATGAATATAAAATTTCTTATTAACATTTCCTAAACTTTCCAAGTCTTTTGAGCTCTCAACATTGCATGATGGATATAATATTTGACGTTTTTCCAAAAGTTATAGTTTATAGCAATGGTCCAATTCATTGCAATATTTTTATTGATAATGATAGATACAACCAGGGGCGGAGCCACCCTTGTGCTAGGGTGGGATCCAGCCCCACCTATTTCTTTTTTTTGAAAAAAATTAGTATTTTGAAATTTTAAATTATTTTCAGCCCCATATTAAAAGTAGAACAAATTTATCAATTTTTTTTTATTCATGTTTATAAACTAAAAATAAAACAACTCTCATAAATCATAATTCATTACTGTATATTGGTTAGTTTATTGTCGTATGTTCTGAAATTATGCGACTTTGAGATAAAAATTCGATGACTCTAAATTATGTTAAATATTTAGTTGTGATTATTTGAGTTGCAATAATATTGTCTTATGATGTATATGAATTTTGGAGTTTAAATTTTCACCATAAAAATCTATTGTTGAATATTTTTAGAATAAGAATTAGTTGGTTGAAATGTATGATGATTATTGATGAGCGATTATTGTTGGACTTGTTTTGTGATTTTTCTATTTATAATAACCGAAAATTGAATTATAAGTATGAAATTTGAAAAATAATTCGTTGTTGTAAATTTTTGGGAATATTGAATATTTCTAGTTAAATAACTCAGGGAATGAAGAAAATAAAAACTGTAAATTTATTTTTAAATCAAAAGAGTATATATATCAACAAATAACGAGCAAACATTAATTACAAACTCAGGGAATGAAGAAAATAAAAAAAATTTCAAGTTATATTGGATTTTTTTTTTAATTTAAAACACGATTATTTAAAAAAATTATAAAATTTCGATTAATTGTGTTACTGACCGAAATAATTGATTTTTCAATTTGATTTGTTAGATATTCATAATAAATTTTGTCGAAATAAAAGTTCAGTTAATTCGATTTTAGAAAATTCGGTTCGATTTTAATCGAACATATTACTGTCTAATACAAGACGGAGCCAGTCCCACGTACTCATGAATCCTGGCTCCGCCCCTGGATACAACAATATGACGTGGGAATATGTTATGTTTATGTAGGAACAAATTTAACAGATTTGTTATCATTCTTAACTTTTCAATTTCAATGCTCCTAAAATTGATACATTTGGACGGATCCACGTCCATCTCAAAATTGACCATAGCTTTTTAAGGCTCATGCCTCATTGTGGGTCAAGAGCCCAGACGTCCGAGCCTAAAAGTCTGAGTCCATGAATTTTTAGTCAGGCCAATCTCCTCAACATTGTTCCTCAGAAGCCTGAGCCCATCGGTGTGGTCGGGAAGTTCGAGCTCTAACGGTTAGGGAATACGAGAAGCTCCGATAAATACGAGATTCGATCAAATTTCATCGATATAAGACAAGAATCATAGCTATCATGGTTAAGGAGTCGTATTATCTGATGTTTCATATCTCAAATAGGATTCTAGTCGAGCAAGAATCTTACTCCAACAAAGTAAGTAGCATCTCCTACTTCTATAAATATCATTTATTAGTCTCCTACTTCTATAAATATCATTTATGAGTCACGATTTTGATGCATTCTCTTGTTCACTTAGTATTATTGTATATCTCTTTTAAGTTTTGCTCATCATACTGAATTAAGTATCGGAGAGGTCACGCCGAGAAACTCTCTTGCGCCCCTAACCTTATTTATGTATGTGCAGAACTCATAGCCCCGACCTGAATCACTCAACTGTGAAGATTTGAAGATCCGCTTTCAGACCAAACTTGAAATAAAATTTTGGTATCATCAAATTTAATTTTAACAATATATTGTCCAATCTGTATGAATTTTAAGTTTTGATTCTTAAACATAATCAAGGGACCGTTTTGATTTCAAATGTTCGATTTTGTCAACGTGTTACTCATAAAAGTAATTTAATTAGCGTTTTCCCATGTGTTTTCTATGCAAAGATATTCTGCGGGGAGATGACCATACCCGTGATGATTCTGAATAGGGGTGGGTTTGGTTGCCTTTGGGACAGTTTCTTCTTCGAGATCTTTGTTTCAAAGTTTGCTGAGAGGCCGTTCAGCCTACCTGATAATTACGCAAGCGATATTATGCATGTTTCATTTTTGTACTTTTAAAAATATGTACACTGTCGATTTGTCGTGATATCAAAGTTTCAAGTTTTAGAAAAGTATTGGATCGAGTAAAATATGAAAAAATGTACGTAGTTGGGTCCTTGAATTTTGGAGATCGACCATGGTCGGACAAATGATATTGAGTCCGTTTGGTATAAGAAGCTACAATTAAAAAAGTATTTTTTTTATAAAAAAAGTGATTTTCTAATTTTTAACTTGTTTGGGTGGGTTTTTAGTGCTTAAAGAAGCACTTATTTAAGATTTCACATTATACAGTTATAAATTATTCTAACACAAGCACGGAATATCTCACTATTTTATGCGCTTTAAAACCTAGTTGCAATTACGAAACTAGGCCAATAATTTTCTCCCAATTACTTAATTATAGGATTAATACTTAAAATCTCTCACTCTGTGTTTTTTTTAAAAGGAAAAGTTTGTTAAAATTAAATCTCGAACTTGAGATATGATTTCAGTCTCGGAACTTTGATACGAGATAATTATAAGTCATCACATTAGTTTTTAATGTTCACGGTGCATCGGGGATTGTAAAATTAAAATCTCAAACTAATTAAAGTTCAAGCCCTTGTAGTAACTAGTTTTTGCTTTGTTGTGAAAGTTTTTTCTTTTAAAAAAAAAAATCCAAGAAGTTTCTTTCTAGAGTAAGTCTCTTGTGAGATGGTTTCACAAATCTTTATCTGTGAGACGGGTCAACCCTACCGATATTCACAATAAAAAGTAATACTCTTAGCATAAAAGGTAATAATTTTTAATGAATGATCCAAATAAGATATTTGTCTCACAAAATACGATCTGTGAGACCGTCTCACACAAGTTTTTGCATTCTTTTTCTACGACTAATTACAACAATCAGATTTATTTTAAAATGGTTGGACACAACATTATAGTTTCATTGGTTTAGCGCTAACAAATAGAAAATTTGAAAACAATGGAGAAAATCAAATTCACAAATGACTTGAAATTAATTGTACCACTTCAAATAGAATTAAACATTTCTACAACTAGGACATGAAATGAAAGTTGAACGACGGAATAAAAAATAATTAGGGAATAAAGCTAAGTTTATGTTTGAATAAGTATTTAATATGTTTTAAGTGTTTTATAAAAAAAAATTATAAGTAGAAAAAAAAATTAAATATGAGTTTGTATAAGATTTTTGTAAAATATTTATGAAAATGTTTTTAAAATATTTTATCCAAATATAATGTTTAAAAAATAGTTGAGAGGTGTTTTTTTGTGTTTTAGAACTTTCTAAAACTTTTTAAATGTAAAAACATTTTTATAGAATATTTGTTCAAGAGTAGGTGCATGACTGAACGCTCGTCGTTTTACCAAAAGTTATAGCTGGCGATAACTGTGCAATTCAAAATCTTTTAAACGTACAACGATGCAAGCACTAGGTTTTGATTGTTCTATCTAGTAAGCACAATTATTACACCCAACAATCTGCCTCTCAATAATTGCACTTTTTGATTTAATAAGAACTGAACCTATGACATCGGCTCTGATATTAATTGTAGGATTGAACAATTGCCGCTTCACCAAAATTTATAGATTGTGGTAACAATGTAATTCAAATATTTTAAACTTTAAAATTACTCAAACACCACGTTTCAATAGCTCTATCTAACATGTACAATTATTACACTCAACAATTGGTTTTTTTAAGACGGTCTCACGGGTCTATATCCGTGAGACCGGTCGACTCGACTTGTACACGTAATACTTTTGATATAAAAATAATATTTTTTCACGAATTGGATATGCTTATATAACCATATCACAAAATTGATCCGTGAGACCATCTGATCATACAGTTTTTGTGTATGTTCAAACACATATATATTATCATTAAAACAAAATTCCTTTCTAAAATTTTTATAGAGATCAATAAAACAATTTATGATAAACATTTTATAAGTAGTTATTCAAACATAACTTAAATCTTCAATGGATTGATAAGAATGTGAAATTTCTACCCAGTGAATGTTTACTTTTGTTCCTCATATTTGCCACCTTTTTTATGAGCTTGATAACACTTTTTTGCCCCCACTTTTGGGCCCAACAAGTTGTGGTTATTATTTAAAATTGTTTCATAATAATTACTATTTGAATGATTTCCATGTGTCAAATTTGTTTTGATAATAGTAATAAAAAAATCTTATAACACGAAACTTCATTATTATTATTATTATTATTATTATTATTATTATTATTATTCTCTAATCTATATACTTAAATATCCGAACAATTTATAAATAAAACCTTACGGCATATAAATTAATTCAGAAGCTTATAAATTGTATAAAAAGTTCAGCAGAATAAAATGTTAATGGATTAAAGAAAATATAATCAAATCAAAATTTCATTTTCAATTCATTTTTTAGTCGAAGGAGATTTTTACGCCCGACATCTAGGGGTGAGCATTCGGTCTGTTCGGTTATCGATCGAACCGAACCGAAATATTTTTCTATAACTAAACCGAACGAATTGTTTTTCATAACCGATGAAAACCGAACCGAATTAAATCGGTTAATTCGGTCGATTACCGAATTAATCGATTAGTTTTTTTTAAAAAAAAATTGTAATTTAACTTTAATTATATAGATAATTTTTCTTGAATACTCCAATCTACACAAATGCATGAAAATATAAAATCACACACATCACAAATGTATAAGTTTTGTTTGAACACAATTAATACATATTATATCGATTTTAAAATTAAAAATTAAAAAATATATAAAAATTGATAAATAATAAAAATTTATTAAATAATATTATTTGTTATATTGATTAATTCGATTAACCAATTTCAAAATTTTGAAAACCGTAACCGATATAACCGAATTTTTTAAATTTGAAAATCGAATTTCCGAAATAACCGAACCTAATTTCCGAATTGGCTCGGTTCAGTTGGTTAATTCGGTTTAACCGAAATCTTGCTCACCCCTACCGACATCTCATCTCAAACTCGAAATCACAATATGAGCCATATGACAAAAACTTTGTCTGAATTTCTTATTTGGATCATGAAAAATTATTAGTTCTTATGCTAACAGTATTACTTTTTATTGTGAATATCGGTAGGGATGACCCGTCTCACAAATAAAGATTTGTGAGACTGTCTCAAGAGACCTACTCTAAGCATAATTAATCCGTCTCGCGGATAAAAATTGGTGAGACGATTGATCTACTAATTTTTTCAAATTTTCAAGCTAAAACTATAATTTAGTTTTTGTTGTGAAAAAGTAAAAATTTATGGTAAAAAGTAAAAATCTCAAACTCTCAAAATTTACCAAACTACACACTTTATAATATTTTTCTCTCTACTCAATTGTGATTTTCTTCACAAATGAGAGATCTATTTATAGAGTTTCATTACACATAATCCAAAAAATAAAATACATCATTACCTACATCATCACACACAAATTTCTAACTTTACAACTCTTATTTTCAACATTCAAATATTCAACTATTACTTTTTCAATATTCAACTATATTATTTTCAACACTCCCCCTTGTGATGATGATCATGATACGATGATGTCTTCATTACGTGTTTTTGTACTGCCTCGTTAAAAACCTTACTTGGAAAAACCCATTGGGATAAAAACCATAGTAAGGGAAAAAGAGTGCAGTCACGTAAACTCCCCCTGATGTTGACATGAACAATTCTTCACAAATTTCGTAGATTGCGCATCCCAATATTATATATGTGCTTTCTGAATATTGACGTAGGAAGTGCCTTTGTGAAGAGATCTGACGAGTTTTCACTTGATTGAATGTGACGAACATCAATACATTTATTCTTCTCAAGTTCCTTGGTGAATGCGAAGAACTTAGGAGGAATATGTTTAGTTCTGTCGCTTTTTATGTATCCTTCTTTCATTTGAGCAACACATGCAGCATTATCTTCATATAGTATCACAGGTTTCTCATCGAATGATAATCCGCATGAGATTTGGATATGTTGGGTCATTGATTTTAACCACACACATTCACGACTTGCTTCATGTAGTGCAATAATCTCAGCATGATTTGATGAAGTAGTTACGAGCGTTTGTTTCTGTGAACGCCAAGAAATTGCAGTGCCTCCACGAGTAAATACATATCCAGTTTGAGAACGTGCCTTGTGTGGATCAGATAAGTATCCAGCATCAGCATAACCAATCATACTTGAATTAGCATCTTTTGAATACAAAAGTCCCAAGTCTGTCGTTCCTCGTAGATAACGGAATATATGTTTAATTCCGTTCCAGTGTCTCTTTGTTGGATATGTGCTAAATCTTGCCAACAGATTTACGGCAAAAGATATATCAGGCCTTGTACAATTTGTAAGGTACATAAGGGCACCGATGGCACTTAGATATGGTACTTCTGGACCAAGAATATCTTCATCATCTTCACATGGACGGAATGGATCCTTTTCTATGTTTAATGATCTAACAACCATTGGAGTACTTAAAGGATTTGCTTTATCCATATTAAAACGTTTAAGGATCTTTTCTGTATAATTTGTCTGGTGAAAAAACATTCCACATTCTTTTTGTTCAATTTGTAAACCCAGACAATACTTGGTTTTTCCAAGATCCTTCATTTCAAATTCTTCCTTCAAGTATGACACAACTTCTTGAATTTCCTTATTCGTTCCAATGATGTTTAAATCATCAACATATACAGCAATAATTACGCATCCGGATGTTGTTTTCTTAATGAAAACACAATGGCATATTGAATTATTTACATATCCCTTTTTCATCAAGTGATCACTTAGTCGATTATACCACATTCGACCTGATTGTTTTAACCCATATAATGATCTTTGTAATTTCACAGAATAACATTCTCTGGGTTTTGAACTTTGTGCTTCAGGCATCTTAAATCCTTCAGGGATTTTCATATATATATTACTATCAAGTGATCCATATAAGTAAGCTGTAACAACATCCATAAGACGCATTTCTAAATTTTCAGATACCGCCAAGCTAATCAAATACCGAAACGTAATTGCATCCATCACAGGAGAATACGTTTCTTCATAATCAATTCCAGGCCTTTGAGAAAAACCTTGTGCAACAAGTCGAGCTTTATATCTTACTATTTCATTTTTCTCATTTCGCTTTCGAATAAAAACCCATTTGTATCCAACAGGTTTTACACCTTCAGGTGTAAGGACTATAGGTCCAAAAACATTACGTTTATTTAGCGAATCTAATTCAACCTGGATGGCATCTTTCCATTTTATCCAATCCTGCCGATTTTTACATTCACCAAAAGATTTTGGTTCATGATCTTCGTTGTCATTTATGATGTCGATTGCCACATTATAAGAAAATATATCATCAATTTCATCTATATCTTTTCGGTTCCATATTTTTCCAGTATTAATGTAATTGATAGAGATTTCATGATTCTCGTCAGTTTGTGGTCCTGACAGAACATTTTCATCATCATGTGTTTCTTCAGGAACAACATTCTCTATTTTGTGATCATCATGTTTCTCTATGAATTTTCTTTTTCGAGGATTTTTATCCTTGGAACCGACTGGCCTTCCACGCTTCAGGCGTTTAATGACATCATGAGTATCTTCCATTTGTTTATTTGGAATTTCAATTCGAGCTGGGGCATTTGCAGCATGTATATATGATTTAGTTACCCTTTTTGTGTCTGCAAATGCATCTGGTATTTGATTTGCTATTCTTTGCAAGTGTACAATTTGTTGTACATCTTTTTCACATTGTTTTGTTCTTGGATCCAGATGTAACAATGATGATACATACCATGTAATTTCTTTTTCGGTATGTTTTTGTTCTCCCCCTAACATTGGGAAGATTTCCTCATTAAAATGACAATCAGCAAAACGTGCTGTGAACACATCTCCTGTCTGAGGTTCAAGATATCGAATGATTGATGGACTATCATAACCGATATAAATTCCAACCTTTCTTTGAGGTCCCATTTTCTTTCGTTGTGGTGGTGCAATAGGCACATACACCATACATCCAAAAATTCTCAGATGAGAAATGTCTGGTTCTTTACCAAATGCAAGCTGCAATGGGGAGTATTTATGATATGCACTTGGTCTGATGCGAATTAATGAAGCAGCATGTAAAATTGCATGTCCCCATATAGAAATAGGGAGCTTTGTTTTCATAATCATTGGTCTAGCAATCATTTGCAGACGTTTAATCAATGATTCAGCCAATCCATTCTGTGTATGTACATGAGCAACAGGATGCTCAACAATGATTCCCATAGACATACAATAATCATTGAAAGTCTGGGAAGTAAATTCACCAGCATTATCAAGTCTAATTTTCTTGATTGTATAATCGGAAAATTGATTCCTCAATTTTATTATTTGAGCAAGTAATCTTGCAAATGCAACATTTCGAGTTGACAATAAACATACATGTGACCATCTGCTGGAGGCATCAATCAATACCATAAAGTATCTGAATGGTCCACATGGTGGATGGATTGGTCCACAAATATCACCCTGAATACGTTCAAGAAACATTGGTGATTCAGTTTGGATTTTGACTGGTGATGGTCTTATAATAAGTTTTCCAAGAGAACATGCTTTACATTGAAACTTATTATTCTGAAAGATCTTCTGGTCTTTCAGTGGATGACCATGTGTATTTTCTATAATTCTTCGCATCATTGTTGAACCAGGATGTCCCAATCGATCATGCCAATTGGTTAATATCGAGGAATTATCAACTACCATGTTTAATTCAATGGGACTTATATGTGTATAATGCAATCCAGTAGGGAGCATTGATAGTTTTTCAATCACATATTTCTTTCCTGATTTATATGTGATAAGACACATATATTTCTCATTCCCTTCATTCATTGTTTGAGTATCATACCCATGAGAATATATATCATTAAAACTCAACAAATTTCTTTTCGATTGTGGTGAATATAAATCATCATTGATCAAAAATTTTGTACCATTAGGTAACAAAAATTGTGCTTTACCACATCCTTTAATCAAGTCTACAGGACCTGATATTGTGTTCACCGTTGTTTTTGTTGGTTTTAGTTCCAAGAAATATCTTTTATCTCGGAGGATAGTGTGCGTTGTACCACTATCGGGTATGCAAACTTCAGCTTTGCTCATAGCATTTTCCATATTTGAACTTCAAAAAAATATGCAATGAAATAAAATTACTGACAATACATATATTTAAATATAACACATATCATAATTATACAATAAAACATTATTATATGAATACATGAAAAACAAATTATTGTACATTTATATTCTACCACTATATTGTTCATTTTCAGAAAAATCATTGAGAAAATCTGCAGCATCAAAATTGTTCATTTCTATCCCACCAACATGTTGATCATTTCCAGAGAAATCATTCATAAAATCACCAGCATCAAAATGAGTTGAATCACTCAAATGGTCACTGCGTTCAGTGAAGTTGGTCTCCTTTTCTTTCCCCTTTAATGATTCTTTATAAAGTTTACAAAGGTGCTCAGGGGCTCGACAAACTTTGGACCAATGTCCTAGAGTACCACATCTGTAACAAGAACTTTCATATCTTTTTGAGTGATTCTCATTAACACTTGTATTCTCATGATGCCTTTTCTGTGGATGGTTTGGGACGTTCTTTTGAGATGAGTTATAAAAATAACTATCTCTATTATTTTCAAAACCACGGCCTCGACCACGACCACGGCCAATTCCACGTCCACGTCCACGTCCACGACCTCGACCTCGACCTCGACCAAAATCTTGTCTTTGAATTTGATTTTGGTTCCGAGGTTTAAATTCATTTTTATTTACAGCATTTACTTCGGGAAATGCTGTTGATCCAGTGGGTCGGGACTGATGATTTCTCATTAATAGCTCGTTGTTCTTTTCCGCCACAAGAAGACAGGCGATGAGTTCAGAATATCTCGCAAATCCACGTACTCTATATTGTTGCTGTAGAGTAATATTTGATGCATGAAATGTAGAAAATGTTTTTTCAAGCATCTCAGATTCAGTAATCTCATGGCCACAAAATTTCAATTGCGAGATTATTCTATACATCGCCGAATTGTAATCACTGACTTTTTTAAAGTCTTGGAATCTCAACGTATTCCATTCATCCCGGGCGGTCGGAAGTATAACTTCCCTTATATGTTCAAATCTCTCTTTTAATCCCTTCCACAAAGCCATGGGATTTTTTTCAGTCAGATATTCACATTTCAATCCATCGTCGAGATGTCGACGCAAAAATATCATGGCTCTTGCCTTTTCTTGTGACGTGCATATGCCATTTTCTTTAATGGTCTCGCTTAGACCCAATGACTCAAGATGCATTTCTACATCTAGAGTCCATGGCATATAATTCTTTCCCGTGATGTCGAGCGCAATAAACTCGAGCTTTGTTAAATTTGACATGGTGGTACTAAAAAAAATTACGATGCATTTTATTAGTTAATAAATATTGCAATACAAAGTAACGGATAAACAACAAGTACAAGTATTTGTAAAAATAAAGAAAACGCACGAGGAGGATATTCTCCGATAAATACAAGACTCGTGAGTATGATAACCAAAATAATTAAAAATATCCTTGAGAAAGCCATCTTCTTTTTTCTTCGAAAAATTTGATGATGAATAATTTTTATAGAAGAAGAGAAGGTTGGAGTGATTGAATGTGTTTGTGAGATGATATTTATAGGGCAAAAACTAGCCGTTTGTTACCGTTTATGACCGTTGGTGTACAAAAAATAAATGTATGTATTTGTATAATTTTATGGTAATAATATGATGTATATAATATTAGACATGTTTAAATAATTATGTATATCATATCATAATATTATAATGAGTGTCATAATTTATTTTCTTTAAAAACCTTATAGGCTTTTATACTTGTCGTATCCCTTACCGGGAGTGTGGGATGTCGTCTTAACATCCTCCCAGGATTTATAACAAGTTTATGAAAAATTTATTTTTATTATTTCTAATAATAACATTATATTGTATATTAAATAAATACACAATAAATAAATAACAGTAAAGTAAATATTATTACTTTTGTTACCTTTTTCTTCTGTTTGGAGCTTGGAATAGTATGTAGGACTTTTAGAGCTTCGTGCTGATAACGTGTTGTGAAAAAGTAAAAATTTATGGTAAAAAGTAAAAATCTCAAACTCTCAAAATTTACCAAACTACACACTTTATAATATTTTTCTCTCTACTCAATTGTGATTTTCTTCACAAATGAAAGATCTATTTATAGAGTTTCATTACACATAATCCAAAAAATAAAATACATCATTACCTACATCATCACACACAAATTTCTAACTTTACAACTCTTATTTTCAACATTCAAATATTCAACTATTACTTTTTCAATATTCAACTATATTATTTTCAACAGTTTTAACCATGAGATTTCGTTTACGGAAAGGCATAAATGAATATATTTATTTATTAGTGTAAATATATTGAATTTATAAATTATTAATAAATAAATAAATAAATCCAGCATAAAGACAGCTCATGGTACAGAATCGGTTCTCGTCGAATTTTCTTCATTTTCAAACTTTTTTCGCATTCTATTCTTGACGCTTTTTACGCACATATCTGTCTCTCTCGCGACAGGGCACCCATATCATCCTCCTTCAACTCTCTCTGTCTTAGATCTGGTGTTTTGTGGAGGAAGCTTTGGATTTGATTATGTACGATCTTGTTCATTCTCATCGAGGAATTTATTCGTTCAATTTATGATCACGTTTGTTGGGATCTTCTGTTTCTTGATTGCATTTTAGATCTAATTTATGCTTTTCATTAATGGGAATTCAGCTACCAATTTATCTCATTTTTTCGTTCGTTCATATTCCGAAACGCTTTTATCTATTGGGTTTTAATTGTTTAAATAATTTGTTGGTATTAAATGGCATTTAAGGTTGCAAAATGGTAGCTCTGAATTTCATTGAATATGGTATGTTTCTTTCTTACCGTGGATTTCCATTTATCATGAAGTTGGGATCTTCAGTTTCTTGATTGTATTTAGATCTAATTTCTGCCACCTGTGTATATGAATTCAGCTCCCAACTTACAATTCATGTGTATATGCATGAAATGCTTTTTTTATCGGTTTAGTTTTGTTAATATATCGTGTGGCATTGAAGGTTTCGAAAGGATTAGTCTGAATTTCATTACTCATGATCTTGATTTTGGTATCAAGGATTTTCTGTTCAATGTGTGTTAATTTTTTGGATCTTTACTTTGTCGATTGAACGTTAGATCTGATTTCCGCTACCAGTTTATCTTAATTCAGCTACCATCACTATGATCATCTTGTTTGGTTGTATTTTTATTATCGAATTCATCCTGGTGAAACGAAGAGAAGCAGTGCGAATTGGGAAGGGTTCAAATTCTTAGTATTGGCATTTCATAATTCACATTCGTTGTTTTTGAAGTACTTATTGTAAATGCTGTGATAACTGATAAGAAAGAAATGACTGTTGCACTCTTGGTAAATGATTGGTTATTTACCTTTAGACAGCTCAGACATTAAATTGGGAAGGGTTTTCAAATTTGGCTTCCTAATTCAACGCTCAAATGAAGAAGGCTTTCGGTCAAACAGTTCGCGACATGTAAGATTACTTGTATTAGCTTTGAACTTGTGGCATGATTTAAATTATACATTAGACATTAAATATCGTTGCTTCGTTTGTTTCTGGAATAGATTAAGATTTGTTGTATTAGCTTTTAACTTGTGGCATGATTTAAATTATACATTAGACATTAAATATCGTTGCTTCGTTTGTTTCTGGAATACATTAAGATTTGTTGTATTAGCTTTGAACTTGTGTCATGATTTAAATTATACATTAGACATTAAATATCATTGCTTTGTTTGTTTCTGGAATAGATTGTCTGCTTTCACTTCTTAACTTATTTTCTAATTTACCGATATATTTAATTTTGCATCGATTGGTTCCAACTGTTTGATATAATATTCTGGTTTGGTTTTGATATCAACTTCTTAGCGATGTTTATTATATGATCTTGCAGCAAGAGAGAGGTTAATAAGAAAGTTCTGAAAGTTCCTTCCATCGAACAAAAGGTATTTGTATCCTTTTTCAATTCTGATTTGTCATTGAAGAGTGAAAAAAGTACAAGTTTTTTTGTACGAGTTTTATGGGGTGTTGGGCTTTGGTTTTCAGGTTCTTGATGCAACTAGCAATGAGCCCTGGGGACCTCATGGATTGCTTCTTGCTGATATTGCACAGTCAACAAGAAACTAGTGAGTACTAGAAATGCGAATTGCTTTGAGCTAGCTTGCAAGCTTTACTAATGGGCTCAATCTGAGCTCATTTACAATTGCTCAAAAGCTCAGGAGCTTTTTATTTTATTTTTATAATAAATAAATTATTTATTGTTATTATACATTTAAACGTTGCTGAAAGCAACTAATATCTAAATAAATAATGATCTGTAATTTTTTTAGCTTGTCTTGTGATATATTTATTATAATAGTTTGAATTATATGATATACGTTAAATTGTAATTTATAATAAAATTAGTAAAAACCTGAGCTCGAGCTAGAGCTTGAACTCGTTCCTCTATTTCGAGTGATTTCATACCCTTGGAAATTGAGCTTGTTGGTTAAACTTGATTAGCATTCTTATGGATATGGAGTCCTGTTAAATTAAACGCCTGATACTCTGTAATGCTCTTTTTCTGTTTAGAAAATACTTATTTTGTAATTCACGCAGTCATGAATACCAGATGATCATGGGGGTACTCTGGAAGCGTATCAATGATACTGGAAAAAACTGGCGACATGTATATAAGGTATGCTTTTCTTACTGTACTTCCTACTTGGCTGCTGCACTCTGTGACTGACTTGAATTTATTGTTTACATTCCCAATCCCCTTGGATACAATTTATGGAAAATCTTTGATCCCTTTTGCCTATTATTTAATATCAAAGTCCAATTTAAATTTCAAGCTACTCAGGCATTCTTTCTTGTGTCGATGTGTGACCTCCTCTTTTGCATGATGTTGTTACATTTTTTGAGGTGCTGTTCTCCAGTCTTCTTTTCTTTCTGACAATGCAAATGAAAGTTTTCTATTTTTTGTCCAGGCTTTAACGGTTTTGGAGTACTTGGTTGCTCATGGGTCTGAAAAGGTCATAGATGAGATTAGAGAACATGCATATCAAATATCGGTTAGTTGTTTATCATCTGGATCCATTGTCTTTAGATGTTCTTACATAGCAGGTTTGCTGGTCGAGTTCAAAATTTTTGTTTCTCGCAGACATTGTCAGATTTTCAATACATTGATTCCAGTGGGAGGGACCAGGGAAACAATGTGAGAAAGAAATCTCAAAGTCTAGTGGTTCTTGTAAATGACAAGGAAAGAATTCAAGAAGTTCGCCAAAAGGCTGCTGCTAACAGAGACAAGTAAGTTGTCACTGAATGTTGTCTGATTGCACATATCATTTTTGGAGGATTATTTTTTGGCTTCCTCTAGATTCATCATTTGAAGTTGGGTATTTTTCTTACTGCATTATAATTTGCCTATCTGCTGTAATTATATTTGAAGGCTGCCTATTCCATACTTTTGTTGGAAGCTTTATATTTACTGATTGCACACTTGTGTTGCGTATTTTTTGACTGGCTAGGAATATACTTGATTTCTTGTGAAATTCTTGTGTTTGGAAATTTCAACTCTTCTATTAAATAATATTTGAGATGATGTTTATTTCTGGTATTTCTTTGTTTAAAATTTGATTATCTGGCGTTGCTTTTAGGTGTTGGATTGAGTCATGGGTTCAAGTTTGAGATGTTTCAAGCCAGCAATTTAGGGGACACTTTCTTATTCTTCATGTGTTTTGTTCCTTTAACGCTATGATCTCAAAATTTTCAAAATTCACTCTTGAGGATGGGATTATTATCTGGTTTTATCTGTCGTTCCTTTAAGGATAATGAACTGCTTTATGTTCAAGTATTGGATGACAAATATGAGTACTTTCTGATTTTAATGCTTTGATTAATTTCAAAAGTTTTACTTTTCTTCTATTCCTCTACATGAAAAATGGACAAACTGGAACAAGAAGAAAGTTATGGAAATGCTAGCACATATGATGCTAAAATGTTAATCACCTATATTTAGTTGAAAGGTCTAACTTTTTTTCACCATTAATTCACATTTAATGGAAAAGCTTACAACATCATAGTCTAGGCATAAGACAAAGAATCTTCATGATGATCATAGTGTTTCTGTTGCTGCGTATTTATACATTTTTTTTCTTGTTGTGCTCTCTGAGGGTTGGTAAAAAACGTTGCTGATTATTTTTCTTCTACTGTTGTACGACATAAATTTCTTTAAAGATGAGTACATTGGTATGCAGTTGCCGTCTTGTCTGGAACCGCAAGATGCTCGATGCCAAAATTGCTATCAGTCGAGCTTGTGATAGGCAATGCCTAAACATTACTATCTGCCTTTTCTTACTATATTTATTGGTCTGTGCTGAAGTTTGACATCTCCATGATCTCAATCATTTATAAATTGCTGTTATGTTTGATTTTTAAATCAAACGGTTTGTTCTTTTTATGCTTATCAATCCATTCTAAATGTCTGTTGACTGTATGATTGAAAATGTCATGCAAAAGTTTTTTATATGCTCGATGTCTTGGTGATTTATTATTTTTTAATAACCTTCTGCTAGCATAACATGCCTTCAGCCTTCCTATCAGCTAATCCTAACAAGCCCCCAGTTTTCAACGTATTTAAATGTTTTTTTCACGAATACATCAATAGGTATCGCAACACATCAATGGGTAATATGAATCAATATGGCTCTAACTCAAGTTCAGGAGGATATGGAGATAGATACGATGATGATCGTTATGATGGCCGATATGGTAACAGAGATGATGACCGCAATGGCTATGGGGACTCATATGGTCGTGTGGGAGATAAGTATAGCAGGGATTATGAGGACCGCTACAGCCGAGATGGATCTAGGGATGATGACCATCGAGGAAGAGGTCAAAACACCAATGATTATCATTATGGATCAAGAGGTGGAAGTGCTGATTTTGATAAGGATCGTGTTTATGAGGATGATGGCCAGGATTCTTCAAGGTTTGTTTAGTTCCTTTTTCTGTAAGCCAAATCAAATAATGATGTAAATTTGTAAATTCTTCCTTGAAGTATGTATCTTAAATATGAACATTTGAATGACAGAGCAGAGAGTTTGGATAGCTTAAAAGGTTTAAGGAAAATATTTTTGAAGTGCCTATTAACCGAAATTATACGTGTGGTTATGAGTTACGATGTAATTCATCGATTAAGAATATTTGTGTATATTTAGAATTGTCATAAGGTAATTCTAAGCGTGTTCTTGGAAATCAGATTCTAGCATTGGCTAGTTTTGATAGTATTGATTCTGGAGCTAAATGTCAAGTGTATAAATTGTTCAAGGTGGATCGATACTTGTTGAAAATCTTCCTTATGCTTAATCCAGCAGAAAGGAATAAAATTGAAAAATGACGGAGCTCATGAATCTGCTCCTGTCATACTTCGTGAATTCCAAAATAGTCACGTGGGTCTCTGTGCCTTATCCATACACAAAAGTTTCCATTTGACGGGCACGATATGAATTGGTTAAAAAATTAGATCTTCTTCATGCTAGTTTATTTGAAATGTGGCAATGAATGTTATAGGGCTTAATGACCACTCATGTTGTCAGACCCATGTGTTACCTATGCATCCCAAACCAAAGCTTTTCTTGCTTGAATTTTTCTCTAAATGAGCCCAAGTCTGCTAACTTATCTATTATTAGTTTGTCGCACATATTCTGAGAGCTGTGTCATTCTTTTTTTGTTGCATTCATCCTAAAGTATTTTTAGCTAGCTTTTAATTGTGCATCTTGGTTAAATAACTATGATCTGATCCTTCAAGATTCTGCTGACGTTATTTTCCCTAATGAAGGGGTAGTGGTGCGAAAGCTGATGATCATTCTCAAGATGGAAGGTATTTTCATTATAATAAAATTTTGTTTCCTTTCAAAAAAAAAAATAATATGCTTGTCGACCTATTACTCTTGTGCTTAGCCTTTTTAACAAATATTAATCTAAACTGCATAATTTGTTTCATTATTAAATTAGTACTGTGGGGAAGAGGCTTGACCGGAAATATTCCGAGCAAAACCTTGGCACACCTCCTAGTTACGAGGAGGCTATTAGTGCTACACGCAGCCCCGTTTATAGTGAAAGGTAAATTTGGACAAGCTTGCATCCGTTTTCTACTTTCTATCTGAATGTTTCTGAAATTGTCTGGTCTTCGCTCTCGATTCTCATTGTTGACAGCTCTCGATTCTCATTGTTGACAGGAATGGGGAAAGTTCACCGGCATCTGCAGCAAAAGCATCGGTTCCTCCTGCTGAGGCTAGTCCAATCCATGAAATATCTGCAACTTCTCCACCCCCAGTTCCGGCTTCCCCACCCACCCAAGTTTCAGCTCCAGATACAAATCAAGAGTTTAATGGGTTTGATGAGTTTGATCCACGCGGTTCGTTTTCAGGTAAAGTTGCGAGATGAATTGTCAGGAAATTAGTGTATTTCATGTTTCCTGAAATTACTATACAATTTATTTATACAAAGAGATATACGCTTTACATGGACCTTTCCCGTGCTTCTGCATTCCTCCACAATTTCTGTTGTGGTAATTTCATTTTTGATTCATTAAAAAACCCTGCATTAATGTATGGATTTTAGATGCCTGCGATGTTGAGATAATTCCAAGGCCGTGTTAATGATCTCTAAGCTTGAGATAGATACAGGGAAGTCAGAAGTGTTTCTGTTCTGAGAGACTTTTAACCATGGAAATGTCACATTGTGTATTCTGTGCTTTAAGTATAAGTTATTAGTCAAAATGAAGATGCCAAATGTCAAGTGATTTGTGATAAATATTGAATTGGTTTTCTATTGAAGAACTTGATAAATATCTTTTCTTGTGATATCATGCTAATATCTTACATCTATTTTTTTAAGCTGTGTTAAAATATAAAGGTCAATGGAGTAGGAAAAGAGGGCTCACATTGATGATGCCGTGATTTTATTTTGATAAAAATCTTTTTTGTAGCTACTCCAGCGACATCAAATGGTTTTGCTCCTGCTACTTCTGCCGATAAGGAGATAGATTTACTAGGTTCTTTGTCTGAGTCATTTTCATCGAATTCTTTGGCGCTTGTGCCTGCTACTGAACCAACTATGACCCCCGAAACCCAGGCCTCTGCAAACTTTAGTTCTGGATCCCAATTTGCAGCCGCATCATCAGCATCTACGATTCCTAATCAGGTGACCTTGATTTATAATATGGCATAGAATAGACTGATGTTACTTATCATTCCGTACTGATATTCTACATTGACTATTGAGAAGGATAATTTTTTTGATTAATGGTTCATATGATTATTGGCACCTGAAAATACAAAAGGCCTTAATTCTTTGCCCAATTTGCATGTCTTTCCTTTTGTTTTCGATCACTTGATTCTTTGTTTCTTTCTGATGATTGGTTTAGTTAGCGACTTCCCTCCAAAAGTCGTTACGACCTTTTTTTCTTTGTATTACAAAGTTTCAAGATAAAAAATCCAAATGAGAAGGGTAAAGTAACTATTGTAGCGTCCCTCATGCCACTCCTTTTGTTAGATGTAGACGACCAGGCAGGAACCGAGGAAATGACTTTGATGGTCCCCAGATAACCAAACTAAAATCCATTCTGCACCCATGTATTAGTAGTCATGAACTCACTTCTTCAACTTTATTTTTATCTAGAAAATGAAACCTTATTAATATTTATTAGTTCAAAACTCCAATGGAGTTCGACGCAACCATCCCAATTCATACCCATCCTTACTCCTCTGGCTGCCTCCCCACTCCATACCCAGCCCACCCTCCACACAAACATGTATTGAAATTAGGCATTGAATATCGGCTATTTTCCTAGACTATTCAACACAGGGAGAAAATGATTGCCCAACTTATGAATGAATGGTTGCTCATCATAAATATTATTTGGTTCTTCATTCTGTCCTTTATATGTCATCAATTACCAATCTTTCACATTTGTGGAAGTAAATATTTTCTTTTCTGCAGTCTTTTGATGATCCATTTGGTGACGTTCCTTTTAAAGCTATTTCTTCTACATATGGCGTACCAGCTCAAGATCAGCTTTCTGCACCAACAATCAATCCCCACTCTAGTAAAAGCTTTGATGGACATCAGCCAGCTCAAATGGCTGGAACTGAATTTGGGAGTTCTGATGATGAATCAAGTTACATTCCATCTGTTCCGTTGGGGGTGCAACCTCCTTCTACGAATCCACAGTTCGCTCAACAGAATTCTTCAACCTTCAGCCAGGATATTGATATACTAGCCGATATTCTTCCACCATCTATACCTTCAGGTTATCCAGTTCCAGCCAACCAAAATGCGACTCAGACTTGGTTTCCACCTCAAGTCAATCAGCTGTCACAATTAGGTTTACCATCTCTAACCAACCAAAACAGTTTTCCAGCACAAACAGGTCAGCATCAAGGTTTTCCTACTCAGCTTGGCCAACCTCCACCACAAACAAGTTACCCTCTTCAACCAGCAGAATCTGCATCACAAACCAGTATTCTTGCTCATTCCATGGCTTTGACTTTTCCAGCTCAATCTGGTCAACCATCACAAATGGGATTTTATTCTCAGAGTGGTCAACCTGCATATCTTACAGGGTTTCCATCTCAAAATCCCAGTATTCAGGGTCCTCCAAATGCCAGTTTTCAGGCTCCTCTTGGAGGTCAGTCTGCGCTGCCAAATCCACCAAATCCTAATTTCTACGGGATTCACCTGCAGCAAGATTTATCTACGGGTCCAGACTCTACCAATATGATTCCTCCTAGTTCTGGTGGACAAATTTTGCAGCACAACTTCCAACCACAGATAGGTTCTGCAGTTCCCACAGCTTCACCATTTGGCCCCCAAGCGCCACAACCGCGACCAAGCAGCTTCCCATCTCCTGTGTCATCTATACCAGCTTCAATAGGGTCTTCTGCTGTGGTTCCTCAACCATCAAAAGACAAGTTTGAGACAAAATCCACTGTTTGGGCCGACACCCTCAGCCGTGGGCTAGTCAACCTGAATATTTCTGGACGTGAGAACATTTTTAATTTTAGGCTTATTACATGTTTCCTCTACCACCACTCAACTGATGTAAAGATTTTCTTTTGCAGCTAAAACAAATCCACTCGCTGACATTGGAGTTGATTTTGATTCCATAAATCGCAAGGAGAAGAGGATGGAAAAACCCACGACAGCCCCAGTGACATCTACTGTAACCATGGGTAAGGCTATGGGATCTGGTTCTGGGATGGGCCGCACTGGTACCAGTGCTCTAAGGCCTCCACCAAACCCAATGATGGGTCCCGGTATGAAGATGACTGGTGTTCCAGGGGCTAGCATGGGCATGGCAGGAGATTATGGAGTAAACCAGCCAATGGTACGGGGGATGGGGATGGGGATGAACATGGGGATGGGCCAAGGGATGAACTTGCAACAACAAGCAGGATTTCCTCCTGGAACCGCCATGCCTGGAGGTTATAATCCCATGATGGGAACGGGTAACTACAGTCAAAGACCGTATAGCGGTGGCTACTGAGGATCTCTAGCCACCATATATCATTGAGAATCTAGAGGTTACTATCTTGTTTTTCGCAAGCAAAATGAATCAACCACAAATCCAAGACGGAACACGAAAATGGTGCAAGATGTGACCTTTTTTTTTACCTATATAATCAATCATATTGATTTAATATTTTCAGCATGTATACATGTATGGCATTTTTGGGGTGACAATTGAGTTCCTTTTGTGCCCCATTATCATTGTAGCTCTTGTGATGTGATTTGTATACCATTGAAGAGAACCTTCTCAGGTATCTCTATTTGTATTTTTTGACACAGACCACTTTTGATGAGTGTTGTCCACACTGAATAAAGTTTACTTTTATTTATTTTTTTACATACAATTCCATTTTGGATTTTAATCTTCTCGATCATTAGTTTATTTCCTTCCGTCGAAGGGTAGTCGGAACCTTGCAAAATAATGTGATATCACCGGAAAATCCCCGTCCATTGTGTCACGGTGCGATTTAGGAGCTTTAGTCAGCATGCGGTGGAATTTTATAATTAAACATGGCGAGAAGATATGTTCCATAATAGTATTACTGTGTAATAATGGATGAAATATAAATTTATAAACGTGGATTCATGTTACTTTTTACTTTTTACTATCTAAACTAAATTACTAAAAATATGTAGAGTAGGTCTTTTGTGAGACGGTCTCACGAATTTTTATCTGTGAAACGGGTTAATCCTATCGATATTCACAATAAAAAGTAATACTCTTAGCATAAAAAATAATATTTTTTCATGGATGATCCAAATAAGAGATTTGTCGATCGTCTTACACAAGTTTTTGTCAAATATATAATATTATATAAAAAGATAAATTATAAATGATGGATTAATATAGTTTCAAAAGTAATTTTTAGTCTCTGCTCTTCATTTTTTATATTAGTAAAACAAAAGGGACTTCACCTAGTATATCAAAATAAATTCTTATTCTAAAGGTATCTACTTTAGCAACTAGCAACTGGTAATAGATAATGTATGTTATTGATGCACGAAAAATGATAATTAACACCTCAAAATTAACTAATTCCATCGATTATTTCACACATTAATTTTGCAAGACAAATCTCTTATATGACACGACTCGTGAAAATTATTATTTTTATGTCAAATATTAGTTTTCATTCCAAATATGGACTGAGTCGACATGTCTCACGAATATTTAAATGTGAGACAGTCTCACAAGAGACCAACTCTTTTTATTAGCGACCCTCTATTCATGTTTATTTTCGATTTTTATCTAAATAGTTGATCATGGTCAAAGATTTCTTTATTGTATAATCAAAATCAATTTGAAGAAACACACAAATAAATTCCCTGAGAAAATGGACTATTATTAAAATCCTTGTAAATTCAATTCTCACTTTGTTTTGAACCTACTAGAACATACTAAATAAGTAATAGACCGTAATTCAAAATTCTTAGTTGCCATTATAGAGCAACATTTAATATAGTGCCAAATACAATAAAAAGTGAAAAGTCTAGCTGGTTTGGTTGGACACTATGTCTTTTGGAATATAAATTTTGTTTATGATTTATTATTTTATTTATTTATAACTTTTAATAATCTATTTTAACAGTGGTTTATAGCTTGTGTGTATTAACTATGTTTTGAAATTAGGACGATATTTATTTCAAGAAATATGTATTATATGAGACAATCTTATAAATATATATTCGTGAGACGGATAGGTTCACATATTATATATATAATTAAATTACATGCTTTTTTTAAGTAAATTAAATTGCATGGTTCTTATATAGAATACAAGTAGAATCCATTATGTAACAATAATGTATTATGCCACAACATAATTTATATATATAGGGTGAAATGAATGATATTTTACAAAAAGGAAAAACAAAATAAAAAGTGATCATCCTCCACACCCTCTTTTAATTTTTAATCACCTCAATTTCATATTTTGCTATTTTATTTTAATTAATATTATTAAATTAGCTAGATAAAATAAATTATTATCTCAAGAAAACAGTCTCATTAGAAAAAGATGGTGAATTTTCAAATAATTTTATAATTTTGGAGTCAAACTAATGGAGTA
This sequence comes from Primulina eburnea, assembly GCF_022965805.1. Classification (NCBI taxonomy): domain Eukaryota; kingdom Viridiplantae; phylum Streptophyta; class Magnoliopsida; order Lamiales; family Gesneriaceae; genus Primulina; species Primulina eburnea. The sequence continues at coordinate 47,766,921 of NC_133103.1, read as the reverse complement.
GTAGTGGGAATCTAGAAGGATTTTTATCAATGAGACGTCAATCATATATACTAATTATTTTGTACATGCGGTGTGCGTGTGTACGATCTTTTTTATAATTATCGAGATATTAAAGTGAAATTTGATAAAATATCGAAAGACTAAAGTGTTATTTAAATAGTTAGAATTTAAAAAAAATAAAAATAAAATTGTTTTATAAATTTAAAAAAAAAACAAAATTGTAATTTTGGTATGACATATTGGTAAAATGGGAAAAAAAGTTGGAGAAATAGATATTTATATTTATAATTATATTTATAATAAAAAAATATTTATATTTATAATAAAAAATGATAATTTTTTTATTTATATTTATATTTATAATAAACAATTATATTTATAATAAAAAAATATTTATATTTATAATAAAAAATGATAATTTTTTTATAAAGAATTCAAATATAATTAATTAATATTATTGGTTTTTGTGATGGCGATGACTATTTGACAATCCTCCTAACTTTGACGTTAAATTAATGCGAAGCGAACTCATCGCTAGACATGTTGAAGTTTGATGCCTTGATCCATCCACCCGTATTCAACGAATCCAAATTATTGTTCAATATTTATGGGTTCCTACGTATAATTTCCACCAGCTCTTACCATTTCTTGTTGAATTTTATGCTTCTTCCGAAGACCCTTTATTCAATTGTTCTTCTCTTTTCGCTTTTATCCGCGATTCTGTTTCTGTAGCGACAGGCATCAACCCCGTTTCTCTCCCTTTTCTTCTGTCCTAGATCTGGTCTGTTGGTGGAGGAAGCTCTAAGTTTCATTGGGTATTAACTAGTTCTTGAAATTTGTTGGGATTATAAGTTTCTTGATTTTGTTTAGATCTAATTCTACTGCCTATTTATGAGAATTCAGCTACTCTTTTGCCTAAAATTGTTTCCCGTACATTTCTGACGGTTGTGTTTTGGAGAACTCTCTGTTGGGTTTTAGTTGTTATTGATATTTAGATGGTGGTAGTATCGGGGTTGCAAAAAGATTGCTTCGGAATTTTTTTAGTGGCTCTTGGGTGGTTGTGCCTTTATTTTTTAAAAAACAGTCGATGTATTTGTTCTATCAATGATTTTTGTTTCAATCATATGATAATTGGTGTGATATGCTGTTTCTTGGTTTGTCTAGATTTGCTTTCTGCTGCCAATTTATGAAATTCAACCACCCTTTTCCCTACTTTTCTGACATCAAGCTTTTAAAATTTGTTTGGAAGGCCCAGCTTTTTGTTCGGTTAATTTTATCAATATATAAATGACGATTTGAGGTTGCAGGAAGTTTACTCTTTGGGATACTTTTTGGGTCTTGTATGATGCTTGTTTTTTTGTGGGACAATTGATGTATTCTAGTGTTCTGGTTTCATAAAACTAGGCATGTAGAATTCGAATTGATGAAGTGTCTTCTTATATTTAAAGCCTGTCTTGAAGTATTTATAGTTTCAATTACAAAGTCCAAGCCATTCATGCATGCCTAAGCCACCTCTTAGTTTTTCGGGACTTTATCATTTGCTGGACTTGTTGTACTTTTTATGATTGATAATTTCTTGTTTACTTGCACATTTTATGATTGAACATATCCCAATGAATTGAAGAGTATAATTGCAAAGGTAAAAGCTGTTACCGTGATTTGATGATTACATGAATCTGATAAGTGGGAATGACCTGCACTCCTTGTAGATGATCATTCTTCTCTAGTTCTTTGACAGATTGTGCTACATTTTGAGAAGTTTTTTCTGATTTAGCCTCCCGAATCTAGGCTGAAATGAAGAAGGCTTTTGATCAAACTGTTCGTGATATGTAAGGATTTACATTTTAGCTATAATTTCTTTCCAAATGTGAATTTTTCATTATGCATTTAATATTTTAGCTGCACTTGTTATGGAGGCCTCCGTTTTTCAGAGGTGTTGTTTGATAATTAAAAGTTATTTAGATAATTAAAAATTATTTATTGGAATGAAAATTGCAATCCATGAATGAGTCTTATTTTACTTTTTTGTGTTTCTCTGCTTAGTGTTATGTTTGTATTTTGCATGGATTGTTTCCAATGGTTTGATCTTATATCCTATTTTGGTTTGCATATCTATTTCTTATGTATGTTTGATGGCTTGCAGTAAGAGAGAGGTTAATAAGAAAGTTCTTAAAGTCCCTTCAATTGAACAAAAGGTGATTACATCTTTTCCTTTCAATTAATATATTTTTCTTACATGTTGATTTTATTGTTAGGTACAATGATGTGTTATGCCCATGGGCAGGAAATCAAAAGATATTAGTAGAATGGCCCACACGTTGTTGTTTATTTCTTTCTTATCATCTTTGTAGCTTGCTTTGTTATGCATGAGTTATACATCTTATAATATTTTTTTAGAGTTAATATCATGTTTTAGTAATTTATAACCTCTTATCTCTTGTTTTAAAATTAACATCTTAAAGCCTTTGAGTTTGGATAAAATAAGTTAGCATTTAAAAAATCGGAAAAGAAGAGAATAAAATCAAATGAGTGTGGGAGAGGAAAAAAATAGGGAGAGAAAATGGCTTTGAAAACAATTTGGGATATAAGTGCAAGTACTGCAGATTCGTGATTTTAATTACTTAGAATTAGAATAAAGTTTATATGATCTTAAGTCGGTATTGTCTTTCTTAAAAGAAGATCTTATTGGCCTTTCACAGCTTATTTTAAAATATTTTAAGATATTTTTTTTTCAAAAAAAAGTTTTGCCCAACACCTGCAGGATTCACAAAAGTTTCTAAGCATCTAATAAGATGTTTTAAGCGACTTATGAGTTGATCCAAAAAGCTTTTAAGCTCTAGGTTTTTTTTGCAGGTTCTAGATGCAACTAGCAATGAACCCTGGGGTCCTCATGGATCGCTTCTAGCTGATATTGCACAGGCGACAAGAAACTAGTGAGTCTATAAATGACTTGACTTGTAGTATTTTGCAATGTTATTTTTATTAGAAAGTTCTTATTTTTTTTTTAACTTTTTCCAGCCATGAGTATCAGATGATCATGGGAATCATATGGAAACGAATTAATGATACTGGAAAAAATTGGCGGCATGTATACAAGGTTTGTTTTCCTTGCACGAGAATTCCAAATTATGTAATATCTTGTTCTCTTAGATACTAGAACACACACACACACATATCAGAAAAGATTCTCTTGCGTTTGGGTTTACTCCATGTTTTGCTTTATGCCATTGCATCTTATTAAGGTGCTTTCTGTTATGTTTTGAACATGAAAATTAGAGCTTCCTGTTATTTTGTCCAGGGTTTAACTGTTTTGGAGTACTTGGTAGCGCATGGGTCAGAGCGTGTCATTGATGAGATTAGAGAGCATGCTTATCAGATATCAGTTAGTTTCTTCGTCTTCTGTTTTTCTTTAGACGTTCTTACAAAACAGGCTTTCTGCTGGAGTTTGAAATATTTTCTTTTTCTGGTAGACATTGTCGGATTTTCAATATATTGATTCCAGTGGGAGAGACCAGGGAAACAATGTAAGAAAGAAATCTCAGAGTATTGTGGCTCTTGTAAATGACAAGGAACGAATACAAGAGGTTCGTCAAAAGGCTGCTGCAAACAGAGACAAGTAGGTGTTTCAAGGCTTTGTGATTGCTTGCCATTTGTTTGCTAGTACTTTTACTCATGACTATTGTTGTGGTTGATTTGCTTCATTTCTGATCTTTTTTATATTTAGTTTTCTTAAATCAGATCTTGATTTGCTGCAATTGTGTTTGAGCTCTGCCTTTGTCATAATTTTTCCGTGGTTGAAACTTTCATGAGTGCACGTTCTTGTGGATCTTCAGATCCTCTTAATTGTCTATGCATAGAAATTGAGTGATTTTCTTGTGAAATTGCATGCTTATGCTTGGACATCACCATACCTTTATTAAATATGTTTCTAGATGATTTCCACTTATGGTATTACTTTTTTCTATAAAAAATGAAAATCATTAATAAGTTAAAGTGTATAAATTAAATATTTGACATCCTTCTAACACACATCTTATAGCAAATACAAATGCATACGAAGAGTCTCTTGTCGGGCATAACTATTTGCTGTATGGTTAATAAATATTCTATCAGTGGAGCTTGTAGTAAGTATAGATCATTATGAAGAAGTTGGTGTCACTGCGACTTACTGTATCTATTACTATCTAGTTCCAAGTTTACGTGTTTATGGTTTTTAACCAAGGCCTTTGATTAGTCATACTCACAGTTGCAATTATTTTGATTGTTTTCATCTGAATCATTTTGCTCAGGTTAGTACTAAATTAACTGAGTGGAATCTTTTACCTCATGGTGATGAATTGTTGGGCCAATTTTTTCTATGTTTTATACAGTTCATGTGTTGAGATTTAAGCTTCCGGTGGGACTGTTCAAAGTTTCCCTATTTTTCTATTGCCTTACTGTTTGCAAGTATAACATGCTTGGGCCTTCCCAATTAGCAAACCAGATATATTTTATCTTGGACATATTCTAGTATGTTGTTAAATTAATGTTTCAACAGGTACCGCAACTCATCAATGGATAATATGTATCGGCCTGGATCTTTCTCACGCTCAGGAGGATATGGAGATAAATACGAAGATGATCGCTATGAAAGTCGTTATGGACACAGAGATGATGACCACAGTGGATATGGGGGAGAGAGAGATTTTCGGTATGGCGATGATAGGGAGGCTAATTATGGAGGCTCATATGGTCGTGAAGGGGACAGGTATGGTAGGGATTACGAGGACCGATATAATCGAGACGGCTTTAGGGATGATGACTATCGAGGAAGAGGTCAAAGGGTGGACGAATATGCTTATGGCTCAAGAAGTAGAAGTGCTGATCCAGGCAGGGACCGTTCTTATGAAGATGATGGCCAGTATTCTTCCAGGTTTGTTTATTTTGTCTTCTGAAAGCCAATTCGAATCATGTAGTTTATTTTTCAGAAATGGTTTTACTTCCAGAATACAATATGGTCATGATGGTTTGTGCTACAGTAGGGAAAAGTCGTGTTGTTTTAAAATGTATGTGGTGAATTGTTTAGAACGTGTCATCACTAACTGGGATAATATACAATGGTCCTTCACTGGAAAGCATTGCTTAAAGTTTGATATTTTAGCGTTATAAAATTTATATAACACGATTTTACTTGCCTGCCTAGCTTTCTAATACTGAAAGTCGATTTTTGTAGAATTTGATTTCATAGATTCACTCCAGTTACTGCAATTGCGGCATACAGTTTGAATGGTTCCAACTAAATTTCTATTAAAGCCTCAGTATGACTCCATTATAAAATTGTGCAGCAAATTCTATTTAGAGTCCCCAAAAGGAAAAAAATTCACAACTCTCTTAAGAAATATCGATAAAATATTTGTTGATTTAATTAACTAAGTGGGATCTTTCACCATATTAAAACCCTCAAGGGTTACCTCCTGTGTCCTATACCACTAGATATAATAATGGTTGTAATATTTTAGCGAAGAAAGAAAGAGAAATACGAAAATAATGACGCTTTTGAAGCAGCTCCCATCATGTTTTTAGAATTCCAGAGTACTCACATTTTTTTCTTTGTGAATTCTATGTTAACACCATAATTTGAGGGTCGAGTTTGAAATGGTTAATATTTCAATCTTCTATGAGCCATTTTGGCTTTTAAAGTGGTTGTACTGAAATTTGAGGAGGCCAAATTCATTTTCTTCACGCGATCCTAAAATGATATTTATTTAGCTAGCTTTCTCTGATATATTTTGAATTATACTTACTGTGAACCATGTTCTGTTTCCTAAACGTTATTGCACATTTTGGTTAAACTACTATAATTAGATTTGGAAGGTGCTAAAGTTTTTCTATAATGCAGAGGAAGTGGTGCCAAAGCTGATGATCAATCTCAAGATGGAAGGTACTTTAAAAGTGATTGTTTGGATTATGGCTTATGAGCTTGCCCTTTGAAACAAATATAAGTCTAATTTACGTAATTATTTAATAATCACATAGTAATATGGAGAAGAGGCTTGACCGTAAATATTCTGAGCAAAACCTCAATGTTCCCCCTAGTTATGAGGAGGCCGTAAATGCTACACACATTCCAACTAATAGTGAGAGGTAACATCAACCAGGCTTGTATTAATCATCCGTCTTCCATTGGATGTTTCTGAATTGGCTTAGTCTTCCTAACTTTTCATCAGTGGCAGGGATTGGGAAAATTCGACGGCTTCTGCCCCGAGAGCATCCTCTCCTTCTATAGTGGCTAGTCCCAGCCATGCAACTGCAGCTGCCCCATTACCAGCCCCTGCTTCACCACCCACTCTAGCTGCAGGAGCTACCTTTCCGGACAGTGAGAAAGAGGTGGATGGCTTTGATGAATTTGATCCACGTGGTTCATTTTCCGGTAAAGTAACTTGAAGCCCAGGAATTGTTTGTAATTAGTTCATTTTGTTGCTTTAGAATTACTTGGTAATTTGTTTATTAGTGGATTGACGCGCTTGTATACGTGAGTGGTAAAAGAGGTGGTGCCTCTTTACCATTTTGTATCATAACATTTGTTCTCCTTGCGACATTCGCAAATCAATCACCTCAATGATTATAATCTGCTGTGATAAGTCAGAATTAGAGACTAAATGAATTTTGTATTTATTGTCCATTGATCTAGTCTTTTTTTAATTTTTTATATCGAATATAAAGTTAGCCTCTTATGCATAATATAGGAAACTATTTTAAATTATTCTCTTGAGCATTTGGGTTTTACAAACCATCAACACTTACCGCGTTTGGAGAGCTATTTGCAGCCTTGAAAGCATTAATATAAGTTCTGCTATGTAAATTTAAGATATTTAGAAGCAGAGTTTTCTGATATTAAACTCTAATTTGTTGGCTTCTTTTACAGCTATGTACTATTTCATGTGATTTTGTTTTTGGTTTCCAATGAAATGCAATATCTAAGGCAAAGGAAGGGAAAGTTTATCACATGATATATTATTGGGAATGATGCTTCAAATTCTTGATTGAAGTTATATGCGTTCATGTATTGCCATACTGATTTTTAATCAACATTGAGTTGAGTGCTTTAAGGGAAACTCTACCTGACCAATCAGTTCCACGTAAAATTTTTTGAATTTCATTGAAGCACATCTTTGATACTTGTTTTGTGAGCTACTTTTCAAGTGAAAGCTGTGGGAAATTTGGGCTTTCCACGCTGAAGCCCTTGTAGTATGGAACAGTACTTGGTCGAGCTAAGTTATCATGATATTGTGGTGGTGGTTTGAAAGTTATCATTCTGTCACAACCTTCCAACTCTGGCAAACACCTTTATTAAATGTCTTGGTCTTTTCATTAAAATCATATAACTTGTTCAAACATGATTCTCAGTGTGGTTTCAGGTATAATTTATTTTCTGTAATTGAGTTATTATTTGTATACTCTGCCAGAAATTTTAACACTTATTTATTTAAATCTTTCCATAGCTGCCTCAACTGGTGCAAATGTTATTGGTTCCACGACTTCTGCTGATACAAAAATGGATTTAATAGCTTCATTGGCTCTTGTTCCTGTTACTCAATCTACCATGGCCCCTGAAGTAAAGTCCAGGGAAACCTTCACTTCTGAAGCCACATTTGCTGCCATGCCGTCAGCATCTTCTCAGGTAGTTTATCTTCTGTTGTGTTTTCATGGAATGGTAACATTTGTTATCCCCTTCTAATTTTAAATTTTCGACCTCTTTATTCATTAATGAACTTTTTTTGGGTATGTACAAAAAGTTGGAAAGTAAGCATTGTATTTAGCCATTTTCACTGTAGCTAACGTTTATACCAGAGTGGAAATACAAAATAAGTTGCTTTTTCACAGAGTTATATTGTTCCTCGTTCTCTCTTTCTTGTGTCTTTAGTTACACGTGTAACCTTTCGCAGATTTTTGCTAATCCATTTGGGGATGGTCCTTTTAAAGCTATCTCTTCGACTTATAGAGTAGAAGGTCAACGACACCAGGCTACATCCACAAATTCTTTCAATTCCAACCCCAGTCAAATCTCAGGTGTGCAACCAGTTCCTCAAAAGGCAGAGACTGAATATCCGGTTACATATGATTTGAATTACGTGCCATCTGATCCTTCTGGTGTACACCCTCATCCTCGGAACCAGCAGTCTGTGCAGCAGGATTTGTCTACCTTCAACCAAGATGATGATATATTAGCAGATATTCTTCCGCTATCCGTGTCGTCATCTGTTGCCACTTCAGGTTTTCCCACTCAACTTGGCCAGTCTTCATCACAAACAAGTCATCCTCCTCAATTACTGATGAGTGCTCCTCAGAGTGTTCAACCCACGTACCCTGCAAAGTTTCCAGCTCAAATGTCTTCTTCACAGGCTGGTTTTCAGGCTCCTGTTGGGGGTCAGTCTGTACAGTCATATACTCCGAATCCAAATTTCTATGGGTCTTACCAGTCACAAATGGTATCTAAAGGTCCAGACACTGCCAACATGGTTCCTCCTAGTGCTAGTAGAACCCCCGTGCAGCACAATTTACATTCACAAATAGGTTCTGCAGTTCCTGGAGCTTCACAATTTGGTCCTCCAGCGCCTCAAGGGCGACCAAGTATGCCATCTACGCCAGCTTCTAGAGGGTTTTCTGCTGTGGTTCCTCAACCATCAAAAGACAAGTTCGAGACAAAATCCACTGTTTGGGCTGACACTCTGAGCCGGGGACTGGTCAATTTGAATATATCTGGATGTGAGTATTTCTAATTTTAGTAATGGCCTATTATGTGTTTCTTCATAACACCACTCAGCTCATCTAAATATTTTCCTGTGTAGCTAAAACAAACCCACTAGCTGACATTGGAGTTGATTTTGATGCCCTAAATCGGAAGGACAAGAGGATGGAAAAACCTATGACAGCGTCAGTAGCATCTACCACAACTATGGGTAAGGCCATGGGATCTGGTATGGGTCGAGCTGGTGCTGGCGCCGGCGCCCCAAGGCCTTCACCAAACCTTGTGGCTTCGGGTGTAAATATGAATATGAGTGGTGGCGTTCGAGGTGCTGGCATGGGTATTGCAGGAAGCTATCAAGTAAGCCAACCGATGATGCGGGAAATGAATGTTGGCATGGCCCAAGGAATACCTATGCAACAGCAAGCAGGATTTCCTTCTGCATCCACCATGCCCGGAAGCTATAATCCCGTGATGGGAACAGGTAATTATAGTCAAAGACCATATGGGGGTGGGTACTAGTCATTTTGAGCCACAATTGAACCAGTTGAGAAGGTAAATTTGCCAATTGTTTGTTGACCAAAATGTTGTAAGCTATATATATAGGTTTTTGGTTCGCTTGTATTTTCTCTGGTTTGCTGTGTGTACATTTATCCATTTATTGATTATTTTTTTACTGCTTTTTTGTTGCCATTTTTGGGGTCACATTTTGTGCTCCCACCCACTCTCCACATTTCAAAAGTAGGAATTGCCCAATCTTGTTTTGCTTGAACATTTGGTTTCTGTGAATCGACCAGATTTTGGGCTCTCAATCTTGGGTAGCTTCTTCAAGCTTGGTTATAAACCAAACATAGTCACCTTTAGCAGCCTCATTAATGGGATCTTTTTAGTTGATACGGTTCATGAAGCTTTAGAAGTTTTCGAAAAGTTAATGAGAGAAACTGTGTGAGCTTTATGAAGTCACATTTTTGGTTGTCTTGAGCCAAGCTGGGCACACTCTCATGGCTCGTGATTTGCTTGGTTCATTGGAAAAAGGGAACTTCAAAAACGACGTTTATTCGTATAGCGCAATAATAGAGAGCCTATGTACATATGCAATGGTAGATGATGCTCTCCAACTCCAATCCCAGATGATTGAGAAAGGTATTTGCACAAATGTTATTAGTGACAATTCGGTGATCCGAGGATTATGCAATATAGTAGATGGAAAGAAGTGAATGGCTTTTTGAATGAAATGCAAGGCCGCGACATTTTTCCAAATCTGGTGACACACGATATTGATTGATGCATGTTGCAAGAATGGAATTGATACATGAATTATTATTGTAAATGTCTTAATTGATATGTGAATTATTTATAAGTTGATAAATCTGTATATGGTCAAACTAAAAAGTCAATTTTATCATTAAATTAAATTGTTTTTAAATTCGATTACCATTAATAAATTTATTATATTTTTTAAAAAATTATATTTATTTGAAAAAATCATGTTGCGATAAATAATTATCACTTCGATTATACAACTTATACATGGAAAATCTCACATATTTCTGATTTGAGTGGTTCATCCTCCTTTAGCGGGTTGGTGGGATCACAGGCTCTCTTTATCTTTGTCGGAAAATCTTTGCTTTTGTATGATCTCTTGGAAAAACGTGAATTGCGTGGTCATATCCTAACATACTTTAATGGTATATCAACCCAGACTATAGATGGGTTGATTCTTATTATTGTTTTCAATTTCTTTAAAAATTCTGTTGATATACATGAAATTGAGAAACTATAAGCTCGTTAGTACAAACCTTAGATTTTCCCTTGTCGCTTTGAATTCTAAGGTTTATCTTTCTCTTCAATCCCAGAAATGAGGGGTTAACTTAAAGGCTCAAAATAAGGATCCAGAGCTCCATTTTGGCTTGGGCTGACTCATATAAGGACGATACGCACTTAGAAGCCGTGTTATGAGTACTTGAATCCCCTGCTTAAGGTATACAACCATGTACTCGAAAACTCTCTTTTTGAGAAGCCAATGATTTGTCAGTAGATTGGACGATCGTCTTTTGTGATACAAATTATGATTGAATATAAGCTTGTAAACAACTTGTTATTCGATCAGAGACGGTGCTCTTATCAAATTGTTGTAGCCTACCTGCATTTAGGGCAAGCTTGTTGACCTCGATTTGAAGTATTTCAATGTGTTCTCTAAAATGCCTCTACTTTTTCATGATGACATCGACATTAGCATTGTTCATCGCTTGTTAATAAATCTGCAAAAATATTTTAATGATATTTAATAATAACAATATAAAAAACATAATTTCGACATAAAGTCTCTCATCTTAATAATATAACCTTCTCGGGAATAAATTCATTTATATTTAAAAAAAAAGCTTTCACATGCGTATTATCAATATTTAAGGTAAATATCTTTGCAAATAAAAACAATAACCATTTTTCAAAAGTTTTTTTACTGCATAAAATTCTTTTTCATTGTTATGTCATTATATTACTTATGTATCTGAGAATAGTCCATTGTAATACATGCATGACTGTTTTCCATATGGTATGAGCTTTGTAAGAACCGTTGTCCACCAATGATAACTGAAATATGTATATAATACAAGTTGATTTTCATCTTTAGGAATAACCATTTTTTGAAATTTTTTGCAAATATTATTTAGTTTGATAATTCTTTTTGTGTGTTATTACATATAAGTCTTGCATCTTTTTAGTAATTGACTAAACACTTTCCTAGCAAAGTTAACGACTCTTAAAAAGCTTTGAAGTTGTTTCTTTTCTTTTAGTTCATTTAGAAAATATTAATAAATGTTTAACATGTTCATTCATATTTTTAGATACTACTAGGAAAAGACACGTGCGTTGCACGTGGAAACACACTTCTATTATTGATAAATGGTGTTAAAGAAATGAGTTAAGAAGATATTATAAGTTTGCATATAATTAATAATTTTCATCTATTTTATTTAGTCAAACACTAAAATTAAATGTACGTAATATAATTTATACAATATGTATTATAAAGTGAAAATCTTATTTGTTAAAAAATTGTTATATATTTCAAACATAAATGAATTTATAATTGTTGCAAAATATATTAGTAATCAATCAAAAAGTATAACATAGAATTGATGTCATAACAAAAGTATTAAAATAAATATGAGATAAAGAAAAAATATAATCTATAGTGTTGATCACATTATTTTATCACATTATTTTACCATTATTTATTTAATTCAAGAAAAATAAAAATATAACGTAGATAATGCATTCTAAAACTTAAATCAAATAATTGTGTCAACCTTTTCTTCTTTTATATTTTGGAATTTTCTATCTTTCAAAAGTTTTTCCTTTTTCATTCGCCCTTTCTTCTTCATGAAAGAAGTAATATTATCATCATCTTCAATAACTATTCTTGTGGTCTTATCGTCATCAATCATTTGCATTTTCATATCTTTATTCTTTAATGATTCTTTTCTTGGACGATCTCTCTTTTTTCTGTATTTTTTTATGCTGAAAATCTTTCCTTGTAGGAGAAGCTATAATTTCATCATCCTTAATCTCCATATTTGTATTGTCGTGATCTTCTATTATTTGTATGCCAATATCATTAATGATATTTGTTGGAGATCCTCTTTTCTTTTTAATATCTTCTTTTTCGAAATCTACAGATCTCTTTTTGCTTGCAACATTTTTGTTGTTGAAATTTGTGCTTGGATTTTGAATGCCTTCAATTACAAATACTAATGTTCCGTCTTTTATTTCAACCGACTTGTCCATTTTGAGAAGAAATGTATATTCTTCTCTATTTGGTGTCTCTAAAAGCTTTTAGTATATTGAAGTGTTGTCATCCTATAGAAAAAGAATATTTTTATTAGTAAATGGTAATTACATATATTCTTTGGAAAAAAAATCATTATTTGTATACCTTAGTGATGGAATCGATATAATCTTCAACGCTGCAGCCAATAAAAACATTTGCGACATTTCCGAACAATGTAACACTTGCAGTGGCAGGGCCATCATTTACGCTCATCGTTATTCTATATCTACAATAACAATTTAATGTAAGGCATTATTATCAACTCAGGTAAACTTATAAATATAATGTTTAAATGTAATTTTACCTTGACACAATACTGATATTGAACTCTATGCAATTATTACAGCTCCGGATTTTCATTGTTTCGTTGACTGATTTTGAGCAATTACTACATGCTTCGTACCATGGATTCGCCTTATTTTCTACCTCATATATGTATGCCTTGAAGCAATAGAATTTGTTCTGTATTTGTTAATAACTGAGATACATAACATCAAATTAAATATCGATTTATGATTCCCTATCTAATTTTTTTTTTATAAATGTCATTAATAAAATATTTGTTCCATTGAATAAATATTCAAAAAAATAATCGTGAAGTAATAAAAATAAATTGAATAATAAATGATACGTAACCTTTGGTAGAATATTAATCTGATCGAGAATTTACCTCAAAGTAATTTCTTCAGCATCTTTAATTTGATGTGTCATCCATAATTCTTCTAGACTTCTTTCTTTGAAGTTGTTACCTAACCGGTAGTAGAATGATTAACATAAAGATATTTACAAACTTGAATAGTAAAAAGAAATAATATCAATATTATAGTTTTGTTAAAAAAAAAATCGAAAATAATAATACCATATATTTATTGTTTCTTTTTCTATGCAAGATGGATTTGTGAACATTGTTCTTGTTGTTGTTGTTGTTGTTGATTTGAACTGAAACTTTCCTATTATCAGTTATAAGGAGAAGTAGTGAGTAATGCTAATGAATAATTTTTGTAAATATTGATTGTAAAATTTTTAAAAAATTTACCTTCAAATATATGTCTTTTCAAGTTACAGAAAGCTATAACCGGTTTATCCATCTCTATCTCTTGTAAAAATAGTCCTTCATTAATAGCAAAATCATCCCATAAAGTAATTGTTATAGTATCTAGCCTTTAAGAAGAGGGAAAAATAGTTAAAATCATTAAAAATATATTTATCCAATCATATATCGTAAATTTTAATACTAAAATAAGGCTTTGAAAAATATTAGTTTGCTTTTTATTTTTTATAAAGACATAAAGATAGAATAAATACTGACGAAAGATTTATAAGTACTATCTCTATTCTATATCCGATGATGTTCATATCTTTTTTTGTGAAATTTATTAAGTTGCCGAACTTCCTTCAGAACACCAATTATATCTGCAAAATTTTTACAACATTTGATAATTTCATTACATAAATCTAGAAAGTTTTTATTGGTCGCATAAATCGATACCTATATCTTCATTAGTATGTGATTCTCTGCTTGTATCATTAAACATTGTAAGTTCAGAAGTCACATTGGAACAAGTGAATTGAGTTTGTAGTTCGTCAATTGTCGTCTTCGTTTGGATAATCAATTCTATCCGTTTGTTGATATTCGGATAGTTGTTGTTGACTTCTTGAATAATTGGATTGGAGATGATGTAAGTTTTGTTTATCTTCAACTGATCTTGAAAAAAATCTATTGTGTTCGAAAACATTATTTCATGTATTTTTGTTCCCTTCAATGAAAACGGAATATGTTTATTTAATTATTATAACAACAATTTAAATATAGATGAATATGGATAAGAAGAAAGTACCTCTTCGTCCACAAAGATCAGTTTTCTTATAGGCTTCGAATTTGATTTGGCGGGTATTTGGCTTCCCTGTCGTACTACTTTAACCTTTATGGAAGCATTTTTTTGACTTGGTTGCAACGAGATGATAGGACATATGTGCAAGGTGTGTCCATTCGAACTATATGATTTTGTACTCTCTAATTGACATGACACAAAAAATTTTGAGAATGAAATATATTAAACAACAATAATTTAAATAAATAATAAGTATATTGGAAATAATAGAAATTGATAGATATTGGTCTACCACATTGTGATTAAAATATAATATTTTGGCATGGTACACAAATCGAACGGGTTCTTAATTCAAAATGTTTGGAAAATGAAATAAATACAATTATTTAAAAGCAATGGAACCTTGGGTTACAAAAGTCGATGCTTTGATTTCTCCATGTTTTTAGTTCAATTCATCGAGTATATTCAACACAAATACGTTTAATAGAACGCACGAAGATTAAAGATCAATACCTGTCAATTTTTTATTTAAGAAGTTTCAACTTTGAATGAATATCCAGCCTACCTCCAAATCCCCAGCCTTCTCCGAATTTCGAAACGCGGTTATGCAAACTTGTAGAGAAAATTTCTGTGTATTTTTGTTGAATACATTTGAAAGTATTACACTATATATATAATTATTAATATAATGATAGAGTCTTAATAGAATCCTTCTTATCTTGTGTTAAATAAATCCTTCTTATCTAGAGTTCTTCTTATCTTGTGTTAAAAAGAATCCATCTTATTTAGAGTTCTACCGAAATAATAACTCAATTATTAAAGATAATATAATTTTATTTAAAATTACTTAATAAATTATTATAATCATGTTAAAATAAGTTTATGTTTTTCATAACCTTTCATACTTATTTTAAAATATAATTATAATTGGAGCATGTGAAATTTTATTATTATACAAATTACCTATGTTGTCCTACTTCAGTCGGTCATTTATTAAGTTTTAAGTAGATATATTATAGCTATGACGTATCAAATTTAATTTTTATTTTCAACAAATATGTTGATATTTGTGGGAAAAATTATTTTCATTTTATCTATGACCAAATAAAAAATATAATAATAATAATAATCAAAGTATTTTGGCATTTTTTTTAAAAAAAAATATGTTACCCTTGTTTTTTATTTTCAACAAATATGTAGATTTTCGTCGAAAAAAATATGCTCACTTTATCTATA
Organism: Primulina eburnea; assembly: GCF_022965805.1. Taxonomy (NCBI): domain Eukaryota; kingdom Viridiplantae; phylum Streptophyta; class Magnoliopsida; order Lamiales; family Gesneriaceae; genus Primulina; species Primulina eburnea. Next base: position 47,751,293 of record NC_133103.1, on the reverse strand, counting down.
ATTAAATAAAAAATTTATAATAATAAAAATCAAAGTACTCATAGAAAAAAATATGTTCTCAAATTTGATGTTTATCCAACAAACACGTATTTTTACAATTTTGACCTTATCATAATAATTGATTTTACTAAAACATCCTTACTAAATTACTCAAGTGTGTACAAAACAAGGACAAAGTTGACAATACACAATGAAAAACTTTGACCCTGGTTCACACTTTTATAATATGTATAGATTAAAACATTATCAATCTAAACAAACTTAAAATTTAAATAATATTTAAATAGATTATCCATCTTTTTTTGAAATATTTGGGGTACATTAGCCAAACCCCTGAATAATACTTTCCAAATATAATGATCTTGCTATGTAGAGAAAGCTACAAATTTCTTATTTTCTTCTTCCATCTGAATCTGATAAAATCCGGACATGCAATCAAATCTAGAGAACATTTTTGTGTTACGTATACAACTAATTAAATGACATCTACTAGATATAAAATACTCATCAAACTCCAGAATTTTATTAGTTTGTTGATAATTAATTACTAACTCGGGTTTGTTCATTTTGATTTAACCATAAGTTCTTAATAGAAAACATGGAATGTTGTATGACGAGATCAAACCAAGGTCCAAATATTCGTTGATAATAACCTACATATCCTTTTGATGAATTATGTTTATCGAGATAGATTGCATATGATGTAAAGCTATCTTTAATTATTCTATTTCTTCTAGTTGGAGATTTTTCAAGCTCTCAATTATAGCATTGTTTCCTCAAGTCGTCTAGAATATTCTTTTTGGGTGTAGAAGTTTTTCCTTCATCACCACGTTTACTGCGAAATTGGATTGAAAACTTTCTGTAAAATTTCTCTCTTAGTCTCTGGACTATGACATTGTGATCACATGGTATTACGAACACTAATCGTATAGTACCGTTTCCTTGTATATATGATTTAAACATTTGTAGGAAATTATTTCCTAAAAATATATCTACTTATATGTCATGAATTAAATCGGCGATGTTTTTATCTTGTACTAAGATGTTTGTCATGCACCTCCGACTAAGATTTCTACTTTCTTAATCCATTTGCATGAAAATCTCGTCTGGCTATTTGAGGAAATTTGTAGAACCCGTAAATTGGATTGCGTATAAGCCATGCATAATTCTAGCATTTAAAGTAAAATGATTTTATGGTATGAGTATCTAAATTCTTTTCTTTAAATTTGTAGTAGCCCGAATTCCAAATTGGGTAATTAACGGAGTATTGTGATTAAGAAGGTTTAATGTGTAATTTTGACCGAGTCATGATCGGACGGACCGAAGATGGTTCGGAAGCACCGAAGAGTTCGTAAGGTCCGAAGTGAGTTCGGTGGATCCGATCATTAGGTGTCAAGAGTTGATCGACACGTGGGAGTTCGGAAGTTCCGAAGTGTAGGTTCGGTGGATCCGATCATGAGGTGTCAAGAGCAGCTGGACACGTGCATGTTCGGACGGTCCGAAGTGTATGATCGGAGGATCCGATCATGAGCTGTCAAGAGCCAATGGACACGTAGCGTTCGGACGTTCCGAAGTGGTGTTCGGAGGATCCGAACATGGCCTATAAATAGTGCTCGGATTTCTCATTTGTGACTTGCCATTCCTTGAGTTAAGTCTCCTCTTTGAGAGTTTTGGAAGGATTCTAGGGCTAGTTGTTGTTCGAGCGATAGCCAAGAGCTGCCGGGATTGGTAGCATAGCAGCGCCGGAGTTTCGAGGCAATCGACATCAAAGGGCTGTCGACGGACGAAGGTAAACCCTAAACCTTTGGTAGTACTAGGGAGTACTGGTTTTGCTAGCCGAGCATGGTAGTATTGTTCATTGGGTATGCTTTTGATGAATAGGCTTGGATTAGACCTGTTGTCTGGTTGTTCCAGTGGATTAGGATTGCTGTGATAGAGGTACGAAAGTACTATCCGAGATATCCTGGTTGAGTATACATTCATATATGTGTTGCATGATTATGTGGTGCATTGATATATGTCATATGATGCATGCTATTATGTCACGTTTATTACTGCACGTTGCATTTCATGTTGAGCCGTATCTCCTTCGAGATAGCCTTTGCTGTTGAGCTGTATCTCTTTCGAGATAAGCTATATCTTGGGGCCGCTCAGCCCTGTCTTGTGGACGCATGGACACCGAGAGTACACAGTGGCCGACGGGTCGGGAGGGCTTCGGTGGTCCGGGACATTTTAGGTCCACGTCTGTCTTGTAGTGGATGCAGTGACCCAGAGGTTGGACCGCGCGGCACTATCCACTTGGCGCCTCTAGACTGAGCATTGTTGAGATCCTTTTGTGACTCCTGTTTCTTGACTACCCCGGTATCATGATCATAGCATGTGCATTTCATATAGGTCTGTATACTCATACTTTTGTACTGGGCGTTCTTATCGCTCACGTCCTCGGTTTTGTTTATTCTTGGACACCCCATTCCCTCGGGGCAGGTCTCAGGTTGGATGGTTCCGGAGGAGCAGGAGGAGGACGTTGAGTAGCCGGTTGGTTTAGTTTCGGTATCATTTGATTCGATATGGTTGTACCAGATATTCTTTACCTTATTTTGAGTTGTTCTAGAGTTCGTTTGGGTTGTATAACTATAATTTGTTAGTTGTTTCCGCTGTTATCTCTGATTATTGTCTATTAGGTAATTGCATGCTTAGTTTTTGATTAGTAGGTGATTCTGGAACGGGTCACTACAAATTTATTTATTTTACGCAGTAGTTTAATTGTTATCTTTTCAGTAAAATAAGTGAGGCCGGACTGGAGATGGAGTATTGAAATAAGTTAATAAAGACTTATTTTATTTAAGAAGTGGTAATGTAGCATGTTAGTAAATATAATTTAAAAAGTTGGCATTCATGCAAATTATTAAATCTCTTTGGTATGTCATTAAATTATTTTAAAGCATAAAATGCATGTTTATTCCATCAATTGATGTTTAATTATTTTTATGTATTTTATGCATAATTCATGCATGGTAGAATTTAATTCATGAAATTTTAAAAGTTCACGCATTAGGATTTCTAGGTGCATTTCACGTTCGAACGAGGATCGGAGACCGGGGAATTTTCAGGAAAATTATTTTATTACACGATTTATTTTTATAAATTAAGCGAGAGCGTTTTTAAGTGTATTTTAAAAAAATGGGAATTTTTGGGTATTTTTACCTGCATGATTTTTATTTTTATCGGTACGCTAATTTTATCGAATCGGAAGACTTTTTAATGGTTCGGCTAATATTTTCAAAATATTTTCAACTCGAAATATTTTACGGGAGTGTGTTCGGGTTTAATGGACCTTTTTTTGAGCTTATTGGACTTAATTAGCTTTTTAAACTTTTAATTATCAGATTTAGGCCAATTATCTATTTAATTATTTAATTACTACCTAAACATTTATTAAACCTAAACCTAAGCTCCCTAAGCAGCCGACACCCCCTCCTCAAGTTCTTCTCTCGGTTTCAGCAGCTTAGCAGCTGGTTCCCTCGGCCGTAGCGTTTTCTTGAAAGAAATTTTGTCCCCGACGCTCGTTCTTCGATCTCATCGCGTTCATATCGTCAAAGGCACGTCATGTACTTTTACTTTTGCATCATTCACGCTATATGTATGCTGATATGTGTTTTAATTGCATGAGGTTTTCTCGATCCAGCATGAACCATGGAGAGTTTCGGTTTTTGTTCAAGATTCTTGCATTCTTTTCTTCCAACTCACGTTTTATTGATTGGTTTTGGTAAGGGGCTTTCAACTCACACTACCAGTGGGCTGTATACGACCATGTTGGAGGAATTTAGGTGCTAGAGCCACGGGTTAGTCACGTTGAATGGTTATAGGCTGAAGAGGGGTCTCGGCGGAGGCTTGTAGCGAGGGAGGTGGATTGTTTTTGGGTAATGCTCGTGTACGAGAATTTGGGGAGGCTAAGGGGCTGGTTTGGCAAGTCCAGGGGTGAGTCCTCGGGATGGTCACGGTCCAGTAGTGGGCTGGTGCAGGTTGGGTTCAGTCTAGAGAGGGCTAAGTCCGAGTTGGCTAGGTACGACACTAGAGTTTGAGGCGTTCGTCAAGAGCGGGTTTTGTACAGCAGCATCTCACGTTGGTCTAGCTTGGTTTAGAAGGTCCCTTAGAGCCTTAAGAATGATATTAAAATGTTAGACAGGTGGGGAGATTAGAGGGGACCGAAAGGTAAGGGAGTGGAGGTCATGTGTGGCAAGGTGAATATAGGATGGGAGGGGCCGAGAGTTTTGTTCTTTGTGGGATATTTCAGCCGAAGATCTTTGGGTGGTATTAGAGTATTAGGGGCTTTTTAGTGTTTTTAAGATATGAAAATAAGTTGGGAAAAATTTGGTTAAGTTTCGAGTCGGTTCGGGTTAAAACCGGGACTCCGGTCCAAGTTTTAAAACGAATCAATTAAGTTTGGTTTTTTGGGCACGAATTGATGTCTAGGAATACTTATATAAATGTTTTGAGACATTTTAAGTAGTTTGGTAAGCTTCGGATCAATTTTAGAAGTCCAGGGGTAAAACGGTAATTTTTGGGTTTCCATGGGAAAAATGGTCATTTTGCACCCGGGGTGAGAATTTGGTCCTAGCAGCGCCCTGAGCACAAATCTTGATATTTTTAAATGTTCATGCATCACATTTACGATTTTTTTTAAACTATTATAATAATTATCGTGCATGTTTGGTTTAAAGGAATTAAGGAAGAGCACTCCGTCTCCAGCGCGCCGCGTCAGTATTTCGTTTGTTTTCTGTCAAAACAAACCCATGCATGTTTATATCTCCTTTGACTCTTCAATCAAGTCATATAGATATTTTTAAATTATCGCAAGTAAATGATTTTAATGCAGGAGATTGAAAATTTTCAGATTTGATGATGCCATTTAATTATATTACGTGCATAGAAATTTAAAATTTTCATTTTTGAGATTTATGCGATATTGTTTGTGGCCGTAGCACTATCATGGGAGACTTTGTAAATCCGGTCGCCAGTTACCGGTCAGTTTCAGTTTGTACCACCCAGTATACTGTGGCATTTTGTCTGATCAGACGAGCATATTTAAATCCGATCGCCAGTTATCGGTCCGGTCGCCAGTCACCGGTCATTTTGCAGTTTATATTAGTGCAGTGGCCACTTGCAGATACCATAATCTCACCAGAAAATTATTACTTGATATTTATGACAGGGCTCGATGGAGCAACCATTTTTACTACGATGTTCAGTTTAGTTATGCACGTATTATAATTGTTTATGGCGAAGTATTTTCACTTTATGACTCATGATACGACATCTTATCCCATGCAAATTTTACTATATTATTTACTTGTTATTTACGATATATGCATGCTGAGTCTTTAGACTCACTAGACTTGATTGTTGTAGGTACTGATGATGTCAGGACCGAGGGCGGGGACCAGTGAGCCAGCTCGAGTCGGCAGTAGTCGAACCCGAGGATCAGCACTTACGATTTTTATGCTCAAACATTTTATCTCTTGTTGAATTATTTTAAATTGTTACTTTGCAAACATTAAATTCTTCCGCTGCTATTTTTAAACATTAAACATTATTTAACAGTTTATTTTATGAATTTGATTCTCCGTTTAGTTTAAAAGAAATTTTTTAATTTTTCCGCAAATTTTCAAGCACGAATTTTCGGACCTTTACAAAATTCTTCTTTCAATTATTTTGCAAAAGTTCTTTTTTTTTGCTGTACAGATTCCAGCTCTCGAATCGATATAAACAGACAAATATTTTGCTTTATATTTTTCATATTGTTAGGAGCCCATCGGGTGATGCCGTCTCTTTTTTATCTGGCTAGCCAACCTGCAAGTTTCAACAGGAAACAATAGAATATAATGTGTTAGGATAAAAAACGGGGCTCAGACAAACTGATTTTGGCCTCTCCAAGTACGCAGTAAACCAAGGCAAAGACCACAAAGGTTTCTCTTCTTGTAACGTGAACAAACGAGAGAGAAACACACAGAATAGCACAAAGCAAAGAGAACACTGAATACACTCAGTCACCAAAGGAAGAAACACACGAAGCAACCTTTTATTCTCTCAAGTCTCACGTTCTCTCCTCTCTCGTATCGGCAGCTCACAAATGTTGGGGAGAAAGAAAACGTTAGTCGGCTACTGCAAGAAAGAATGAAAGGAGGAGTTCAATTCTTTTAAGCCCTATAGCCCATATATAAATAAGGGTGGAAGGGGAAGGGCCATAGTAACGGGCCAGAGAAATATTGGGCCAAACCCAATATTTCTCCACCTTTTCGCCCAACACCAGTTCAACTGGCCAGGAGAGTCACCTACAGCCATTATCATTGCCCCACTTGCAGAAAACACAAAGTTAGTACAAGCACCAATACGTAGCAAACACTAAGTAAGCTACACTACAAAACAGAAACAGAACACATCAATCAAAAATATCAAAGTTTAAAATTTTTAGACAAGATATAAATTTTTCAGCTGATAAACATTTAGTTCCCATATCGGCAGGATTAAATTGAGAAGGGATTTTTTCAAGATATACTATGCCTTTTGCAACCACATCACGAATGTAGTGCAATCTAACATCAATATGTTTAGTTCTATCATGAAAATCAGGATTCTTACATAGTTGTATACCAGACTGACTATCAGAAAATACTACAACTTCACCTTCAAGAAAACCAATTCAGAAATAAGACCTTTCAACCAAATAGCTTCTTTTAAAGCTTCAGTGACAGCAACATACTCAGATTCAGTGGTTGAAAGAACAACAATGTGTTGTAATTGAGATTTCCAGCTAATACAAGCACCACACAATGTAAACATATAAGAAGTTGTTGATTTTCTATTGTCCCTATCATTTGCATAGTTAGAATCCACATATCCAACCAATTTAACACCAAAATCAGATTTTGAAAATTTTAAACCATGCTTCACAGAACCATTCAGATATCTCAAAAGCCATTTGACAACTTGCAAATGGTAAACACTAGGATTAGACATATACCGACTCAAACAACTCACATAATAAGAAATATCAGGCCTCGTGCTAACCATAAAATACATGATAGAACCTATAGCATTTGAAAATGGCACATTCTTCATGTTTTTAACGTCAAAATCAGTTTTAGGAGATTGCTCTTTACTTAGAACAAAATGACCAGCTAAGGGCACATTGACTGGTTTTGCATTCGACATGGAGAATTTACTCAAGACTTTCTTAACATATGTATCCTGATTCAACAAAACGACATAACGTTTTCTATCCCTATAAATGTTCATGCCAAGAATACGTTAAGCATCTCCTAGGAATTTCATATCAAATTTAGCACTCAAGCAATTTTTGATATGATCAATAGTTTTCATACAAGGACTAATCAATAGCATATCATCCACATTTATAAGCAAGAAAACGATAACTTTAGCATTGTGTTTGAAATACAAGCAATGATCATAATTACTTCTAGTAAAATCCATAGAGAGCATGCATTTATCAAACTTTTTGTTCCATTGCCTAGGAGATTGCTTCAATCCATACAAAGATTTCTTTAGCAAACAAACATGATCAGGATACTTAGAGTCAACAAAACCATCATGTTGCCTCATAAAAAAATTTTCATCAAGTTCACCATGTAAAAAAACATTTTTAACATCTAATTGTTTCAAATCCCAATCAAATTGAGCAACAAGTGGAAGCATAATTTGCACAGTAGTAAACTTTACAACATGAGCAAATATTTCAGTATAATATATCCCTTCCTTTTGAGTGAAGCCCTTAGCCACTAACATAGCTTTAAATCTAACAGATTCACATTCATTCTTGATCTAAATAACTATTTACAGTCCACAACAGAACAATTTTCAAGTTTAGGTACAAGAACCCAAGTGTTGTTAACATGCAGTGAATTAATTTCTTCATTCATCGCATTTATCTATTGCATAGAGTTTTAAGATTTTAAAGCTTCTTAATATGACTTTGGTTCAACATTATCAATTGACTCAAACACACTAAATGCATGAGAAGTCATATGAAAATTATCAAAATGTTGTGGCTGCCTAATATTTCTTTTAGATCTATCCATAGCCAATTGATAATCATTCAAATCCTTAAGATCAGTTTCAGGAATATTTTCAGCAATTTCTTCATGCACATCAGCATCAACTTGATTATCAAAAACAGATTCAGACATATTTTCAGGTAAAATATTCACATCAGGAACATTTTGCACATTTTCAGAATCATGACTTGGACCAAGTAAATACTCCACCTTGTTTGGAGCAGTGGCAGGTTCAAGAGTAGGTAAAGGAACAGATAAACAGGGAAATTCGGACTCATTGAAAACAACATCCCTACTGATTAACACTTTAAAACCAGGTTGGTCCCTTACCCATAATCTATAACCCTTAACCATATCAGAATAGCCAAGAAAAACACATTTCACAGACCTAGGTTCGAGTTTGTCATTTTTCTGATGCACAAAAGCAGAACAACCAAAAAATTTCAAGTTTGAAAAATTAATTTGCGTACCAGACCACACAGATTCTGGACACTTACCATTCAAAGGCACAGAAGGAGACCTATTTATCAAATAAGCAGCTTCACCCCAAAACTTTTTTGAAAGACCAGAACTTGCAAGCATACACCTCACATTTTCAAGTAAAGTTCTATTCATACGCTCAGCGACAACATTTTGTTGAGGCGTATAAGGCACTATCCTATGTCTTCGAATAGCAGATTCAACACACAAATTGTCAAAAAATCGATTACAAAATTCAAGACCATTATAAGTTCTTAGAATTTTAATTTTCGTACCTGTTTGATTTTCAATCAAGTTTTTCCGATTTTTAAACTTCTCAAACACATCAGATTTGTTTTTCATTAAAAACACCCAAAATTTTCTTGAAAAATCATCAATAACAGATAGAAAATACTGATTTCCACCATGCGTTGGCGCACCAGCAGGACCTCACACATCAGCATGCAAATACTCAAGTATTTCAGAAGTGACAGAGTGTGTGGGAATAGGGGAATTTGGAAACTTAACTCTGGACTGTTTACCAAGAACACAATAATCACAAAATGGCATACAAGACAATTTATCCCAACAAAATAACCATCTTTGTGCAAAATTTCAAGACCTTTAGAACTCATGTGACCTAATCTTTTGTGCCACAAATCAGTTTTGTCACTTAAGAGAACATTTACAGAATTTTGCACACAAGGTTCAGATTCAGCATGACAAAAATACAAGTTTATCTTTTTGGCAGCTTTGAAAACCACTAAAGACCCTTTCATAATTTTCATAACCACATTTCCCCATCTACCTTGTAAACCATCATCTTCCAATGCGGTACAGGAAATCAAATTATGACATAAATTGGGAACATGCCTCACATCTTTCAAAGCTAACACATAACCAGAATCAAATTTCAGTGATACATCTCCAAGACCAGCAACTTGACACAATTTTTCATTTGTCATAGAAACAGACCCATGCTTCACTTCTTTATAACTAGAAAACATCTTTTCTAAATGGGGACACGTGGAAAGTGCACGCATAATCAACTAGCCATTCATTCTCACACAAAGAACTTAAATGCACAGAATTCACCATAGACACATACCTCAGTCACCATAAAAATATCACCCATGATTTCACTACCAGAAGCCATATTTGCATGGTCATCATGCTGATTTTTAAATATTTGATTTTGCTTAGGCCTAGAACACTCTTTAATATAATGACCAGTTTCACCACAATTATAGCATTTCTATTCTTGGGCTTCGACTTAGACCTTGATTTACTCTTACCTCTATTTTTAACGAACGCTTGGTTATGGTTGTTTGAAGGTTTTAATTACATTCCTTCTTAATGATATGATTTGACTATCTGTGATTTCGAGGACGAAATCGTATCTTAGGGGGGGAGAAATGTAATGCCCGAGATTTTGATTCTATTAATATGCGATTATTGAATTTAAATAGATATAATTATAGACGGGCTATTACGAGACCAGATTGGCCAAAACTTATGAAGGGTGCAAGTTTTAGACATAACTGCTGGCGCCCGAGCGGTAGGAAATGACCGCCCGAGCGCCAGTGTTTAACAAGAAAAGTGCTCGGACAGAAAGTATGGCGCCCGAGCGGTAGAATATTACCGCCCGAGAGCCAGTGGATATCAAATGTAAGTCTCGGACAGAGGGTTCCGCGCTCGAGCGATGATGATCGACCGCCGCTTAAGAATTGTGAAAAGAAGCCACGTTTCTTGTACATGCAATGAGATATATATATATATATATATATATATAAATCGTTTCCTTCAGAATAAACAAGAAGGAATCGAGAAAAGCTTCAGAGAAACTTCGTGAAAAATCCTTACGCCTTTATATTTTGATCCGTCCGTCTGATTTGTAATCTGACTTCAGTACTGTGTTCTTATCAACGCAGGCTACAACTGGACGTAAGTTTTATGAAGTTTTGAAAATACGATGTTGTAGGAATTTGATAGGATTTATATATGATGTTCTTGACATGTTAGACATCATAGAATCGAAGTCAGACTGAAAAACAGATTGATTATGGAATTGTTATGAATTTTCACGGTATATTGATTTATACCGGACAGATTTGAATTGTGACTGGACTATAGATCATATTAAATATGGGTTATGGATTGTAACTGTTATCTGGTGATGTTGTATTGACGGGGATACTGAGATGGTACCATTATGCCGTTGATTTTGAATTAAATCCAGATTAATCATATTCAGTGTTGAAGTGAGAATGGAACATTGATATTATGATTATCAATATGTCATTTCAGATTTACAGAGACCGTCTTGAGTTCAGAACTGATATTGCTTCAGACCGGGACTACAAACGGAAGGTATAAGTCAATGTGGTATTGGGAGATCGACTTGAGTCGGTTTAGACTTGAGTTTTCCTAAATCACATACTTTACTTTATTGCATTGATATTTGCATTGATTTGATTGATGTACTTGTTCTCTTAATGTATAGATAGCAGGTATTAGACGAGTAATCTTGTGACAGAAGTACCTGATAGTGGCGGGATCGCCACGGGCACATTGCACGATGTCACAAGATAGTGTATTGGCGATAGTGCCAAAGTCTGTCACCGGATGATTGGCTATCGATGTGGATAGAAATGTAGATTCTTCTATTACTGGTGATCGGTACCGTATCGATGTGGATAGAATTGTAACTCTTCTATTACTGGTGATCGATATCATATCGATGTGGATAGAATTGGAGTTTCTTCTATTACTGGTGATCGATACTATACCGATGTGGATAGAACTGGAGTATTTTATATTACTGTTGGTCGATAAGGAATGGCCACATCTGGAAATCGGGATCCCTAGACTAGGATTGAGTCTAGTCTGAATGGTAAAGTTATGAGCATTGTCGACAATCTGTGATTGATTATGTTTCAGATTTTGATACATATTGTTGTTACATGTTATATGCTTTATTTTTGTTTATATGATTGCATGTTTCGTTGATTTATACTGGGATTATATTCTCACCGGAATTATCCGGCTGTTGTTTTGTCTGTATGTGTACATGACAACAGGTGGGACAGGTTCAGGGTCACGAAGATGAAGAGAGAGATCGTGATTAGAGTGAAGGCTCCGGACTTGGATTAAAGATAGGGTTGGACACTTGACATTAGATGTTAAACCTTAGTTAAATAAATGTATGTGGTACATGACTTGTACTTTTATATACTGAGATGTATATATATTTTTATGTCACTACGTTCCGCATTATTTAAAAAAAAAATAGATCATGTTTATTATAATTGATTAATTAGTCCCAATGATTATTAAGAATATGATTAGTGCCCGGATCCCCACACCTGATCTCTACCATACTTAATAGCAGATTTAACATCACTGTAAGAATCAGGTATGTCATTTAAAAGAACAATATGGGTGTAATCATCAATATTCTTATCTCCTGTTTGCTTAATATCTTGAACTGATTTGGTAAACACGTCAAGGTATTCATCAATGTCCTTGTTTAAATCAAGTTTGAACCGGAAAAATTTCTCAAACAATTTACTGGGCAACGAAGTTTCAGTATAAAGTTCTCCTAATTTTTCCCAAAGTTCTTTAGCCGATTTCAGTTTACCAACTTTTCTTAACACAGAGTTAGACAAGTTCAAAATTATAGACGAATAAGCAAACTCATCCATTTCAGCCCTTTTTTCAGGAGTTTCAACAGCAGAATATGACAAGTCTATCGCTTTGAAAACTCTTTGTTGTACCAAAATACCTTTCATTTTCTGCTGACATATTGAAAGATCTGTTTTTCCATTAAAAGGTTCGAGATGATATCCAGTCATAGACATTTTCAAAAAACATGACAGTTACAAAAAAAACAAAATTTCACACAGAAAAATTTAAATCACACAAGATCAAAACGAACACAGCGGAAGCAATTTTTTAGCCACAAAAATGAAAACACAACATTGAACAACAATCATATAAAACCTAGCGTTCTACCATCAGCAAATCTAGGGGTGTCAAAATGCGACACTACCCGTCAACCCGACACAACCCAACACGAAAAAAATCAGGTTCGGGTTGGGGTTTTTCGGGTTCGTGTTGGGTTCGGGTTGGGTGGATTCGGGTTAGTGCCATGTTAGGCGGGTTCGGGTTGGGTCGGGTTGGGTCACGGGTTGACCTGCGAACTTTTTGTTTTGTAAAATATTACCTATATTTTTATATATTGTATGTTTGAAAAAAATTTATTGTATATTTATATGATAAATTTTCATCATTTAATATTTATTTTGCATATTTTATTTTTTTAACAATTTTTTATTTTATTTAGTAAATATACTTTTAATTTTCTACGATTAAACTTTCAAATTTAAATCGAAAATTTTGTTATTATGTGTTTAAATTAAAATATTATTATTAGTTTTATTTTTTTGAATTTTTTTCATTAAATTTTTAAAAAAAATTAAAAAAAATCGGGTTAGACGTGTTGAGTCGGGTTATAGGGGTTCGTGTTCGGGTTGAGGGTTTTCGGGTTGGGTTCGGGTTGAAAAAAAAATAAAAAAATTTCGCGGGTTGACCCGAAACCCGACCCAACCCACCCGATTGACACCCCTAAGCAAATCCCAGCACATAAATCCGCGACAAGCGGTTACGCTACAAAAACAGTAAAAAGAGGTTCCAGCCAATATATCAGAGTGAAACCCTAAGTAAGAGTTTCAGATTCCGACGAACCGAAGGCGACGGCACGTCGGACAGCAAGGCGGGCAGTAACCAATGGCTCAGATACCACTGTTAGGAGCCCATCGGGTGATGCCGTCTCTTCTTTATCTAGCTAGCCAACCTGCAAGTTTCAACACAACAGGAAACAATAGAATATAATGTGTTAGGATAAAAAATGGGGCTCAGACAAACTGATTTTGGTCTGTCTAAGTACGTAATAAACCAAGGCGAAGACCACAAAAGTTTCCCTTCCTGTAACGTGAACAAACGAGAGAGAAACACACAGAATAGCACAAAGAAAAGAGAACACCGAAGACACTCAATCACCGAAGGAAGAAACACACGAAGCAACCTTTTATTTTCTCTCAAGTCTCACGTTCTCTCCTCTCTCGTATCGGCAGCTCACAAATGTTGGGGAGAAAGAAAACGTTAATCGACTACTGCAAGAAAGAATGAAAGGAGGAGTTCAATTCTTTTAAGCCCTATAGCCCATATATAAATAAGGTTGGAAGGGGAAGGGCCAGAGAAATATTGGGCCAAATCCAACACATAAAATTCATACTGAGATGTATATCGAGAATGGACTCATGGTCATTTAATTCTCCAAATCATTTATTCTGCCATGATTTTCATTCCATTGTCTAGAGGTTTTCAAGGTTTGCAATTCTCGAGAAATTCTAGTATAAGAACCAATTGATCTGGTTCTTTTTTTGGAATTTATTTGATATGAACTTCAGATTCACCAATGTTTATAATCTCTTGGTAAGTTACTATCAAAAGTTGTTTCAAATATTTTATGGTATTACAAAGAAATTGCTTTCTTTGTCTTGTAATATCAAATACTATTGCAATTTCATTCATCCTTCTCGACATCTAATATTTTCTATTGTTTAATTTTTTGTTATAGGTTGGATTTCCTGGACATGTGTTTTTCCACATCTATAACTTGTGATCCTATGACTTTGGAAAATTAGTTTTTTTTGTTTCTCGTCTAAGACTTGGATTCTTATTTAGAATTGGTTTGTCTTATATATTTGTTTCATGTATTAAAGAAAATTTGATTCTTTCTGAATAAATTTTCTGAGCAAATTTTTTGAATATTTATGGAACTTCTATAAACAAATTTTTAATAAACAAATATGAATGATGTATATTGTATAGAACATATGAAATTTAACAGGTAATAGAATATAATCTATTTCATTCTTTCATCAGTATTTTTCCTTGAAGTTTTGATGCAACATCAAGGCTCGATTGAAGTCTCGATCTGCCACGTTGTAGGCAATTCTTGGATAATTTACTCTTACAATTTTTCTTAAACATAGATTTCCTAAGGTGGTTTCCCAGTACTGGGTTTTTAAGATTACATATTCGTTTATTGCATATAGAAATATCATGGTTAAATATATTCATTCTTTAAATAGGTTAGCCATTTTTCCGACTATCTCGCTAAGAGATTCTCTGAGTATGACTGACTCTTTGGTTTCAGCCAAAGTCAGATCCCATGCGATTCTGACCGATCCAATCAAAATCATTTCTAATAGTTTAGTGAATCATTCTTTGTTGAGATCAAGTGTTCTTGCTGCGATTCTCATAGCCGATATCCAATTATATATGAGATCTCTATTTTTGAAGTCTAGTACATCAATGTTAAGCATAACCCTATAAAAATGCGCAAAAGAATTTGTTTTCTTCTTGACCTTGTTCTTGCTGGGTGTAATTCTTCACCAGTCTGAAAATCTGTTCTCTCATATTTTTTATTGCGGGATCCACACTTTTTTCCCTTGGTGGTTCATGAGGAGACACTCAGCCAATTAGAGGTTATTCATTTCCTACTATTGTTTTCATTTTTAGATTTTTATGACCAATGAAATCCGGATATCTCCACACTGGTATGATATTGTCCACTTTGGGTTTTAACCCTCATGGTTTTGTTTTTGGAACCACCCAAAAGGCCTAATACCAATGGAGATATCATTCCATCTTATAAACTCATGATCTTTCTCTAGATCTTCTAATGTGGGACTTTGGTTGCATCCCAACAATCCTCCCCTCAAACGAAGTTCCACTATTATTCTCATAGTTCGAGCCTCCCCTCAAGCCTTATTCGCCCTCCAATCGAGGTTACTCCACTTCACTGCGTTGTAGCGCACGCCTTACATGAATACCTCTGCACTTTCATAGCCATCTTGAATATTAGATGCCTCCCCTTGGTCCTTGGCTTTAACTCCTGGTCTGTGGAGATCAGGACAGTCCCTTCTGAAATGCCCTTGTTTATGGCAAAGAAAACACTTTAGTTTCCTTGGCTTTGACCTGGATCTGCTTCTCGTTCTCACCCTCAAGTCCCTCTTATCTGACCTGCCCCTTATGTGGAGGCTATCACCAATGTCTTTTGAGTCTTTCTCCAACATGTTATGGGATTCTTTTGCTTTCAGTGCCTTTTGAACCTCCTCGAAGACTAGTGATTCTTTGGCATACTTCATGGTATCCACGAATACTGAGAATGTTTTGGGTAATGAGTTCAGAACCAAGATAGCCTTGTCTTCATCCTCAACCTCTATTCCAATATTCTCCAAATCCAGGATGAGTTTGTTAAACTCATCCAGATTTTCTCCAATTGTCTTTGACTCGCTCATCTTGAAGCCAAATAACTCCCCTTTAAGGTATATGCGATCTTGAAGAGATTTGGTCATGTAGAGAGATTCCAACTTCGTCCAAATACCAGCAGCCGTTTTCTCCGATGAGACTTCTCGGAGGACTTTGTCACTCAAATGCAGCGTTAGAGTACTGAAGGCCAATTCCAATATTTCCATCTTCCTCTCTTCCGATAGTGATTCAGAGAGTTTTGAATTGCCCTCCAGGGCCTTGGCAACCTTCTGTTGTACTAAGATGGCATGCATTCTCCTGCGCCATAGTGCAAAATCCCCTTTGCCATCGAAACGATCCAATTCTACTTTACCAGCCATCGTCGTTTGATTTCTCTTCTAAGAACCTGGCTCTGATACCACTTGTTTGGACCAATGGAATCCGGATATCTCCACACTGGTATGATATTGTCCACTTTGGGTTTTAACCCTCATGGTTTTGTTTTTGGAACCACCCAAAAGGCCTCATACCAATGGAGATATCATTCCATCTTATAAACCCATGATCTTTCTCTAGATCTTCCAATGTGGGACTTTGGTTGCATCCCAACATAGATGTACGTCCCCGAGGTTTGCAAAACTCGGCAAGGTCGTAAAGATCTTATATACCAATCTTTTCTATGATTGTCATCAGACTATTCTCTTTTATTAGATAATTTTGATAAGATTGATAATTTTTTCTTCATCGATTAAATGTTTCTCTACTACTTTGGCATTTTCCCTTTGATGTAATAAGGCCACGACACCAAATGATGGTAATAATTTTTGTTTTTGAGATCTTTTTACTAGAACTTGGTTGTTATTACAGAATTTGGATTTTTGTTTGAATATCTTTTAAAGTTTCAGAATTTCTTCTTGTTTCTCAACGATTTCTTCAATTTTTCGTGGTACATAGTATAATTGACTGACATAGTTTTGTATCGTCTTTTGAATTTCTCTGAGATTCCAGAAAATTTAGAAGAATTTTGAACTACTTCTAGGAATCTAGTATTTTGAATCATACGTGAGTTCTTTGACTCTTTCTTACTTTTTCATGATACCTAAACTGAGTTAGATTTTCTTGCTTTAAATATTCCAAACTATTGGAATAAAAACTGATAATTGTGTATCTCGAACGTATGTTCAAATTCATAAGTTGATAAAAATATCCTCATCAAACATTTAATCACACAATAATAATAATAATCTTATATGTTTGAACTAATTTACTTTGACTCTAATACCATTTCTGATCGAGAATAAAATCAAAGATGTTTTTTTATTTATTTATCAATTTTGTCAAGCAAACTAATTTTTTATGTCTTAAAGAATGAATCCCAACTTGAAATTTTGATGCAAGATTTTTCTCCAATTTAACCTTTGATTTAACAAACAAAAAATAAAAAGAGAAACCACACCTCCTAATTTATTTATTTATTTTAATATTTATCTGAAAAACCCAAGATAAATATATTGAATAATATTTTCTGTTCTTACCGGTAGTGCTAGGCTAGGCTCCAAAACCATGGTTGGAAAGCATTTCCACCATCTGGATTCCTTCTCCTATTGCATAGCCTTCACCTTCCTGGAATCCGTTAATGGCGAACTCTGTTCTTCTCACCCACCCTTCCTCTGTTCCTCTTCGTCCTCCCCAGTACACCAAGATTCTCCAGTTTCAGCATCCCTTTTCTCTGTCTCGACTCAAACCCAACGTTTTCCAAACCTCGTCACCCAAGTCCCTTAATTTTTACACCAAGAAATCTTTCGTACGAGTCCTGGAACAGGAAGGAACCGATGCTTCTTCCCCTGCCCCTGATTTGTTAGGGGAAGATTCTGCTGAATTCCTGTGGTCCAAACAGAAAATTTCGTCTTGGCTTTATTTCTCTGGGGTTTTGGGTGTCGTTCTTTATGTTCTTAACTTTGCTTGGATTGACAATTCCACCGGCTTTGGTAAGCCCTTCGTTGATGCTGTTTCCGGCATTTCCGACAGCCCCGAGGTTTGCCCTGTATTGTTTTTTCTTTATTTTTTATTTTTGTCCATTACTGCCAAAAATTCGTTTACTTTGTCCCAAACAAAAATAAGAAAACGAAGTTGTTGGATAGTAAACATATGAGGATGTAAAATCAGGGGATAGTTGCTTTTAAGCCTTGTCCACTAAGATCATCTTGACAACCAGTACGACCTCGAAATCCCATGTCAACAAGGAGCTGAAGGAATCCAAAACATTTTAAGAATCTTTGAACTTTGACCTCTTACTATGGTTTTCTATTTGATTATCTTTGTCGACAATTGCCTTTTTTAATATTAAAATTAATGTTTGAAGTTACGAGGCTGATTGGTTCATGGTAAGTTGCAGTCCATTTAAAGCGTTTTCTACACTTTGTCATTGCTAATAGTTATAATACAGGTTTACCCTTTTCTCCTTCAATTTTCTAGAAATTCTACATCAGGATATAGTTGCTTATGATTGAGGAGCTTACTGTTTTTTCCTTTTGTTTTTCTTTCAGGTTGTCATGTTAGCTCTTACTTTCATTTTTGCCATTGTCCATAGTGGCTTAGCCAGTGTTAGAGATACAGGTGAGAAACTCATAGGAGAACGAGCATTCCGTGTATTATTTGCTGGTTTATCTCTTCCATTAGCAGTTAGTACCGTGGTGAGTTCTGATCGTTTGTTTGGAAGTTTATCTCGAATATTGATAAATATATTTGTGGCATGTCTATTGAACACGGGATGAAATGCTGATTTTACGATATTTATTAATTATGTGGTTTGGATAGGTATATTTCATCAATCACAGATATGATGGCGTGCAGTTATGGCAAGTGCAGGATGCTCCTGGACTACATGAAATTCTTTGGTTGTCAAATTTTATTTCTTTCTTTTTCCTTTATCCATCGACGTTCAATTTGTTAGAGGTTGCAGCAGTTGATAAGCCCAAAATGCATCTTTGGGAAACTGGAATCATGAGAATTACAAGGCACCCACAGGTCCGCATTTCATGTTTATACTTACTAGTATAACCTTATTTTTATTGTCAACATTCTCTAGTTCAAAAAAATGATTTTTTCCATTAATTTATCTTCTCAATCACCCTCAAACTACTTTATTTTACTGTTTATACATTCATCTTTAAATGTGATAAAGTTATATATTATATATTTGGTGTTGTTGATGCAAATTAACAGTGTTATCAGCGGAAGTATGGAAACAAGTATTATGTTGATGATCCTAAACACAGCTATGTTGTTGTATAAGCTCTCTCTCAGAATCGTCATTAATATGAAGGCACATGTTAATGTTATTATTAGGATAATGTATTTTATCCTGATATAGGATTTTGAGAAAATCTGTTGTCCAGTTTCATACTGCTGATGTGTTTTCCTATGAATTAGAAAGCTCGTGATTTGATTATTAATACTT
The DNA here is from genome assembly GCF_022965805.1 of Primulina eburnea. Taxonomy (NCBI): domain Eukaryota; kingdom Viridiplantae; phylum Streptophyta; class Magnoliopsida; order Lamiales; family Gesneriaceae; genus Primulina; species Primulina eburnea. The sequence goes on along the minus strand of NC_133103.1, from coordinate 47,731,982 downwards.
GTATGGGTGCTGCTGTACATGTAGGGCCACAATTCAGCTTACTAGCTTTCCGAGCTATCTTTGATTATTTATTTGAAATTGTAGAAAATTCAAGTTTGGCTCGAATATGCGAGCCAAGTTTGAGTTGATATATTTTATTAGATATATTGCGAGCTTTAATATTTTATTATTTTTTTAAATATTGGGCATTTGTGTGATAGAGTTTGATAATTAAGTTTAAAATAAAAGCTTCGAGTTTGAATGCAAACTTTAAGAAGTGCGAAATTCAAACCTATATTAATTCATTATACGAGCTTCGAGCAAACTAAAAAAAAATCGAGATTCGCTCGAGTAAAAAAGTGGTTAAAATTCTACTCGGTTTCCATCCCTATTTTTTTTTATACTGTAATTGTCTTAATCATTTATTTCATGGAGTTTTTAACAACTATGAGTGTCAATAGCATCTTAGTTCAACATATTAAACTGCTAGTATTTTGTTTCAAGTGAATTCTCAAGCATCAATCAAAGTTGGTGTTGCCATCGAAACATCATGGTACCTTGTGTTCTGTTCATTTGTTAATCTACCTTTACTGGTTTGAAAGAACCAAATCTGGAAAAAGAAGAAGATGAGCATTTCAAATTCCAGCTTGATCCTGGTCAAGTCTCGTGCAATTTTTTCATATAATATCTGTGCCTTATTCATCTTTATTATATGATAATTTTTAATCCAAAACGAAAATAATCCTAAGTTACAGTTAATGTACTCAATTTTTTTCCCCAGATGGTTGGACAGGTGATTTGGTGCATAGCTCACACAATCTGGATTGGCAATTCAGTTGCATTAGCAGCCTCTGTAGGTCTGATCGCGCACCACTTATTCGGCGTTTGGAATGGTGACCGAAGATTGGCCATTCGGTATGGTGAAGCTTTCGAAGTTTTAAAAAGCAGAACTAGTATTACTCCATTTGCTGCTATTCTTGAAGGTCGACAAAAGCTTCCCAAGGACTACTATAAGGAGTTTCTACGGTTGCCATATCTTTCGATCACGGTTTTGACCTTGGGGGCATATTTTGCTCACCCACTCATGCAGGCTGCCAGTTTTCGACTTCACTGGTAACTTCATACTGTTCCTCTGACATTTGCTACATCTAAGTGTTTATAATCGAGAATCTGTGGTATGTTAATGAAGCAAGAACTGGTGGAAGAGATGGGTATAGGAGGAATCCGTTTATACTTTTGTGAAAGCTTTAATTTTTTATGCCTTTGGACTATAGGTGGTATTCATATTATACACAATATTCTAAATATTGAACTAGTATGGTCTAGAGAACTATTAATGTTTGTGATTTTGAGAACTTGAGAATTTATCAATTTACTCTTAAATTTTATGTGCTATTATATTTGTTATAATTAAAATTATTATAGAACAATTTTTCGTAATCTCGTGTTAAACTAACTTAAATTCGTAAAACTTGAAACATGTTCGTCACGATGTTTTTGTAGAATTTTTTTAGTACGTATCATCTTTACAATTGAATGGCTGATATAAAATTCTAGAGTTTTTATATAATATTAGCAATTCTTGATTTTTTTCTGAGTTCCTTTTAAAAAAGTTTTAATTTAGACTTAATGATTTAATTTGGGCAAAAAAATTGAAAGAGTGGATTTCAAAAATATACATGAACTAAAGGTGAAAATTGGGTTGCTCCCTCAGCATAACTTGGATAAAGTTGAGCCAAAAGATCGCGATTCAAGATAAATTCGTGTAAAAACGCTATCTCTTTAAGATCTACTCCGGCGTTTAAAAATTGGTTAATAGATAATGATACATGTACTTTGAAATTTATTGTTACGTGTATGAATAAAAAATTTACTTCACAATTTCAATTCCAAAGATTTCAAAATCTTCTAAGCATATTGAAATAATGCATAGTTTTTAAAACCAGATGAGACGGTCACTCTAATCTTAGTCGTTTAATTAATCAAATTGTTATTAACCCATAAAATATAAAAAAATTATTAAAAATTCACCGGGTTATTTGACTATTTCCTATTTAAAAACTTGGTGAAATATTAATAAATATAGTAATATTATAAATAATTACTTTTTTTATATATATTTTAATTACGATAAAAAAAAAAACTCCATAGAAAACACAAAAATCAACGTTGGTATAATATATCATGCAAATTAATTTAAAAAACTATAATAGTAGTAATAGTTATATAATATTAATAATAATAATATATATATAATTGTAATAAATGAATATTATTAATATTAATATGGCTAATAATGATAATTTATTATATTAATCATCATAACAAAATAATAATAAAGTATAAGAATTATTATAAATATAGTTGGCTGAGTCACCATGATTTACCTCCTCTCATAATCCTGTCGGGCCGGTGGTGAGGGGTGCTTAAGGTGAGCGATTTCACCTTTTGGAGCAATAGGTGATTGAACCAGTTTAAGTTCACGTATTTGTTTAATGAGTAAGTCTCTTGTGAGACGGTATCAAGAATCTTTATTTGTGAGATGAGTCAACTTTACCGATATTCAATGTAAAAAGTAATAATGTTAGTATAAAAAGTAATACTTTTTCATGGAGGACTCAAATAAAGATCTGTCACACAAAATACGACCTGTGAGACCGTCTCCCACAAGTTTTTGTCTTGTTTAATTTAATTTCAATGTCTTATAAATTAATATTTATAATTATTATCAGCTATTAATTAAGTAAAAAAATATAATTATACTAATTATATAATATTATTATAATAAAATAATGATTATTACATTTTTATCAATATTTAATAATTATAATTATATATTTAAAATCAATAATTGTTGTAATGATAATAATCTATGAAAAATAATTATATTATTATTTTTATAGTGTTATATTTTAATACTGATACCCCAATAAGGGCTCGGGTCCTGGAGGACCCGGGAAATGTCATTGAGTAGCCCCTATAGAAACCGGGAGGGCGATTGTTACCCACGCGACTGGGCGCTTCATGCATGACCGGGTATTTACTTACCTCCCGAGCAACTAGGGACCGGGCTTTCATGCTGAAGCCGAGGGCTCAATACTCGAGTAACTTACTTAGAGGATCTTACAGATTGTAAGGCAGAAAGCGACTGGGCGAGAAGTCAACGTCTTCCGCCTGAACGTATCCCCGAAAATATGGAGAAGAAAGGGACTGGACATGCAGTCAACGTCCCTTATTCTTGGAGTACCCACGAAGCTATCGGGTAGAAAGGGACCCGACAGGCCGTCAACGTCCGAGGGTACAGGTAGTAGGTGAGCACGCGCATCAAGGTAACCCTAGCTTCTCTTCAAATAGCAGGTATCGTTGACATTCCACAGGGCTGAAATTTCTTCACTCTCAAGCATCCATACATATTGCTTTAAGTTCCCTCTCGACAACCCTGCTGACTTAAGCATCGGAGTGGTCACGCCGGACACCCTTCCGGCGCCCATTCACGAGTTCCTTCCATTGTTTGCAGGTCACGATCGAAGCCATCTACCTTGCTCATTTTCCTAAACAACACTATAAATTCTTGATTTGACCCGGTGGAGCACCCGACCCTGCTCATCCATTTTACCCGGATCACATCATTGGCGCCGTCTGTGAGAAATTGAGACTAAGGCGTTGATATGGCTCACACGAGGAAAACTAACCAGAACACTTCCCCGGTCCAGGGAGTTGACGCGAATCATTCAAGACAAGAGGACGCCCCTCCCGATCTTATCACTATGACTCCAGCGGAGTTTGATAGACGCATTAACGAAGCCATAGAGAGAGCTATGGCCAGGCGGGAAGCTTCCCACCATGATATACCACTCGAGAAAGAACCAGAAAAAGAGCAGGAGCAGCAGCAAGAATTGAGGGAGGAGGAGAAGAGGGGAGAAGTGGAGGAATCCTCTGCTGGTTCTAAGTCACCAACGATGGTCGAGGAAATGCTGGAGTTAAAACAGAAAATGAAAGTCCTGGAAGGACAGCTGGAAAATCGTGGTTCTTCTCGGACGTCTGTCAAAGGACGCCCGTTTGCTGAGGCTATCATCCGGGAACCTCTTCCTGGAAACTTTAAATCTGCTAAAGTAAGGGCGTATGATGGAAACGAGGACCCGGAAGAACACCTGGCCAGGTTCGAGAATATGGCTATGCTGCACTGTTACACTGATAGGATCAAGTGTAAAGTGTTTTTAACCACGCTGGTGGACTCAGCTCAGAGATGGTTTGACGGATTGGCTCCATTGAGTATTAAATCATTTGAGGATTTTCAGAAAGCCTTCTTACACCATTTCAGCAGCAGTAAGAAATATAAGAAAACTGCTTTCAGTTTGTTCGAAGTGAGACAGGGACCGGAGGAAAGTTTGAGGATGTATATCAAGAGATTTAACAAAGTGGCCTTGGATGTGCCAACTTGTGCTGCAGAGACAAAAACTACTGCCTTCACTCAAGGCCTAAAAGAGAGTGAGTTCTTCAAGTCATTAACGAAAAAAGTGCCTGAAGATTTTGAGGATTTGCTGTCTAGGGCAGAGAAGTATATCAATATGGAAGAAGCCCAGAAACAAAAGAGGGAAGCCATCAGGAAGGAAAGAGGGGACCGGACACCTAAGCCCGAGGAGAAGGGACCACGGCGGGGTAATCCAGGGCACTTTTCCCCGCATGTGCCTTTGAAAATTATCCGAGAAAGAGAAGTGCAGGAATGCAGTAGGGATCCGATTCCCAGTCATCAGCTGTCCCAACCCGGGAAAAGTGGATTTTGCACCAGGCATGGTGTGTGTCAGCATAGCACCGAGAATTGTAAGGCTTTGAAAAGAAGTTATGTCCCACCCACCAACCAGGGGCATGACCAGTACACCAAAAGGTCGAGAGGTCCACCTTGGACCCCCCGGCCGCCAGTATCTCATGCTCGAGTAGACTCAAGAAACAACCCGGGAAACCATATGGGTAGGAGGAGGGAGCCGGAACCTGAGAAGAGGAGCCCTTCGTCCCCTGATGATATCGGGAGGATCCACCGATGGAGATTCAAATCGGGCCAGGAAATCAAGAAGTAGGCGGGAGTGTCTGGAGGTGGAGGGATCTAGGAGGAACGAGGCCGTGATCAGTTTTGGCCCAGAGGACCTGAAGGGAATAAACATGCCCCACAATGACGCTTTGGTTATCCAAGCCCGGGTGGCCAATTACGACATCCTGAGAGTCTTCGTGGATTCCGGCAGTTCAGTCAATGTGATTTTCAAAGATGCCTTAGTGCAGATGGATTTGCAAGGGTTTAAGTTGGAAGCTGTGGAGACTGCCCTTTTTGGTTTTGCGGGACATGCAGTTTATCCGGAGGGAGAAATTGTTCTGCCACTCACTCTAGGCTCCCGGGACATCAAGAAAACGGTCATGACCACCTTCACAGTGGTGGACTCCCCATCATCTTACAATATCATTCTGGGGAGGCCGGCCATGAATGAGTTGAGGGCAGTAGCATCTACTTATCATCAAAAGATCAAATTTCCAGTGGGGAACCAGGTGGGAGAAGTTCGTGGAGATCAACCCTCTTCCCGAAAATGTTATGTGGAAGGTATCCGGACAGATCAGGGCAAATCAAAAAAGGAGGGGAAGAAACCCAGGGTGGAGGAAGTTTGGAAGGGTGGAGTGGAGAAAGGAGAAGTCCACTTTGTGGCAGAGGAAGAACAGGAAGCTGTGGAGATAGGACCAGGCCGACAGATCCGGGTGGCCCGAGACCTCGATATATCCACCCGGGTCAGTTTACTTAACTGTTTAAAGACTAATATTCATGTGTTTGCCTGGTCCCAGCAGGAACTAACAGGGATTTCACCCCTGATATCTGAGCATCAATTAAACATTCTCCCAGGAGCTCACCCGATCAAACAGAAGAAGAGACACTTTGGTCCCGAGAAAGACAAAGTTATTGAGGAGCAGGTGAAAGAGTTGCTGCAAGCCGGCCACATCCGGGAGGTACAATTTCCTACATGGATCTCGAATGTGGTGCTGGTACCCAAAGCTGCCGGGAAATGGAGGATGTGTGTTGATTTTCGGGACCTCAATAAGGCTTGTCCCAAGGATCATTACCCATTGCCCCGGATTGACCAGTTGGTGGATTCCACCTCGGGCTTCGAGCTGCTCAGTTTCATGGACGCCTATCAGGGATATCATCAAATTCCCTTAGCAAAAAATGATCAAGATAAGGCCAGTTTCATCACCTCGGGAGGTACATTTTGTTATGTTGTGATGCATTTCGGGTTGAAAAATGCAGGGGCCACATATCAGCGTTTAATGGATAAAGTCTTTGAGAAGCAGCTGGGAAGGAATCTGGAGGTTTATGTGGACGATATTTTGGGAAAGTCAAAAGAGGTGATGAATTTTATCGATGATTTGGAAGAAACCTTTACCACTCTGACATCTTATGGGATCAAGCTCAATCCTGCTAAATGTATTTTCGGAGTCAAGAGTGGTAAGTTCTTGGGCTTTATAGTGACAGAGCGGGGGATCGAGGTCAACCAAGAAAAAGTGAAGTCCGTCTTATGTATGCCTTCTCCCCAATCTGTCAAAGAAGTGCAGAAGCTGACCGGGAGGATTGCCTCCCTATCTCGGTTTATATCTCGGTCAGCCCACAGAAGTTATCCTTTCTTTCAGGTTCTCAGAAAAGCCCAAAAATTCGGATGGGATGACAAGCGCGAGCAGGCTTTCCAAGATCTTAAAAAGCATCTAGCTGAGCTTCCAGTTCTGGTAAAGCCTGAGCCCGGGGATAAATTGTTTGTCTATTTATCCACTACTGAATATGCTGTCAGCTCTGTCCTAATAAAGGAAGAAGGCTCGGATCAAAAGCCTGTCTATTATGTCAGTCACGCCCTAAGAGGTCCCGAGCTGCGGTATAGTGAAGTGGAGAAGATGGCCTTGGCTTTAGTTGTGACTGCCCGGAAATTGCGGCCTTATTTTCTATCGCATCCTATTATCGTTCTTACTAACAGCCCGCTTGGAAGAATTATGACACATTCTGAAGTATCCGGGCGGATGATCAAATGGAATGTGGAATTGGGGGAATACGATATTGAGTATAAGCCCCGGTTGGCCATAAAAGCGCAGGCTTTATCCGATTTCCTATCTGAGATGATTCAACCTGCTGAGGAAGAAAGATGGAGGGTGTTTGTAGACGGGGCTTCTTGCCTGGTTGGATGTGGAGTAGGAGTCGTGATAATCTCCCCATCGGGAGAGAAGATTAAATTGGCAGTCAAAATTGGTTCCAGGGTAACAAATAATGAAGCAGAATATGAGGCTGTTCTAGCCGGCATCCGGGCTGCCCGAGAAATTGGAGCGGCTAGGATTATATTGTATTCCGATTCACAGTTGATTACTCAGCAGATCAAGGGCACGTATGAGGTCAAGGACGACAAAATGCTCAAATATTTGCATCTCATCAAAGCCCAGGCAGTAGTGTTTGTGGATTGGAGCATCGAACAGATACCCCGAGAAGAAAATGGAGAGGCTGATGCCCTAGCAAAAATGGCTGCTTCTTTGTCGGAAGACAGCACCCGGGAGGTTTTATTTGTTTCCCGAGCAGTTTTTACTATTGAAGAAGAAGAAATGTTGACAATACCCGAGGATTCTTGGATGACCCCTCTGATCAAATTCATTCGGGACAATGAATTGCCCGAGGAGAGAGCTCGAGCACAGAAAATAAAAAGACAAGCCCCCAGGTTTGTTCTCTTAAATAATATCTTATACAGGAGATCATTCCAGGGACCACTGTTGAAGTGTTTGAGCGGGAAGGAAGAGATTTATGTTCTTCAAGAGATTCATGAAGGATGCTGTGGTGAGCATTTGGGGGGACATCTTTAGCTCGGAAAGCGATGCTAGCCGGGTTCTGGTGGCCGACTCTTCACCATGATTCAGCTCGAGTAGTCCGGACTTGTGAAAGCTGTCAACATCATTCCAACTTTCAGCACAGCCCAGCCACTCCTATGAAGCCTATTTGGGCGTCTTGTCCTTTTGATCAGTGGGGTATGGATATAGTCGGCCCATTGCCAGTTGCTCGGGCCCAGAAAAAATTCCTGTTGGTGGCTGTGGATTACTTCTCCAAGTGGGTGGAAGCCGAGCCCTTGGCTAAAATCACCGAGCAAGAGGTTTTGAAATTCTTATGGAAGAATATAGTATGTCGCTTCGGCATACCCCGGCGATTGATCTCGGATAATGGGAGACAGTTTCAAGGAAAAGAAATAACATCTTGGTGCCAGGAAATGAAGATCACCCAGTCCTTCACTTCTGTTGCGTACCCTCAGGCCAATGGGCAGACAGAAGTTGTAAACAGAATCATTGTGCAGGCTTTAAAGACCAGACTGCAAAGCAAAGGGAAGGACTGGGTAGAAGAATTACCCAGTGTACTATGGGCATACAGGACTACTCCTCGGGCACCTACCCAAGAAACTCCATTCAGCTTGGTGTATGGATCTGAGGCCATCCTTCCTGTTGAGATCGGTCAAACATCTGTCCGGGTAGAATCTTACCCGAGCAACAATGAGGGTAGCCGTGCATTGGAACTGGATCTATTAGAAGAAAAGAGGGACCAAGCCATGATCCGGATGGAGGCATATCGAAACCGGGTCATGAAATCCTACAACAAAAAGGTCCGAGTTCGAGACTTGCAGATAGGGGACTTGGTGATGAAGAAGGTTAATCCAGCTGGGGACGTGGGCAAGCTCGAAGCTCGATGGGAGGGGCCTTACAAAATCATTAAGAGAGTCAGTTCAGGATCCTTTTACCTAGAAGATGCTCAGGGTAAACTTCTTAAGAGACCTTGGAATGTACTTCATTTGAAGAAATATTACGCTTAGCCAATGTACAGCTGTAATTTTCACTTTGAAGAAATAATAAAGGATCGTTTTCCTCATTCTTTTGCCTACTATAAGTGATATTGTGTAAAACTGAGGAGACATAAGCCCAGGGTTCTACTCCCTGGCTCGGGGCTCCGTACCTCGACCATTCCAAAGTCCCGGGACCTGTTCCCCGGCCTAAGGTTCTGTACCTTAGTTCTACATAAGCCCAGGGTTCTACTCCCTGGCTCGGGGCTCCGTACCTCGACCATTCCAAAGTCCCGGGACCTGTTCCCCGGCCTAAGGTTCCGTACCTTAGTTCTACATAAGCCCAGGGTTCTACTCCCTGGCTCGGGGCTCCGTTCCTCGACCATTCCAAAGTCCCGGGACCTGTTCCCCGGCCTAAGGTTCCGTACCTTAGTTCTACATAAGCCCAGGGTTCTACTCCCTGGCTCGGGGCTCCGTACCTCGACCATTCCAAAATCCCGGGACCTGTTCCCTGGCCTAAGGTTCCGTACCTTAGTTCTACATAAGCCCAGGGTTCTACTCCCTGGCTCGGGGCTCCGTACCTCGACCATTCCAAAATCCCGGGACCTGTTCCCCGGCCTAAGGTTCCGTACCTTAGTTCTACATAAGCCCAGGGTTCTACTCCCTGGCTCGGGGCTCCGTACCTCGACCATTCCAAAATTCCGGGACCTGTTCCCCGGTCTAAGGTTCCGTACCTTAGTTCTACATAAGCCCAGGGTTCTACTCCCTGGCTCGGGGCTCCGTACCTCGACCATTCCAAAGGCCCGGGACCTGTTCCCCGGCTTAAAGTTCCGCACCTTGGCTCCTCATAAACCCAGAGCACTACATCCTGTTAAGTGTCCGTTCGTTCCTGGCATTCACATCACAGATATCCATTTAAAGTGCGGAAAGCTAATACCCGTTCACATGATTTGGTATCTTAGTTAGTTCTCAACACTTGGAAAATTGTTAGATTTGTTAGAACGAGAATGTCCTGATCATATAAGGAACGAGTACTGAATTTTTGTAAATATTGCGAAGAAGGATAAAAGGAAAGAAAATATTCCATTACTACAAAGCCCGAAGGCAGGGAGTGAACTTAAAAATGAAAAGAGGACAAGCCTATTCTATATCAGCAGAGGGATGTTTTCTGGCTCTTTCGCCTCCTCTGTCGGCTTCTCTATTTGCCCTGCTTCTCCCTCTCCAGGTTTTTCTTCTTCCTCCCCCTCTACGGACTCCTCCTGTTTCTTCTCCTCTACCGGTTCCTCTCCGTCCTCCTCTTCGGATGTACCCTCGTTGCCTCCCACCCCGGCTCCTGCAAGAGATGCAATGGCTAGCCCGAAGTCTGGAAAGTTGGTTCTATCCTTGGGGATAAGCTCGGCTTCCTGGAATTGTTGAAGGCATCTTTTGAAGCCAGTCTTAAAGAAAGGATAAGCTCGATTCTCAACGGCCGCCTTGAATTCTGAGGATTCCAGGAAGAAAGTCCGCAGTTGCTCTTTTTGGCGCTCAGACTCGGCTAGAGCCTTCTCGGCTCTTTCAGCCCGGGACATTTGTTCTTCTATGGCATCTATCAGGGAGGCGTTCTTGCGATCAAGAATCGACTGATGCCTTTGAAGAGTTTCCTCCCTGATGTGACTTTCATTTAATTCCTCCCGGGCTTTGGCCAGCTCCGCCTGAGCAGACTCCACAGAGCCTTGAAGGGTTGCCACTGTCTCCGAATGGAATCCCTTCAATTGAGCAAGCTCCGCTTGAATAAGCTCGTTCGTCTCTTGGAAGACCCGGAGTTGGGGAGCCTGGTGGTTGGCTAAGGAGGACACCTCTTCATAGGCTGACATTAACATATGTGCACCCTATTTTTCAGAGAGAAGGCAGGGTTGGCAAGGTCATATAAAAAAAAAAAAAAAAAAGGGAGAGAAGATAGGGGAAGAAAGAAGCTCACAGCCAGAAGTTTGTTCAAGCCACCCAGGCATCGAGGGGTTGGCGGCATGCTCTTCAGGAAGACCTGGTCAGTAGGAAGGAGCATTCGCTTGAGGAAGTCTGCCCCAACCCGGGAGGCTCCCTCGGTGGAGAAGACAGACCCGCTGGGCTGCAAAGGGAGGAAGGGCCCCTGGAAAAATTCTGGGAGAGGCCCCTGGAAGGATTCTGGGAGAGGCCCTTGGAGAGGTTCCTGTGAAGGTTCTTGGAGGGGTGCCTGGTCATCGCGCATAAGGGGAGGCGTGTCTGACTGAATCGCTTGAAAGGAAGCCTGGCCTCCCGCTTGATCATCCTCGCTGAGAGTCACCACCGGGATGGTCGTAACTCTTCTTGGCCTTTGGCTAAGGGGGAGGAGGTCCTCATCATCTTCCCTGGATTCAGGCGCCGTTCTCTTAAGTTCAAATTGCACCCGGGCCGTCTCCTTCGCCCGGGCAGCCACATCCTCCGCTCTCTTTTCAGCAGCGGCCTTTCGGGCTGCCCTTTTCTTCTCCTTGCTGCCCATCTTTTGGCAAAAGCCTCTTCCATTAAATCTGCATAAGGAGCAGGCAAGGGTAAAATCCAAATGCAAATACAAAGTCAGGGAGCAATCGCACAACATGTAAAGGAAAGTTACCAGGTTGATGGCCCGAGCCAGCAACTTCATCAATCACTCGGTCAATCGGGTCCTCAACCCGGGCACTTAAATGATAAGCAACCAGTTGTTCTTGGGCAATAAGGACGGAGGAAGAAAACTTTCTACCCTCTACCAGGGCGAGGCTTCGGATGTAAAATTCTTCAGACTTGTACGCCTGAGGAAGTTCTGGCTGTTGAGGAAGAGAAGGGAGGAACTCGGTTGAACAATCAAGAGAACCCGGGAGACGAATGAAAAAATATCTTCCTTTCCACCCCTTTTGAGAGGAAGGGATGTCATCAAGAAAGCGGGCATTAAGCCGAGCAGAAAGGGAAAAGGCATTATCTCCTAATCTACAAATAAAGAAATAATGCAGAACTTTGGAATTTATTACCAGATCATGCGTACGGAAGAGAACAAAAACCGAAGCCATGATCCGGAAGGATTTGGGATGAAATTGATTGATAGGTACACCAAAAAATTTGGCAACCTCGATGTAGAACGGAGCAATGAGAAATCGAAGACCGTTGCGGAGTTGGTCTCGAAAAAAGGTAATATAACCCGAGAGGGGTTGATCCGCCCGGTCAGAAGGTCCGGGTATAAGTATAGGATAAGAAGAAGGAATGACCCCTAGGGTTCGAAGTTCTTTTTCTGCTCCGGGTCGCAGGGAGCTTTTCAGAGAAGAGAACCATGGAATCTCGAGGGCCTCGGTTAAAGGGTGGTCGGAAGCCCGGGCTTTACCCTTATCCTTATCCTTTTTTGGGATCCGGGATATGCCCGAAGAAGAAGGTTTAGAAGGTCTCGAGGAAGATTGGGGTTTTAAGATTATAGGTTTTTGGACAGTGTGGGTAGAAGGACGACGAGAAGTAGGAGAAGGAGACGAATCAGAACGAAGGGCGGCGGATTCATACCCTGACGAACCTCGAGCATTGGCCCCGGAAGTAGAAGAAGTAGAATTAGACATAAGGAAAAGAAAAAACTTACAAATGCGGTGGAAGATCGTCGGAGCAAGGAAACTTTGAATGCCGGAACTGCGAGAAGAGAATTTGCAAGGGCTTCGCCGAGAATGCTGATTTGAAAGTGATTTTTGGGAAAACCTAGGGTCGCTATATATAGGAGATGGGGAATGATCGGAACCGTCGATTGAGTGAACGCGTGTGCGGTTTCGATGCGCCTCAAAAGTTGCGACGGGCAGAACGAAAAGACAGTTACACAGATCGAGATGTCATGATGTTTTATCTCCTCGGAATACGAAACATTACTAGCCGTCGGGATAGATGAACACGTGTCGTTGTAGTAACGTGTGGATAGGCCGGGAGGTTTAGGAGAACTCGGCAAGTTCGTTTCATAGCTCGGGAACCTAGAGACCCAGGACGGAGATTTCTAAGTCCGAATAATCCGAGACCCCGGCATCTTGTTATAGTCAAAAGATTCGATAGCCCGGGATTATATTTTAAGTTCGGGGGGATCAGGTTATTACAAATAACTGTAAGTCTATTGATTCGGTCCGCATAAATTCGCACAAGATTTATTTGCAGAAGAGTAAAGCGATAGAAGTCGTTAAAATTTCCATTACATAAATTAGCGGCGAAAAGTTATGGGATCCATTATGTTAGATACAGAATCCTGCCACTCCGTTATCCAATTAGTTAATTCGTGAATGCGGAGGTCAATGAAGAATTCATTCTTCATTATCTTGTCCAGGGCATGCCACTCTTTCCACAGCATCATGTGCAGCAGAACTTCATCGTCAACTAGATCGGTCACCCGATCTACTACGAATTCTCGGATATACTTCCTCGCTCTGGCTCTTTGCGCTCGAGTAGTGGCCAAGCGATTGCGATAGGTATAATCCAAGTCATGAACCTTGTCCCGCACGGCCATGACCTTTGCCCATATATGTTCCTCGATTTCCCTCTTCAGTTCCTCCACATGAGGACGCATCTCCGGGGTCACCAGGACATGTGTACTGCTGCAGGCACTGGAACCGCTTGAATTCGACATTTTGAATTGAGAGTCACTTTACATCTATCCTCCCTTATTTATAGGTGAACGTTTTTAAATGTGGAGGAAATACAAGGGTCCCAGCCAGCGGAATTGTCCCCTCTATGAGTCAAAGGAAAAAGTTAATCAAAGCCATCGAATCTAAACACGTGGATGGTCAGGATATTCCTTGAAAATTGTGCTAAGAAGGTGAAGGGGCATTGACGGTTACCAAGGCGCCCGACTGATACATCTGGGAATACGGAACGTTCTCATTCGGTGAGAGTTTTAATGATGAGCTGTATATCATCCGGATACCACGTGAATAGTCCGGGAGGTTTGAGGCCCCGGCATATTATTCTAAGTCCGGGAGGTTTGAGGCCCCGGCATATCATTCTAAGTCCGGGAGGTTTGAGGCCCCGGTATATCATTCTAAGTCCGGGAGGTTTGAGGCCCCGGCATATCATTCTAAGTCCGGGAGGTTTGAGGCCCCGGCATATTATTCTAAGTTCGGGAGGTTTGAGACCCCGGCACGTTATTTTCGGTCCGGGAAATTCGAGGCCCCGACATTTTCTTCCAAACAAAGCTCTAGTGCTTTGTTTAAAGTAGGTGAGATTTTTGTTCTGGGAGATTCAATCGCGCATTTATGAATTACACCCGGTTTATCATTAATTAACGTGCAAAGAAGATAATGAAACAAGTAAGCAGATTTTATTCATAAAGGAATCGCTCATGCCTAGCACCAATTATTAGTACACCTACGACATGTTGCCACTCATGGATCCAGTGGGTTAGTTCAGGAGACTAGGCGAGGTTAAAGGACTCAGAGGAGGAAATCTTTCCCAGTTGACGCCCTTCCTTCAGCAGCATCGCATGAAGCAGGACTTCATCAGTAGCGAGCTCGGCAACATGGTTGACTTCGAGCTCCCTTTTGTACCTCCTCGCCACCGCTCTTTGTGCCCGAGTAAAGGCCAAACCCTCTCGGAGCGTGGCATTAAGATCTTGAATCTTATGCCAAGTGGACATCACCTTCGACAAGACCAACTCCTCAATGGTCCTCTTCAGATCCTCCAGGTGAGGAGGTAGGGTATTGGGCGCTGGAACGTAGATGCCACTGCAGACCGTAGATTCGCTCGAACTTGCCATGCCGAAGGTATTATCTCTTACCTCCCATTGCCTTCCTGTATTTATAGGCACGTAGCATTTATTATCGAGGTAGGCGAAGGGACTGTTACGAATATCAAGGTACTAAAGTATTAATCGGCAGAAGAGGAAAGGACGCACGTGGTTATCGAGGCGTTAGACTTATTTCTTTCCCGAAATACGAAGCGTCTCCAGGAAGGAGTTAAGGCTTACACCTGTTATCGCAACAATCGGGATATCCGGGTAAGCGTGGTAATATTTGTATTGAGTCCGGGAGGTTTAAGGCCCCGGCATTTTCTCTTGAGTCCGGGAGGTTTAAGGCCTCGACATTTTATCTTAAGACCGGGAGATTCGAGGTCCCAGCATATTGTTGTAAACCCGAGAAATGCGGAGCTCGGGCGCCCTTTTAGTTTTATTAGTACGAAATCCTCACGTCTCCGTTCGTTACTTATTAGTAGTTAATCTTGTCAGTCGAGTCAGACAGTCCGTGGGATATGCATCAGATAAAATGGTAAAAGACAGTAAACTCGGATAATAATTTTATTTAACGAAATTACTTCGAATTACATCGAAATATGCCTCCTCTACGAAGGCTTTCCACAGGAACATCCAACGTCTCACTTCTCGTGTAGCCCTTCCTTCATAGCCCTTGGCGTCAGTGATATCGTTGAGAGTGTTCCTCTCTTTTCGAAGCATCAGTTCGTACATGCGGTCCTCTTCAAAAGGATCCCCCAACTCGGAAATATTTAGATACTCCCGATACTTCTCCAATTTCGCCAGAAGCCGAGGAGTATTAGCCTCACCGCAGTAGTAGAGAAGCTGTAACTCTTGCAGTGCCTCCCAGAAGGCGAGAATTTTGTGAAAGACCTCCTCCTCTATTTCCGTCTTATGCCTCTCTGAGGATGCATTCATGAACTCTTCCGCCAGATCAGGGACGCTGGGATTGCTAGCACCTGCCATTGTATCTTCCTAACAACACTTTGCTGGTATGATGACGGATTGGTAAGGCCCTATTTATAATAAGAACAAATTAATAATGACCGTTGATCTTCAAGATGCCTGAACAGTTGAGATAAGTTTTGGAAATTGTGCCGGGAGGGGGAAAGACGTGCACAGTTGTCGAGGTGTCAGACTTATCCATTTCTCGAGATGTGGAGCGTTTTCTAGTAGGAATTAATTGTGGGTGCATCTCATTATAACGAATGCAACATCCAGAGGGGCTGGATAACAATTCATTAGGGTCCGGGAGACAAATCATCCAGGCGTGACATCTCTTCTACGGGATATTTAAAGGCTCCGATGCTATTATACATCGTGAATTATTTCACACCAATCGGGACAGCGAGTGAGACTCTAGCCCGACTATTTTAGGGATGGGTGGTGATACCCCTATAAGGGCTCGGGTCCTGGAGGACCCGGGAAATGTCATTGAGTAGCCCCTATAGAAACCGGGAGGGCGATTGTTACCCACGCGACTGGGCGCTTCATGCATGACCGGGTATTTACTTACCTCCCGAGCAACTAGGGACCGGGCTTTCATGCTGAAGCCGAGGGCTCAATACTCGAGTAACTTACTTAGAGGATCTTACAGATTGTAAGGCAGAAAGCGACTGGGCGGGAAGTCAACGTCTTCCGCCTGAACGTATCCCCGAAAATATGGAGAAGAAAGGGACTGGACATGCAGTCAACGTCCCTTATTCTTGGAGTACCCACGAAGCTATCGGGTAGAAAGGGACCCGACAGGCCGTCAACGTCCGAGGGTACAGGTAGTAGGTGAGCACGCGCATCAAGGTAACCCTAGCTTCTCTTCAAATAGCAGGTATCGTTGACATTCCACAGGGCTGAAATTTCTTCACTCTCAAGCATCCATACATATTGCTTTAAGTTCTCTCTCGACAACCCTGCTGACTTAAGCATCGGAGTGGTCACGCCGGACACCCTTCCGGCGCCCATTCACGAGTTCCTTCCATTGTTTGCAGGTCATGATCGAAGCCATCTACCTTGCTCATTTTCCTAAACAACACTATAAATTCTTGATTTGACCCGGTGGAGCACCCGACCCTGCTCATCCATTTTACCCGGATCACATCAAATACATTCCACACGAATGTTCCAATGTTTCCACCAAAAATTTGAAATTGCTAGCAATCCCAAGCGTACGAATGGATTACGGTCTGGCAGCACTGAAGCTACTCTGCGTACACCTGAGACGCGCCGCCGCAACGACTTCACAGAATGCCTTCACTCTCGGCGGAATTCTCTTCCAACGTGCTTGGCTACAGGTATGTCTACAGACACTGTGTGTAGTTGTGTGTAATTCCATGATTTATCCTTCAATGCCTCCTTTTTCTCAATTCTTCTATATTCGTCTCGACATTGCAGGGTGTTCTCATCTCGACAGCTTAATCTGACGAAGGCGGAGGCGGTCGATACCTCCTAAGTTACAGTAATGTACTCAATTTTTTTCATAAAACTACTCATTCTCTACAAAATATTTTGTAGAAATTAATCTTTCCTGTATAACATTTAAATCTGCACCACTATCAATCATAGCAATAAAATTTTTCTTATAAGAATTATCAATTAATAAGATAATATTAGTATACCATTTTTAGGATATTATCATATTTAAAACAGATTATTATTTTTTATTAATATCAGGAAATGAAATATCTTGAATATTTTCAAAACTTTCAGAAATTGAATTATTATTATTTTCAATAATTGAAATACGATAATTTAAACTATTATTATTGTGTTGTAAAATTTTTACTTGTTCTTTAAGATTATCTATCTCTTTAACTAAATCATGTATAGTAACTGGATTTTGTTGTTTATACTTATTCTGTAAATGATTTTTAACTTCTTTCATAGAATATCCTTGTTCTTGTTGAACAAGAATGTTATTATTGCTTGTTGAAGCAGTATTTCCATTTGATCAATAATCGTAGATTTTAATATTGGATCCTTAATCATTTTAGGAAATTCTAAAATATTATTTTTTGTTAAAACATTTATGTTTAAATCTTGAAATTGAGACATAAGTTTATAAAAATCATCATTTTGATCATCTATATGATTTATACAAGATTTTCCTTGTATACAGTTATTATATTCTTCTAAATCTGAAATATCATATTCATTTTCTAAAATATCTTCGGAATTATATGATTTCGAAAAATTCTCAGTTTCACTATCATAATTATTATTTGAATCCATTATTATTTTAAATAACGTTTCTTTTAGATTTTCATCTATATCTAAATTATTAATTTTGTTTTTAGCCCAACATTGATTAGCATAATGTCCTGGCTTTTTACATTTTCTACAAATTATTAATTTATTTTTGTTTTTATATTTTTCTGCTTTCCGTAAATCACGGCTTTCTTTTTCTTTTTTTTCCTCTTTTTATCTTTCAGACAAATGTCTTCTCTTTTTATAAAGTTTTTCTTCTTTATATTGAATTTTCTTCTTACCTTTATTAGGTAAGTCCATATCAAATTGATCACAAAATTTACCTAACTGTTTTTTCTCAAGTAAATTCTGTCTTTTTATTTGATTATTTAATTTTAATTCGTTACAGAGAGCTAAACCCTCTTGAATACAAGTACTTATTAATTTTTCATAAGTATAATTCTCATATGGAATATAAATATCATCTTTTCTTAGGATTTTCCTAATTCTTTCAGTAAATAGAAAAGGTAAGCCATTGATGTCATCTGAGACTTGGAATCAAAGTGAATCTGATACGTGACATTGTTTTTACCAAATTTTTCCTTTGTGGCTTTCGCACACATGGAGGTTATTGGTTTCCAGCCTATATATCATCTTCAACTTGAACTGAGCTAAGAAAAAGAGAAATTTGAACT
The DNA here is from genome assembly GCF_022965805.1 of Primulina eburnea. Lineage (NCBI taxonomy): Eukaryota > Viridiplantae > Streptophyta > Magnoliopsida > Lamiales > Gesneriaceae > Primulina > Primulina eburnea. The sequence continues at coordinate 47,713,581 of NC_133103.1, read as the reverse complement.
CCAGAATAATAATGAATATAAGTTTCTTATTTGGAATTTTTACGAAACATAAAGGATTTACGAAAGATATATCAAAAAAATTAAACAACAAAAGATTTTACCGAGAGCCCAAATAATCATAAATTCATAAAAATCACCTGTAAACGCTTAAACGCCTTAAACGTCATTTCTCAGCTAAGCAGGCTGAAAGGCTACAACATGAATTTATTTTTCCCGGATGAACTCGAACCTTGTGTTTACCATTTCTTGGTTCATCTTTTTACCTTATGTTCTAATCAAAGACTCTTATATTACATTAAATTCCAAAAATTTAAATAAATCTTTTATTATCTCAATTTAATTCCAAGTTACAAATAAATATAGATCATGTCATAGTTAGTTAATAATTTAGCACGAATACTTTATACTGTCATTCAGGCTAATATCTGAAATATAAAATTTTTAAAACAGTAAATAAAAAGAGAAAATAAAAAAGTATAAACTTACAAAGTTGTGTTCAGAACTTGAGACTTTTATTGATAAAGTTCAGAAGGATTGTTTACAAGAAGATAATAGAAGGGAGCAAACTCGACCGTTTCCTCCTAAGAACACAGAATGAACCTATAAATAGATAAAAGAGCCGGACATGAAACTCCGGACTCCATCTAAAAATAAAAATAGTACAATGCTTTATTAAAGCAAATAGTAACATGGTTACAAAATTCAAAAGGTTTACAGTGATATGCCACCCACTTTTGTCATGAGATGCCATGATGTGATATTTCACAAACTCTGAGATTCTTCCTCCAACGATGAAGAATTTATTCATCTTTAATATTGTCTTTTATAGAATTTTTCAAATTTTCAAATATATCATTGACTTGAGGGAATTGAGGAATATCATCCTCTGGATTTTGTGCATCTTGCATCTGCATTAAACGAATGAATTGATTCTCACTGGATTCAGACGCCATAGATTTATCTGATTTTGAATCGGAACATCTAATATTCTGAAAAAGATCCTTCTTCATTTCTTCAATATAAACCTCAATCATTTTTTCTTTTGAATAGATCTCAGAATATTTCTGAGTGAGAATCTTAAATGGACAAAATAGACGCTTTTTTCTTTTCTTGTTGATTATGAATTTCTTTTTGGTATAACAAACTTTTTCCTCCATTTGATGAAGAGTGTCATGACCATAAGGTTTTCCAGTTTCTGGATCATGTCGCAATAATTTGTCCCAAAAATTAGTAGACCTGACTCGCCATATGCAAGGGATACCTTCATCAATGTACCCAAATTCTGGTTGTCATTTCCAGATCCATGGGATTCCGAATTCTATGAAGAATAGACATAAAGTCTTGCCATCGATTCAATGTTCAGAAAATGATTTTTTGATACCTGGAGAAATATTTAACCAAGTATTCATGGGTTTTATAAAAACCTCTGGCAAAATTTTTGCGGATGGACCAAATATATTCCATCAAATTAAAAACCATTTTGGAACAGGATAATGAAAAACATTTTCACAAATCTTTAGAAACCATGTATGTTTCCTCTTTTCATTTTCATAAAATTGAGTTTTATTAAAACTTTCAATATAATCCCAAAAACTGAATTTAAAACTCATTTTATGACTTTCCGAATAAAATTATTTTTCAACCAATTGAGATATATTCCATTCTTCAATAGATATAATTTTTTTGACAAAAAACTTGGAGAAGTTATAACTTCCTTTTTGCAGAGTATTACTGAAAAAAAAGTGAGTTATATCTACACTTTTTTATAGATAAAAGAAGATTTTCATAAAATTCTCTCTTTGTAAGAAATATATACATATGATGTATTGGTTCAAAATCTTTCCATGATAGTTCATGGAGTTTTTTCCCATTGGGTATCTTTTTCTTATATAAGAAGAATTAATTCTCGATGCTTTGTCTCTGTATATAGAGCTGAATCATTATCATCTTCTTGATAATATTATCATATGATGCTGAAGCTTGAGAATTTTTATTATTTCTCTGCTTTTGTTTCAGGATTTCTTGAAATTAATTGTATAATTCATTTTGCTCAGTATTACTGGCTGATGAACTTGATAAGTTATGGGCTATGAGCCTCTGTTTTCCATGTTGTACAATAATATTAGGGGTTTTCCCCTTCTTTCTCGTCCTCTATAAGAGGACTGTCCTCTTCCTCGAGAATTCATATCTGTAAATAAAAACATTAGGATAAATATCTTCGAGTTAAGAAATCTGTAAGTGATTATCTTCACATTTCTTATAAATGATTTCAAAATCAAAGAGAGCTAAATGACCTGCCATCTCACAAACATTGTGGGGACCCGGACGCTAATCAAGTTCTTAATCATCATTGGGACTAATTAATCAATTATAAAACATGGTCTAAAATTTTTTTTCTTTTAAAATGCGGAACGTAGTGACATAAAACATACATATATACTTCTCAGTATATAAAAGTACAAATCATGTACCACATACATTTATTCAACTAAGGTTTAAACAGCTAATGTCAAGTGTCCAACCCTATCTCTAATCCAAGTCCGGAGCCTCCACTCTAATCACGATCTTTCCTCATCTCCTGGACCCTGATCCTGTCCCACCTGTTGTCATGTACACATACAGACAAGACAACAGCCGGATAACTCCGGTGAGAATAAATCCCAGTATAAATCAACGAACATGCAATCATATAAACAAATATAAAGCATGTAATCAGGTAACAGTAATATGTATCAAAATCTGAAACATAGTCAATCATAAAACTGTCTAACATATACGTGACTCCACGTCTCAGACTAGACTCAATCCTAGTCTAGGGATCCCGGTTTCCAAATGTGGTGTTCCTATATCGAATTCCGTAATAGAAGGAACCCTGATCCTATTACTTGATATAACCAAATATGGTGTTCCTATATCGAATTCCGTAATAGAAGAATTCCAATCCTATTTACTCGATATACCCAACATCCGGTGTCCTGACCTAACCGTCATGGACTGTAGCTCTATCGCTAATATCCTGATCTTGAGACATCGTGCAATGTGCCCGTGGCGATCCCGCCACTATCAGGCACTTCCGTCCCAAGATTTCTATATTATCTTGTGACATCGTGCAATGTTCCCGTGGCGATCCCACCACTATCAGGAACTTCTGTCACAAGATTACTTATCTACTACCTGTTATCTATAATTCAAGAGAACAAGTACATCAATCAAATCAATGCAAATATCAATGCAATAAAGTAAAGTATGTGATTTAGGGAAACTCAAGTCTAAACCGACTCAAGTCGATCTCCCAATACCACATTGACTTATACCTTCCGTTTGTAGTCTCGGTCTGTAGCAATATCAGTTCTGAACTCAAGAATGTCTCTGTAAATCTGAAACGACATATCGAGAATCATAATATCAATATTCCATTCTCAATTCAATATTGAATCTGATCAATCTGGATTCAATTCAATTCACGGCATAACGGAACAATTTCAGTATCCCCGTCACTACCATATCAACAGATAACAGTTACAATCCATAACCCATATCAAATATGATCTATAGTCCAGTCATAATTCAAATCTGTCCGGTATAAATCAATATACCCTGAAAATTCATAACAATTCCATAATCAATCTGTTTCTTAATCTGACTTCGATTCTATGATGTCTAACATGTCAAGAACATCATATATGAATCCTATTCAATTCTGACAATAGCATAATTTCAAAGCATGTCAAAACGTCGCAAAAATTACGTCAAGTTGTAGCCTACGTTGATAGGATTACAGTATTGAAGTCGGATTCAAATTCTGACGGACGGATTCCTCACAAAAGGCGTAAGGATTTTTAGCTCTTTCACAGAAACCTTTCTCTACGATTCTTACCTTTTGTTTATGATTAATTGTAAAGATAATCGTATATATATATATATATATATCTCCAATGCATGCAATGTATACGTGTCATTCTTTCTCCCAATTTTCAGGCGGCGCTCGAGCGGTCGAGAATTACCGCTCGGGCGCTTGCTCGACGCTCGAGCGGTTAAAACTTACCGCCCGGGCGCGAGGTGTTCTGCCTCCCGATTAAGCCTTGGCGCTCGGGCGGTCAAAAACTACCGCCCGGGCGCCACATCCTCTGCCCAAAGCCTACCTTGCTGAACATTGGCGCTCGGGCGGTCATTTTCTACCGCTCGGGCGCCAATAGTTCTGTTAAAAACTTGCACAATTCATATGTAATCTTATTTCGTGTCTCGATTAATCCTTTTCGTAATCATATCAAATTATAAATCAATAATTACAGATTACTAGGATTAAATTTCCGGGCATTACAAACATTTACTTAGAGACAGTTTGTTTAAAATCTTTATTGATTTGCAATCAGATTTTATAATAAACTTTTGATTATATAAATCATCTTGAAATTTTAAAATACATCTCACAATAGCCAAAATATCTTTTGATACTATAGAGTAATTTTTCTGGGCATTATTCCATTTCACAGAATAAAATCTGATAAGATATTCTTGTTTTGATTGAGGATCTATCTGCTTTAAGATTCTTCCAAAACTTATGTCTGAAGCATCAGTTTCAGCAATTTTATCCCATTGAGGATTTGCAAGCATGAGACAAGGGAGATTTTTAACCTTTTCTTTAATATTTTTTACAGCTTCTGTATGTCTTTCAGACCAAGGTAAACGATTTTTCTTTAATCTATTTTATAAGATAGCAGAATCATTTGTTAAATTTTTTATATATGGAGAAATATAATTTAAACTTCCTAAAATATTTGTAACTGAGTTTTATCAGTTATTATATCAAGAAATTTTGATCTAAATTCAATACTTCTTTGAATAGGAATAATTTTTCCTTTTTCAATCATATGACCAAGAAATCGGATATTAGTTTGAAACAAAATCATTTAAGATTTTGATATAACAAGACCATTTTGAATAACAATATTTTACAACATATATAAATGTTTAAAATGTGTTTCAATATCATTTGAAAATACTAGAATATCATCTATGTAAACAATTATAAAATTGCTATATGAATAAAAAATATCATTCATAATTTGTTGAAATTCTGAAGTGGCATTTTTAAGGCCAAATGACATTACTGTCCATTCATAATGTCCTATTGGAACATTAAAAGCAGTTTTATACCTATCTGATTCTTTTATTTGAATATGCCAAAATCCTGATTTTAAATCAAATTTTGAATATATGATTGCATGAACTAATCTATCTAATAAATATTTTTTTATTAGGAATAGGATGTCTAATCCATTTTAAAACCTTATTAAGGGGTTTATAGTTAATTACTAATCTAGGAACACCTCTTTCCTGTTCAGAATGTTTATTAACATAAAAACTAGTACATGACCAAGGAGATTGAGAAGGTTTTATCAAACCTTTTTCTAGTAAAGAATGAATTTCATTCTTACATAATTCTAAATATTCAGAATTCATCTGACAAGGATGAGCCTTGGTAGGAATATCCTTTTCATCAAAATTCTCTTCATATAGAAGAGAGATAATATGCTTCTTACAATTCCAAAAAGCATATGGGAGATCATTACATATTTCTAATTAAAATTTATTATAAATTATTTTATTTTTTCCTGTAATTTAGGATTTTGTAATTTATCATCTATGATTGAAAATTTTACTTCTTCTTTTAAAGAATTTATTTGAAAGATTTTTCTTTCAATCTGTTCTTGTACTTTATTTAAAATTCTATGAACATGTTTAGTTATGAACTGAAAAGAAATAGGATTACCTTGAAAAGTTCCTATTATACTTGTTTCATCAACATATGTTAAAGGATAAATTTGATAAATAAAAGAAAGACCAAGTATAAGTTGGCTATAAATATATCTTTCGCTGTTAAAAAACTAGTTTGAATACAGTTTTTATCTTTGCAAATATATGCTTTTTGGTAATTTATAATTTATTTCTAATGATTCTCCTCCTGCATGAGAAAGAGAATGAGTAGTTTTATGAAAATATTTTATAGAATTAATCCTTCCTGTATAACATTTAAATCTGCACCACTATCAATCATAGCAATAAAATTTTTCTTATAAGAATTATCAATTAATAAGGTAATATTAGTATACCATTTTTGAGATATTATCATACTTAAAACAGATAAATGTTTTTGATTAATATCAGGAAATGAAATATCTTGAATATTTTCAAAACTTTCAGAAATTTAATTATTATTATTTTCAAAATTTGAAATACGATAATTTAAACTATTATTGTGTTGTAAAATTTTTACTTGTTCTTTAAGATTATCTATCTCTTTAAATAAATCATGTATCGTAACTGGATTTTGTTGTTTATACTTATTATGTAAAAGATTTTTAACTTCTATGATAGAATATGCTTGTTCTTGTTTAACAAGAATGTTATTATTGCTTGTAGAAGCAGTATTTTCGATTTGACCAATAATTGTAGATTTTAATATTGGATCCTTAATCATTTTAAGGAATTCTAAAATATTATTGTTTGTTAAAACATTTATGTTTAAATCTTGAAATTGAGATATAAGTTTATAAAAATAATCATTTTTATCATCTATATGATTTATACAAGATTTTCCTTGTATACAGTTATTACATTCTTCTAAATCTGAAATATCAGATTCATTTTCTAAAATATCTTTGGAATTATTTCTAAATCTTTTCTAAAATATCTTTGGATTATTTCTAAAATATTTTCTAAATCTTAAGAGAATTTATTTCTTCTCCTATTATCGTAAGATATAAATTTGTATAATTTGTTTTTCAATTATCTGATTAATATGTTTAACAGTTATTTGTAACATATCATTGTCAAATAATTTTGAAAAAGCAGTAAAATTTAAAATTTTATTATTCTTTTCTATAATAAAACATTGTTGAGGAGGATTAAACATATTTTTGAATCTGTCATGAAGAAAGTTTATAATTTCTTTCAAGAATAGAAATATATTCTATAATAAATATTTTACAAAACCAAGGAACAAAATGTATTAATTTATTTTGGTTTTCACAGTATTTATAAAATTCTGAAACAATAAATTTAAATTCTTCTTCAGAGACACCTTTAAAATACTAATCTCTGAAAGATTCCGTTTGGGTAAATAAAATTCTGCATTAAACTTGGCCCTAGCTATAGAACCTTTAGTAAAATCAATTTTAATTTTACTATAATACTAAAATCATATCTGAAACTGTATAAGTTTTTGTAACTTTTTGAAAGCTACTTTTATGAACAATATTATTTTGATTTATAATTAAATCACCTACTTGTATCAGTAGATTCTAAATCTTCTTTTACATGAGAAGTAGATGATCTAGAAGTTTATGTTATATCTACCATATAATCTAGAAGAGAAATAAAAGAATGATTAGATCTTGATCTAGCATAAACAGAAGAGGGTAATAATCTTCTTTGTTCATTATTAAACTGTATTTGAACAGATCTTTCATTATTTTGTATAACATGTTGTAAATCTCTATTTCTAGGAACAACTTGTTCAATTATCCAGTTTTCGAGGGCGGTACACTTTTCCCGTTATCAAAAGATTTCATTTCGAAAGGTAGAGGGCAGCTGTTAACATTGTAGCTAGTGAAGTTCCACCGGGGGAGTTGATCATAGATCTATTAAAATTAGTTTCATTTAATTTTTTATCTATTCTTTTACACACAGGATTCAGTGTAAATAATGGTTTATAATAAATACGATAACAAATATATATTACTTATGTTCCAGAAGTATAATTATAACCATGAGTTTTAACATTTAATGTTATAGAGTCTAATATATTGATATCAAACAAAGATAATATAAATTTTGATAAACATCAAAATATACTGGACCATGTGCCAGACTAGATTGAATTATTCCTATAAGGGATTGTTTCTAATTTAAATTTCTACCATCTCTTAAAGTTGTTATAAAGTTTTCTGGTAAACCTTTCTAAAGTTAAAGGTCTAAAAGCAATTTGTATTAAACCTATATGAATAAATCCGTAATTTTTCCTATAAGGTAAAATATCTTTATTGCTTAATAATCTAATAACCATATCTTCATTATGAAGAGCTACCGAAATTCTGTAGTTTTAACTACCTGTTTGAAACCAATTTGTTCAAAGGTTCCTATCTAAATTTTCAGGTAAATCATATTTTTCATTTAAACTGTTTTGAACAGTTTCTTTCATACTGAAATTATTCATTTGAATAAATGTGCTAAATTATTAACCAGATTATTTCATGGCTCTTATAACAACAATATGCTATATTATTGTTGTTCTTGTAATAATATTAATAATAACAAAAAATGTTAGTAACACTCCACCTCATCTAATTTCAATAGTTGATTGAACCAGTTTAAATTCACATTTTGTTTAATTTAATTTCAATATCTTATAAATTAATATTTATAATTATTTATAATAAATATTATTATTTTTTGGTTAGTCAACCCTTTTGTTTATCATTATTTTGAAATTTAAATGTTTCATTTTTTCAATCTAATTTGTTTTGAAAATATATATCGGTTGAAAACCTTGTATAGCCGTTTGTCTTTGAGCTATATGCTTTTAAGAATATGTTCGATAGATATAATAATCTGATTTAATTATATGTTATTTGACGATAAATAAGATTAATTATTTTAAAATGAGGAATTTAAAATAATTAAACCAAATAATTAAATAGTGTGCTTAAAATATATATAGAAAATATCGGTTTATAAACGATATTAAAATAATATTTAAATTTTATTAAAATAAAATAGATTGGAACAAATTTGAAACCACTATAAAATAAAAGATAAACACACATATAATAATAATATATATATATATTATTATTATTATAATTATACTCTCACACACACTACACCTCTAAACACACACCGATTTCCTCCTTCCACCGTAACTTCTCTTCAAACCGCGCTTCCCTTCGCCAGTCGATTTTGGCCGCAGCGGTGATAAAAAAATTGAAATAACCACATATTTAGAAAGCCCATGATGAGATATATCCATTGATACCACTGTTGCAAGGGAAAGTCGTGATTTTCGAAAACCCGGCGAAAAACGCCGTCTTTTCACCGCTGAAATCACCGTCTTCCGCCGCTCAAAAGTAAAAATTGATTGAGGGGTTTTGTTCCTTATGTCATAAGCTTTCTTTTGGTACTACTTTTGTAAATTTTCGAGAACGACCCGTCGGCTCCGTTTTTCTGCGTGATTCCGGTCATCTTCTCCGGCGAGTTTGCTGCCTGTTGGCGGTTAGCTTCGGGTTAGGCTCGATTTCAGCCACTGTTGTTCGGATTAGAAGCTGCCTTCGGTGCGAATTGTTGCCTATTTGAATTTAATCTCAAATAATATATCATTATTGATTAATTATTGGGTTATTGTTGTAGGTTTCGGAATTAGTGCAAGTTGGAGGTATAATTGGTGAATCTAGAATTAATCGCAAGTCGCATAAATATTAGTTTAGCGTCTTTTAAAGCTAAAAAGAATAATTGCGACGATAAAATAGAAATGATTGATTTTAGGCATTTTAGTCGAATATTGGAATTTTAGAAATTTAAAATGCCTACATTGTTGAAATTGGATTCTTAGTGAATTTAAATGGTTCTGGAATTTTTATATGATAATAAGACCATTTAAATTAATATTCGGGTGAATTGTCTGAGTTGGCATTTACAGAACTTTCTTGAAGATTTAAGTTACTGGTAAATTAGTTGAGGTACGTAGAGATCAAATATTTTCACGATGTCTGACACTGTATGATTTATTTGCTATTTGCTGATTTATGTGATATTATATGCTGACTCGCATATTATCAGTTGGTAATTGATGTGCAAAATAAAATAAAATATATCTTTGGTTCACGCACATTTTATTTTAGTTAGACACATCAATACCTCTGAACATATCATATTGAGCCTATCTGTTATTGAGATCCAGTTATATTTCGGTTGAGATCCGTTATATATGTATGATATGATATAGTGTTCTGGAGATGTTTGGCTATCTTGATTCGGTCCGGCTTAGGTAGTTGCTGGCTTCGAGGCTGGGCCATATCCCAGGCACGGTCCGCTGAGTCGTGGACCAGCTCGAGCATATATGTATGATTGTTGATATCGATCATTTGACTCCTGATATCTTGCATCTAATCATGCATGGCATCATTGCATTCATGCATGGCATCATTGCATTTCTATGTCATATATCGTGGTTTCTTGATGTCTCGTACTGGGGTTGCTGACCCTCGAGAGGGGGCTGTCGTGTCTTTTGTGTGTGGACATGACAGGTGGTACATGTGGTTCGACCTCAGGCGCTCTAGAGGAAGCCTCAGGAAGTACCAGAGCTCCTTGAGAGTAGGCTCAGTTGTATTTAGGTATTGCGTGCGTTGCTGTTTCCCAGATATTATATGTATATATTTGGAGGATTGTATTATGGTATTATCGAGCTTTGTCGGCTCTATGATATTTTGGTTTGGATATGTCATGATCGTGTCTGGCTGACATATGTTTATGTTGTTGTGTTTATTGACGGCATATGTTGTTTATTTTGAGTATTTGTTTTTCTGGTATGTCCTATTTATGGGAAGGTCATGCCGTAATTTTTATAGGCTCAAACGCAAATTTTTAACTCACTTTTCCGCTGTTTACTAATTAATCAAGATTGCATGTTAATAAATCGTGATTAGGATACGGGTCCTCACAATAGGTCTAACGATGTCATGTATCATATTCAATTTATTTCCTGGTATCAATAGAATTTATATTTTAATACGTTCCACACGAATGTTCCAATGATTCCACCAAAAATTTGAAATTACTAGCAATCCCAAGCGTGCGAATGGATTACGGTCTGGCAGCACTGAAGCTACTCTGTGTACACCTGAGACGCGCCGCCGCAACGACGTCACAAAATGCCTTCACTCTCGGCGGAATTCTCTTCCAGCGTGCTTGGCTACAGGTATGTCTACAGATACTGTGTGTGTAGTTGTGTGTAATTCCATGATTTATCCTTCAATGCCTCCTTTTTCTCAATTTCTTCTATATTCATCTCGACATTGCAGGGTGTTCTCGTCTCGACTGCTGAATCTGAGGAAGGCGGAGGCGGTCGATACCTCCTCGACGATGGAACGGGCGTCATTGAGCTCTTCCTCTCTGGCGACTTTCGCAGTCGCCGTTTGGAAAAAGGTCAGTTAATCATTTGTTTATTAGGTTATTTTACATTAATTTTATTATGTATTCGTACAAATTTTTCGAAGTAATTAAAGATTTGTGAGTGTAGGAATGTACATAATGGTGGTTGGAGGCTATTCTCTCTGTGCGGGTGATCTTCCAATGATTAAGGTATTGATATAGGATTGCTACTTTACCCCGTACACATATTTTTCAACCATTTCATTTCTTGGTGTGTATACTTAATATACTTATTGTTCATTCTTGAAGTTTGACTACAATGTTTTGTGAGTTGTGAAGTGAAAGCTGTTTTCACTCTTGATAATGATAAATATGGATACTCTTGCTGCCAAGTTTCCAGTGAGGGGATGATGTGATAAAGAAAGAATCAAATTCAAGAACAAACAAATTTCTACTTGAATCAAGTAATCTTCGTTATCTCATAAAAAATAAGATCTACAAACACGAAGATATATAAATATGCTGAAATTACTAAATAACTCTCTTCTGGAAGAGCTAGCTCCCAGACCCCAACCTTATGTTTCGGTACTCAATAAACTCCATAATTTTCGCATGCCAAACTGATGAACTCAATAATTTTCAGTGTTAATGATCAGGCCTTCCATGTTCATTATATCTTTCATCCAAATTAAATGCTCTCAGTCTGTGGATTGCGTGTAGAGTTTCTCAAATGTGTGACTAGCATTATTAATTACTTTGAATTTGTTTCAAGCGACATGCAGAAGTGGGCTTTCTTGCTCTGTTTTAGTGCAGAAAAATCTTATCTAATTCATTTGTTGTCAGCTTTAGAATATGAATGATAATCATATTTCTTCAATTTAAACCAACATTAGTTTTGATTCTGCTAAAGTGTTTCAAACTTCAAAATTGTGCTTCTCAACTCATCATATGGAATTGGACTACAGTTTCTTTGTTCTTCATCAAGTAAATTGTTGTTGAACGATCAGACTCAATGACTACCTGTTGTATCTCCTATATACTCTATATTTATCAGACTAGTGCAAAAGATGTATTCTCAGGACTTTCCAATGTATTAAAAGCTGATAATAACTAAGACAGTAAGACGTGTTTCCAACCTTTTGATTTGTAAAAAACACATCTCATTCACTCCAGCTTGATTCATGCATGCACCATTGCTGCATCTTCCATCAGGAACTAGTCACATCACCTTTATTAAGCCATCTGCTATATCCTACACACCCCACCCACATAAACCCTTGGCATTATCTTGATTTCCAGTTGGGTACAGCTGATGTTGTGTAACTCACAGGTTCACAAACTTGTTGATCTTTCTGCGTTTCCGGATAGGGAATCGATGTGGTATCTTGAAGTCATGGAGGCTTTCAAGCTCTTTTACCAACCTATGTTCCAACACTGATGTAGTAGTAGACAGGTAAGTATATAGGTACAGAGGAACTATTCTTCTGAGCCTTGGATCCCCCTAAACAACTGGGAGGCACCACATTAATCCACGAGGGACCTAGTGGATCTTTTTAAAAATTGCTATGATGCATATTTTTTGAATGGCTTTACAGCCTGAGTCAGCATTGGAAGCTTCAAAATTTTAGATAATTTTGATTCATTTTCATAATATTTGTAGTTCTCTATAAATTTGTTTTATAATATGTACTATACTTAATTAGATGTAATCATGGCCTAACAATCGAAAAATATGTATAAATTGAAGGGATTAATGGGTAACACAAATGTTGCATTTGAATTGGTTCATTTGAAATACAGTGGTTTCAAATTTATTTTCATTGTTAAATAAGTTAAATATAATAAACTATAACGATCATAGGTCGTAGGCTGACTCAACATGAGTTTCAACTCATATTTATGCACTACTATTTGTCATAGGCCGTAGTTGGTTCAGCATGAGACGTAGTCTATACTCATACACCGTCACTCATTAAATATCTCACCTTTGGAAAATGATCTTTTTCGTCATTCCCAACACTCGAACTCAGATATGGGTTGAGGCTTATGTCGGGTGAGAAACTCGAATCAATTGTTACTTATTTACACTATTACACATATCATAATCGATTTCAAATGATTTTAATATTGTAACGATTTGAAATTGATCGTTATTAATATAATTATAGTGCAAGTAAAATCTTAGATGTATCAGAATTTATGTTGTGTAAATTATTATTTAATAAAGAAATTATATTTAAATAAATGGGTTGAAATTTTCTCATCCAAACACATTCAAAAACTATCGGCGGGAGAAGAAGGAGAGGGTGGTGGTCATGGTCAGAGGTAAAGACAACGGCATAAGCAGGGAAATAAATTTTGGGAAATTTTTCTCTTTATGAAAGATTATTTTGAATGTGAGCAATGAAGGAAGAAAAAAAAAGAAAAGGGATGAAATATTGGACATGAACGTAAAAAATCAATTATGATTTTAGCATTGATCATATTTCTTTAATCAAACAAATTTCTTTAGTTTTGTTAATGTTAGAAAATGTTGTACAGATTTTGAATGAAGTTTATAAGCAAGTTTGTAGTTCGGTTGGGTTTTTCTCGAACTCACATCAAACCTACATCGAAAAATTTAAAGTTTTCCAATTATCACCTCCGAAGATTATCGATTGACTTTATTATGAATAGAATTTTAGCTAAAATCATATTATTAATGATTTGTGAACACCATGATCATGTTTTGCAAAATATTATTTTAAAAAATATTATCCAGAATAAAAAAATTATTTAACATAGGTATATATAGAATTTATAAGTTAATTTTTTTAATACAAAGTGTATGACAATTATTTATTAAAATTTGATTTTTAAATAAATATGACAAAGGGTAATACTCTTAGCATAAAAAGTAATAATTTTTCATAAATAACCCAAATAAGATATGCGTCTCATAAATACGACCCGTGAGATCGTCTCACACAAGTTTTTGTCATGATATAAAAATACAACAAAAATATGACTATAATAAAACTATTCCAAAAATATAATATATAGTTTCTATTCGCTAGAGTCAACTCGCAATATTTAATGTCATGATAGTAATATTCGTTGCCATAAGATCCATAACATTATTATTATACTAATGGAACCCAAAAAAAAGTATTAAGCGCAATTAGATCCATAACATTATTAAATATAACTAATCTGATGAATCTTGGAGGTCAAAGCCCTTGGTTCTTGGAGAGAAGAGCAGAAACAAAAGCATCCATTGCTTTAACAGAGGAGCCTTCATGGATTCCGTCTTCCCTCACGGCGGATCTAATCAACTCTCCTATTTCTTCCGCCTTTTTCTTCATATCCACCGCTTTAATGCCTTCTCCCATTACAGTATCTATAGCTTTTATTACATCCTCCTTGCTCAAACTGCTCTTGGTTCCTCTAGTTAACTCCACGCAGACTTCCATTTCCTCCACCAACATCTTCACGTTGTAGGCCTGTTCCGCCGCCAGTGGCCACCCGATGATCGGTACTCCTTGGCTTAAGCTCTCCATGGTTGAATTCCATCCACAATGGCTTATAAAAGCCGCTGTTGATCGGTGGCAAAGAATTTCCAACTGGGGTGCCCATCCATGCACCATTAGTCCTTGGTTGCTGTTCTTTATTCGTTCGTCGAACCCGTTGGGCAGCCATTTCGAGTCGAACTCGCATTCTAAGCTGAATCCAATAGGCGGCCTGATGACCCAAATGAATGGTGTTCTACTTTCCTCTAAACCAGTGGCTAATGCCATCATTTGTGTCGTGCTGATGGTGTTTTGAGAGCCGAAAGATATGTACAGAACAGAGCTTTCGGGCTTTGAGTCCAGCCATTCCATGCATTTCTCCGGGGAAAGTCCCGGTTTTCTTCCGGTTTGTTGTCCAATCACACGCGTTGGTTTTCGAGTCAGCATTGCTGGTGGAAGGAGTGGCCCGATGCACCAGACTGGCAGTTTTGAGTACTTCTTGAAGAGATCTACTCCGAACTGTTCGATTTCTTCGGCGGAGTTGCACAGCCATCCGAAAGAATTTAGAGCGAGCCTAATCTGAGGTTGGAAGAATCTTGACCAGGAATCTGTTCCATCTGCAGCTCTTGAGAAGGGATGCAACTGGCTGAGATGAAAAAGGCAAGAATCTGGGAAACCCGGAAGATTGAACTCATCGCTTTGGGTTAATCTGTGGGGAAGATTTTCCCACAACGACACATAAGCGGCGGTCCCATAAGCGCCACAAGTGGTGAAAGTTACATTCACCGTGCCGCAAGAGCTAGCAACTTCAGTAGCCCAGCCCATGAAAACATCGGAGATTATGCAAAGCGGAGGGCCGCCATATTTGATCGATATATCGGAAATCAAGCTGCGAAAGGGGGTTTCGAGGGAGGTCGAGGCATGACAGAGGTCGATGATTTGGTTAAGGGGCAATGATTCTGTGTTCTCGATGTTCGGTGGGAGACCATGTTGGCTGCCATCGAAAGGGAGTTCAAAGAGATGGATATTGGACTGTCTCGTTTGTTGGACTTCCGAGTTTTTGGCTATGGCGGATTTGAGGTACTGAACATTGAGTTGAGTAGTGGCAATGGTGATTTCGAAGCCAAATCTTTGCTGGATTCTGTTAGAAAGAGCTAAGAAAGGGATCAAATGGCCTTGCGCCATGAAAGGCAGCATAACAATGTGCTGCTGCTGCTGCTCTCCATTGATTTTCATGATTTCTTGTTCAATCTGTTTTCTTCCACCCCCACTCTGCTTTTTCTAATAAACATAGTTTTTATCTTCAAGATTTTAGGTCGGAAATAAAGGCCGAATGACAAATGGTATAGGCAGAATGACAAATGGTGTAGGCAGAATGACAAATGGTATTGGAATACGTTAAGAGATTATAACTTGGATTTAACTGAACTGAGAAATGGTATATGCAATTTTTTTCATATAATATCTGCTTTGTTCATCTTTATTATATAACAATTTTTAATCCGAAACAAAAATAATCCTAAGTTACAGTTAATGTACTCAATTTTTTTCCCCAGATGGTTGGACAGGTGATTTGGTGCATAGCTCACACAATCTGGATTGGGAATTCAGTTGCATTAGCAGCCTCTGTAGGTCTGATCACGCACCACTCATTCGGCGTTTGGAATGGTGACCGAAGATCGGCCATTCGGTATGGTGAAGCTTTCGAAGTTTTAAAAAGCAGAACTAGTATTACTCCATTTGCTGCTATTCTTGAAGGTCGACAAAAGCTTCCCAAGGACTACTATAAGGAGTTTCTGCGGTTGCCATATCTTTCGATCACGGTTTTGACCTTGGGGGCATATTTTGCTCACCCACTCATGCAAGCTGCCAGTTTTCGACTTCACTGGTAACTTCATACTGTTCCTCTGACATTTGCTACATCTAAGTGTTTATAATCGAGAATCTGTGGTATGTTAATGAAGCAACAACTGGTGGAAGATGGGTATAGGAGGAATCCATTTATACTTTTGTGAAAGCTTTAAATTTTGATGCCTTTGGACTATAGGTGGTATCAGTAATACGGCCGACAGGGTTGCCGTTCGATCATCTTGAGGCCTCGTCCTTCGCCAACAACGATTGCTTATGTGGTTCTCCCTTGCGTACTTGTTAAATTTCCGATTCGTAATTTCAAAATATATTTGATTTTAAATCTGTGGTTGTAAACATACATATAGTATGAGTTGTGTTTTTATCTAAAAATGTGATCTTGATTATTCTCAAGTAAAGGAATTGTACAAGCTTTCACATGAAAATGTGTCATTGCTTTCGACGAGAGATCATATATACAAAGCACGCATTTTCATACCCGATTTTTGGCATCGGTATGATCACCTCTGATCATTACACGACGCGGGCTTGTTTTCTTGAAAAAAAAGGCTAAATCTCAGTATGCACGTCTAGTAAAATGAAATAATCCATTAGATCCTTACTTTGTGATTACAAATATTTGATGCCACAATTTAATACTTGAAAAAAAAAATAAAACAACTTACTTTTTCTTAAAATCTCGATACAACTGCAATAGTAATTTTATTTCTCACTTAATCCAGCAATTGTAGTGTTTTTTTTCTTCCATACGCATGCAGATTCATTAAACAAACAAATGTTGGAAGGGGAACAAAAGCATCGAATAATGGCAGAATTTATTTAGGAGGAGTTTCTTTATACGACTTCACTGGTAGCTCACAATTCCACCGGACGGGCTTCTGATTCTTCTCCGGGTAAGGCCCTTTATATCGTGCTAACCATTCATCATAGCCGATTATGATTGTTGTTTTACTCAGCTGGAAAAGATCTTTGCGGATCACTGTGTTAGCACAAATGGCCGTGTGAGTTGCCTGCCTCTTCTTCTACCTTTTTGCTGTTTGTTTTAATTCAGACTCATGTGACTTGATTGATCATCAACAGAGTTGCTTCTGCTCCGGGAAAGGTTTTGATGACTGGGGGCTACCTTATTTTGGAGAGGCCAAACGCTGGAATTGTACTGAGTACAAATGCTCGATTTTATGCAATTGTAAAGCCACTTTACGACGATATTAAACCTAACGCTTGGGCATGGGTATGCCTAAATGAATGACCTTTGCAAGTCTAGATATCTGGAGAGGAGAATGTGCTTGTTTTTCCATTTATTTTCTTAAAGATTCTACATTTCTTTTGCAGTCATGGACAGATGTGAAACTGGCTTCTCCTCAGATGGCTAGGGAAACTATGTACAAATTGTCGCTTGAGAATTTGGTGCTTCAGTGTGTTAATTCAAGGTGAATATCATACCATCTTTATGTAGAGATTGTAAAAGGTAGTATGTGATATTGTGGGTGCTTTTTGCACTCAAATACCTATTGGTTAACGTGCATACCCGATTCTCTTGGCTAATTTCAGTGATTCAAGGAATCCATTTGTGGAGTATGCACTGCAATATGCAATAGCAGCAGCACACGTGAGATTTGACCAAATTAAGATGGATAAATTACACAAACTTCTTTTATTAGGTAATATCGAATTATTCTACACAAACTTCTTTTATTATGTTAATGTAACTAAGACGTGTTTCCAACCTTTTGATTTGTAAAAAAACACATCTCATTTTCACTCCAGCTTGATTCATGCATGCACCATTACTGCATCTTCCATTAGAAACTAGTCACATCACCTTTATCAAGTCATCTACTAAATTCTACCCACATAGACCCTTGGCATTATCTTGATTTCCAGTTGGCTAAAGCCTAAAGCTGATGTTGTGTAACTCACAGGTTCACAAACTTGTTGATCTTTCTGCGTTTCCGGATAGGGAATCGATGTGGTATCTTGAAGTCATGGAGGCTTTCGAGCTCTTTTACCAACCTATGTTCCAACACTGATGTAGTAGTAGACAGGTAAGTATATAGGTACAGAGGAACTATTCTTCTGAGCCTTTGGATCCCCCTAAACAACTGGGAGGCTCCACATTAATCCACGAGGGACCTAGTGGATCTTTTTGAAAATTGCTATGATGCATATTTTTTGAATGGCTTTACAGCCTGAGTCTGCATTGGAAGCTTCAAAATTTTATAATTTTGATTCATTTTCATAATATTTGTAGTTCTCTAGAAATTTGTTTTATAATGTCTTATAGTTAATTAGATGTAATCATGGCCTAACAATCAAAATATGTATAAATTGAAGGGATTAATGGGTAACACAAATGTTGCATTTGAATTGAGTAAGTTGAAATTCAGTGGTTTCAAATTTATTTTCATTGTTAATTAAGTTAAATAGAATAAACTGTAACGATCATAGATCGTAGTCTGATCCAACATGAGTTTCAACTCATATTAATCCACTACTATTAGTCATAAGTCGTAGTTGGTTCAGCATGAAACATAGTCTAAACTTATGCACCGTCACTCATTAAATATCTCACCTTTGGCAAGTGATTTTTTTTGCATCTCCTAACACTCGAACCTAGGTATGGGTTGAGGCTCATGTCGGGTAAGAAACTCAAGTCAATTGTTAATCATTTACAATATTACACATGTCATAATCGATTCAAATGACTTTAATATTCTAATGATTTGAAATTCATCATTATTATTATAATTATAGTGTAAGTAAAATCTTATATGTATTAGAATTTTTGTTGTGTAAGTTATTTAATAAAGAAATTATATTTAAATAAATGAATTTGTAATTTTCTCATCCAAACACATTCAAAAACTATTGATGGGAGAACAAGGAGAGGGTGGTGGTCATGGTCAGAGGTAAAGACAAAGGCATAAGCAGGGAAATATATTTTGGGAATTTTTCTCTTTGCGAAAGATTATCGTGAGTGTGAGCAATGAAAGAAAAAGAAAAGAAAAGAAAAAGGATGAAATATTGGACATGAACATAAAAAATCCATTATTATTTTAGCATATATTTAAATTGATCATTGATACCCCCGAGACATCCCAGGTCATGAGTAGGGCCCAGGATGTCCCGGCTCTTGGAGCCGGGTCATAGATAGTGCCCGAGTCAGGAGAGGGGGGTCATTCAAGGGATATAGATAAGCCGGAGTAATGGAAGAGGTCGGCAAGGAAGCCCGTGCCCTGGAGGGCTCGGGACGATGTAGGGGTGAGCTTAACAGAGACATTCCAAAGGGTTCAGGAAAACCCGAGCCATTGAGATAGCCGAGACATAACCTTCTCGGGTCATTAAATGCCCGAGCTCTTATAAAATTACCCAAGAGACATTCTATCCAGGACACTTCGATATGAGCGCTGCATTTAATTACGCCGGTATGATAGGGTGTGCACGACCGACCTATCTCTGACAGTAATAAATGGTTGTCAGAATCAGGTAGGCTGGATGTGACTAGTGTGCGATTTGACATGTCAGAATAGTAGGATATAATCAGCCCCTCTACCATAATTAATGATCAGCACAAGGAACGAGGTCATCATTACACTCTCTACTATAAATACCAGATTCTTTCTTTGCATTTATTCTCTATTCACACATTAAATGCTCTCATTTATTGTTCATTACTCATCTTCGACACCAATCATCACTTGGTTACATTGGTTTTCTCCCTTAGGTTCCTCACTGACTTAAGCATCGGAGTGGTCACGCCGGACACTTTTCCGACGCCCATTCACGTGGTTATTCCTGGTTGCAGGTCTTCACTTCTATTCTGGGAAGCAAGCTCTCGATCCAGACGTCCTGCTCTTATTTTTCCTAACATCTTGATAGTAGATTCGGTGGAGCACCCGACCCGACTCATTCTTTTCACCCGGATCACATCAATCATATTTCTTTAATCAAACAAATTTCTTTAGTTTTGTTAATGTTAGAAAATGTTGTATAGATTTTGAATGAAGTTTATAAGCAATTTTGTAGTTCGGTTGGGTTTTTCTCGAACTCACATCGAACCTGCAGCGAAAAATTTAAAGTTTTCCAATTATCAGATTATCGATTGACTTTATTATGAATAGAATTTAGCTAAAATCATATTTCTAATGATTTGTTAACATGATACTCATGTTATGCAAAATATTATTTAAAAAAATATTATCTACAATAAAACAAAATTATTTAACATAAGTATATATGTAATTTATTAGTTAATTTTTTTAATACAAAGAGTATGACAATTTTATTAAGGTTTGATTTTTAAATAAATATATCAAATCTTGAAAATAAAATATGCACTTAATTAAATTTAATGAGAATAAGTAGACTTAAAAGCAATTTAAGCTAAGAATAAAATTAACTTTTAATTAGATAATGTATCAATTAAACAATTAACAATAGTTCTTTGTCAATTTTCCTACCAATTTTTTTACTCCTAAATATAGGTATAGATAATAATAATGACAATAATATTACATAATAATACAACAAAAATATTATTAGAATCAAATTAATTCAAAAATATATTATATAGTTACTATTCGTAATTGTAAGAGTTATTTTATTCGACAGATACTAGTAAATAATAACACTATCACTAATGATTATCACTAAAATCAATTTCCTCAAGAAGTTGAGAAAATAAATGTTTTCTAAAAACAAATAACCAGAATAAAAACTTAATCAAGAAAGCTAAAAATGTGAGCCAAAACACTGGAGTAACAGAAACGATCTTCAGCCAACTTCGTTACGGATGTTGTTTGCAGATGTTCTCAACATTCAAGGCAACACCCGGTATCTACACTATTCAAAGCAGCACGTCCCTCGAAGGATTATTTCTCTGACTTTTTCATGGCGTGCACAAGTGCGTGTAAGTATGTATAATTGAGAGAGGAGAGCACCACGAACATCTCCCACGAAAAACTCTCACGAACATCGCCTCCACGAAAAAGTATCTCCACGAAAAACTCCTTTCACGAAAATCTCTTCTACGAAAAATCCTACACGTGAACTCTCTGAATTTTTCTCTTCTCTATTCTCTCTTTGTAATGCCCGAGAAATTAATTATCGTAATCTGAGATGATTATTGATTATGAAATGGATAAAATTATAGACGGGCTATTACGAGACCAGATTGGCCAAATCATATGAAGGGTGCAATTTTGGACAAGAACCATTGGCGTCCGAGCGGTAGAAAATGACCGCCCGAGCGCCAATGTTCAATAGGAACATGTTTCGGGCAGAGGAGGTGGCGCCCGGGCGGTAGTTTGTGACCGCCCGAGCGCCAATGGGTAATCCGAAGGAACTCGGACAGAGGATGCCGTGCTCGAGCGGTAGTTTATCACCGCCCGAGTGCCGACCCAAGTTCAAGAAAAATAAGCCACGTCGCTTTACATGCAAACTTGATATATATATATATACGTATATCTTTGCATTATCTTTTAGAAAAGACTCGAGGAAGCGAGAAAAGGGTTTCTGTGAAAGAGCGAAAAATCCTTACGCATTTTGTGAAAAATCCGTCCGTCTGATTTGTAATCCGACGTCAGTACTGTAATCCTATCGACGTAGGCTACAACTTGACGTAAGTTTTGCTACGTTTTGACATACTTTGAAATTATGCTATTGTCAGAAGTGAATATGATTCACATATTATGTTCTTGACATGTTAGACATCAATTGAAAAACGGACTGATTATGGAATTGTTATGAATTTTTAGGGTATATTGAGTTATACCGGATAGATTTGAATTGTGACTGGATTATAGATCATATTGGATATGGGTTATGGATTGTAACTGTTATCTGGCGATGTTGTATTGACGGGGATATTGAAATTGTACCGTTATACCGTTGATTTGAATTAAATCTAAATTGATCAGAATATTATTGATTCGAACGGTATATTGACATGAGATTATTGACATTGTCATTACCAGACAGACTGTGAACTCGGGACTTCGACTGAGCCAGAAACCGACGAAAGAAAGGTATAAGTCAATGTGTTATTAGGAGATCGACTTGAGTCGGTTTAGACTTGAGTTTCCCTAAATCACATACTTTATTTTATTGCATTGATATTTACTTTGATTTGACTAATGTACTTGTTCTCTTGAATTATAGATAGCAGGTACTATACGAGTAATCTTGTGACAGAAGTGCCTGACAGTGGTGGTATCGCCACGGACACATTGCACGATGTCTCAAGATAGGATATTAGTGATAGAGCTACAGTCCATGACGGTTAGGTCAGGACACCGGATGTTTGGTTATATCGCGTAAATAGAATTGAAATTTCTTCTATTACGGAATTCGATATAGGAACACCATATTTGGTTATATCGAGTAATAGTATCAGAGTTCCTTTTATTACGGAATTCGATATAGGAACACCACATTTGGAAATCGGGATCCCTAGACTAGGATTGAGTCTAGTCTGAATGATAGAGTTATGAGCATTGTCGCCAGTCTATGATTGTTTATGTTTCAGATTTTGATACATATATCTGTTACCTGATTACATGCTTTATATTGTGTATATGATTGCATGTTTCGTTGATTTATACTGGGATTATATTCTCACCGGAATTATCCGGCTGTTGTCTTGTCTGTATGTGTACATGACAACAGGTGGGACAGGATCAGGGTCCAGGAGATGAGGAGAGATCGGGATTAGAGTGGAGGCTTCGGACTTGGATTAGAGATAGGGTTGGACACTTGACATTAGCTGTTTAAACCTTAGTTGAATAAATGTATGTAGTACATGACATGTACTTTTATATACTGAGATGTATGTATGTATGTTTTATGTCACTACGTTCCGCATTTTAAAAAAAAATTTTAGACCCTGTTTTATAATTGATTAATTAGTCCCAACGATGATTAAGAACTTGATTAGCGTCCGGGTCCCCACACTCTTCCTTTTTTCTTTTGAATCTACATCTCCTATTTATAAATGCCTCATCTTCTATGATTTATCTTGACGGAGATCTATAAGATATGTTATACAAGAATTCTATTAGAAATAAATCAATAATATCATATCATGTAAACATTATCATAAATATTATATCTAGAAGATCTTTATCATAAAGATAATATCTAGAAAGGTAAAACTCAATATTCCATATAATCTTAACAATAAGAAATTAAATTTAAGGAAGATAATTATATCACAATAAAGTTTAACATAATTATCTAGAAAGACAAAACCATAATTAAATATTATACTCAATCAAATCAACAAGGAAAAGATAATATTAGGGAAATCAATTTACTATGGAATTATATTTCCCTTCAATGTCTTCCTTTTTGCCATTCTGGACAAAATCAAATCAAACTCATTTTCTCAGTTACACTCCAGTCAACTCTCTCTTAATATGAGAATTTTTCTCCCCTGAATAAAATCAAGTTAGTACGGGTGTTGTTCGTTGTGTTGTCAACACCTGAGACAACACCTGCAAAAATCATTAACAGTTCATTAAAACAGAAACATATCAGAGAAGCAGAACCTTAACAGAGCAGAACATTAAAAAAGAGATCAAGCGAAGGTATCAGATAGATGATATTATTTGATCCTTTCAATATACAGTCCCTTAAGTTTGAGTTGCATCTTCTCCCCCTTTTTGTCCAGAATGGACATCTACCTCCATAGCCAGATGATAGTCAGAAACTAAGTTCTCATAGGAGACAAGATCAGCTTTAGCCCGTAATCACTATCCAAAATTACTGAGATAATTGTGTCAAAAATCATTTCAAAAAAAAATTTCCAAAATTGAAACTCACATCGATTTAACACCACTGAACCATAAAAAATCACACATATTCAATTTTTTCGTAAAATCTAGATTTTCAACGAATTTTCTCTGTTGAAATACTTATACCTCATGACACAACAATATTCACAATGTTATGTTTATGCATGACCTATTTATGCCTAATAACAGAATGTAACAGAAATAAAACATGAAAACAAATATGAGATATGTTCGCAAATGAAGTGTTTTCGCAAATGTTGGCAACATCTTCTGACAACACGCACAATTCCAGAAAAACAATTTTGATTTTTCTTCACACTTGATGACCTAACATCTTTCTGATCGTAGAAGTGGTAACTCTCACATTAGAAGAACAGTCTTCTTTAGGACTCCTCTAGGTAGCTTTTTCCAATTTCTTCTATTTTCCTTTCTGTATTAAACTCAGAAAAGGTAGCTCCCACACTAAAAGGACAGTCTTCATTGGACTCTTTTAGGTAGCTTTTTCCAATCTTTTCTTTTGATACAGAGCATATTCATAATTGATTTTTTTTGTCTTTTTATTTAATCTTTTCAAGTCACCTTTCGTATGGGTCAATGTCATGGAGTACATGATCATCCCTCAACTACTTTGTGATTTAATCAGATTATTAATCATATCCAAGTGTGTTAAGTTTAAATAGAACAAGAAATTGTAAGTGCACCAGAAGATTATGTATCATTGTGATAACACATCATATAAAAGTATGCATGCAGATGCAGTATGTCTAAGTCCTAGAAACGCACATACATGTTAGGTGTTGTCCGAGATCTTGTAACATCTGAGACAACATCTATGAATGATCAGGCAGAACACATGCTGAGAGATTTCTAAGGTTGAAAAACCTCTCAAAGTCTAATGCTTTTGTAAATATGTCAGCCAGTTGGTTATTTGTACTAATAAATTCAATTCGAATCAATCTTTTTTCTATTAAATCTCAAATAAAGTGGTGTCTAATGTCAATGTGTTTAGTTCGAGAGTGTTGTACTGGATTTTTTGAAATATTAATTGCACTAGAATTATCATAATAAACAACTAAAGTTTCACTCTTAAGTCCATAATCTTCTATCATTTGGTTCATCCACAAAAGTTGGGAACAACAACTTCCAGCTACCACATATTCAGATTCAGTAGTTGAAAGTGACACACAATTTTGTTTTCTACTATGCCATGAGATCAAATTATTGCCAAAATAAAAGCAACCTCCAGATGTACTTTTTCTATCATCTAAATCACCAGCCCAATCTGCATCAGAGAAACCTACTAAATTCGAGTTGGTTTCTTGAGTATACCATAATCCTAATTTAATTGTTCCTGCAATGTAGCGAAGAATGCGCTTCACAGCTTTTAAATGAGAAACCTTAGGATTAGATTGATATCTAGCACATAAGCATATACTAAACATGATGTCAGGACGACTGGCTGTCAAGTAAAGGAGGCTACTGTTGTGTGTTTTCTTAATTGCTCGCAAGCGCACAACGTCAAGTTATAGTAAAATTGTATTTTTGAACACAAGTATCGATCCCACGAGGTGTGTGTAATAAAATATATTTCAGTTCTTGTAATTAAAATAGTCAAGACTTTATCTAGAAAAATCAATAACCGGATTGGTTTGTTTGAACGAACTAATTGATGATAAATAAGTAATCTAATCACCGAGCTGAATAATAACAATGAGAGAAAATATCTAGAGAAATGATTTCACCAAGTTTCAACGATAATTATTCCTAGTTAAATTTACATTCATGAATTCCAATTATTTAATGACCAAAAACACTTAATTATTTTATTCTCCCTTTCCCAAGTGATGAATAAACTGTACCAATCAAACTTCGATTCTAACATCCCTAATTAAAATCTAAGTTTCATCGATAAATGCAACCAATGTTCTTACCTAAGCCTCGCTAAAGTTATACGCCTTCCGAATGCTATAAACATTCAACGATGTGTCTCTAATGATTTTAATTCTAGTCCCTCTCCCGAGTTGTAGAATAAATCAGACAACATACAATTTATGGCCAGTAAGTTGAAGTGAAATAAACACAGAGAAACACAATTAAACATGAAATGGAACTCGATCATATAAAATAACCACGTCAAATCATTGTGTCCACAAAGCTACATCATTCTCTAGAATGAGAGATTAGTTCATCACGAAAGCCAAGCGAAAACAGTACATGTTCAACATTTTAGACAACGAAAATGTAAAAGCGAAGGAAAGATAACAAATCCGAAGTGTCGTCTCCGTCCCCAGATCCGTCGTTCTTCGTATTTGTGATTGTTCTCCGCACGCTGAGTTTTCGTCGCGTGTATGCACTCCGTTTCTCGCGTCTTTTCCTTCCCAAGATGGTATTTATTCGTCTCTTTTCTCTCCACGGCGGCTATCCTTTTTCTGACCTAAGAATCGCGTTTTTATAACTTTTCTGAATGCGACGCGCGCGGTGGCGCGCCCACTTCTGTAAATCTGCGTGTATGCTCGCACGCGGCTGCGCGTGAAGTAGCGCGGGCGCGCGCTACTCTCGGGTCTCTCGCCTATGTACCTGTGCGCACGCTTGCGCGTGAAGTGGCGCGACTGCGCGCTAGCTTTTGTCGATCAGCTTGGTTTCAGGCGCGCGCGGTAGCGCGAGATGCCACCGCGCGCTTCTCTGGTCGGTGACTTGAGTGTATGTGCGCGGGACTGCGCGTGAAGTGGCGTGGTCGCGCGCGCACCACTGTCCGTGGGTGTGCTCTCGGTTGCACAGTCCGTTGTTTTCTTAGTCAACTTGGTTTCGTGTCCACTATTTTCTCCACTCCTGGAATGACAACAAGAACAAACAAAAAACGCATAATTTTGTTCGAAACAAGCATAATTCAAAATGGATTCCAATTTAAATTAAGTGCAAATGTTGCACTTATCAAACCCCCAAACTTGAAATTTTGCTAGTCCCGAGTAAAATAAAATAAAAGCAGGAAGTCAATTAACAAGTAGTGAAACTCTTAACAGTCATGGATACGCAAAAAGTGATATTGGCCTCAGACTTATCTATTTTAATGTAATTCATGATTTCCCAAGAGTCACGTGTGTGTGTGATATGTCAATGTTCGTTTACCCCATCGAGTGCTCAAATAGAGTCATAATGCCCATTCGCCTTACAGAATCAAGAAATCATCAATTTAGTTCAACTCACACTTCATAAAAATATAAATTCGCATTCACAGATCACATAGGACTTTATCGGTGATTATTCAGCTCGAAAGATGGTCAACACAAGTGCCAATGATGAAATCACACAATGAGATGCTTGCAAGCAAGTGACTAACGTCTATACTTGATGACTATGTTTTTCAGGTATCCATAGGCTTGACTTGAACAACTTTTCTCCACTAGTATATTGGATAAATGTGACAAGTTTAATAGGTCTTGTAGGCTTGTAACGTTAGGCCACGGCTCACGGCTACAATAAAGAGTATGGACATCAAAATTTGAGAGAAATAATCAAATCTTCATCATTTTCGCTATCATCTCATTCACCATCACTTTATTGCTTTCTTCTCATTCATATCCTTCATCTCCCATATATTTTCTTTTTCACCACTTTTGATTCAAATTTTTTTTTCAACTCCTTTTAGCGCATTTAACTTTTTCTTTTCTTTTCAAGGAGCATTTGAATCATTACAACACCCATAAACTTATTTCTCTCAAAATTAGGTAGGATAATAAATGTATAAGCTTCATTAGGTAGTTGTTGTGGGCTTGTAGAATAGATACAAGTGGGGGTTAATTGTATGTCATTGACATACACCACTTGATTTTTAGTAGGCTCAAAGTGGGACACTAGGGATATTTCATTTTCGTTTGGTAGGATCGAAGGCTCAAAACGGCTCCAAAGATCGCCTAAATCATTCCTATGTCACATATTATCCGTATTTCGCCTCGAAAAGTGTTCAAACAAGTTCTAGACTTCCGTCAATCCATTAATCAACTCATACAACCCAGTCACATGCAATTTTCAATCAAAATGATATATGAAATAGGTGCACGAAGAAAAAGTAAGCATCTCAATTAACTTGAAGCTCAAAGGGCTACAATTGACAGTAAACAAAGAACACATGCCCAATGATAATGTGAAAAATTGCCTAGCTCATTTCTATGATTGAAAAAGTGTCAATCAATGTCATGCAAGAATTACCAAGAATCAGATCTCCGTCGTCTATTTAGCATCACATGCATGCAACTTATCTCTAAGCAACGATAATATGAACAAACATGACAGTGCAGAATAATTGTGACTCCTAAGTTAACATGAACACATATATATACTTCAGGATCGCAATTCAAATTTCATCATCGGTCACACATTTTACTTATCCATGACTCTTCCTAACAAATCTAGCATGCAATAATAAATAAAATTCAAATTAACTACTGAGCAATAAAAGAAATGCAGAAAAAAATTCTAACAGGCAATTTTACCTCCCCCCCAAATTTAAAGTATGCATTGTCCTCAATGTATAGAAATAAATAATATGACAACATATACCTCGCTCCCGAGTGTCAGAACTCGGGGCTCGAATCATCATTTCCAGTATCTTCAGCATCATCGTCCATGTGCTGCGGCAGTGATAGATCTGGTGGTGGGTACTGTGGTGGCCATGCTGGATGTGGTGGAAAGGGAACATCCCCGGGTCCATTAGGTGGAAAACGCTGGGCGATCACCAATGTAAAGTCCATCATAAAAGACATGAAGGTATTTGTGGTGTGTCGGTGTTCGGCCAGCTCTCTGCGCTGCGCCCGCATATCA
The DNA here is from genome assembly GCF_022965805.1 of Primulina eburnea. Lineage (NCBI taxonomy): Eukaryota > Viridiplantae > Streptophyta > Magnoliopsida > Lamiales > Gesneriaceae > Primulina > Primulina eburnea. The sequence goes on along the minus strand of NC_133103.1, from coordinate 47,684,465 downwards.
TGTTCCATTTGGAACATCCGATCTCGCAAACTGGATCGAGGTATCGATGGTGGCGGCGGCGGCTGGCGTTCTCTGGCCCTCTGATTATAAGCTGCCCTAGCCTCTTGCCTTTCCAATTCGCTTTCAAAGCGCAGGCAGTGTGGAGTACATACCGTGATTGGGCCCTTTGCTTTCAAAACATGTTCATCTGCGCCCCATTGCACACCGGCATGAAGACATAGGACAGTGATAGTATGTGGCTATGTGCACAAGGGAGGCTGACGGTCATGAGTCCTGTACCAGCACGCATGATAAAACTGTGAATGAGCCTCCCAAGATCCACGGTCTTCCCAGTCATTATGGCGTAAATCAACGCCACTTTGTCTTTTGTAATTTCTGTCTGATGTGAGGAGGGCATGATCCGTGAGAGAATAAAAGATGCCCAAATGCGTGGGTCACGTCGTGAGTCAGATTTATTCAAAGTGGCTGGGGAGCCTTGATTCAAGCGCCACTCTCTACCCTCGATGCATAAACTCTTGATAATCTCATCGTAATCAACATTTCCATTAATCAACGCAGTATATTCGTCATTTTCAAAACTCGGCAGATTGTAAATATCATTAATGGTTGCCGAATCGAAATAGACCAATTGCCCTCGTACCAGAACTCCGTATTCCTCGTGCTTGATTATCAAATTAGCATAGAATTCTCGGACTACGGGTATAACTGCATCTGGCGGTGACTGTACTATATCTACCCACCCCCTTCGCTCAACTTCTTCAATTATTTCACATTACGGGTATGTCAGATCTAGCCCTCTTTCTGGAATAATCGACCTAGACATGGTGCTCTCGTAAATTTGGAATGCTTCCTCGTTCCAAAATTTATGAGCATCGTAGGAAAGAGAAGAGGAAGCCTCATCCTTTGATCTTTTTCTAGGCGGCATAATTTTCAACAATACTCACACTTACAATCAAGAAATATAGACCCAATGCACCAACAATTGCTTTAAATCTGAAAAATATCCCCAAATGATGACACATAAAATAACGGTACCCTTGAGTGTAGAAATTAACCGGAGATGACGCTCGACGGTAGCAAGTGGCGGCGGCGAGGAGCAACTACGGCGACGGCTGCTGTCGGCGGCGTCGGATCTGGTGGAGATGATGGGGGAGCTTTTGTAATGAGGGAGAGTTTTGAGAGGATGAGTGTTTAAGGAGATGGTGGTGTGGAGTAATAGAAGGATGATTTGAGTGGTGATAAGGATTTTGTGGAGGAGAGGAGAATGGAGGCGGTGGCTTTGTGAGAAAGATGAGTTTATGAGTCAAATTTCGTGAGTTAGGGTTTAAAAAAAAGTGGGGCTGGTTCGCGGCGCGCGCAGTCGCACGAGATGTGTCGCGGTCGCACGCGCCTGTCGGGTTTCGCTGCAATAATGGAGCGCGCGCGGTTGCGCGTGATGTGGCGCGGTCGCGCGCGCGCTTCTGGATGTCTTCAATATTGAGGGCGCACGGTCGCGCGAGTTGTGGTGCGATGGCGCGCGACGTTATGGTCTCCCCACTGGTTGTAAGCGCGCTGCTGCGCGGTGGCGCGCTTGCGTCTGTAATTTATATATATATATATATATATATATATATATATATATATATATATATATATATATATATATATATAAAATATCACCTGCAAAAATTAAAGCAATTCAAATTACTACGAAAAAATAAATAATTAAAATCAACAAAAAAAAACTTAAAATGAAATAGAATGAAACAAAAAGAATGCGAAAAATAATCGTGGGTTGCCTCCCACGCAGCGCTTGGTTTAACGTCGTCAGCTCGACTACCAATTCTGTTCAATTAGGTTCACCCAGACTAAGATTGTCAATATTCCTCATTTCAGTTCCATAGTACTCCTTAACCAGCTGTCCATTGACCTTGAAAGTTCGTCCATCACTGTATCTCAGCTCGATAGCCCCATGAGGATATACTGTTTCTACTACAAATGGCCCTGACCAACGCGATTTCAGCTTACCAGGAAATAACTTCAAACGAGAATTGAATATCAGTACTTGTTGTCCGGGTTTGAGCTCCCTTCGTATAATAAATTTGTAATGCCATTTCTTGGTATGTTCTTTATAGATCTTAGCATTCTCGTATGCATCATTGCGGAATTCCTCCATCTCATTTAATTGCAGTTTTCTACCGTCGCCAGAAGCTTTCAAATCAAAATTTAATTTCTTCACAGCCCAAAATGGTCTATGCTCCAACTCTAACGGCAGATGACATGCTTTCCCAAATACTAGCCTATAGGGAGACATCCTAATAGGCATCTTGAATGCAGTCCGATAAGCCCATAACGCATCATCCAACTTCATAGCCCAATCCCTCCGGTTGGTGTTGACAGTCTTTTCCAGTATTTGCTTAATTTCCCGATTGGATACTTCAGCTTGTCCATTCGAGTGAGGATGATATGCTAGTGCCACTTTGTTTTTCACATTGTATTTAGCCAAAAATGAGTTGAAAATTCTATTGCAAAAATGCGTACCTTCGTCACTTATGATGGCTCTCGGTGTTCCAAACCTAGTGAAGATGTTCTTATGCACAAATTTCACTACAACATGATAGTCATTAGTATTGGTGGCGATTGCTTCCACCCATTTCGACACATAATCAACAGCTAATAAAATGTAAGAATTACCAAAAGGAGGAAAAGGTCTCATGAAGTCTATACCCCAAACGTCAAAAAGTTCCACTTCCAAAACATTTGTCAGTGGCAATTCGTGACGCCTAGAGATGTTGCCTAACCTCTGGCATCTATCACATGATTTTATTAAGGTATAGCTATCTTTAAACAAACTAGGCCAATATAAACCAGATTGTAATACCTTAGCTGCTGTTCGTGATACTCCAAAATGCCCACCATATGGTGAAGAGTGACACTTCTCCAGAATTTGACGTGCTTCGATACCCTCCACGCATCTCCTAATCACTTGGTCAGCACACCAGAATACACAAACGGATCATCCCAATAATAAAACTTGATATCATGGACGAACTTTTTCTTCTGATGATAGCTCAAATCTGGAGGAAGGGTGCCGCATGACAAAAAATTAGCAATATCAGCAAACCAGGGGAGTACAGAATTTACCTCAAAAAGGTGTTCATCCGGAAATTTTTCCTATATGGCTCCCTCTTCTTTCTTCTCCTCCAGCTCAAGTCTCGACAAGTGGTCGGCCACTTGATTTACACCCCTTCCTATCCTTCACTTCAAAATCAAACTCTTGGAGCAACAAGATCCACCTTATCAATCGTGGTTTTGCATCCTTCTTGGCAAAAAGGTATCGAATAGCTGCATGGTCAGTGAAAACAATTACCTTTGTACCAACCAAGTAGGGTCTGAACTTGTCAAATGCGAATACTACAGCAAGCATCTCCTTTTCAGTAGTTGTGTAATTCTGTTGTGCAGCATCCATGGTTCGACTTGCGTAGTAAATTGATCTAAACATCTTTTCCCGTCTTTGGCCTAAGACAACGCCCACTGCATAGTCACTTGCATCACACATCAACTCAAATGGTTCTGTCCAATCCGGCACTATCATGATCGGTGCAGTAACCGATGCCATTTTGATCTTCTCGAATGCCTGCAAACAATCATCATCAAATATAAAAGTCGACTCTTTTTCAAGAAAATTACATAGGGGTTTAGTAATCTTAGAAAAGTCTCTAATAAATCTACAATAAAACCCCGCATGTCCTAGAAAGCTCCTTATTCCTTTGATGTTCTTTGGTGGGGGAAGTTTTTCGATGACAACCACCTTGGCTCTATCTACCTTTAATCCCCGAGAAGATACTTTATGTCCAAGAACGATGCCCTCTTGGACCATAAAATGGCATTTCTCCCAATTAAAAACTAGGTTCTTTTCTTGACATCTCTGAAAAACAAGGGATAATTTATGTAAACAATGATCAAATGAAGAGCCAAATACCGAGAAGTCGTCCATGAAGACTTCCATGATTTCCTCCACCATGTCTGCAAAAATGGCCATCATGCACCTCTAGAAAGTGGCGGGTGCATTGCATAGCCCAAACGACATTCTCCTAAATGCAAACGTGCCATAGGAACACGTGAAAGTGGTCTTCTCCTGATCTTCTGGCGCTATAGAAATTTGGTTATAACCTGAATAGCCATCTAAAAAGCAATAATGACAATAACCAGCAAGTCTATCAAACATCTGATCAATAAAAGGCAGTGGAAAATGATCCTTACGTGTGGCATTGTTTATCTTTCTATAATCAATACATACTCTCCAACCGGTTACAGTGCGAGTAGATATCAGTTTATCATTTTCGTTTCTAACCACAGTTATTCCACCTTTTTTCGGCACAACTTGTACAGGAGATACCCAACTGCTATCAGAAATAGCATAAATTACACCAGCATTCAGTAATTTTAGTACCTCGTTTTTCACAACCTCTTTCATTGATGGGTTCAACCTCCTCTGGTGATCCACATGAGGAGTATACGACTCCTCCATCAAAATTTTATGCATGCATATAGTGGGGCTAATTCCCCTAATATCAGAAATCGACCATCCTAAAGCAATTTTAAATTTCCTCAATACTCTCAATAATTTATCTTTTTCAGAACAGGTAAGGGAGGAAGAGATGATTACCGGATATGTCGAATTTTCACTTAAAAATGCATAACAAAGGTGGCTTGACAGTTCCTTCAAGTCAGGCGAAGGTGCTTTTACCTCAATTTTCTCATTTATATCCAACTCTTCAGGCGGTGCATCTTTTCTCCTTTCTTTCTGTAGTGCTTCGAGAGCCACCCGTTGCTCTTTCACTTCACAATTTTCTTCCCCAACAGTTCCAGCAGCACCTATCAAACAGCTCTCCAAAGGATCCCTAGTTCCTGCACAATTAAGGGACATACATGAGTCTATAACATCAATACTTTTACAAGTTCTTACCTCATTCGATCCCTTCATGGCATGATAGATGTTAAAAATGACTGCTTCTCCATCAACTCTCAGGGTGAGTTCACCCTTATGCACATCTATCAATGCCCTTTCAGTTGCCAGAAACGGTCTCCCAAAGATTAATGGAGCATCATGATCCTCTTCTATATCTAAAATCACAAAGTCAGCAGGAAAAATAAATTTATCTACTTTTACCAGTACATCCTCGACGATCCCACGTGGATACGTGAGACTTCTGTCTGCAAGCTGTAAGGTGATAGTGGTAGGTTTGACTTCTCCAAGCTCCAGATCCCTGTAAATAGAAAATGTTATCAAATTAATACTCGCTCCTAAATCACATAAAGCTTTACTACATTTAGAACCACCAATAAAGCAAGGAATAGTAAAACTCCCTGGATCTTTTAATTTCTGTGGTAGTTTCTTTTGCAGGATGGCGCTACATTCTTCAGTAAGGTTTACAATCTCAAACTCCTGTAGCTTCCTCTTCTTAGACATCACATCTTTTATAAACTTTGCATAATTTGACATTTTCTCCAAAGCATCAGCAAATGGTATGTTGATGTGTATCTTCTTAAAGATCTCCAAAAATTTTGCAAACTGATCATCCAATTTCTTCTTTTTGAACCTCTGCGGATATGGAAGAGTCGGCTTATATACCGGAGGTCGTTCAACTTAAACTTCTGTCTTGGACTCCTCAGTTTTGCTGTCTTTTCTATCCTCAAACTCACCCTCTTCAACTGTCTTCTCCTTGTCCGTTCCCTCCTTGGAACTTTGTACCTCTAACTCTTTTCCACTCCTCAAAGTGACTGCCTTGCACTGTTCTTTTGGGTTAACCTCTGTGTTGCTAGGAAATTGACCCATGTTCTGATCTCTCAAGGCGTTGGCCACCTGTCCGATTTGTGTCTCCAGAGATTTCATTGTGGCCCCCATATTTCTCATGTGAGTCTCCATGTTGTCCAGACGAGACTCAGTTCTCGCCATCCTTTTGCCAGACTCAGCAACAAACGTTCCCACTAAATCTTCAAATAAAGGCTTTCCTTTCCCCTTTGATGCATTGAATCCCGGTGGAGGGTTCAACACATTTTTATTATTTGCATATGAAAAATTTTCATGATTTCTTAATCCTGGACGATAAGTATTATGGGGAGGGTTACCTCGATATCCTCCGAATCCTCCAAAGTTTCTGTTGTTGACGTACTGAGCTTCTTCAGGAATAGATTGTTCTTCAGCAACAGTCGATGGACTCTCAGTTTCTGATGTGCTCACTTTGTTCATGACTGCGAGTTGTGTGGTCAGTGCGGATACCTGTGCAGTGAGTGACGTAATAGGATCTACAGCATAAACTCCAGCTGTCCTTTTTACTCCTGCCCTTTTAGACGGCCACTGGTAGCTATTTATCGTCATCTGTTCAAGCAAGTCATAAGCTTGCTCGGGAGATTTCGCAAAGATCGTGCCACCAGATGCAGCATCCACTGTTCCTCTTGTCTGCCCATTTAGACTGTTGTAGAATAATTCGATCTGCACCCAGTCTTCGAAGCCATGGTTTGGGCACTATCTCAACAGCTCCTTGTATCTTTCCCATGCCTCATACAATTGCTCAAACTCAGTCTGCCTGAACGTGCTAATCTCAATCTTCAACTGTGCAGACTTTGCAGGGGGAAAGTATTTTGCCAGAAATTTTGTTGCCAGCTCCTGCCATGTCGTGATACTTCCCAAGGGAAGCGATTGGAGTCATCCTCTAGCTTGATCCCTGAGAGAAAACGGAAACAAACGCAGCCTAATAATATCATCAGGCACATTATTAATCTTTACCGTATCCGTTATCTCCAAGAAGGTTCTCAGGTGAACGTGAGGATCAGAGGTGGCTGTCCCAGCAAACTGGTTTTGCTGAACCATATTGATTAGAGCAAGCTTCAATTCAAAATTATTGGCGTTGATTGTCCCTCTTGCAATACCAGAGTAATGATTGTTGATCACTGGTCGGAAGTGATCTCTTATAGGAATCGCCTCTGGCTGGGCGTGTCTGTCATTCTCTCTGTTCTCAGCCATTGCTTGGATTTCTTCTCTTCTTGCTTTTCTTAATCTTCTCGCAGTTCTTTCGATCTCCGGATAAAAAATAAGCAAGTCAGGGCTTTGCGATCTTAGTATACACTGTCAAGCAGAAAAAATGAAAAACTCAATCAATATAAAATAAAATAAAAAATAAAAGCTCTAAATTAAAATCTAGACTAATTGGTAACAATACTGATATAAATTCAAATTTTGACACTCCCCGGCAACGGCGCCAAAAACTTGTTGCGTGTTTTCTTGATTGCTCGCAAGCGCACGACGTCAAGTTATAGTAAAATTGTATTTTTGAACACAAGTGTCGATCCCACGAGGAGTGTGTAATAAAATATATTTCAGTTCTTGTAATTAAAATATTCAAGACTTTATCTAGAAAAATCAATAACCGGATTGGTTTGTTTGAACGAACTAATTGATGATAAATAAGTAATCTAATCACCGAGCTGAAGAATAACAATGAGAGAAAATATCTAGAGAAATGATTTCACCAAGTTTCCACGATAATTATTCCTACTTAAATTTACATTCATGAATTCCAATTATTTAATGTAAGGCTCGAGATTTATTATTTTTCATTAATATGATACTCGGAAGATATGAGAATGCATGACGTGCAAGGAGAGGAGAAAAGACATGAGAAATTAGGGTTTTGCAAGACCGCACCCGCGCCCAGAACAGGAGTGCACCCGCGGTCATGTAATTATGGATTTTACATGAAAGGCCGAAGCCACACCGCACCCGCGGGTGCAACTAAGACCGCACCCGCGGTAAGAACATGACCGCACCCGCGGTCGTCATTTTTTAAAAATAAAAGCCATGCCGAAACATGAGCGCACCTGCGCTCCTGAATATACCGCACCCGCGGTGCTGCATGCGAGAAATCCACCATTTCTTCTTGAGATGACACATGGCATGGTATATATATGGGTGATGCACGAATTCTTTCTCCTCATTCAGAACACCAGCACCGAAGGAAAAAGAATTAATTTCCTTTTGATCTTAAGCTTAGATTTTGAATGATTTAACTATCCGATTTTTATTCCGAATAGAGATTCTTGTTCCTTGCTTCAAGGGCTTCGAAAGGATGTAAGTTTCACTCAGTTTCTACATGACTTGAGATAGTAATATTGGGGAAACTGTATTATGCTTGTAGATATATGTTCTTGACATGTTGAGCGTTGTAGAATTGCAATCGAATTGAGTTTCGGATGTCGTATGAGTAGGTTTCGATTTTCCAGCATGTATTATGTGGAAATTATACAGATTTCAGAATATATATGTATGTTCTGATGAGAGTATGAGTTGATAACGATTGATAATGTTGTTGTTGAGATATCGGTATCGAGAAATCACGTCGTTATGCCGTCGATTGTTACCGAGATTGAATATGAATTGTATATGTGTTAATTCGAGTTAGAAATTGATAGAAGATATATCAACATTGTCATTTCAGATTTGGATTGACAGATTTGATACCGACTTGAGACTTCGAGTTCTTCCAACGACAAGAAAGGTATAATGCATGTTTTTTTTGGGGAGACATGACTCAAATTAGATCCAATTTGAGTTTCCCAACCAAAATCACATAATAGATTTATTGTTTATCTTGTAATATGGTTGTGATTTGTTTATAGACTTGTATTCAAATCTGTTGAGATGATTATGCTTTGTTTACAGATTGTTATTCATTGCATTTAAGATAGGGAGTCTTGACAGAACAGTCAAACTTATAGATGTTCGGTGATATCGCAGCTTAGGGGAAGATCACCTCTCCTATTGTAGATGTCGATACAGATCAGACCGAAGTCTAGGACTAAGACGTACAGTCACCTCGAGTGGGAGGGTAGATGACAACCATTGATGTCTTATTCACACCGGGATCCCTAGAGTTATAGTCGAGTCGAGTCCAGACATGGTTTGATTCGCATTGCATATTTATATGGATGTCATTCTTCATAGCATGTTTCATGTTTAAGATTGATTATATGCATGTATACATGTTTTATACTGGGATTTGTTCTCACCGGAGTTTCCAGCTGTTGTTATGTTTGTATGTGTGCATAACAACAGGTGGGGCAGGATCTGGGTCGAGAGAGAGATGAGCGATGGACATAGCGTGGTGACTACGGGCGCAGCAGAGGACTAGTGGTTTTACTAACTTTGTATTACTTGTAGATAGTAGTTTGTTTAAACACTAGTTTGTGTAAATGTATAATAACAAGACTTGTATTTACATTTGATGAAATAAAGTAGAAGTATATGTTGTGTTTAGTTTTATTGGCATTTGTTGTAATGTTAAAAGCGAAAATTTGACCCACATTTTCTCACAGATCCATTTAATCCCAGATAGAATTGAGTTAGAACCCGGGTCCCCACATTTAATGACAAAGAACACTTAATTATTTTATTCCCCCTTTCCCAAGTGACGAATAAACTGTACCAATCAAACTTCGATTCTAACATCCCTAATTAAAATCTAAGTTTCATCGATAAATGCAATCAATGTTCTTACCTAAGCCTCGCTAAAGTTATACGCCTTCCGAACGCTATAAACATTCAACGATATGTCTCTAATGATCTTAATCCTAGTCCCTCTCCCGAGTTGTAGAATAAATCAGACAACATACAATTTATGACCAGTAAATTGCAGTGAAATAAACACAGAGAAAGACAATTAAACATGAAATGGAATTCGATCATATAAAATAACCAAGTCAAATCATCGTGTCCACAAAGCTACATCATTCCCTAGAATGACAGATTAGTTCATCACGAAAACCAAGCGAAAACAATACATGTTCAACATTTTAGACAACAAGAATGTAAAAGCGAAGGAAAGATAACAAATCCGAAGTGTCGTCTCCGTCCCCAGATCCGTCGTTCTTCGTATTTGTGATTGTTCTCCGCACGCTGAGTCTTCGTCGCGTGTATGCACTCCGTTTCTCGCGTCTTTTCCTTCCCAATATGGTATTTCTTCGTCTCTTTTCTCTCCACGACGGCTATCCTTTTTCTGACCTAAGAATCGCGTTTTTATAACTTTTCTGGATGCGGCGCTCGCGGTGGTGCGAGAACTGGCGCGGTGACGCGCCCACTTCTGTCAATCTGCTCGCGCGCGACTGCGCGTGAAGTAGCGCGGGCGCGCGCTACTCTCTGGTCTCTCGCCTATGTACCTGTGCGCGCGGTTGCACGTGAAGTGGCACCACTGTGCGCTAGCTTCTGTCGATCAGCTTGGTTTCATGCGCGCGTGGTAGCGCGAGATGCTGCGCTGTGGCGCACGTCTCTCTGGTCGGTGACTTGAGTGTATGTGCGCGCCACTGCGCGTGAAGTGGCACGGTCACGCGTTCACCACTGTCCGTGGGTGTGATCTCGGTTGCGCAGTCCGTTGTTTTCTTAGTCCACTTGGTTTCGTGTCCACTATTTTCTCCACTCCTGGAATGACAACAAAAACAAACCAAAAACTCATAATTCTATTCGAAACAAGCATAATTCAAAATGGATTCCAATATAAATTAAGTGCAAATCTTGCACTTATCAGCTACCTATGATGCTGCGATATAAGGTGTTGTCAAAAATTTCAGCAACATCATCTTTGCACAATTTTTCACTCGAGCCGATATGAGTTTTCATGTGTTTGGTGTTTTCATTTGCAAATTTCTTAATCAAATTCTTAGCATACTTGGTTTGACACAAAAAATGTCATCATGCATTTGTTTAATTTGCAAACCAAGAAAGAAACTTAACTCACCAACCATGCTCATTTTAAAAGTAGATGGCATGCACTCAACAAAATCATTAGCATGCTTTTGAGATGAAGAACCAAAGATTATATCGTCAACATAGACTTGAAAAATAAAAATCTCACCTTTGGACTTTTGAATAAAAAGAGTTTTGTCTACCTCACCTCGTTTGAAGCCAATTTCAAGTAGATATTCTGTTAATCTTCCATGCCATGCACGTGGTGCTTGCTTCAAACCATAGAGTGTCTTCTTCAATTTGTAGACATGATCCAAATGGTGTGGAACATACACTACTTCACTCAAAAACCCATTTAAAAACGCACTTTTGACATCGGTTTGAAAAAGTTTGATTTTCATGTAGTAGGCAATGGCTAGCAATAGTCGAATTGACTCAATACGGGCTGCAGGAGCAAAGGTCTCATCGAAATCAACCCCCTCAACCTGTGTGTATCCTTGAGCAACCAACCTTGATTTGTTTCTAATGATGTTTCCTGACTCATCGATTTTATTCTTGAAAATCCATTTTGTACCAAATATGTTACCATGGTCAGGAGGTGGAACCAAAGTCCAAACATCATTTCGAACGAACTGATCAAGCTCATCATGCATTGCATTAATCCAAAATCCATCTTTTAAAGCCTCATCAACATTTTTGGGTTCGAAATTGGATAAAAAACATGAAAATCTAACCTGTGAGTACGTAGAGCTCATGCATATAAGTCCAGCCAACTTGCGGTAATCCACTTTCTCTTTCTTTCAACTTTGGACTTCTCTATGCACACTTCCTATTATTTGGGATGAAGCATGATTTTTCAAGATTTTAGTTGGAATGTTCTGTCCATCAACTACTGCATTATCATCACTGTTTTTCACTTCCTCAGATCCAGTGACTTCAGTGTCACGTGTTGTGTTAGATGTTGCAACATCTGGGGCAACATCTGTATTTTCCAGTGATATAGGAATTTCCAGAAGCTCATCCACATCATCCTCAACATTTTTCTTTTTCGGATCTGCATGATATTAAAAAACAACATTAATAAATTTCATAATAGTCATAGTTCTAAGATTAAACATCCGATAAGCACGACTATTAGTGGCATATCCTAAAAACAAACACTTATCACTCTTTGAGTCATATTTTGCAAATTGATTCCTGTCATTCAAAACATAGCACACACAACCAAAAACATGAAAATATTTAAATTTAGGCTTCTTTCCCATAATTATCTCATACGATGTCATAGTTGAACCATTTCTCAAATACACCCTATTTGAAATGTGGCAAGCGGTGTCAAGGGTTTCTGCCCAAAAATGCTTTGAAATACACTTTGAAGTCAACATCACCCTTGCCATTTCTTGAAGTGTTCTATTCTTACGTTCGACTATCCTATTTTGTTGTGGTGCCTTTGGAAGTCCTTATCCTTCTCACCTTCAAATTATGAAAGTTTGTAATCCTTGTGATCAGTTTTTTAAACACATCGAAAGTGTCTGACTTTTCCCTAATAAAACTTATCCAAGAAAATTGTGAAAAGTCATCTACACACAAAGGAATATTTCTTACCTCCGAAACTTTCAACTTCCATAGGACCCATAAGATCCATATGTAGTAACTCCAGACAGCGTGTTGTCCTAGATGATGGCAACACTGGATGTGACGCCAGAGTCTGCTTACCTTTTTGACAATCTCCGCACACAAATGGTATACCAAATGAAAGATTAGGCATACCTCGTACTGCATCGTACTTACTCAAGTTCTTTAAGGTTTTGAAGTTTGCATGTCCGAGTTTTTGATGCCAAATGTCAAGTTCGGTGATTTGCACATGTTTGCATGAAAGATCTTCACCTATTTGGTAACAATTGTCTGAAGACCTTGTACCTGTCATAATGCAAACGTTAGTTTCATCAAAAATTTCACAAGTATGTTTATCAAACTTGACAAGCAAATTATCATCACACAATTGACTTATGCACATGAAGCACATTGTGGAGCTTAGACAGTCATTCAACATTCAAAGTATCATTTCCAACAATTTTTCCTTTAGCTCCCCCTCTATAGGTTACTCTACCACATTTTTGTTCAAAGTCTGTAACGTCTCACTCGTTTTAAAAGTGCGGAAATATTTTTTTTTTAAAACCTCACCTTTTCGAAATAATATTTAAAAATGATTGTAATTATCTTACCGTAAAAACAATGCAGTTTAAAATAACCCAACTCGTCTAAAATCATACGTAAACATAAACGTATAAAATTATTAAAATCATCAACGTATGAAAATATTCATCTCCTCTCAATCTCATAAATCGTAATGCGGAAAACATGTGGTCCTTGGGTCGTGTCACCTTACCAGATCTGCCTACTCAGAGTTCGACACCTCCAGTCTCCTCATCATTAAGCTCATCTGCATCACACACGCCTAGTGAGTCTAAAGACTCAACACACCTGTACCAGGAATAACAAGTACATATACATAGCACACAGCAGTGAAAAATATCATACTCAACATATCTTTCATGAACTTAAAAGCATAACGTAAACGTGTTGTGTAAAATCATGTCATGTCAAAGCATGTCATCTCATATCATCATATACGTAAACATATTTTTCATGAAATTTAAAAGCATCATGTAAACGTGTTGTGTAAAATCATATCGTGTCAAAGCATGTCATCTCATGTCATCATATACGTAAACATTTATTTTTTAATTGAATCCAGTTCATTAGTTGTGACTTGCGTATCAGCTCTATCGTATCAGCTCTATCGATGGATTCATCTACGTATAACCACGGTACCGGACGGCGAGGGACATCAGCGACATCATTACCCGTCCACTGAGCCCGGGCCTCAGCTCATCATATCATGTCAATGGAAATACGATCGTCGGGCTCTCTCTGGGGCCTTCTCCCGTAAACGGGCTCCCTCTGGGCCTTTTACCTCACGATATCTCCAATCATATCATCGTATACATATACATCGTCAGTCACAACCAACTCACATCCTTCAAAAATATCATCATATTCACCACTTAATAAAAATATGCATATACGTAATTTTTCCTTTAAACCAAGCATGCAACGTATATTTTCATAAAATCTTAAAAATCGTGAATCATAATGCATAAACATTTAAAACATAGTAAATTTGTGCTCAGGGCGTTGTCTTGACCAAAATCTCACCCCGGGTGCAAAATGACTATATTTCCCCTGAAAATCCAAAAATTACCATTTTGCTCATAGACGTAAAATTCCATGTTTTTGATATTTTCTTAATTTCATTGACACTAACATGTCCCAAATAATTATTTAAGCCTACATGAATTTTCTCATTTTTTTATTTGGCCTAAATCAATAACTTTTAAATTAATCTTTAAATATAGCATATTAATGCGTTTTAATCCCGAATTAAACCAAAACTTAGCATAAAATTCCCAAATTAAAAACTTAGACGTCTAATAATTATTTAAGCTTAAATATAATTTCCTATAATTTTATTAAGCTTAAATCTAGTCGTTTCAATTAATTCTTTAATTAATCTTTCATGAGGCAACTAAATCCTGGATAAATTCAAAACTTATTATTTTGATCCGAAACTTACCAAACTCCTTAAAATGTCCCAAAAAATTTTAAAAAGCATCCCTAGACGTAAAATCGAGTCCATTTTACAAATTAACCGAATTGTTTTAAAACCTAGACCGGAGTCCCGGTTTTATCCCGAATCGACTCAAAATTTAACCAAATTCTTCCTAACTTTTTACCACACCTCATAAACTCTTAAATTTCCTAAACCCCAACAATTTAGGCCCCTAAACAAACGAAACCAGTCCCATATAGTTGCTGGAAAGTTTCTGGAAAATGCAACTTCTTTTTCTCAAACCCGAAATGGCACCACTCGCATCCTAGCGCTCCTCGGCTCGCACCAGCTCACACCATCCACGAACCAACCTACTAGGGACCAAGATCAGACCCTAATGGACCTACCAAAACCACGAAACCAGCCCCATGCACGCTAGAGACCGCGATCACTCCCTTGACTCCAAGAACCGCGGCCGATCCTCCTAACCCACGCTCGATCGGTTTCATGGGTGGCTCCAGCAGTGTTCGAGCCATCCTCAGCCATGACTCAGACCCCATATGGCCTGGTTTAAGCCTTGGATCGCCCCTTCTACCGCCGGCTCCAACCATTCACACGATCTCCTCAAAAATTAAGACAACCTAAAGCCAAACTCCTCTCGGCTCTCTCTAAGACCAGCACTCCAAGGATTTCAACATGTTGACAGCATGCTCAACGACACTAACCCAACAGAAACAACACAGCACATCCATCCCCTTGCACAAAACGTGGAAATGTGAGTGGTAGAAACAAGAAATGCATATACTTGTAGCAAAACCGAAAAATCTCCTTGTAACTTGTTGGATCGAGACTTTCAAACCTAATAAAACACACAACAGCATGTATATGACGTAAATGATGCAGAAATAAAAGTACGGGGCGTGCCTTGAAATTTATTGAATCAAAACTTTGAACGATCGCGCGAGGGAGGGCACCAGAGAGATTTTCTTTGCAAAGATTGAAGCTTGATCGAAGATTGGCTGGTGATGAGCTGCTGAAATAAAGAGAGAATGATAGGGGAAGGGGTGTGTTGGCTAGTGGGAGTGAGGGTGTCGGTTGGTGTAAAATAATAGATGTAGGGTAGCCTTAATTAGTTATTAATCAACTAGCTAATGGTCCTTAAATGATTTAATTAAAAACTTAAAATAAATTTAAGCCCAAAGAGATTAAAAGTTGGCCATTAATTCCAAACACACTCCCGAAAAATATTTCATGTTGGAAAGATTTTGATATTATTAACCGAACCCTAAAAAATTTTCCCGATTCGATAAAATTTATGTATCGTTAAAAATTAAAATCATGCGGATAAAAATATCCAATATCTTATATTAATTAATAAAAATTAATCGTGTAATAAAAATAATTTTCTTGAAAATTCTCTGGTCTCCGCTTCTCGTTCGTGCGCGAAATGAAACTTAAAATCATAGTGTATGAACTTTTAACATTTCATGAATTAAATGCTGTCATGAAATAATAATGTAAAATGCATAAAAATAATTAAATACAATTTAATAAAATAAAAATACATTTTAATGCTTTAAAACAATTTAATAAAATACCAAAGAAATTTAATAATTTGCATGTGTGTGGTTCATGTGGGATTTCCGATTTTGGGGACGTTACATAATCGATGAGATATTCTCGTGATCTTTTCATGTGGCCTGAGCTTCCACTATCAAAGTACCAATGACCTGCAGTGTTAGTTCTCAATGAAGTATAGACAACATTACAGTGAGTTTTTACCTTTGGTACTCAAATTTGTCTTACTGTAGATCGATCATAGGAGGTGTTGCGGTAAGTGTTGTGCAACATTCGAGGCAACATACGACTCGTCTTTTGATTCATGCGGTCATCTCTGAGTTTAAAACAGTAAGGCCTAATATGTCCATGCTTAAAACAATAATGTCATACATACTGATAACTGCAATTTTTGCACTTAATTTACATTAGAATCCATTATGAATTATGCGTGTTTCGAACAGGATTATGCGTTTTTTGGTTTTTTTTTGTTGTCATTTCAGGAATGGTGAAAATAGCGATCACGAAGCCAAGTGAACCAAGAAAACAATGAATTGCCATAACCTCGGACAGTAGCTCTCGCGCCCCAGCGCGACATTACGCGCGACCGCGCGCTCATCCATGCAAGTGTGCACCCCGAGAGTTACGCGCCCTCGCGCGTAATCTCGCGCCATCGCGCACGCTGGAAGGGAAAGAATCGACAGAGGGTCGCTGTAATGCCCGAGAATTTAATTACCGTAATCTGAAATGAATTGAGTATGAATACCGTAATTGATAATTAATCTGGAATGATTCTTGAAGTAATTGAGATCATTATAGACGAAACGGATCGGACTAGAACACATAAGAAAGGTGTAAATTGTGTGTGCAAATTTATGTGTTGGCGCACATGCGCGATCAAGATTGGCGCACATGCGCGAGAATCACAGTAAGGTTGGCGCACATGCGCGAAGACATGCGCGCATATGCGCGACACCTCCAGAAGCCTTGGCGCATATGCGCAAGATTAGTGGCGCATATGCGCGGAAGGTCCAGAAGGATTGGCGCATATGCGCGACTTAAATGGCGCATATGCGCGGGTTAGGCAGAATGATTGGCGCATATGCGCGACATAAATGGCGCATATGCGCGAGTTGGCAAAATGCTGGTGTGAGCTACCGGCGCATATGCACGACATTGTTGGCGCATATGCGCGAAACGTGCTGAACATGCACGATGCCACTTGCTCTCTTGCATGTCGTGGATGTATACATATATATATATATACACACATGCAAACCTTCAGATTTTGGCAGAAGAAAATCGAAAAGGTTAGGGAAAGCTTTGTTCGGCCATTTCGAAATCGATTTATGAGCGAACCGTCTATCTGATTTTGAATCCGACTTTAGTGCTGTGCTCCTATCAACGCAGGCTACAACTGGACGTAAGTTTTGTTACGTTTAAACAAGATTTGAGTTTATGATATTGTCAGATTTGAATATGATTCAGATATGGTGTTTCTGCTACCGTAGACATTATAGAATTGAAGTCAGATTAAAGAACAGACTGTTTCTGTAATTGTTATGATTTTTGAAAGATATGGACTAAGATTTCATATCAGAATTGTATTATCGTTCAGAGTTTGAGTTGTAACGATATTGATTATGAATTCTGATATTATATCTGTGATGTTTGAACTGACGGGGTTATCAAGACTGTATTGTTATGCCGTCGAAACATCAGTTGATTCAGATTGTTTAGATTCAGAAATGAATTCGATTATGTCGTGATATCATTGTTATGAATCAGATTGTATCTTGTTCAGATATTGATCAGATTATATACAGAGTTGAGTATTGATCAGAACAGACTGTGTATTGAGTTATTCACTAATACAGCGTATTGATATTGTCATTTCAGATTTGATATGGACAGATTCGAGACATCGTCTTCGTCAGATCAGGAAGACAAATGTATAATTCATGTGATATTCGGGAAGCCACAACTCAAATGAGATCTCATTTTGAGTTTCCCAATAAAATCACATACTAGACTGTTATTTATACTTTGAGATGTTTACGCTTTGATTATAGAATTGTATTCAAGCATGTAAGATAATTGTGATATTCAGTTATGAATATGATTATGCTTTGTTTACAGATAGTTATTCATTGCATCTAAGATAGGAAAGTCTTGACAGCCATTGTCAGACTTCTAGACGTTCGGTGTATCTCAACTTAGGAGTAGCCATTACTCCTATTGTCAGCCGTCGATACAGCTCGGACCGAAGTCTAGGAATAAGACGTACAGTCGCCCCGAGTGGTTGGGTAGGTGACAGCCAGTGACGTCTTATTCACACCGGGATCCCTAGAGTTATAGTTGAGTCAAGTCTAGACATGATTTGAGTAGAACAACATGTGTAGATGACACCATGTTGTTATTACTTTCAGTCATGACAGCATGTTTCATGATTTAGACTATTTACATGCATGTTTATCTGATTTGAATTGCATGTTTAGTTAGATTAGAGTTCATAGATGATGAAATCTATTACTATTGTCTTTGTTTTTATTCATGACACCATGTTCCATGAATCATTATGTGTATATGCATGTTTACCATGTTTTATACTGGGATTTATTCTCACCGGAGTTATCCGGCTGTTGTCTTGTTTTGTATGTGTGCATGACAACAGGTGGGGCTGGATCAGGGTCGAGATGACGATGAGAGAAGATGAGTTAGCGTGGTGATTCCGGACTTGTAGCAGACTTGGTTTATTACTTGAATTTAGTAATTGAACCTTAGACTTAGGTTGTACAGTATTGTACTTTTCTACTGAACTGTAGTATTTATACAGAGATGTATATTGTTTAGATTCCATTACCTTCCGCAGTTACAATTTAAAAGAAAAATTTTTAGACCCTGTTTTATAATTGATTAATTAGTCCCAATGATGATTAAGAACTTGATTAGCGTCCGGGTCCCCACAGTCGCGCGCCATCGCGCGAACTTACGCGCCACCGCGTGCTCAGCTACACAACATTGACCTGAGACCATCGCGCCCCAGCGCGACACCTCGCGCCTCCGCGCGTGCACTCACCTTCTCACCCGGCAGAACACAGCGCGCCCCAGCGCCAAGTCGCGCGCCCCTGCGCGCGCCGCACTATAAATTGCGCGAGTTAGGTCATAACATAGAATTCAGCCGTGTGGGAAGAACTCAGACGAAATTACACCATCTTGGGGAGAAAAGGAAGCGAGAGCGGAGCGCTGGCACGAGATAACGACGCAGAGTACGAAGAACGGTCGCAAATACGAAGACGACGCATCTGGACACAGAGACGACACTTCGGATTTGTTACTCTTTCTCTTGTTTCTTTGTTTTCGTGTGTAACGATGTTTAGTTCTACGAACATGTCTTGTTTACCCTTGGCTTTCGTGATGAACTAATTCCATTTTCTAGAGATGGACGTAGTCGATGTCGAACCTATGTTATTGACGTTTTGATATTGCATTGAATTTTTTCATCGCGTTTATTTGTGATTTCCTGTATTTAATGCTTTTGGATTATTGGCCATAATTCAACTGATAAAATAATTGAGATCTAACACTCGAGAGAGGTGATCGAAATTAGGAAAAGGGAAATTACATCTGTAGTTGTTTATAACGTGCAAAAGACGTATAACCCTTGCGAATCTTTGAAAAGAACCTTGTTTGCTTTTATTATGTGTTACGTGATTTTGAATAGAAATATTAAAATCAGTGATAGGTAATACAGTTTTATTTCTCACTTGAAAAAGGAGGTAGAACATCTGCGAGTTCTTGGTTAATAAGCGTGATGCAAATTAATAATATGTTGGTCACTTTTAATTTAGCATAGGGGAGACTCGACGAAATCATATCTCTAGATTTATTTCTTCAGTGAATTCTATACTGCGTGCTAGAATTACAGTAGTTGCTATTTTATTTGAATTGATTACAAGCCAACCATTCGATTATCTAAATAAAGTTGAGCTATGTCAATTATGGTAATTAATATACAACTTTGAATAATTACTCCTCGTGGGATCGATATCCGTACTCTAACCAGTACTAAAACTTGACACCGTATACTTGCGGTAGTGAAAACACGCAACACATACCTGCGTTTTCGTTTCTTAGAAATTAGTGTAGCAGGTTGTCTTTTTGGAGGATATCTTTTGATCGGCGGTTTGGATTGTGGTGGTGTGGATATATCATCATTTCCCTTCACAAAGATAGTCGACTTGGAAGATTTACCAATCTCAAGCACACTATCTTTGAAGCCTAAGCATTTCTTGTCATCTCTTCCCATTAAAATTATGGAATTAAGCTTGGATGTGCTTGAATTAAACTTGGACAAAGTTTCAGTTGCCTTTTGAAGTTCTTCTTTGGTTTTACCAAGTTCCAAATCCTTTTTGCTCAAAATTACCTCAAGTTTGGCAACTATGGATTTTAGATCAATGTTCTCCTTCATAAGACTTGAGTTCAACTTGTTTCTTTTGGTCCAATCTTCAAACAACTCTTCATAAAGCTTTTGAACACTCTCAAGAGTGATTTCTTCATCATCAGCTTCCACATCATCTTCACTAAAATTTTTAGAAGACGTGGATTTCAAACAAACTGATTTTTCGCAGATGTTGCAGCCAGGAGTGGCAACACCTAGGGCAACACCTGAAGGATTCACCTGCAGTCTGCGATTTTCTGTCAATAATGCAGTCAAGAGGTTTGATTTTCTTCATCAGTGGATTTCTCCTCAGCATCAGATTCTTCATCGCTTAGAGACACATTGTAGCTGTGGGGACCCGGGCTCTAAATCTTTTTCTTGGGATTAGATGGATTGTTATTCTAACATGTGGGTCAATTTTTCGCTTTTATATTTAAATCAAAATGTAACTAGACAAGCACAAGTTCTTTATTTAATTTACAACATACAAACATAAAATCTATGTCCTGTTCCGTATATCCTCAACTAACCAGTAATAAAATACAGTACATAACAAAAGACAACTACTGGTCCGTCTGCTAGGCCCGAGATCTCCACGCTAACACGATCATCTCTGTCTCGACCCAAATCCTGCCCCACCTGTTGTTATGCACACATACAGACATAACAACAGCCGGAAAACCGGTGAGAACACATCCCAGTATAAACATGTGAACATGCATATAAATACTATAAAACATGAAACATGCTGATATGAATGTCATTCATATAAAATCATGAAATGCGAGCCTAATCATGTCTAGATGCGACTCGACTAAAACTCTAGGGATCCCGGTGTGAATAAGACGATCTATCACCTACCCTCCCAATCGGGGTGACGGTACGTCTTATTCCTAGACTTCGGCCTGATCTGTATCCACGTCTACAAAGGGGCGGTGATCTTCCCCTAAGCTGGGATAGAACCGAACATCTAGAAGTCTGCCTGATCTCCAGACTGTCCTATCTTAATGCATGAATACAAAATCTGTAAACAAGCATAATCATCTAATGCAATGTAACATGATCTGTAAACAAAGCATAATAAGAATTGAATACAAGTTCTAATAAACATCTAATGCAATGTAACATGATCTGTAAACAAAGCATAGCGAGATTTGCATACAAGATCTATAAACAAATCTATAATAATAATACCTATATCAAGATATAAACAATAAAACTCGTATGTGGTTTTGGTTGGGAAACTCAAATGTGATCTCATTTGAGTCGTGATTCCCCAAAACAAAACATGTATTATACCTTTCGTCGTAGAATTGCTGTTACAGTCGTGAAGATGAATCTGCAATAGAATGTCTAACACTTTCTAGGAAATGTTTCTTTAACACTTACTAATCAAATGAAATCTCGCGCCTCTATTTATAGACAATGATCGGAAGATCCGATCCACTTCGGACGCTCCGATCTGACACACTTCGGACGCTCCGAACTCACTTTGGACGTTCCGAATCCTGCATGTCTTCCACGTCTCTAGCCAACTGTCTCGGATGATCCGAACTACGATCGGTCGATCCGAACTCTGCATGCCATCCATGTGTCCAGCCACCTGGCTCGGACGCTCCGAACGCCGAACGGACGATCCGAACGCATCGGACGATCCGATCCTGGTTCGGTCCTTCCGGTCTCACCGAAATATAAATAATCCAACATTCTCGATATCGGTCAATCTAATCTCAATAGATATCATTTCTTATTTCTTATGGTTATGTACAATCTTCACAACATATCTATGAATTCGTACATGTCAATCATTGCTCTGGGCATTACAGTAGCATTTGTTTTTTCGCAATCTGTTAGCACATTCATTGGCATAGTGTCCAAAGCCCTTGCACTCTCTACACTGCACCGAATCCTACCTTTTTGAATTGCATTGTCCCTTGCCTTCATTCCTTGGTTGAAATTGTGCTTGGCAGGTGATAAGTGCAAGATTTGCACTTAATTTATATTAGAATCCATTTCGAATTATGCTTGTTTCGAACAGAACTATGCGGTCTTTGGTGTGTTTTTGTTATCATTCCAGGAATGAAGAAAATAGTGGAACGAAGCCAATTGGACCAGGAAAACAGAGTAGTGCGCAGCCGAGAGCACCCGCAGGAACAGAGGTGCATGCGCGGCCGCGCCACTTCACGCCCAAACGCGCGCACATACACGCAAATCATCAACCCGAGAGGCGCGCGCGGCAGCGCCACTTCTCGCGCGACCGCACGCGCAGGAGCATAGGCGAGGACCTGTAGCCTGCGCGCCACAGCGCAACATCATGCGCGACCACGCGCCCACAGACGAACATGGAATCCCGAGAGGCACGCGCGGCAGCGCCACATTACGCGCGAGCGCGCGCGCTTAACAACAAGCCGCACGACAGAATTGCGCGTGCCACCGCGCCAACTCTCGTGCAGCCGCGCGCGCAGAAAAGAGCCAGCGACCAGAAGCGTGCGCGCGGCCGCGCGACATCACGCGCCACCGCGCGCGCGGCGTTCACAAAATCTATAAATACACGCGAGCTAGGTCAGAAAAGGGGGTTAGCAGCCGTCACTGGAGAAACACAGGAGATTCAGCCGTTCAGGGAAAAAAGGACACGAGGGAACAAGAACAAGACGAAGAACGACGGATCTGGGGACAGAGACGACGCTTCCGATTTGTTATCTGATTCCTTCTTCTTTATTTTCTACTGTTTCGATGTCTAAATATTCAAACATGCGTTGCGTTTATTTAGAATTCGTGATGAACTAAACTTCCATTCTAGATGACGTAACTCTGTTGGTACGATGATTTGACACCGTTGTTTATTTGATTGAAGTCCGCTTTCGTTTAATTGTGTTCTCTGTGTTTACTGTACTGCAATTTACTGGCCATAAATTGTTGTTGTTTGATTAATCTTATAACTCAGGAGAGGGACTAGGATTATAGATCATTAGAGACACATCGTTAAATGTTTATAGCGTTCGGAAGGCGTATAACTTTAGCGAGGCTTAGTAAGAACATTGTTTGCATTTATCTATGAAACGTAAATTCTAATTATGAATAATTGAATCGAAGTTGATAGATACACTTTATTCGTCACTTGGGAAAGGGGAATAAAAAAATCTAAGTGTTCTTGGCCATTAATTGATTGGAATTCAGGAATATAAATTAAACTGTGAATAATTATCGTGGAAACTTTGTGAAATCATTTCTCTAAATATTTTCTCTCATTATTATCTCTCAATTCGGTGACTTAATTAATTCATTGTTTTCAGTTAATTCTTTCAAACAAACCAACCGTTTATTCAATCTCTCTAAATAAAGTTGAGACTTTTTTAATTACAAGAATTGATATACAATTTTACGCACACTCCTCGTGGGATCGATATCTGTACTCTAACCAGTACTAAAACTTGACACCGTACACTTGCGGTAGGAAAACGCGCAACAAGTTTTTGGCGCCGTTGCCGGGGAGTGTCAAATTTGAATTTATATCAGTATTGTTACCAATTAGTCTAGATTTTAATTTAGAGCTTTTATTTTTATTGTATTTTAAATTGATTGAGTTTTTCATTTTTCCTGCTTGACAGTGTATGCTAAGATCGCAAAACTCAGACTTGCTGATTTTTGACCCGGAAATCGAAAGAACTGCGAGAAAATTAAGAAAAGCAAAGAGGGAAGAGATCCAAGCAATGGCTGAACACAGAGAAAATGACAGACACGCCTAGCCAGAGGCTATTCCTATCAGAGATCACTTTCGACCAGTGATCAACAATCATTACTCTGGTATTGCTCGGGGGACCATAAATGCTAACAATTTTGAGCTGAAGCCTGCCCTGATCAATATGGTTCAACAAAATCAGTTCGCTGGAACTGCTACTTCAGATCCTCACGTTCACCTGAGAACTTTCTTGGAAATCACAGATATGGTAAAAATTAATAATGTTCCTGATGACATTATTAGATTGCGTTTGTTTCCTTTTTCTCTCAGAGATCAAGCAAGAGGATGGCTCCAATCACTGCCGTTAGGGAGCATCACGACATGGCAGGAGCTGGCGACGAAGTTCCTTTCTAAATATTTTCCACCTGCGAAGTCTGCACAATTAAAGATTGAGATCAGCACTTTTAGACATACAGACTTCGAGCAGTTGTATGAAGCTTGGGAAAGGTATAAAGAGCTGTTGCGGAGGTGCCCGAATCATGGTTTCGAAGACTGGGTGCAGATTGAGTTGTTTTATAATGGATTGAATGGTCAAACACGTACAACTGTGGATGCAGCGGCAGGTGGCAAGATCTTTGCCAAATCTCCTTCTCAAGCCTACAACTTTCTTGAGCAAATGACTATTAACAGCTACCAATGGCCGTCTGAGAGGTCAGGAGTACAAAAGACTGTTGGAATTTATGCGGTGGATCCGATCACATCACTTACTGCACAAGTATCAGCATTGACTACACAGATAGCAACCATGAATAAAGTGAGCACATCAAATACTGAGGGACCATCGCCCGTCGTTGAAGAAGCACAATATCTTGAAGAAGCTCAGTATATCAACAACAGAAATGTTGGAGGGTTTGGCGGATATCGAGGTAACCCTCCCCCTAATACTTATCATCCTGGGTTGAGAAACCATGAAAATTTTTCTTATGCAAACAATAAGAATGTGTTGAATCCTCCACCGGGGTTCAATACATCAAATGGGGAAGGGAAGCCATCATTTGAGGATTTAGTTAGAACGTTTGTTGCTGAATCTGGCAAGAGAATGGTTAGGACTGAGTCTAGGCTTGACAACCTAGAAACCCACATGGCAAGTATTGGTGCTACTTTGAAAATCCTGGAGTCACAAGTTGGGCAAATAACGAAGCAACTCACATCTCAACCATCAGGTGCAGTGCAAAAGAATGCAGACCCAAATCTGAGAGAGGTGAATGCTATTTTTATGCAGCATGAGGAGATTGGAGTGGTAAGCAAAGAAGAGAAAGTTGATCAGCCGCCTCCAAGCAAAAGGAACCGAGGTAAGAAAGGTAAGAGTTATGATTTTGATCAATCCGTTGATATTTCTTTACTTCCCTACCCCCAAATATTTTTACAATTGAAGGCTGAGTTTCAAAAGAAAAAAGGTCTTGAAGATCTCAAGAACCTACACTCTAACATTCAGTTTGCAGAGCAGGAAGAGGTGGCATTTACTGGAGGAGATGATAAGGGCAGGAAAGGAAATCTTCCTCAGAAGCTACAAGACCCCGGGTAATTTGTTGTACCATGTGAAATTGGAAGTCAATCAGTGAAAAAAGCTATCTGCGATTCAGGAGCGAGTGTGAACATAATGCCAAGTTTCCTTTACGAGAAACTTGGATTGAGTAGGATAAAGCCCACAGGACTAAGCTTGCAGATGGCAGATAAATCGGTTAGAACACCGCTGGGTATTGTGGAAGATGTTGAACTCAAAATAGATAAATTAAAGCTTCTAGCAGATTTTGTGGTGCTTGACATGGGGAACAGTCAGAATGTTCGTGCTATTTTAGGACGACCATTTTTGGCTACTGCTGGAGCCGTCATTGATTTGAGACAAGGAAAACTGACCATGGCGGTTGATGGTCAAAACATAGAACTCAAGGCTCCCAAGATATCATACAAACCACCATGAACAAGAGTGGTATAGTCGGACTGATGACGTTAAACCAAGCGCTGTGTGGAAGGCAACCCACAATTTATTTTCTTTTGCATTCATTTTGTTTTTATTATTTTATTTTATTTTACGTCCTTAGTTGTTAATTTTACCCACCACCAGATCTATCACCGCCGCAGCCCATGGACATGGATGACACAGATGCTGCGGACAACAACTCGAGCGCCCGAGTTTTGACACTCGTGCGCAAGGTATGTGTTGTCGTGTTCTTTATTTCTATACATTGAGGACAATGCATACTTTAAGTTTGGGGGGAGGGTAAAATTGCGTTGCTTGTTAGAATTTTTAGAATTTTTCTGCAAATTTTTTTATTTTATCGCTCAGTAGTTACTTTGATTTTTTTATCTATTGCATGCTAGATTTGTTATGTAGAGTCATGGATAAGAAAAATGTGTGGCCGATGATGAAAATTGAATTGTGGTCCTGAAGTTTATATGTGTTCATGATAAATTAAG
The DNA here is from genome assembly GCF_022965805.1 of Primulina eburnea. NCBI lineage: Eukaryota > Viridiplantae > Streptophyta > Magnoliopsida > Lamiales > Gesneriaceae > Primulina > Primulina eburnea. Next base: position 47,657,980 of record NC_133103.1, on the reverse strand, counting down.
AGTCACAAATATTTTGCACTGTCGTGTTTGTTGACACTATCGTTGCTTAGAGACAAGTTGCATGCCTATGATGCTAAATAGATGAGGGAGATCTGATTCTTGGTAATTCTTGCATGACATTGATTGATACTTTTGCAATCATAGGAATGAGCTAGGCAATTTTTCACAATATCCTTGGGCCTATATTCTTTGCTTACAGTCAATTGTAGCCCTTTTGAGCTTCAAGTTAATTGAGATGCTTAAATTTTCTTTGTACACCTATTTCATATATCATTTTTATTGAAAATTGCATGTGACTGGTTTGTATGAGTTGATTGATGGATTGACGGAAGTCTAGAACTTGTTTGAACACTTTTCGAGGCGAAATACGGATAATATGTGACATAGGAATGATTTAGGCGATCTTTGGAACCGTTTTGAGCCTTCGAGCATACCAAACGAAAATAAAATATCCCTAGTGTCCCATTTTGAGCCTACTAAAAAAATCAAGTGGCGTATGTCAATGACATACAACTAGCCCCCACTTGTATTTATTCTACTTCCCACAACGACTACCTAATGAAGCTTATACACTTACTGTCTTACCTAATTTTGAGAGAAATAAGTTCATGGGTGTTGTAATGATTCAAATACTCCTTGAAAATAAAAAGAAAAATGAATGTACATAAAGGAGTTCAAAAAAAAGAAGAAAAACAATGAAAAGAATGAATCAAAAGTGGTGAGAAAGAAAGCATTTGGGAAATGAAGGATATGAATGAAAAGAAAACAATAAGTGGGTGGTGGTTGAAAAGAAAATGAAAATGAGTGAAGTTGATGAAGTTCAAATATTTCTCTCAAATTTTGATTTCCATACCTTTATTGTAGCCATGAGCCGAAGCCTAACGTTACAAGCCTGCAAGACCTATTAACCTTGTCACATTTATCCAATATACTAGTGGAGAAAAGTTGTTCAAATCAAGCCTATGGATGCCTGAAAAACATTGTCAACGAGTATAGACTTTAATCACTTGCTTGCAAGCATCTCATTTTGTGATTTTACCTTTGGCGTACTTTTGATTGACCATATTTCGAGCCAAGTAATCACCGATAAAGTCCTATGTGATCTGTGAATGCAAATTTATAGTTTGATGAAGTGTGAGTCGAACTGAACTGAGGATTTCTTGATTCTGTAAAGCGGATGGGCATTACAACTCTATTTGAGCATTCGATGGGGTAAACGAACATTGACATATCACACACACACGTGACTCTTGGGAAATCGTGAATTACATGAAATTAGATGAGTCGGAGGCCAATATCACTTTTCGCATATCCATGACTTTAGTAGTGGCGTTAATCTTTTCCTTAGTTATTAAATTTTATTCTATTTTGCTCGGGACTAGCAAAAGTTCAAGTTTGGGAGGGTTTGATAAGTGCAAGATTTGCACTTAATTTATATTAAAATCCATTTCGAATTATGCTTGTTTCGAACAGAATTATGCGGTCTTTGGTGTGTTTTTGTTATCATTCCAGGAATGAAGAAAATAGCGGAACGAAGCCAATTGGACAAGGAAAACAGAGTAGTGCGCAGCCGAGAGCACCCGCAGGAACAGAGGTGCGCGCGCGGCCGCGCCACTTCACGCGCAGACGCGCGCACATACACGCAAATCATCAACCCGAGAGGCGCGCGCGGCAGCGCCACTTCTCGCGCGACCGCGCGCGCAGGAGCATAGGCGAGGACCAGTAGCCTGCGCGCCACAGCGCAACATCATGCGCGACCGCGCGCCCACAGACGAACATGGAATCCCGAGAGGCACGCGCGGCAGCGCCACATTACGCGCGAGCGCGCGCGCACAACAACAAGCCGCACGGCAGAATTGCGCGCGCCACCGCGCCAACTCTCGCCCAGCCGCTCGCGCAGAAAAGAGCCAGCGACCAGAAGCGTGCGCGCGGCCGCGCGACATCACGCGCCCCCGCGCGCGAGGCGTTCACAAAATCTATAAATACACGCGAGCTAGGTCAGAAAAGGGGGTTAGCAGCCGTCACTGGAGAAACACAGGATATTCAGCCGTTCAGGAAAAAAAGGACACGAGGGAACAAGAACAAGACGAAGAACGACGGATCTGGGGACAGAGACGACGCTTCCGATTTGTTATCTGATTCCTTCTTCTTTATTTTCTACTGTTTCGATGTCTAAATATTCAAACATGCGTTGCGTTTATTTAGAAATTGTGATGAACTAAACTTCCATTCTAGAGAATGACGTAACTCTGTTGGTACGATGATTTGACACCGTTGTTTATTTGATTGAAGTCCGCTTTCGTTTAATTGTGTTCTCTGTGTTTACTGTACTGCAATTTACTGGCCATAAATTGTTGTTGTTTGATTAATCTTATAACTCGGGAGAGGGACTAGGATTATAGATCATTAGAGACACATCGTTAAATGTTTATAGCGTTCGGAAGGCGTATAACTTTAGCGAGGCTTAGTAAGAACATTGTTTGCATTTATCTATGAAACGTAGATTCTAATTAGGAATAATTGAATCGAAGTTGATAGATACACTTTATTCGTCACTTGGGAAAGGGGGAATAAAACAATCTAAGTGTTCTTGGCCATTAATTGATTGGAATTCAGGAATATAAATTAAACTGTGAATAATTATCGTGGAAACTTTGTGAAATCATTTCTCTAGATATTTTCTCTCATTATTATCTCTCAATTCGGTGACTTAATTAATTCATTGTTTTCAGTTAATTCTTTCAAACAAACCAACCGTTTATTCAATCTCTCTAAATAAAGTTGAGACTATTTTAATTACAAGAATTGATATACAATTTTACGCACACTCCTCGTGGGATCGATATCTGTACTCTAACCCGTACTAAAACTTGACACCGTACACTTGCGGTAGGAAAACGCGCAACAACAGGGTACTTTTGTGACCTTCAGGTGCAGGAAGGCTTGGAAATTTAGATTGTTGTGCATCCTTTTTCTTATCTCTGGTTCTTTTCAAGTAATCACTAAATTTCTTTGTGATAAAGGAGATAGAATCCTCGCAGAGATCAGAATCATTTACTTCTTGAGATACTTGAAGGAGTTCATTGTAGGAGTCATTTGAAGTTTGGAATGCAATTTTCTTCCCTTTATCCTTCTTCTGCATGTCCTGGTTCATCTCAAAAGTGCGTAGTGAACTGATAAGGTCTTCCAATGCCATATGAGAAGTGTCCTTAGCCTCATCTATTGCGCAAATTTTTGTTAGAGTAGGTGCCCGTCGAGCCAAGTGTTGGCCGAATGTTCACAATGAAACTCTATGTATAAGCAATCTTTATTTTAATAATATTTGAAATTATTATTTTGGCAAATCTTTATCTGTATACCCATGCTAGTTGCATAGATAAAGCCCTTGAATATACAAATAGTAGAAAGAATATGAGATGCTCATATGATGAGTATCATGAAACTCATATTTGTAATACTGTATATTCTAAACGGTTCCTAGTCGATTCAGCCGCCACTAAGAAGGATATAGGCCGCTCGAGTTAGAGACTAGTATCTGCGATGTGAGTACCATGTTTCATTGGTAGGGGACATTGTGATGTCCGAACATGCAGATAGGTGCTCCTTGTAGAGTGCACTGAACAACCCTCCATAAAAGGACTTTCCAAGTGGTTCTCACTTATCGAGTGGAAAAGTCCTGGTTTATGGTTGTACAGAATTAGTCCTTATGACCCGGGACAACATTGAGACTCTATGTGCTAGAATTACACTTTGACTTGTTTACCGACTCTCATGGGGTCATCAGGTGGCAAGGTTGGGTGTTCTGTCGAAACACATAGGAGTCGATGTATTGTAGTCGGGGATTCACCGCTTACCTTCGGGTATGGATATCCTATGTGTTTTTCATGTATGTGTGGGTTGAAATCTCTGATCAGAGTATGGTGGTAATTATGAAAGGGGTTTCATAGATTACACCATCGATGCAACCACAACATGACACATAGTATCGATTCATTGACAACTCTCGATAAACCAATAGTTGTCGAATCGGTCGGGATATATGAGTTGAAGGGACCGTACTGTACGCTAACCATAATTGAATGGTTCTTGCAGGCACTATCATGTGATACCTAGGGAATCACGTAAGCGATGCTGCTAGGCGTTTAACGTGATTGGATGGGTACTATCAGACTTGAGTTCTGACGTTCTTACTATCAAGGAGTTGATAAGTAAGAATGGAGCAATTGGGGTATGCTCGAATAAGGACATGTTTAGTCCGAATCACATAGAGATGTGAACCCACGGCTAGTTGTATCAATGAACCATTGAGGGCCACACAAGTACTGGCTTTGTAAATCTCGATGAGAAGTAAAATAGTTCAATGTGTTGAACGGCTTATAAATGTGTTTATAAGCGTAAAGAAAAATAGAAGTATGACTTCTAAGAGAGAAATATAAATTTTAATTTATGGAAGTGTTCCTAAGATTAAAATTTGGCCAAGTAAATAATGTAGTTGAAAATTGTGATTTTCATAAACATTATTGTGGACTAAATTAAATTAATTCAAGTGTTGAATTAATTAAACACTAGTGGACCTAGTAGAGTCCAAATAATTAAAAATAATTCAAGTGTTGAATTAATAATATTGAGTCTTGTAGAGCTCAATTAAAATAATTATTTAACTAGTGGGACTTGAATAAATTCAAGTAGTATTTAATTAATCTCAAATATGTTTGAGATAATTAAAATTTAGTCCATGGTTTTTAATGTGTTAAAAACCATATTATATACATGACATGCTAGGGTTTGCATGCTTGGGAGGTGAAGAGACTTTGAATACTTTTTAATAAAATAATGCATGGCATGGGGATCAACTTTTTTACTTTTCCCACACCCAAGTCTAGACTTCACTCCCTCATTCCTCACCTTGTCTTGGCCGAAAATCCTTGTTTTTCTCTCCCAAAAATTCTTCTCTCCTTTTGTTCTTCAAGTGTTGGAGAATAAAAGATTTCTCATTGAAAAATCCTCTTGATTTTTCTAGTGCAAATCAAGAGGGGTTTTACATAGCTTGTGGTGGGCTTGATTTAGGAGCAAGGAGGGGAAGCTTGTAGATTTTTCTTCCTTAGAAGAGCTTTGTTGTTCACAACAAAGTTGGTGCAAACATCAACCTCAAGAGGTTGATAGGTAATATCTCCTAAACATCCTATGTATGTTTTGTTTTGTAAATATTGCACATAAACATCAAGGTGGCCGAAATTTCTAGCATAAAAATAAAATTTTTGACTTCCGTTGCGCTTCCGGCCACCGTAACCGGTCCGCTTTCAATTTTTATGTTGAATCTTTCGGGCTGAGAGCGGAGGACGTTGCTAACTAGACGCTCATTGGAGATAGAGTCTCCAATACTGAATGCCTCATTAGCAATTTCCCGTAGGCGACGATCGTAATCGAGTATGTTCTCAAATTCTTCCATCATCATCATCTGGAATTTGGAAGTAAGCATCCTCAATCTGGTTCGTCGCACACTCTCAGAACCTTCACAGTGTCTTTGGAGAGTATCTCATGCACTTTTAGCAGAAGTACAGTTTGTGATTAAACTGCACATGTTCATGTCAACCGATGTAAATATAGCATTCAAGGCCTTTGAGTTGTAGTTCAAATTTTGCACTTCATCAGCCGTCCAGTCAGTTTCGGGTTTTGGCAAATTGTCACCCTCTTGATCTATCATGACTGGTGAAGTCCATTCATTGATGACACGCTACCATGCCCGTTCATCTATGGATTTTATGTGGTATGTTGTTTTGACCTTCCATATGCTGTAATTGGTACCATCTAGTCCTGGTGGTCGAAGTGTTGTGCTTGCAAATGAAGTGTCCATTTGATTAATTCACTGTCAAACAAAACAAAAACCATAATCAGCACTTAGTATATCAAGAGAAGGCTCTGATACCACTTGTAAGAGTTATTTTGTTTGACAAATACTAGTAAATAATAACATTATCACTAGTGATTATCACTAAAATCAATTTCCTCAAGAAGTTTTGAAAATAAATAGTTTCTAAAAACAAATAACCAGAATAAAAACTTAATCAAGAAAGCTAAAAACGTGAGCCAAAAGACTGGAGTAACAGAAACGATCTGCAGCCAACTTCGTTACGGATGTTGTCTGCAGATGTTCCCAACATTCAAGGCAACACCCGGTATTTGCACTATTCAAAACAGCACGTCTCTCGAAGGATTAATTCTCTGACTTTTTCACGGCGTGCACAAGTGCAGTGTAAGTATGTATGATTGAGAGAGGAGAGCACCACGAACATCTCCCACGAAAAACTCCCACGAAAATCACCTCCACGAAAAAATATCTCCACGAAAAACTCCCTTCACGAAAATCTCTTCCACGAAAAATCCTACACGTGAACTCTCTGAATTTTTCTCTTCTCTATTCTCTCTTCCTTTTTCTTTTGAATCTCCATCTCCTATTTATAAATGCCTCATCTTCTATGATTTATCTTGACGGAGATCTATAAGATATGGTATACAATAATTCTATTAAAAACAAATCAATAATATCATATCATGTAAATCATTATCATAAATATTATATTTAGAAGATCTTTATCATAAAGATAATATCTAGAAAAGTAAAACTCAATATTACATATAATCTTATCAATAGGAAATTAAATTTAAGGAAGATATTATATCATAATAAAATTTTAACATAATTATCTAAAAAGACAAAACCATAATTAAATATTATACTCAATCAAATCAACAAGAAAAAGATAATATCAGGAAAATCAATTTACTATAGAAATTATATTTCCTTCGGTAATATTGGGCGTCATATCAGTAATCTTCGTTGCCATAAAATTCAAACACTATATCAATGGAACCCAAAAAAAAAAACTAAAAGCGCAATTAGATCCATAAGATTTTACCAATGGAACAAAAAAAAAGTGCAAAATAAAATCTAATTTTCTTAAATATAATTTAAATTTAACTAATCTGATCAATGTTGGAGGGGTCAAAGCCCTTGGTTCTTGGAGAGAAGAGCAGAAACAAAAGCATCCATTGCTTTAACAGAGGAGCCTTCATGGATTCCGTCTTCCCTAACGGCGGATCTAATCAACTCTCCTATTTCTTCCGCCTTTTTCTTCATATCCACCGCTTTAATACCTTCGCCCATTACAGTATCTATAGCTTTTATTACATCCTCCTTGCTCAAAGTGCTCTTGGTTCCTCTAGTTAACTCCACACAGACTTCCATTTCCTCCACCAACATCTTCACGTTGTAGGCCTGCTCCGCCGCCAGTGGCCACCCGATGATCGGTACTCCCTGGCTTAAGCTCTCCATGGTTGAATTCCATCCACAATGGCTTATAAAAGCCGCTGTTGATCGGTGGCAAAGAATTTCCAACTGGGGTGCCCATCCATGCACCATTAGTCCTTGGTTGCTGTTCTTTATTCGTTCCTCGAACCCGTTGGGCAGCCATTTCGAGTCGAACTCGCATTCTAAGCTGAATCCAATAGGTGGCCTGATGACCCAAATGAATGGTGTTCTACTTTCCTCTAAACCAGTGGCTAAAGCCATCATTTGTGTCGTGCTGATGGTGTTTTGAGAGCCGAAAGATATGTACAGAACAGAGCTTTCGGGCTTTGAGTCCAGCCATTCCATGCATTTCTCCGGGGAAAGTCCCGGTTTTCTTCCGGTTTGTTGTCCAATCACACGCGTTGGTTTTCGAGTCAGCATTGCTGGTGGAAGGAGTGGCCCGATGCACCAGACCGGGAGTTTTGAGTACCTCCTGAAGAGATCTACTCCGAACTGTTCGATTTCTTCGGCGGAGTTGCACAGCCATCCGAAAGAATTTAGAGAGAGCCTAATCTGAGGTTGGAAGAATCTTGACCAGGAATCTGTTCCATCTGCAGCTCTTGAGAAGGGATGCAACTGGCTGAGATGAAAAAGGCAAGAATCTGGAAAACCCGGAAGGTTAAACTCATCGCTTTGGGTTAATCTGTGGGGAAGATTTTCCCACAACGACACATAAGCGGCGGTCCCATAAGCGCCACCAGTGGTGAAAGTTACATTCACCGTGCCGCAAGAGTTAGCAACTTCAGTAGCCCAGCCCATGAAAACATCGGAGATTATGCAAAGCGGAGGGCCGCCATATTTGATCGACATATCGGAAATCAAGCTGCGAAAGGGGGTTTCGAGGGAGGTCGAGGCATGACAGAGGTCGATGATTTGGTTAAGGGGCAATGATTCTGTGTTCTCGATGTTCGGTGGGAGACCATGTTGGGTGCCATCGAAAGGGAGTTCAAAGAGATGGATATTGGACTGTCTCGTTTGTTGGACTTCCGAGTTTTTGGCTATGGCGGATTTGAGGTACTGAACATTGAGTTGAGTAGTGGCAATGGTGATTTCGAAGCCAAATCTTTGCTGGATTCTGTTAGAAAGAGCTAAGAAAGGGATCAAATGGCCTTGCGCCATGAATGGCAGCATAACAATGTGCTGCTGCTGCTGCTCTCCATTGATTTTCATGATTTCTTGTTCAATCTGTTTTCTTCCACCCCACTCTGCTTTTTCTAATAAACATAGTTTTTATCTTGAAGATTTGAGGTCGGGAATTAAAGGCAGAATGACAAATGGGATTGGAACACGTTAAAAATTGGAATTTATATATAACTCAATCTTGAGACCTAAATCAAAAGAAGAAAGATATTTTATCCAATCGAGTTAAAAAAAAACTAACGCACGAAGTTTACAAATGATTCATGTATGACAGAACAGGTGGCCAGTCCAACACATAATGATGGAATTTGAACTCTGATATCATTTTAAGTTTTGTAGGACCGAGCGCTTACCGCTTTACCAAAAGCTATAGTTAGTGGTAATTGTACAACTCAAATCTTTTACACCGCATAGCAGTTCAAGCATCATGGTTCGATCGCTCCATCAAACAAAGATAATTATTGCACTCAACATATACTTAGTCATAATTTAATTTTAAAAACTAGCTTGAGAGAAAAAAATTTATCCACACATATATATATATATATATATATATATATATATATATATATATAATTTTTAAAAAATTTAGCGAACCAACATGGACAATTAACATGACACATCTTCCAAAGCGCTCGGGGAATATGCCTCTTTCCATTCCTTTATAACTAAGCAATCGGCACACAAACGTGTACGTATGATACAACCTTTTTTCAAAGTCGGGTTTATATTATTTTAGTATAAACCTTTTAAAAAGTCGCGATTATATTAGTTTAGTATAATATTAAATGTCAATTTTTTTTAAATTTTTATGACAATTATTTAATTAGTAAATTAAATATTAATACATAGACATGTTGAATTTTAAAAAATAAATGCATAACTGTTTGAGATTGACTAGAGATTTGAGGTGTAAAGGTAAAAAGATAAAAACGTGTGTGAGACGGTCTCAGAGATCGTATTTTGTGAGATGGATATCTTATTTGAGTCATCCATGAAAAAATATTAATTTTTATGCAAAAAATATTACTTTTATTGTGAATATCGGTAGAATTGACGCGTCTCACAAATAAAAATTTATGAGATCGTTTCACAAAAAACCTACTCAAGACGGAACGATAAATAAATGGGATGAGGACAAATATCCACCCGCCTTTGCCGAAGCGATCGCTTGTATGTCTCATTCAGAAAAGTCCAAATTCCTAACAATCTCTTATCATGTAAATTTTTTCTTTTTAATATATTATTTTAAAATTATAATTTAGTTTCTTATTATTTTTCATAAATACGATAGTATTTTTATTTAAATTATAGTTTAATTTTTCACTAATTTTTATAATTATAATATGATCATTATTTAAATATAAATTAAATTAATAATAAAAATATTGTACAACTTGCCGAAAGTCTCTAGTCATGACTAAGCCACGGGAACGCCACGTTATTTGTATAATAGAGTTTTTTCTAAAAATAAAATAAGTGAAAAAATTATTAGGTGGAAATGGAACTATTAATTTTTTGGTAAAAATCTATATGAGACGATCTCACGAATCGTATTTGTAAAACAAATATCTTATTTGAGTCATCCATGAAAAAATATTACTTTTCGAACATTACTTTTTATTATGAATATCGGTAGGATTGATCCGTTTCACGAATAAAGATTCGTGAGATGTCCTTACAAAAACCTACTTTATTTTTATTTAGTTTGTTGTTTTTAAGGTATTTTGACTAATTTATTATTTAATAATAAAGTTAATTATTGGGTACGCTGTTTGATGAAATAATTTGTGATACAGTTTAGATACTTTAAATATTTGTGTATATACCAATATTTTTTTATTATAATATTTATTTTAAAAAATTTAAATATATTTAAATAATCAAAATATTTCATTTGATTAATTTTTTTTTTAAAATCGATCATTTCTGCACTTAATACAGCATTCATCTCTAACTCATTTACTTCAAATCTTATTAAAAAAAATAATATTCTCGAAACAATCTTTTATTTATATTATTTATAAATTATTAAACCAAATTATTCTTTAATTATTAATAATTAACATAAATATATTTAAAAAAAATAATTATTTTTTAAAATTTTTATGTTTAGTATCTCATTATTAAAATAATAAAATAAATATTTTATTATTATTTAAATAATATTTATATTTAAAAACAGATAATAAAACTAATACATATTTATAATAATTAAAACAAAAAATAATAATAAAAAAAGAGGATACCTCTTGCGTCAAATTTGGCGCAAAGGTAAAACATCATTTTGATGCAAAAGTTGGAGATGTCCTAACTGAAAACTTGGCACAAGTCTTCCTTTTTATCATTATCAAGAGTGAAAACAGCTTTCACGCCACAAAACTTTGTTACTTCAAAAGTATACACACCAAGAAATGAAATGGTTGAAAAATATTTGTAAGGTATTTAAAGTCATATATATTTTAATGCAATATATTTAAATTTTAATAAAAGTTTGTTTATAAATTTGAATCCATTAATATTATTTTATTGTATGAAGAATATTATTTTACACAAATAATTTTTAGTAAAAATTTAATGGTTTCATTTTTGTAAAACTTATTAACAACTATATTTTTATTAATTGTTACTATATATATAATCAAGTTAAATCAATACTATTATATGTTGGGTTTATAAATGCAAAGTGATAGAATAAAATTGAAGTAGGTCTTTTGTGAGACTGTCTCACGAATCTTTATCTGTGAAACGGGTCGATCCTACCGATATTCACAATAAAAAGTAATATTTTTCATGGGTGATCTAAATAAGATATCCGTATCATAAAATACGACACATGAAACCGTCTCACACAAGTTTTTGCCAATAAACTTTTAGAAAGGAAAAAAAAATTAATATTTAGGTAATTTCATGCATAATTATTAATGACTAATCATTAATATCTATTATTTTTTAATAATTGTTTATATTTTTGTTGTCTCATAATAAATAAATAAATAAAAATAAGCATTCTTATATTGACACAACCAAATCGAGACAACTCAAATATTATTTTCGTATTTAAATTATGGCAAAAACTTGTGTGAGACGGTCTCACGGGTCATATTCGTGAGACGGATCTCTTATTTGGGTCACCCATGAAAAAGTATTACTTTTTATGCTAAGAGTATTACTTTTTATTGTGAATATGGGTAGGGTTGATCCGTCTCACGGATTATGATCCATGAGACGGTCTCACATGAGACTCACTCTTAAATTATTGATGTTAAATCAAATTCAGATATATTTTTTTAAAAAAGAATAATATTTTCGTAAATCATATCATTTTAAAAAAATTCTAGTAGGATTGTCCTTACGTAAGATCCGCGCATGATTATGACTTACATAAAATTCGATTCTTATTTCAAGAAATGATGTTGAATATAGTGTTGGATCTTTGGAATTTTTTATGGATAAAATATTGAAATTTCTTGGCATTCTAGCTTTTTCTAATTGTCATGTAATTTATTTTCAAAAAATAATCTCTAATTTTATTTTAAAATTTCATTGTAATAAATTACTCACGATTTTTTTTAGCATTGAGCTTTAATATATCGGAATATAATAAACATTATCATTAATATTATTTTGTGAGTAAATGTTAAGAAAGTATATGTATATTTTGATATTCTATCGATAAATACCGTGTTGTATTAGTATCATACACGACGAACGACGTATGTTGTAGTTAAGATTATTTACAATGTACAAAATTTGATGTTAGTGAAGTGTTTGTATTAAGATTGAGTAAATCTCTTATGAGACGGTCTCACGAATTTTTATCTGTGAGACGGGTCAACCCTACCAATATTCACAATAAAAAGTAATACTCTTAGCATAAAAGTAATATTTTTTCATGGATGATCCAAATAAAAGATCCGTCTCACAAAATACGACATGTGAGACCGTCTCATACAAGTTTTTGCCATTAAGATTATTCAAATCATGTGTGTTGTGCGTTGCAAATAAATTTAAATTCACAGCATGCAAAACGAGTTGTTAATGTTGTGTATTAATATCATGAACCGAAAATGAGAAAAAAAATCGAAACTCAAACAATTGTCATACCACATCCAACCCTCAGCACCACACGTCAGCAAAACATCTGATATCAAATGATACGATCCTTCTAACTGAAAAAAGCAAACGCGCTCAAAATAGAGTCACAATGATGCGATTCTTCGACCACGAAAAGCAAAGATATGACATAAAACCTAATTAATTTCAATTCTCCATTATCTAATAGGAGAAGAAAATTTAATAAAGTAACAAAAAAATTCTCTTAATAACATGATTTCTTTCTTACAAAAATATATGACTTTTAATCAACAAAATCACATCGGTCACAAATTATAAATTTAGATAATCATGTGATCATGCTTCCAATTGCATACTCAACAAAAACATTTCATCATTTGGCTGAATTAGGTCCTTATTTTCATAAAAACTCTATCACCCAAACTTTTCAACAAAATGCACCAAGAAGAATATGATGCACTTTTTTTGGATATGTCGATGCAATTCGACCTTCTACAACAACTTCATCAACACACCAATGAAACAACTTACATTTAATATTATCACATATATCTCCACGACTCACATTTTTTAAATTCGACTGTATATAAACAATACAAAATTATTAATTCTATCATATCTATTTTTTAACATTATTGTGGTTTAGAAAACACACTATTTCAATATCAACTTTACCATTTTTTTTGCACTATTATCTTCATTCTCAATTCTGCTACCAATGACACCACTAATTAACAACATAACTTTACGAACAAATTTTGTCAAGTCACCATCAGATAATTTTACTAACAAAGAACACAATAAATCGATGTGATTAAGAAATATTGATTTTTTGGAATTTTCTTCAAACACTCGAGCGAAAACAGCAACTATCCTAAAATCAGTGCAATTTTACATTTAACCATAAAAGTAATAAATGAAGTGAAAAGGGTAATTTTAACTAGAAATAATAAAAACAAGAAGCTCCAAGTACCAAAATATGAGGAAAAACCAATCTTGATATAAACTTTCAAACCAAATAACTACTAAAAACTCAACCACATGAGCCCTCCGAACCTAAAAAAAATCACAGCTTTGCGCAGGGCAGCGGCTACGTAAGCCAAATCAATATACCCCATTAATTTCGTAGACATTTCAACATAATAAATAAGGCCGCCAATCATATTAGATACGAGGATGCAAACTAGATCGAGGACAAGAAAAATCACTTAAATTCACGTGAACATCTTTGGAAACTAAAGAATATGTAAATAAAAAATTATATAGATGATGTAATGCTCTTGAAAATAAAGGTTTTAGAACTAGTCGCTCAAAAACGAGATATTTAGCTTGTAATTTTGGTCTTGAATCTAGACAAATGAGCAGCTCAATTGACATTATAGAAGGTTGAGGAGTTCCAGATTGTGAAGTTTTTTGCTATTTGCACCATCTCATCTAGATCCAAGTAGTGTCTAAGCTCCACTTGGTTTTAATCTCCCTGTTTGATCCACATAGAAAACGAGTCAGAGTAGCCTCACGATCCTCCTTTATGTTCGTGTTGGAACTTTTCAAGTTCGCAATCTTGATTTTGATGTTAACAAAACTTGTTATTGTGTTTCTAACATATTTACTCAAGTGTGAAGTTGCAAACACAAGAAGCAAGCTGAAACTGAATTCTGCACAAACTGAATTTCTGGCGAGCTTCTGTATTTTGAAGATATCTCTCAGCTGGATGATCCGAACGACAATCCGCCAATTGGACTGATTAGAAAACTCAATTTCGAACAAGTTGTATTTCACGTCAGTTGGGCAAAATCGGATGTTATCATGGCCTAACTGATCTCTGAACTACCGAACTGATCACACGAAAACAGCAATGAGTTTGAGCAGCTGCGGTATTTTGGTCATATCTCTCAGCTCAATTATCGAAACGAAGCGATTCAGTATGCGTTGGAAAGACAAGACAAAGATCTACAAATCATTAATAGAAGTCAAAGTCTGAATCGAAGCTTAAGATGCTGCTAAATGGCGATGAAGCTACTGGTTCTGCACAAACTGAAATCAGCTGGGCTGATTTCAGCACACCTGCTGAAACTGAACTGACCTGCTGAAACTGAACTGAACCAGCTGAACTGACCAACTGAACCAGACTAACTGAAAGACCAGTTGAGTTGACCAGTTGACCAGAGTTGACCAGTCGGGAAAAAATCCAGCAAGACGAATTTGACCGTTGCAATCTCGGAAACAGTACAGAAACTTTCTCAACGGTCATATTCTTGTGTCTAACGTATATATCATTGTTGGAGCTTATAAATACAACATCTTGAAGATCAAACAAGAGCTTTGGAAGTGGATTCAAAGCATGGGCACTTAGCATGAATATATCAGCTAGTTGAGAGCACAAGCCCTTGTGTGAGGAAACATTTGAGATGTACACTGTAACTGATAAATTCCTCACACACAATCACTCACACATATACAGAGAGTTTGAGCTGAAAAGTTTAGTTGAGTGAGTCTTTACACAAAGACGTAAAACATTGTGTTTGTAGTCTTTGCATATGAGACATTAAACAATATGCTGATTGTGAGGTGCTGCCTACAATCTTGAGTGCTAGGAGTTCAGTTTTAGGCAATGGGTAAGTCCTAGCTGAATGGGTTTGTACAATGAGTTGTATAAATCAAAGTCTTCTAGTGGATCCTTCCCAAGGGGAAGAAGGGGTGACGTAGGAGTGTTTGAAATCTCCGAACATCCATAAACAAATTCGTGTCTATTTCTTTATTGCATTTGCTTATCATTTCATAGTTTTAAAGATGCATTGTTGAAGCATTTTATGTGTTCTTCAAATACCAAAATATTGTACACCAAGTGTTTGATAAAATGCTTCAACTGAATATTTTAACTCATTCAACGTGCATATATTTTAAATGGTTTACAAATTATTTATTCGGTTTCTACGAAAGATTATTTCGAGTATTTTCCGCTTGGTTTGAACACCAAACTCGATTTAATTCATCGGTGTTCAATATTTCAAGAACCGAGCTATTTTAGCTCAACGATTACCCCCCCCCCCCCCCCCCCCTAACCGATCCCAACAAGTGGTATCAGAGCGGGTTGTTCTTGAAAGAACATTGAAACTGATTTTGATGTTTAAAATTCATTATTTCAGATTTTTTACACATATATATGCAAAACTGAATTTGCAGCCTAGTTATGCCCCAGAAAATGCAGTTTAATCTTTGAAGACAGAGCATATGTGCTGCGGCAGAAAATGAGCCATGAAGAAAATTGGTTAGTTATCCCTACTCTTTTACATTTTTCAAAATTTCAAAAATATAGGGGGAGAACTCATTATAGCTTAAATGAGTAGATTATTTTTAGATATTGAGGGGGAGAAAATTTTGTTTAAAATGTTTTGAAATGTGATTTTTTGATTCACACAAAAAGGGGGAGAAATATGTTAGTTGATTGTTTATTAAAGTTTTGTGATCATCAAAAAGGGGGAGATTGTTGGAACTTTTCAAGTTCGCAATCTTGATTTTGATGTTAACAAAACTTGTTATTGTGTTTCTAACATATTTACTCAAGTGTGAAGTTGCAAACACAAGAAGCAAGCTGAAACTGAATTCTGCACAAACTGAATTTCTGGCGAGCTTCTGTATTTTGAAGATATCTCTCAGCTGGATGATCCAAACGACAATCCGCCAATTGGACTGATTAGAAAACTCAATTTCGAACAAGTTGTATTTCACGTCAGTTGGGCAAAATCGGATGTTATCATGGCCTAACTGATCTCTGAACTACCGAACTGATCACACGAAAACAGCAATCAGTTGAGTTTGAGCAGCTGCGGTATTTTCGTCAATTCTCTCAGCTCAGTTATCGAAACGAAGCGATTCAGTATGCGTTGGAAAGACAAGACAAAGATCTACAAATCATTAATAGAAGTCAAAGTCTGAATCGAAGCTTAAGATGCTGCTAAATGGCGATGATGCTACTGGTTCTGCACAAACTGAAATCAGCTGGGCTGATTTCAGCACACCTGCTGAAACTGAACTGACCTGCTGAAACTGAACTGAACCAGCTGAACTGACCAACTGAACCAGACTAACTGAAAGACCAGTTGAGTTGACCAGTTGACCAGAGTTGACCAGTCGGGAAAAAATCCAGCAAGACGAATTTGACCGTTGCAATCTCGGAAACAGTACAGAAACTTTCTCAACGGTCATATTCTTGTGTCTAACGTATATATCATTGTTGGGGCTTATAAATACAACATCTTGAAGATCAAACAAGAGCTTTGGAAGTGGATTCAAAGCATGGGCACTTAGCATGAATATATCAGCTAGTTGAGAGCACAAGCCCTTGTGTGAGGAAACATTTGAGATGTACACTGTAACTGATAAATTCCTCACACACAATCACTCACACATATACAGAGAGTTTGAGCTGAAAAGTTTAGTTGAGTGAGTCTTTACACAAAGACGTAAAACATTGTGTTTGTAGTCTTTGCATATGAGACATTAAACAATATGCTGATTATGAGGTGCTGCCTACAATCTTGAGTGCTAGGAGTTCAGTTTTAGGCAATGGGTAAGTCCTAGCTGAATGGGTTTGTACAATGAGTTGTATAAATCAAAGTCTTCTAGTGGATCCTTCCCAAGGGGAAGAAGGGGTGACGTAGGAGTGTTTGAAATCTCCGAACATCCATAAACAAATTCGTGTCTATTTCTTTATTGCATTTGCTTATCATTTCATAGTTTTAAAGATGCATTGTTGAAGCATTTTATGTGTTCTTCAAATACCAAAATATTGTACACCAAGTGTTTGATAAAATGCTTCAACTGAATATTTTAACTCATTCAACGTGCATATATTTTAAATGGTTTACAAATTATTTATTCGGTTTCTACGAAGGATTATTTCGAGTATTTTCCGCTTGGGTTGAACACCAAACTCGATTTAATTCATCGGTGTTCAATATTTCAAGAACCGAGCTATTTTAGCTCAACGATTGTAGTGACCCGTTCCAGAATCACCTACTAATCAAAAACTAAGCATGCAATTAACCTAATTAATTATAATCAGAGATAACAGCGGAAATATGGCCAACAACAATAGTTATACAACCCAATCGAAATCGAAGTCTAGACTAACTCAAAATGAAATATCCAGTACAACCATATCGAATCAAATGGAAAACACTGAAAACTAAACCAACCAGCTACTCAACGTCCTCCTCCTGCTCCTCCTGAGCCATCCAACCTGAGGCCTGCCCCGTGGGAATGGGGTGTCCAAGAATAAACAAAACCGAGGACGTGAGCGATAAGAACGCCCAGTACAAAAGTATGAGTATACAAACCTATATGAAATGCACATGCTATGATATGATACCAGGGTAGTCAAGAAACAGGAATCACAAAGGATCTCAAAATGCTCAGTCTAGAGGCGCCAAGTGGATAGTGCCGCGCGGTCCAACCTCTGGGTCACTGCATCCACTACAAGACAGACGTGGACCTAAAATGTCCCGGACCACCGAAGCCCTCCCGACCCGTCGGCCACTGTGTACTCTCGGTGTCCATGCGTCCACAAGACAGGGCTGAGCGGCCCCAAGATATAGCTTATCTCGAAAGAGATACAGCTCAACAGTAAAGGCTATCTCGAAGGAGATACGGCTCAACATGATATGCAATATGCATCATAACTCGTGACATAATAGCATGCATCATATGACATATAACAATGCAGCAAATACTCATGCAACACATATATGAATGTATACTCAACCAGGATATCTCGGATAGTACTTTCGTACCTCTATCACAGCAAGCCTAGCCTTACGCAACACCGCTAATCAGGTCTAGAACAAGCCTACGCATCAAAAGCATACTCAATCAATACTACCATGCTCGACTAGCAAAACCAGTACTCCCTAGTACTACCAAAGGTTTAGGGTTTACCTTCGTCCGTCGACAGCCCTTTGATGTCGATTGCCTTGAAACTCAGGCGCCGCTACGCTACTACTCCTGGCAGCTCTTGGCTATCGCTCGACCAACAACTAACCCTAGAAACCTTCCAAATCCTCTCAACTATGAGGCAAAATCATGAATTGGCAAGTCACAAATGAGAAATCCGAGCACTATTTATAGGCCATGTTCGGATCCTCCGAACAACACTTCGGAACGTCCGAACGCTACGTGTCCATTGGCTCTTGACAGCTCATGATCGGATCCTCCGATCATACACTTCGGACCGTCCGAACATGCATGGAAAAATGACGTGTCGATCAACACTTGACACCTATGATCGGATTCACCGAACTACACTTCGGATCGTCCGAACTCTTCGGTGCTTCCGAACCCTCTTCGGTCCGTCCGATCATGACCATAGCCAAAATTACACCTTAAACCTTCTTAATCACCATTACTCCGTTAATTACCCAATTTGGAATTCGGGCTACTACATTCTCCACCCCTTAAAAGATTTCGTCCTCGAAATCAGGCTTAGAGAATGAACAAAACGAAATAACAACATCATTAATATATCTCAATTGTTGTTGAATACAACTGATACTATGATTACAACTGAAAACACAAACTTATACAAAGCACAACTCAAAAGAGCTCTGGATGCTCCGAACGCATACGACTCTCTAACTCCCAAGTGGCTTCTTCAGTGCCTCGACGCTGCCACTGCACTAAGACAAGAGGAATGATCTTATTCCGCAACACCTTATCTTTGCGATCTAGAATCTGAACTGGTCGCTCCACGTAAGACAAATCCGTATCAAGTTGAACTTCAGATGGATGTAAGATGTGCGACTCATCTGCTACATAATGTCTTAACAAGGATACGTGGAACACATCATGAATACTTGATAGGTACGGCGGCAACGCAAGTCTGTAAGCTAAATCTCCCACACATTCCAGTATCTCGAATGGACCAATAAATCTCGGAGACAGCTTACCCTTGAGACCAAATCTCAAAATCCTGCGAAAAGGCGAAACTCGGAGAAACACCTTCTCACCTGGCTGAAAATGAAGAGGTCGACGCTTTGTGTTCGCATAACTAGCCTGTCGATCCTGAGCAGTCTTAATCCGCTTCTTGATTACTGCAACCTTATCTATAGCCTGCTGGACTAACTCCGGTCCCTCTACCTGTCGTTCCCCGACTTCATCCCAGAATAATGGAGTACGACAACGTCGCCCGTACAACGCCTCAAATGGTGCCATACCAATACTACGATGATAGCTGTTGTTGTACGCGAACTCAATCAAAGGCAAATGATCCTGCCAAGCGGGTCCGAAATCCATAACACAGGCTCGCAACATATCCTCAAGCGTACGGATAGTCCTCTCTGATTGACCGTCAGTCTCCGGATGATAAGCAGTACTCAGACTCAGTGTAGTACCCAAAGCTGACTGGAAACTACCCCAAAACCGTGAGGTAAAACGAGGATCTCTGTCACTAACAATACTGACAGGCACTCCATGCAAACGTACAATCTCCTGAATGTACAATCGAGCCATACGATCGAAAGTGAAATCACGATTATACGGCAGAAAATGAGAAGACTTGGTGAGTCGATCCACCACTACCCAGATAGCATCGCTGTTCCTCGAAGATAATGGCAAGTGAGTAATGAAATCCATCGTAATATGCTCCCACTTCCATTCTGGAATAGGTAAGTTCAACAACAATCCTCCCGGTCGACGGTGCTCTGTCTTAACCTGCTGGCAAACTAGACACTTGGAGACAAACTGATACACGCTGCGCTTCATCCCTTTCCACCAAAACCGCATCCTCAAGTCTCTATACATCTTGTTGCTTCCTGGATGAACACTTAACTTGCTTCGATGCGCCTGAGACAATATCTCGTCCCTCAAAGTGTCATCCTCTGGTACTACAACCCGATTAGATAAGCACAGAAGACCATTGGACTGATAATGGAAATTGCTATCACCACCAACTAACCGAGCTAATCTCTGAGTCTTGAGATCAGACATCTGAGCTTCTCGAATCCGAGTGAACAAATTGGGCTCAGATAAAATGGTAGCAACACGAATGCTCTCCATACCTTTCCGATGCTTGAAGTTAAACCCCAACGAGCAACTATCCTGGATGGCACTAGTCATAGCACAAATCTGAAGTGCAGAGGCTCTCACCTTGCGACTAAGCGCATCAGCTGTGAGATTCACAGAACCTGGATGGTACTTGATCTCGCAATCATAATCCTTCAGCAAATCCATCCAACGACGTTGCCTCATGTTCAACTCAGCCTGAGTGAACAGATATTTCAGACTCTTATGATCAGTAAAGATTTCAAACTGAACACCGTACAAATAATGACGCCAAATCTTCAGCGCAAACACAATAGCTGCCAATTCCAGATCATGAGTGGGATACTTCTCCTCGTGAGATTTCAGCTGTCTGGAAGCATAAGCAATCACATGACCGTTTTGCGTCAACACACACCCTAAGCCTTGAGTGGAGGCATCGGTGTAAACACTGAAACCATCAGATCCTGACGGTAACGCCAAAACAGGTGCGGAAGTCAGAAGTCGACGAAGCTCTCTGAAACTATCTTCGCACTCGGATGACCACTCAAATGGAACATCCCTCCGAGTAAGTTGCGTCAATGGTCTGGCTATCTGAGAGAAATTCACGATGAAGCGACGATAATACCCTGCCAGACCTAGAAAACTACGGATCTCAGCCACCGTTGTCGGACGTGACCAATTCAGCACTGCTTCAATCTTGCTGGGATCCACAGAAACTCCTTCCTTGGAAATCACATGACCAAGGAATACCACACGATCAATCCAGAACTCGCACTTACTCAGCTTAGCATACAATTGCTTCTCGCGAAGAATCTGCAACACAATCCTCAAGTGTTGGGCATGCTCTTCCACACTGTGGGAATAGATCAAGATATCGTCAATGAAAACCACCACAAACTGATCCAGAAAATCTCGGAAGACTCGGTTCATCAGATCCATGAACACCGCTGGCGCATTCGTCAATCCGAATGGCATAACTAGAAACTCGTAATGCCCATAACGAGTACGAAATGCAGTCTTGGAAATATCATCATCTCTGACTCTCATCTGATGATAACCCGATCGCAAGTCGATCTTGGAGTAAACAGAAGTACCCTGAAGCTGATCGAACAAGTCATCAATACGGGGTAAAGGGTACTTGTTTTTGATCGTCACCCGATTCAGCTGGCGATAATCAATGCACAACCGCATCGATCCATCCTTCTTCTTGACAAACAAGACTGGAGCTCCCCAAGGCGAAACACTCGGGCGAATATAACCCTTATCAAGAAGATCCTGCAATTGCTGCTTCAGCTCTCTCATCTCTGACGGAGCAAGACGATAGGGGGCACGAGAAATCGGTGCAGTCCCTGGCATTAAATCTATGCCAAATTCCACCTCTCTAACCGGAGGAAAACCGGGAATCTCATCTGGGAAAACATCAGGAAATTCACAAACCACTGGAATATCCTCTAGACCAACACTACCTGTGGATGAATCAATCGCATAGATGAGGTAGCCTTCCCCGCCCGACTCTAAAGCACGACAGGCTTTCAGAGCAGATACCACTGGCATCGGAGGTCGCGCTCCCTCACCATAGAAAAACCAACTAGAGCTTTCAGTCGTACGAAACTGAACAAGCTTCTGGTAACAATCCACAGTAGCTCGGTAGGTAGTCAATAAGTCTATACCCAAGATACAATCAAAATCTTCCATCTCTAGGATCATAAGATTCGCAGTCAACTCGTTACCCTCAAAATCTAAGGGACAACCCATCACTAGACGCTTCGCTAACACCGAATGACCCATCGGAGTAGAAACAGAAAGAATGACGTCTAGAAAAACATAGGGTAACCTATGACGCTTAACAAATCGTGCAGAAATGAAGGAATGAGAGGCTCCTGTATCAATAAGAACAAAAGCAGGAATACCGCATAAATGAAAAGTACCTGCTATGACTCTCTCCGTCTCATCTGCAGCCTGATCCTGGTTCAGCGCAAAAACCTGACCTTGGGCACGAGGTCGAAGATTCGAACTACCCACTGCCTGACCCTGCCTCCTCTGCTGAACAGTCGTCTGAGATCCAGAACCGGATCCTGCTCCACCTCGCAACTGAGGACAATTCTTCTTAATATGCCCCATCTCTCCGCACTGATAACAAGCTCCTGCGGCTACTCGGCATTGCTCCGATGGATGGTTCTTCCCACAATGCGCACAAGACTCCTTCTTCTTACCAAAGCGGAAAACACCACTAGATCGAGATCCAGATCCAGAAGAAGATGAACCAGATTTCTTGAATGACTGAGATCGAGGCCTCAAAGTATTCGGAGGTCTAGAAGAAGAAAGAATAGCCCTACCACGCTGGAGACTGATCTCTGCCTGGCGACACCGGTTCACTAACCCATCATAAGAAGTAGGATTATCACAGACAGTGACTCGATCAAAGATCTCCTGATTAAGGCCCTGGAGGAAATGATCATACTTGGCCTCAGAACTGCCACTGATATGAGGAGCGAAGGGTAACAACTCAAAGAATTTCTGCTGATACTCATCAACAGACATACTCCCCTGCTTAAGGTTCAGGAGCTCAATCGTCTTGGCCTGGCGAAGGGCTGGAGGAAAGTACAGCTGCATGAACGCTGCACGGAAATCGACCCAAGTCGCTCTACCCTGCGACTGAACTATCGGCGCAGAAGTCGATCGCCACCACCTGCGAGCACGGCCCTCGAGAAGAAAACTAAGGGTCTCCATCTTCTGCTCATCGGTGCACTGGAATGCGCGGAAACAACTCTCCATGCGCTCTAACCAATCCTCCGCATCATTGGGAGTCTCCCCGCCAACTAAAGGCTTAGGCCCCATCTGCATGAAACGATGCATATCGAAACGCCTAGGACCATCCCGACGATGACGATGCTCACGATGACGTCTATGATCGTCCTGGTCACCCCATCGACCTACACTCCCCTGACTACTCCCGTCATCAAAATGGTCAGCCATCGCTACAAGATAGAATAGGGAAAATGGTAAAATGGTCAACGGAAATCCCAAAACAGAATCTATATCCCAAAATCATACGCATGCTCTGATACCATAAATGTAGTGACCCGTTCCAGAATCACCTACTAATCAAAAACTAAGCATGCAATTAACCTAATTAATTATAATCAGAGATAACAGCGGAAATATGGCCAACAACAATAGTTATACAACCCAATCGAAATCGAAGTCTAGACTAACTCAAAATGAAATATCCAGTACAACCATATCGAATCAAATGGAAAACACTGAAAACTAAACCAACCAGCTACTCAACGTCCTCCTCCTGCTCCTCCTGAGCCATCCAACCTGAGGCCTGCCCCGTGGGAATGGGGTGTCCAAGAATAAACAAAACCGAGGACGTGAGCGATAAGAACGCCCAGTACAAAAGTATGAGTATACAAACCTATATGAAATGCACATGCTATGATATGATACCAGGGTAGTCAAGAAACAGGAATCACAAAGGATCTCAAAATGCTCAGTCTAGAGGCGCCAAGTGGATAGTGCCGCGCGGTCCAACCTCTGGGTCACTGCATCCACTACAAGACAGACGTGGACCTAAAATGTCCCGGACCACCGAAGCCCTCCCGACCCGTCGGCCACTGTGTACTCTCGGTGTCCATGCGTCCACAAGATAGGGCTGAGCGGCCCCAAGATATAGCTTATCTCGAAAGAGATACAGCTCAACAGTAAAGGCTATCTCGAAGGAGATACGGCTCAACATGATATGCAATATGCATCATAACTCGTGACATAATAGCATGCATCATATGACATATAACAATGCAGCAAATACTCATGCAACACATATATGAATGTATACTCAACCAGGATATCTCGGATAGTACTTTCGTACCTCTATCACAGCAAGCCTAGCCTTACGCAACACCGCTAATCAGGTCTAGAACAAGCCTACGCATCAAAAGCATACTCAATCAATACTACCATGCTCGACTAGCAAAACCAGTACTCCCTAGTACTACCAAAGGTTTAGGGTTTACCTTCGTCCGTCGACAGCCCTTTGATGTCGATTGCCTTGAAACTCAGGCGCCGCTACGCTACTACTCCTGGCAGCTCTTGGCTATCGCTCGACCAACAACTAACCCTAGAAACCTTCCAAATCCTCTCAACTATGAGGCAAAATCATGAATTGGCAAGTCACAAATGAGAAATCCGAGCACTATTTATAGGCCATGTTCGGATCCTCCGAACAACACTTCGGAACGTCCGAACGCTACGTGTCCATTGGCTCTTGACAGCTCATGATCGGATCCTCCGATCATACACTTCGGACCGTCCGAACATGCATGGAAAAATGACGTGTCGATCAACACTTGACACCTATGATCGGATTCACCGAACTACACTTCGGATCGTCCGAACTCTTCGGTGCTTCCGAACCCTCTTCGGTCCGTCCGATCATGACCATAGCCAAAATTACACCTTAAACCTTCTTAATCACCATTACTCCGTTAATTACCCAATTTGGAATTCGGGCTACTACAACGATTACCCCCACTAACCGATCCCAACAGTTCGCCCTAATCACGACTACTTCCAACCCTTCATAGTAGTCATCGACACTCTTTACACCATGTCTCAAAGTTTGTAGTCTCTCTAT
This sequence comes from Primulina eburnea, assembly GCF_022965805.1. Taxonomy (NCBI): domain Eukaryota; kingdom Viridiplantae; phylum Streptophyta; class Magnoliopsida; order Lamiales; family Gesneriaceae; genus Primulina; species Primulina eburnea. The sequence continues at coordinate 47,632,739 of NC_133103.1, read as the reverse complement.
AGTAATGATTTGTCACGAAACTCTTCCTTATGGCTCTTTTCATCTCATCCCAAGTTTCGATAGGTCTCTTATTTCACCTTCTCTTAGTGGTCACAAGTTGATCCCACCAAATAAGGGCATAATCTACAAATTTAACCACCACCAACCTAATCTTTTTGAGTTCGGAGTAGTGGTGATAGTCGAAAACAAATTCTACTCGTTTTTCCCATTCTAAATAAGGCTCTGGATCAGACTTACCGTGGAACGACGAGATCTTCATTTCAATGCTACTCATATTCCCATATTCCCATATTCTCTAATCCCATCGTGGTGCCTACCCCGTACGGCTTCTCTTTTTCCTCTCCAAAATCCTCCATCACCTTTGTTCATTCCCCAGTTTTCATTTTGGCTCTCATAGTCGCCTCCAAAATCATGTTCATCCTCGTATTCACCTCAACCAACATTCTTATGTTCAGACCTACTCCTACTAGTACTAACATCGAGCCTATCCAACCTCTCATGTAAAGGCTCCAACTCAACTTTCATCATCCTAGTAAAATGACTGAACAACGTCTCTATTTGGACATTGGAAAGTCCTGGGTTCGAGCCATCCCCTACTTCCTTCTCAAATTTCCTCTCAGACATTGTACCTGCAAGAAACGTTAATAGAATAAAATATTCCTCGCCCAAATTCCCACTGTAATAGCCGAGCCCAGTGAACGGTACGGTTTAAGTTTTCGTATGTTATAGATTTATTGATTAAGTTTAAGTTTAGTTGTGATGTTAAGAGTTGTGATTATGGGCCATAGTATTGTTGGTTATTATTGCCTTGAGGTGTGGTTGGTGTTGGTTATTTCGTTTTAGAGTTTCGGTTAGCTTTTAGTTGCTTGAGATTTTGTTTCTGCCGTGACAGCACCGCACCCGCACTCAGTGTAAGGACCGCACCCGTGGTCGTAATTGTTGGATTTTGGTGTTTTTCCCCGTAGTGCCACCGCACCCGCGGTGATGTTAGTACCGCACCCGCGGTTTAGACCGCACCCGCGGTGATTGCAGGACCGCACCCGCGGTCATTGATTTCAGAATTTTTGGTGGAGTGCCGTGAGCTCAGCGCACCCGCGGTAATGATAGAGCGCACCCGCGGTCATGCATTATTGAGGTATGGGCGAGATATTTAGTAGCTTTTTGGAGTGGTTGACTTCACTTTTTCCCATCCCTTTTCTCTCCATCTCGTTTTTCTCTCTAGAACCAAGGGTTTTCCTCCATTTCTTCCATTTCGTATCTTCAATCCAAGCTTCTAGTTGGATTTTCGAGTAGAGATCGAAGTTCTCCTTGGTGCTAGGAAGCTAAGGTAAGCTTTTGGTTGTGTTATCTCTTGGTTTTGGAGAAGAGATGTTATGGGTTTGATGTATTTGTTGGTTTAATGGATTATTTGACTTAGGTTCTTGGATATTGAGTTGATGATGGTGTTATTTATGGATTATTGTTGTAGGATTTCAACCAAGTGATTAGTGGAGGTGTTCTTGTGGTTTGTAAGTGGAATTTCATCCCTTGTGCTCACATGATTATATATGTATTGTGTTCAAAGGTTTTATTGTGTTATTCCCTTCAATTGATTCTTGATTATGTATTGATTCCATTGCTATGTATATTGGGGACATTTTTATGTCTCATATTATTGAAAAGGGAATACAAAGAGTATAGTCTTCAAAGTTATTGATTAAATGCCAAGAGAGAGTTTCAAATGTTTTATTGGATTGATAGATACATAGTCAGAGATTGCATGCAATTAGTTGATCAACGACCATAGGCTTATATCCCTCAGAGTTATCGGTTTATATCGATTGGGATACGAGCACCACAGACAGAGTTACTATTGATATCAATCCAACCAGAGTAAAGAGAAATACCATCTCATTGTTATGCTATTGCTATGATATTCATGTTTCAGAGTTGATGGTATTTAATGATTTCAAAGCTATGTTTTACAGAGTTTGATATGTTCATTGTTATGTAAGAGTTCCACTTGCTGAGTTTTATACTCATTTCAGTTATTTTCATGTGATGCAGATAAGAGTGACGGGCCAGGACGTTGACTGTGGATTGGGGTCATATGCATACGAAGATTGGAAGGAAGTAGTTTGTTTTGCAAACAATATTTTGTACATGATCATTAAAATGATGTTTTGTATTTTGATGTATCATTTAATTGATCATGTTGATACTTTTGATGATATTTGGAAATGTATTTTGAAACTCCTTCCATTTGTAAGAAAATTTTAAATTCCGCTGTATTTTAATTGTAACGGGTCAAGGTGTCACACCCTCGGTCAATCCCAAAGAAAATCACTCAGACTCTTTTTTTTGCTAACTACAAATACTCACAAATCACTCCAAGTAAAAGCACTCGCACTTAAGTATTTCACTCAAATTGAGGATTATATTGAAGGTGGGCTTATGCTTTGTATTTGTATCAAACTTTCAGATTCAACTTGTGGATGCTTGCAAATGTCTCACTTGGACTGTGTAAAGCCAAAAAATTGTGAGAGACACTTGAATATGACTCACAAAGAGGTAGGATCAAAAGATCAATGCTAAATAACAACAATATTTTGGAAATGACAAGAAGATTTCGTGTAACTTGAACAACGAAGAATGACTCACGAAATTTCGAGAATCACAAGATTCACGAAATAACAATAAACGACAGAAAACATGTATATCTGAAAACAAAACGATTTAAAAACGTAGATCTAATAATAAAAACGAGATACTTACTTGAATCAAAATGAACCAAAACCTTTGATACCAAATGATACGATTATTCAATTACGAAAAGCAAACGCGCTCAAAAACGGAGTCACGCCCTCGATTTGATGATATAAAGAACATTGTGTTGTTCCGATATTTTTGAAAAAAACAACGGTATGTGATATTCACCCATAAACTATGAAAAGCTTAGTAACAAATAATCAAGATTGAAGGATGCCTGCAAGATTGAAATAAAAATGTTATAAAACTATTGTTCGAACAACTATACTTTATGGCTCAATGTGTTGGGCCACTACATGATTACACGTGCATGAGATGATGATAGCATAAATGTGTATGTTAAGATGAATGCGTGGCAAAACGCGGAAGAATTTAACTAAGAATGAAGGATTATGAGCTATTTATGTGTAGCCATAGAAGATAAGATTATGGACAGAAATCTAACATTGTATGAGCTATTTAGGTGTAGCCATAGAAGATAAGATTAGAGACTGAAATCTAACATTGTTTGATCATGTTAAGAGGAGGCCATGTTGACCAAACATGGCCTCAATCCGACATATCTTAGATTGACATGTTAATGAAATTGGTAGAAGGAGGGGTATGCAATTGAAAACTTGGATTAGGATGGTTAAGAGAGATATCTTAGATCTTGGTTTAAGAGATGACGTGTGAGAAAATCACCTAGTTTGAAGAACTAATATTCATTTAGTCAACCCCGAAACTATCGTGAATGCGCTATGATGATGATGTTGATGATGATGTTCAATTACTAATTTGTTCTTGTTCATTTTGTTACTCATATTTTGGAATAACATGGACCTCATTTCTTGCATTTCTTGTTGAAGGTTATGCACCATACTTTGAAGTTGCTTCACAGAAGCCCCAAATTTCAATGGTATAACTCTAAATCTCATTCCGTGCACTCTACCTCGAGCTTCTTGGCCATATACAAGGCTAATTGCATCATCAACAATGTTAGTTGTGTTTTGAAATTTTTGTGGACATTCTTTTATTATTTCATGCAAATAACAAAAGATATTTTTTGACAAAATAACGGATTTAGGTTGCCAATTTTTTTTATCTCGTGACTGCAAATAACAAAGAGATAGTTTTATTACCCTTTTCTCTCCAACAATTTGAGTATTAAGTTGCCATTTTTTCCCTTGTGACCTTCAATCCCTCTTTATTTTCATTCTCCTCTTCCTGAACTCCTCCTGGTCTACTTTCACCTTGAAATTGTGAGGTATAATTTTCACCATGGAAGAACCAAATAGTGTAAGAAAGATCAAACCCCTTAATAATTAAGTGCTCGTACACTTGGTCAAATTTTATATACTTCTTATTTTTACAAAGCTTGCAAGGACATACAGACATTTCACGTGTTTTGGCATATTTCCTAGCTTGTGCAAGAAATTTTAGAATGCAAATTTTCATACTCAGATACATGCCTTGAAGGCAGACACGTCTGTTCCTTATCCATTTCTAAGCTTTGTAGCCAATTTACTCAAAAAACGAAAACAAAGAAGAAATGATAGGATCAATTGAGGGAAAATCATTGAGCTACAATACTTGGTTTTTGAAATATTGAACATTGAGAAATTAAATCAAGTTTTGTTTTCAAACAAAGTGGAAGACACTCAAAATAATATCTCGTATTAAACATTTTGAAAATAATTTAAAAGTTATGCAAGTTGAATGTGTAAAAATATTTTTGGTTGAAGCATTTTATGGGCAACATTTCTTATAAAGATCATACCAAATATAGAACAACCATGCATGTACTGCAGTTGAATATTCTCAGATGCATAAGCCGTAAGATGACATATCAATGAAATAAATTTATGCAGTAAAAAGGAATTTTCAAAATTGAACATTGAACATTGTTTTATTTGCAAAGAAATTTACCTTAAATGTTGATAATATACATGTGAAAGCTTTCTTGAAAAAATAAAATTGAATATAAACCCGATAAGACTAGATTATTAAGATGTCAGGCATTGTGTCAAAATTATAATTTTGATATTATTATTATTAAATCTCTTGAAAAATATTCTTTCAGATTTTTTAACAAGAGATAGACAATGTTAATGTCGACGTCATCATGTAAATGCAAAGACATTTGAGGGAACATCTTGAAATTCTTCAAACAGAGTTCAATAAGCTTTCCCTAAATGCAGAAACTGCGGATATACTACAACAAGTTGATTAGAACACTGTCTCTGATCGAATAACATGTTGTTTATATGCTTATAATCATCTATTATCTGTACTATCTAAGCTAATGAGAAGTCATTAGTTTCCTAAATGGAGGGTTTTTGAGTACATGGCTCTATACCTGGAGCATGGGATTCAAGTACCTATAGAACAAGTGCTAAGTCAGGATCATATTTATATGAGTCGGTCAAAGCAAAAAATTGAACCTCCGGATCCTTATCTCGAGCCTTTAAGTTAACATTTCACCTTGAGGATTGAAGAGAGAGATATCAATCTTAGACCTCAAACTGACAAGGAATAATCTAAGATCGGTACTAACGAGCTTACAGTTTCTCCATTTCAGATATATCAACAGAACTGAGAGAAACTGGAAAAAAAAAAAGAAGAGGTATAAATTTAGCCACAATCCGAGTTGGTATAACAAGAAAATATCATTGGATATTGATGAAACCAAATTAATGCATGATATAAATTTGGAGCTCTTGCCTCAATTTATTCTATATCGCTCAGCTTCCCAAAAATCTTAGCAATACCAAAATGGATCCACAAAGGTGTTCATGAAACATGAGCAAATAATGATTATTTGTCAAGAAGAAATATTCCGAAGCTTTATTTTTTCAGTTAAGCACCATAACTATCTTGGAAAGGCTCGCATGAAGCCTTTCACTTCATCAAGTTGAGAAGATCAGACATGAATATTCAGAAGTTCATCAAGGATACTCCCTCCGGAGAATGAAACACATATTGTTCCATCACTCACTGAAGACGACATCTCCACTTGACGAGCATGAAGATTATGTGTTTGTCTCACAGAGATGGGGAAAGTCAAGTTTCCATTTAATTTTTATCAAAATTCTGTAAATAGATTGTTTTTGTTAAATATCATTATAAGAAAAACTACAAGCTTTGCATAGCATATATTTGAAAAGAAAAGAAATATTTTGTGGAACAACAAGCTGTCGAAGAGTGAAGAAAACTTGTCAGAAATTTGGAATATGTTGGAAACTAAATTTCGGAGTTTGACAAACTAAAGAAACTAACTGAATTATGAAACAACTGAATATGCGAAAGACGCGACTGATTACTTAACAACTGAAACCAGCTGAACTAATGAAGAAAACTGACCAGTTGGAAACCGATCAGTTAATATACTCAGCCGCATAAGTTTCAGTTAAACTGAATGTTTCTCGGGAAAGAACAACCGACAAAAAGACATAGTAGACAGAAACTGAATATGGAAAGCCGCACCTCAATCATTACAGCATAGAACAACGTATTTCGGCTATTGAAATTAAGACGCCGTATTACAATCAATGAAGAGAACATTGCCCAAGGAATGATGAAGTGGCAATCAAAGGATACTAGAATTCAAATGCATATCAAAGTTACCGTTGAAAGAGAAGTTTATAAATATGACTGAAGAACAACAGAAGAAAGTAGAGACGATCACTCAATCTTAAAGTTGCTGTTACTCTGTTAAAATCTTAGCTCATCCTTATTTGAATTATTCGTAGCAATTAAGGCTACAATTTGAGCTTACTAGCACTCTCTAAAAGTTGTTAGATTCAATAGTGCTAAGATCAGTTACGCACTGAGAATATTGTGTAGAACTAAGAGTTTCAGTTTTGGCAGTGGTAAGTCCAAACTGAAGTGGGTCTGTACAAGGGTTGTACTCGATCAAAGTCTTTTAGTAAATATCCTATCCTTGTGATAGAAGGGGTGAAATAGGAGTAATTGAATTCTCCGAACATCCAGAAACAACTCTTGCATATTTCTTTCAATTTCATATTCTATCTTTCAATCAGTTACTTTCCGCAACTACTCTAGTTTAACTGATTGTTATTGACCAACAAGATTCCGAGATTCAGTTTGTCACCAAACTGAACTCAAATATTATTAAAGAACAACTTTAATTGTAAGTGTTTATTCAACCCCCCTTCTAAACACTCTTGTTACGACAACCGATCCTATCAAGTGGTATTAGAGCGGTTGAATCTTGTTCTTGAATACTTCTGATCTATAAATCTGCTAGCATGACTTCATTCAATAAAATTCCTATGTTCTCAAGAGAAGATTTCGATGACTGGAAAATCAGAATGCAGGCTCACTTAGCTGCACAAGATGATGACATGTGTTATGTCATAACAGACGGACCCATGAAGATTCTAAAAGCAAACACAGCAATTGCCATAACTGAAGGGGCACCACAGAGAATTCAAAAGCCCAGAGAAGAGTGGACAACTGAGGACAAAAGAAAAGCCAATCTTGACAATGTGGCCAAAGATACTCTATACAAAACACTGGACAAAGCAACCTTCAACAAAATAAAGATGTGCAAAACAGCAAAAGAAATTTGGGAAAAGTTGATTCAGTTATATGAAGGAAATGACCAAACAAAAGAAAATAAACTCTCTGTTGCTATTCAAAAATTTGACAATATCAGAATGAAGGTTGGAGAATCAATGAATGAGTATGATGAAAGGGTGAGCAGTATTGTCAATGAATTAAATGCACTTGGAAAAGTGTATACTAACAAAGAGGTTGCACTAAAAGTGATGAGAGGTCTTCCAAAGGAATGAGATGTCAAAACTATGGCCATGAGAGAGTCTAAAGACTTGAACCAGATCGAAGTTCATGATCTATTCGCTGATTTAAAAGCTTATGAATTTGAATTGCAGAACAGAGAGGGAGAACCATCTACTCCTACTGCTACAACTGCTCTAACAGCTGTCAGAACTGAACCAACTAGTTCAGCCGAGAAATTTGCTGATCAGTTAAGCAATGATGCTATGTCATTATTCATCAAAAAGTTTGGGAGGTTCATGAGAAAGAACCAAGGAAACTTTCAGAAGCAATACCAGAGAAATAGTTCCAAAGAAGAAACAAATGCTTGCTACAATTGTGGTAAAACAGGTCATTACATTGCTGACTGTCCTAAACCTAAAAAGGACAGTCAAGGATCAACTGACAGAAGAAAGAAATCACATAAGCATAAGAGAAGACCCAGAGATGATAAGAAAACCTACAGAAAGAAACATGAGGTTCTATTAGCTGAAGAGAACAAATCCAAATGGGCAGAAACTGATAGTGACGAAGCAGAATCAGAAAACTCATATAGCTCAAGTGATGAAGAGGAAGTCAAATGTCTAATGGCCAATGATACTGAAGCAGAATCTACAAGTCAACAGGTATTTGATTTTAGTTCAACTGACTTTACACGAGAAGAACCATTTTGATATTGCATGAAATGGTAAATGAGTACCAGAAACTTGCATCATCATTTGAGGAAATAAAGTCAAAAAAAAAAATGATCCCATGGGCAATAAAATCAAAACTGTTGAATCATTTGATGAGTTGAGTCTAAAAAGGGAGACTGCTGAACTAAGAGAAGAAAGAAACAAAGATAAGTCATTAATTCAAAAGTTAATGCTTGAAAACTCAGAACAATCTAAATGATGCGAATCTTCAAACCATGAAAAGCAAACGCGCTCAAAAACGGAGTCACGCCCTCGATTCGATGAAATAAAGAAACGGATGTGTTTTCTCGATCTTTGAGACAAGTACTTGTGTAATATTCACCTCTAAATCACGAACGATTTAGCAACGAATATTAACGAAGGTAAACAATCGAAATTCAAGCGAACCTTCAAAGAACTTGTCTTTGACAATCCGAGTGAAGAACAATCGACAAACGCCACAAAAGATAAATCTTTTGATAAGTTTGATTTTGAAAACACCGAAGTGTATAAAAGCTTTCGCTTTTTGGTTGAGAGAAAATCTCACAATTTTGATATCAAATCAATAATGAACAAAAGTTGAATTGTTTACATGGTAGTCTAGCTTATATATAGGTAACAAAACCCTAAATATAAAAGATTGCACATTTAAAGATATAAAATCTACTTGCCAAAATAATTAAAACTCTAACCAAAATAATTAAAAGTCTAATTTAATAAAAACATTCTCTCCAATTCGTAAAGGACACGGACCCCGTGTAGGCCTCCGGGTGAGGGTCCGTGTAGGCTCTGTAAATCTCAATCTCGAATGTATGAGACACGGACCCCGTGTACAGGTCCGTGTACACGTCCGTGTAGCCTCGGTCAGCTTCTACTTGATTGTGATGCAACCCGAACCCTTCGAGCCTTGTTTCCAAGCTTTCATTGGTTGGATAAAGGGCAACATTCAACATCTTCAAGCGTCCTCTCGGGATTGGTTCTTGGAACGCATAGTGGCTGGCTAGATTCACATCACTAAACTTATTAAATCTTGGAATAAGTCATCAGCTGCATTGAATGAAAGGCAAAACTCACAAAAATCAGTTTTTGATAAATCTGGATTAGGACTCAATACTCAAGGAGAAACATTTCCAAGAGATACTCAACCTAAACAGAACATGGACAAAGGAAAATATATTAAATTTGTCAAATCAACAGTAGAATAAGAAAAATTTAAACCTAGCAAACTGAATGAACAACCTATTGAGAATATGTACAAGGGCAGAAGACATGGAGTTGGTTACAGTCCAAAAATCTCTACTGACTCAGAAAGTCATTCATCAAAAAGATTTAGCAAGAACCATTCAAATAACCATTCAAATTATTATAACTGCAAACCAGTCCAGAAAAGATACAGACTAAACAATCAGTTGAACCAAGCTAAAATGCATAATGTGTCATCTTGACACCGCACACCTAACACATAGAAGCCGAGAAAAAAAATTTGGAACACGGCTACTGGAAAGTCAGTTAGACTAATCCAAGTATGGGTTCCAAAGGGACTAATAAGTTTTGGACCCAAATAGATATGGGTACCAAATCATATTATGTGTGTGATTGTAGATAACAGGTACATATAAAAATTCAACATGGTATTTGGACAGCGGTTGCTCACGACATATGACAGGAGATGCAAGTATGCTATCTCAACTGACCAAATATAGTGGTCCAAACATCAGTTTCGGAGATAATTCCAAAGGTAAAACAGTGGGTAAGGGAAAGCTTATTCATGGTAACTTTACTATTAAAGATGTTTTATTAGTAGAGAATCTGAAGTATAACTTTATTAGCATCAGTCAGTTATGCGACAATGGATTCTCGGTACAATTTGATAAAAACTCATGCTCAGTTAAAACATCAACTGATGAAATCATACTAACTGGAAAACGATGTGGAAACACATATAAAGTCAGTTGGAATGATCAACCTCATGCACCAGTTTGCTTTATTGCTTCAAAATCATCTCAAAATTGGTTGTGGCATAAAAGGTTAAATCATTTAAACTTTAAAACCATTGCCTATCTGAGTAAACATGAACTTGTAACTGTTTTGCCCAAAATAAATTTTTTAAAAGAAAAACTTTGCTCAGCATGTCAGTATGGAAAACAAGTACGATCTTCTTTCAAAAACAAGGGCTGTAAATCTTCATCCCGATGCTTAGAACTATTGCACATGGATCTCTTCGGTCCAATACCAGTCATGAGCTTAGGGGGAATGAAATACACCTTGGTGGTCGTAGATGATTTTTCAAGATTTACTTGGGTTATCTTTCTCAAATCCAAAGACCATACGGCTGCACAACTGATTAAACTCTTCAAAAGACTTTTAAATGAAAAATCAGTTGGGATTGATCGAATCAGATCTGATCGAGGAACTGAATTCATCAATCAAACACTTTCAAGCTTTCTAGAAAATGCTGGAATCAAGCATGAGCTCTCAGCAGCAAGAACTCCTCAGCAAAACGGTGTAGCTGAGAGAAGAAATCGGACCCTTAAAGAAGCTGCAAGAACAATGCTTGCTGATTCTGGTATTTCTCAAAGATTTTGGGCAGAGGCAGTAAACACTGCGTGTTATACTCAGAACATATCAATGATTAATAAGAATTATATGAAAACACCATATGAGATCTGGCATGGAAGAAAAAGTATAATCACTTATTTCAAAATATTCGGTTGTAGATGTTTTATTCATGATAATGGTAATGTCAAATCTACAGAAGGAATATTCCTTGGATATTCATCAGTTAGTATAGCTTATAGAGTCTTCAATAAGAAAACTTTCAATGTTGAAGAATCTGCGCATGTTGATTTTGATGAAACTGTACTAACTGATAAGGCAACTGATCAAGTTGAGCTAGCTGATCGATTTACAGATATCAGTTTGGAAGATGATGACAAAGATGAAAGTCATAATAATCAAAACATCTTTCAAACACCAGAACCAGAGATATTGGATCAATTAAATGAGCAGGAAGTCAATGCTGACAATCAGTTATTAAAGCAAACTGATAACATTCAAATACCAGCTGACGAGGCATCAACTGAAGCTGAAAACTGCATTCAGTTACCAACTGAAGAAGTTGCTGATGCAACAAATGCAGAGTACAGATGGAGAAAATCACATCCACCACTACTGGTAATAGGAAATCCATCTGATCCAGTAAGAACTCGCAATCAAATGTTAAATTTATTTATTCATTCAGCCTTTGTCTCGCAACTGGAACCAAAGAAAACTGATGAAGCTCTTGCTGGTCCTAACTGGGTAAATGCTATGCAAGAAGAGCTGAATCAGTTCACTCACAATAACGTCTAGAACTTAGTTCCAAGACCAACTTCAAAAACCATTATAGGTACAAAATGGGTGTACAGGAATAAACTAAACGAGGACGGTTCAGTTATATGCAACAAAGCAAGACTAGTAGCACAAGGATATAGGCAAGAAGAAAGAATTGACTACGATGAGACGTATGCTCCAGTTGCAAGATTGGAAGCAATCAGAATATTTCTTGCTTATGCATCTAACAAAAACTTCAAAGTTTACCAGATGGATGTGAAGAGTGCATTCCTAACGGTCAGTTACAAAAAGAATTATATGTCGAACAACCTCCAGGTTTTGTAAACCACAAACTTCCTGATCATGTATACTATTTGAACAAAGCATTATATGGTCTTAAACAAGCTCCCATGGCTTGGTACGAAACTCTTTCAAAATTCCTAACTGATCATGACTTTTCAGTCGGATCAGTTGATAAGACCTTGTTCAAATTTACTAAAAATAATCACATTCTATTAGTTCAAATTTATGTTGATGATATAATTTTTGGGTCAGCTAACCCCAAATTGTGCGAAAAGTTTGCTAAGTTAATGCAGGATAAGTTTGAAATGAGCATGATGGGTGAACTGACATTCTTTCTTGGACTGTAAGTGTAATGCCCGGTTACTCGTACAAATGATTATAACACGTTTATGTCGTTTATTTTGTAGTTAATTACCTTATTAGATTTCACGTGATGATTGAAGTATCAATATTGAGATTGAACATGACTTTTATATTGTTTATGGTGCATTGAGAATGAATAAATGTCAAAATAGTGATGGTAAGATGTGTACATAGAAATAGTGTTATGAAGTTGGTAGGAAATGAGATGTAGATATGGTAGTTTTTACGGGTTTTAGCATAATGATTTGAATATTGATCCAAATTGTATGAGGCCATAACCATTAGAAAGCTAAGACATAATGCTACAACTTTCACGTTTTGGGTTTTGTCCAAATCATTGTGGAGGACAAGCCAAAAGCGCCCCGAAGTGTGTCGTGTATACCGTCATTCCTTCACTGACACATGTTAGGAGAATTGGCATAACGTTTTACTCAGAGCTCCAAATGACCTGAAACCAGTGGGAGATTCAAGCCAAGACATAGGGCTACAATTGTCTAGTTTACCATTTATTCAGATTATGAGCGGAAGAACCATTTCCGGAGCAATCTTTGAAGAGTCAGTGCGCAGAGGCAGAATAAGTGGCGCCCGAGCGATAAGATTCTACCGCCCGAGCGCCGGTACACTAATGGTTCACGAAATTTACAGAACATATGGCGCTCGAGCGGTAGAAAATGACCGCCCGAGCGCCAGTGCACGAAAACTGCACCTTTTGGACAGAACATTCCGCGCTCGGGCGGTAGAAAATGACCGCCCGAGCGCCGCCTTACATATAAGAAGATAAGTTACGGGTTTCTAAACCATTCCATCAGCTCCTCTTCCCCTTTTTCACAGAAAACTCGAAGGAAACATTTAGAAAACTTCTCCAAAGAGCTTCTTTCTTCATTTCCTTCATCATTTTGAAGATAGATCTTAGTACTCCACCTCAAGAACATCATATAGGTGTAAGTTTTCTTCCTTTTTAGTTATCCTACATGTATAGGAGTGATTTTCAGCTAGTTTATACAATAGTGACTGAATTATTGGTATATTTGACAGTATAGGAGCGTGAAACACCGTCTCAAACCAGTGTTCTTAAGCTTGGACTGTAAGTTGGCATGTTCTTGAAGTAATACATGAGTAATATTATGAATTGCAAATGCTTCTCATTGATTATTGATATATGTACATTGTTAGTATGTTTATTGATGAAACATAGCACCATATTCCATTGTTATGTATTAAATATGTAAGGAACTCATGAATATTGATGATGGGTGCTATGTAATGAACAAGAACATGAACATGAAAAGAAAAGTATGGATTTACATGATATAGAGCTTGTTGACATCATGGGTGGTTATAAGTCCACCAAAGCTATTGGCCAATATATGTTCATGGGACGTGGGGTTGCCAAAGGTTGCTCCCTGACGTCCAACACAGTAGTAGCTATATAATAAAGCAAGCACGGTAGTACAGGTCAACTAATGAGGCTCAAGTACAAAATGAACATGAATATATGCTATGATATGACATGGTTTAAAGCTTCATTGTTGCCACGACTTGATATGTATGTTCCTTCGATGCATATTGATACATACAAGTGCCAACTTATTGAGTTTTATAAACTCACGTAGCTCATGTATTACAGGATCAGGTAGTGAAGAGACCTAGGATGACGGTTCGCCAATGGATGCTTGTGACGTGTCTCACCTCGACAAGAACCGGGCTTCTTATTGTATAGCTTCCGCATATGTATTATAAGTTTTACAATGTCAGGGTTTGAAACATGTTTTACAATGTTTATGTCTATGTGTAGAATGAAGCAGAATACGTTTGTGTAGATGAAATATGTTTTTATATATATGAATGTAGTTGCTTGAGTTTTGGGTTAAACAAAATGTAGGGGCATCATGCCAAAATTTTTCTAAACCGTCAAAGTGATGTTCCTTGTTTGATTTGCTTCATACTATAGTGATATCAATCAAACCCTATTTTGATTATGGTAATTATGCTAAGTATAGAGTAAGGGTGTGACAGCAAGTGAAGCAACTGGAAACTGGTATAGTCATTAGTCAAACAAAATATACAAAGGAGTTGCTAAAGAAATTTGGTATGGAATCATGTTCAGCTGCAACTACTCCCATGAGCTCATCAGTTAAACTGGACACTGACGAAGAGGGAATATCAGTGGAGGCGACATTATATAGAGGGATAATAGGTTCATTGTTGTACCTAACAGCCAGTCGTCGTGATATTGTTTTTGTTGTCTGTATGTGTGCCAGATTTCAAGCAAATCCTAAGCAATCACATTTCTCAGCTGCTAAAAGAATTTTGAGATATCTTAAGGACACGCAAAATGTTGGGCTATGGTACTCCAAAGACTCCACCTTCAATTTAGTTGGATATTCAGATGCAGATTATGCAGGATGTAAGCTTGATCGCAAAAGTACAAGTGGATCTTGTCAGTTCTTAGGAGACAGACTGATCTCTTGGTTTAGCAAGAAGCAAACATCCATAGCTACCTCAACAACAGAAGCAGAATATCTTGCTGCTGGTAGCTGTTGTGCACAACTGATCTGGATTCAGCAACAACTGAAGGATTATGGAGTAACGTCAACTGAATCGCCCATATTTTGTGATAATACCAGCACAATTGCCATCACTTACAATCCAGTTCTTCACTCAAGGACCAAGCATATAGATGTCAGGCATCACTTCATTAGGGATCATGCTTTAAAGAAGGATATTCGACTGGAATACATTTCAACTGAACAGCAAGCAGCTGATATCTTCACAAAACCATTACCCGAGGCTAAGTTTTCTTACTTTCGAAATATTCTTGGGTTAACTGATCTATCATAAACTTGTTATTAATACTGTCTTGTTTATAAAATCATTTCTCACAACTGACTACTTTCTGTCAACTGATGTCAGCTATCATATGTCAGTTTGTTATAAACCTTCTGTTAACATTAATTTGATTGCAGAAAAATAAAGTAAGATAGCACTGAGTCAATCAAATTTTACCTTTGAATAAAAACGATGCCAAGTTACACCACTCAGTTCAGATCCAACAAAATTCTTCCACTCATTCAACCAATGGACAGGTGACATTAAATGGTGAAGAAGTTGAAAAGACTAAAGCCAACCGAAACGTCATCGCAATTACCCATGATTTTTCTTCACCAGTTATTTATTATCAGTTGATACTAGTTTAACAATTATTATATTTTTACCGTCAACTGATATTAGTGTATCTTTTACTAATTATTAATTGTTAACTGATTTCAGTCAGAAGTCAATTAATATCAGTTTATCTGATCAGTTAGTAATCAACTCATTATTTGTAGGAAAAGGAAAAACAGAGTTAAAACCAGATAAATATTTCATCACTTATAAATATTGGTCTGGATTACATCATCATACTTCTCCTCCACAACAATTATCCAAAATTTCAACCAAACAGATAGAGAAGAAGGAGCAGTCATGAGAAATCTGTGAGAATGAGCTATGCGCCTTAGGATCTTCAATTCCTTGCGGAGCATCAGCTGATACATGTGACCGTCCTTGAAGACGTCCACCCACACAGCAATATTCAAGTGCTTTCACACTAGCTTCAGTTCTGCCACTAATTCAGGTGTGGTGGCCTCCCCAGAGTTGTACAAGAGCTCAAGCTCTTGCAATCGCTCCCAGTAATGCAGACTTTCGTAGAAGACTTCATCGTCTATCTCGGCCTTCCTGGCCTCCAGAGAGAAAGGAGAAAGACTTGAGTCACTCGTATCAGACATTTTTCTTATCTTGAATACTTTGGATGATATGTCTGAAACTGACTAAGCCACTTCTATTTATAGCCAAGAAGTTATGGAAGCTGAAGGGCCGCGATCATTTATCATATAATAAATTTATAAAGCTTTAAATTTATTTTTACATCGTCATTTTAAATGTTTTATGCACCAATTTAGGGGGAATATTAATTTTAAAAAGTTAACTGAGAAGACAATTGTTTGTAACTTCTCAACTGAAATGAATCAGTTTCCCAACTGATCGTTCAGTTGGATTGTTTACAAATCTTCTCACATACGTTAACTAATTAAAATTTATTATATTCTAAATCAATTGACGTGACTACAGATTGACGACGTGGCTTATTTTAAAACCGCTAACCTTTATACACACGATTACAGCACACATACACTTATTTTTTATTCAAAATTTTCATGGACTGACACGTGTCCAGAATTTGAACAGTCACGTACAAATGTATTATACCCGCTTCAATTCAGTTCTTCTCCTTCACGCATACAATCAGTTCTAAGAGCATACAAACTTCCGAAGCATATTTTCTACGAATTTCAGATCATCTTACCTTCCGAAATGGCTAATCAGATCCCTGCTCACATGATGAATGCCATGGCAATCGATTTTGACTCAATTTTAACAATTCAAGAAGCTGATATCAAAAATGTCTTTCTGAAGATTGAATCTGCTGGGCTCAGAATGTTTTTGGGACAATCTTCACAAGAAATATACTCGAAGGAAGTGAATGAATTCTATCTGAAAGGGTATGTTACTGGTGAAGGAAATATCTCTGTCACTATCAATGATCAGTTGCTGATTTTATCTGAAGAAAACTTTGGAGAAATATTTTTCCTTGCCGACTGATGGATATGTCAGTTTCTCTGAAGTTAAAACATCCGATATTGAGGAAATGCAATCCTCATTATCTGCTGATGGGCGGAAAATCAAAGTCTCCGACCCAAAGAAAGAACTGAAACCAGAAATTCAGTTATTGGCTGATATTATAGCAAAGGGAATTTTAGCTAAAGCTGACTCATATGCAGCTCTCACTCTTGAAAAATTCAAGGTGATGACAATCATCATGGGTGAGAAGAAATTCAACTGGAGGTACATTATTTTCAGCATTCTAAAGAATATGCTTAAATCAACAAAACAGTCCATGGGGTTTGCTATTCCAATCAGTTATATTCTGAAACTCAAAGGACTGGTAGCTAAAAATGCCGAAAAATCTTCAAAATTTAAGATATTCACTGCCAAGAATATCTTGCCACCAAAGACCAAGTTGGATCCCTCGCCTAAACAATTCGTAAAAGTCAAGAAGGAGATTGGGATGGAGCAAGCTGCTCCTAAATCAGTCAAGAAAGCCAAGACGCTGGCCCAACTGAAAGCTGCAAAGCGAAAACTGATTCTCCGTGAATTAGATTCTGAGAAAACTCCCTCTCCCAAACTTATCAAGAAACCAAGGACACAAAGAACCAAACCAATACCAGCAGTGGAACCAACCATTACTGAGAAACTGTCTCAGTCAGCTGCTGAAAAGCCAATTCAGGCTATCCCATTGCAAGTCATCCCTCCTGATGATTCAGTTCGAACTGAAAAGATATCCACTAGAGTAAAAGCTCCCTTCACTCGTGTAAATCAACCCACTATTTTACCTCAGGCTAGACAGAAAGGCGTCACATTGAAGGAACCAGTGGAGTCTACAAAATCTGGCTTACAAATTCCTCATATTCTAACCACGGAGAAGGGAAAAGGCAAGCTTGAGGAGGAGCCAAGGCCATCTCACGCCATTCAAACTCATATCGATCTGGTTTGGGAAGAGGTAAATACATTTGCCACATCAAAACTCACATCTTTTGACCGTTGGAAAAGTTTCAGGACCGAAATTTTTGCCAAGAAACTGAAGCACAAATCCCAACTGAAGACGTTTATTAAACTGGAAAAGATAGTTTTGAGAGTAGTTAAAGCTGCTACTATTATTCAAGCACTGGAAAGGAGACAATATTTCTTTGATCAAATACGGGCTATTCAACTGACTAAGATGGTTAGAAAGTTGAAAGAAAACTACAACCCCACAGGGCCAACTGCATATCAAGATAGAGCTGTGTTCACTCAACTGGATGCAGATCTTAGTGGCCTACAGAGGGAAATAAGGTTTTGGGAAGAAGATCAAGAACTTGTTCTTCCAGAAAAATCTTCAGGAACAGAGGAATACAAACCTTCATCGTCTCAGCAGAATGAATCTTCTGAAGAACTCATTGCTGACAAATCATTCAAGGAGGTTTCACAAACAACAGCCGAGGATCAACCTCTGTATTCTAAGGCCGAACTGACTTTCGCCAATATCGATGAAATCATTCAGTCAGTTGCTCAGGAAGCTCAAACGGAAGCACAAAATTTTGAATCAGTTGATCCTCTGACTGAAAAAACAGAACAAGAAGTTCTGATTACATCTGACGACCCAGTTCAAATTTTTATCGCTGAAGAACATGTTCAAACTTTTGTTGCCGAAGAACATGTTCAATTCTCTGATAATGCAGAACAAGCTCAAATTTTTGTTACTCCAGAAACAGTTCAGCGAGTAACATCTGAAACTGAAGAGCAAACTGAAGTGCTCACTCAGAACCCAGAGGAACCACTCACTGAATCCGTGGAAGAACAATTGCCTAATGTTGAAACCTTCAAACTGAAGAACCACCCCAAGTTTCAGCCGTTGATCAAACAGAAGAACAAGCCCATGATTCTCCAATAGCAGTTACCACAGATAACCGTGTTATTCTAGAAAAAATGTTTCTGATGCTCAGAATCAACCTTCTTCCTCTCAAGGTCAAGAAGAGACAGTTGATCGCACTATGATAATTTTCACTCCACCAGAACAAGTGCTACATCAGGAAGATATAGGAGTCATGTCTCCTGAAATCTCAAATTCAGAAGCATTGTTCGATGAAATCAACACCATCAAGACAAATATGAAATAAATAATGGATGCCATCAAATCCATTCAGTCAACCCAATTCTATCATTTTGTAAAGCTCAATGGATCCGAAGATTTTGTTTTTGCAAAGCTGAAGAATATTCAAGAAGTTGTAACTGAACTCTCAGTTGCCATAGAACACAAGCAGAACAAAGCTACAACTGCTGCTCTTTTCGTTACTCAAGATGTGATCAACCAACGAGTTGACATACTAGAAACATCTGTTGCAAACAAAATAGACTCACTGCAAACCTCAGTTCTGACTGCCATCTCCAGTATCTCAGCTGATGTCGGCATCTTATCTGCTGAAGTTCGACAATTATCTATTCACATGGCTCAGTTTGACAAAAAGGGGGAAGATAGTAAGAAGAAACATTGAAGAATAGTTAGTAGTTTAGCAGTTTTTTTTGAGACAGTTTTTGTTAAGAAGCAGTCTATAAGAGTTCAATCCTTCAGTTACTATATGCTTAGTTTTGTCAAACACCAAAAAGGGGAAAATTGTTGGAAACTAAAATTCGGAGTTTGACAAACTAAAGAAACTAACTGAATTATGAAACAACTAAATATGCGAAAGACGCGACTGATTACTTAATAACTGAAACCAGCTGAACTAATGAAGAAAACTGATCAGTTGGAAACCGATCAGTTAATATACTCAGCCGCATAAGTTTCAGTTAAACTGAATGTTTCTCGGGAAAGAACAACCGACAAAAAGACATAGTAGACAGAAACTGAATATGGAAAGCCGCACCTCAATCATTACAGCATAGAACAACGTATTTCGGCTATTGAAATTAAGACGCCGTATTACAATCAATGAAGAGAACATTGCCCAAGGAATGATGAAGTGGCAATCAACGGATATTAGAATTCAAATGCATATCAAAGTTACCGTTGAAAGAGAAGTTTATAAATATGACTGAAGAACAACAGAAGAAAGTAGAGACGATCACTCAATCTTAAACTTGATGTTACTTTGTTAAAATCTTAGCTCATCCTTATTTGAATTATTCGTAGCAATTAAGGCTACAATTTGAGCTTACTAGCACTCTCTAAAAGTTGTTAGATTCAATAGTGTTAAGATCAGTTACGCACTGAGAATATTGTGTAGAACTAAAAGTTTCAGTTTTGGCAGTGGTAAGTCCAAACTGAAGTGGGTCTGTACAAGAGCTGTACTCGATCAAAGTCTTTTAGTAAATATCATATATTTGTGATAGAAGGGGTGACGTAGAAGTAATTGAATTCTCCGAACATCCAGAAACAACTCTTGCATATTTCTTTCAGTTTCGTATTCTATCTTTCAATCAGTTATTTTCCGCAACTACTCTAGTTTAACTGATTGTTATTGACCAACAAGATTCCGAGATTCAGTTTGTCACCAAACTGAACTCAAATATTATTAAAAACAACTTTAATTGTAAGTGTTTATTCAACCACCCCTTATAAACACTCTTGTTACGACAACCGATCCTATCATAATATGACTCATGTGGGAAGATGATCGGAATGAATCTTCCCAGAATGCTCAAATAAAAAAATGCCAGAATTCGGAAAAGGTTTTCAGTCTAGATCTGATCGAAACATAATTCGAAGACAAGTCCAAGTGATGAAGGTCTGCACCAATCACGTTTCCCCCGGTGACCATACAAAAGCAAAAGATCTTCCGACGAAGATAAATAAGGCACATTATCAAACCACTCCCTTAGTGGAGGATGAATCGGTCAACCACCACAACATGACAGATCACATCAATGATACATAAACTCAAAAATGTTTTCGGCCACAACTGACAAAACAATTCACTAGTTTGAAGTGCAGATTTCAAATCCACAAAGACTTTTATATATATCGAGACAAAATGAAGATGAAAGCATAATTCAACATCTTTATTTTCTTTCAAAATAAATTTTTTATTATTTTTCAATTATGTGTTGTAATTTTAGCTACTTAAAGAAATTTCTACTGCTCTACAGAAGGTTACTATGTATAATATGTTGTATGTTTGAATAAAAAAAATAAGACTAACTATCCCTCCCATGTATTATTTTCAAATTAAATTTCTTTACTATACACTCTGAGTAGGAAACGATACAAGATTCTGTTAAGTGATGTTGAATGGATCTATGTGAAGAACCATCTGTTGCGAGTATGTGGTTAGGTTGTGAGAAGCAGTCTGTGAAACCTGATGAATTCAATTCATAGGGTTTCACAAACTGCTTCTCACAACCTAACCACATACTCGCAACAGATGATTCCTGACATAGATTGAATCCATCGAGTTTTACAGACTGCTTCTCAGAACCTAACCACATAATCGTAACAGATGGTTCCTGACATAGATCCATTCAACATCACTTAGCAGAATATATATATATATATATATATATATATATATAAACAAGGAAATAAAATCTAAATGAAACCAGAGTTTAAATATTTATTTAAAATTTACCCATTAAACAAACACTTCTTCAGTCAGTGCTTTCAGACTAGAGGGCCTCATTTATCATTTCAATATCTTTTTATTTCAATATTTCCAATAAAGTGATTTTTATTCTTGTGTTTTTAAAAATTTTATTCAGAATTTGGCTTATACAAAATTTTGATCTCACAAATATAAGAAACAAAATTTGAGATCACGTGTAAATTTTTTTTGTTATTCATATTAATTTTTTACAAAATATATAATATATCATAGTAATTACTTCATAATTTTTAATATTTTTGAATTCTATTCATTTTATGATTAATTTATTTCATTTTGGATATACAAAATAAATATAATTAATTTATTTCATTTTGGATAATTGAATATCGCCACCAATCGTACTTAAATATAAGACTGCAACACAAAGTACATTGCTACTGCAACTGAAATCTGAGAAAGGGACCACACACACACAAGCTATTCAGTCAACAGATTGCGGCGCTCCGCCGTCGATCACCTCTTTACAGTATCTATCACTCGATCGATGTTGATTGCAGCTCCGCCGCCATCTTCTTCTTATTCACCCTCTATCTCCGTCGGTAATTTTCTTTCTGATCCTCCTTTTCTCGTTAATTTTCCTTGCATGATCTTAATTGAGCGAGCAACACGAATTACGGCGGTAGAAATCCTCCGAGTTGTCGCGTTTAATACGAATCAAATCTAATCGATTTTTTGTCTGGGTGGTAAATATTTTAAGCATGTGGTTTGATCGGCGCTCGTATTTTGAGAAAGAATTTATGCATCAAATTTGATTTCATTTATGGGTGAATTTTTTGTGTTCGCATCGCTGTCCACGCCTGATTTTAATGCTTCTTCAAAAGAGAGTCTTTTCGCAGTTAGTTGTACCTACTTCTACCATTTCACGTGTTTCTTAAGTGAGGAACCCACTTTATCGATTTGGTGTTTGAACGAGACATTATGGTTTCTAAGTATCTACAAAATACGAGTTGTTAGTCATTTTCACACGGTTGTCAAATATAAATAGAAATCATTAAAAGATGAAAATTCACAAATAAAATATGAATATTGTATCCAAATTTATTTATAATGTGGTATGCTACACAACCTGCCAATGACTTTTTCAAATGAGCCATAATTAAAGTCCATTTTATTTGTTTATCACTGATGAATTTAGGCAATTAAATATTTTAATAAATATTTGCAATTTGATTTTTTTTAATTTAATTAAGCTTACATTATGTGTATGTGTGAAACAATTGTATCCTCGTTGTTCCATATTTTAATTTATGAAAATTG
Source organism: Primulina eburnea (assembly GCF_022965805.1). Classification (NCBI taxonomy): domain Eukaryota; kingdom Viridiplantae; phylum Streptophyta; class Magnoliopsida; order Lamiales; family Gesneriaceae; genus Primulina; species Primulina eburnea. The sequence continues at coordinate 47,610,064 of NC_133103.1, read as the reverse complement.
TGTTATCAGTATTTTTGTCGTGTTGTGTTCACAGAATCAAAATTCTTGTAACTCTATCCGTGCAACATAGGCTGAAAGCCATTAAGAAGGAGAAATGAGTATAAACCCTCATTTTATCATATACGCATGTTTCTCCAGTTTGACAAAAAATGTGTGTTTTGTTTAGATGAAAGAGTTTTGATTTTATATAACTATGCACTGATACAGATGTAGCATCTGTAAAAAAAACCTAAAGCTATGGAAAAGACTCCACGTGTTGGCGCTGTCCAGTCCTGTAAAATCATACCTGTATTGTTCTATCCCATATGCAGCAGCTATTGTAATTTGAGAATGGTTACTTAAAAATATGGATTTCATTGTGCTTACTTCTTTTGTTACTAGATGAGGAGTTCCTCCTATCTTTTATGTTCTAATATTACAAGTTCTTTTCTGGGTGCTCTAGGTTCCTTCCCTTGCCTTAGATGTCTTGCTGAACCTATTGGTTGCTCAACATCATATGGATTTCCCAACAGTTGGATCATTAAATCATCATTTGACCTTCAAAGAGTTTCTGAATATTCAGGATTGAGGTACAACTTAGCATTAGGTCAATTGTGATAAACATCATAATCATCATCACACACACGGTCACAGACAAAAACATGAAGGAAATTTTTAATGACATACACGCTCATTTTTTATGGTGTGGAAATAAGAGGCTACGAAAAGTACCAAGCAGTGATATTAATGAACTAATGACAGGGAACTCTACACGGGGTACTGTTTCTTGAGAAACACGAGCTAAATAAAAGAACACAAAATTCTTCTCCTGGTTGTTTGAGTAGAGAAAGATGGATTGCCCCGTAAAATCCTTGTGCCTCAAATAACTATAGGGTGTAAGAATCTGTAAGATTAAATTTCGAACAACAAAGAGTATGTCTTTGCCTGGTAATTTATACAGAAAATGAAAGGTGTACATCTCTTGTGAATTTGCTTCTCATTTCCTGCCGTCCTAGTACCACCTAGCTGTTGCCTTCTATTCCTTTTTTAAATTTTTTTTACATCATTTTATGTTTAGAAATTTCTTAATAGTAATAAAAAAAATCAATTATTCAATCTTCATGCAGTTTCAGGATCAAGAATCCTTTTATCGGAGCTACACAAATCAACTGGTTTCATCGGGGACTGGATATTTGCATTTCTCAAGTTTCGGTAGCTGCTGATTATTCTGATTCAGTTCCTGGTTCTTCTAGTTATGTCACTGATAGTGCCCATCATCCCCTTGAGGAGTTGAAAGAGAGCAGCCGAGCCCATGATACGATGCCTACATCTGCTGAGATAGCAAGGACTGCCGTTGAGGTCTCATTAACATAAATTTTACTACATCTTGATCCTTGTATTTGCATTTGAACATAGTAAAATTCTTGATATTTATTGATATAATATGTATTAGGTTTATGTGGTAATTCATTGTTCTTTGCATTCATCTCGACATTTCATCTGATCTCTCTTTATTTCTTAGGCCAACAGCATGGCTTTATTGATATTCCCTGGTGTTGTGCATTGTGAGCCCCATGAAAATATCTCATGGATTGATTCTCAATATGTCGTTGATGAATTTGGAGGTTAGGCCCCTTTCTTTAGCAAAATATTTAATAATTTTATTTTGTAACATTACTATTTGTTGTCCTTGATTGTTAATATTTATTAACCTTTGTTTTCCGTTCTCATTTTATCCAGATATATATTTTGAAATATATGATGATCAAAACATCTTGCAAGATCCAGGAGCAAGTAATCCTGTGGTGAGTTATAATCACACTGGAAATGTCGTTTTTGCAGATTAAATGCTTTTAGTTATCAATTTTTCCTGATTGATCATAACAACCGACTGGCCGCTTCCCTTGAGAATTGGCTAAATGAAGGACACATCCTCTCATGATTTTGGAATTCCAATGACCCTGTTGTTCACTTAAAAGATTGCTGTTATCTGCCCAATTCCTAATTGAGCATGGCATGCAAATTTACCTGACATTTTTAGATGAGAGTTGAAAAAGCAAAAGTTAGGATATCTTTAGTTCAGGAGTCAATGTTTTCTATCAATACTTTTTTAAAAAGGTACCTTGGCAAGAAAATAAGCCATTTAGGAATGAATCATTGTCTGCGAATGTCAAGAATTTAGAAGCGTTCAAGTATAAAGGATCTAACCAATGATATTTGGACAAACTATGATGTTAGAAAATCTGGTACAGTGGTACTTAAAGTCAAGTCATTGTTTCAAGTTACTAGCTGTACCAGTTAAACAGAAATTGGACTGCTATCATACATATCACTTAAACTGGAGGTTGAAGGCTAAAGTTGGCTCAGGCTAGGACAGAAACACACTGAGATTTCTGTCTTTTAGAAACATTTAGAGCCAAGATAAAACTCCTGTCTTATCGAATAGGCAGGAACTACGCTGACGGTATGAGCATGTAGCTATTTAATGATCTCATAAATGTACGGTTGCATTGTAGACTACATGGCTGCAGCCCCTTGTAATGTCTTGTGTTTGATCCCAACTATGCACTCTTGATTAGTTTTTTGTTAATTTATTTCCTTTTTAGTTTTGAGTACTGTTAATATTGCTTGAATCCTTTTGAAATTAATGCATACTTTTAGCACTACATTTGTTTCCATTACTTATTGATAGTTTACATTGAATATCCCCAGACTGCTTTAATTGGGATGGATCTTTCACATTATGAGAGCAGGAAAGTCGATGTTTTTTATGACAACTTTTTGGAAATTGATTCCGTTGATGATATTTCTTTTGCGGATGACTATTTTCAGGAGAGAAAATTTCGTTTCATCCTTGTTCAATGTTCCCCCTCTGAATTTTCATTTCTTTCTAAATTAATTGTCTTTTTGTTTCAACCAGGTTGAAAATTTTGATACATGGGACATCGAGGTTGATTGGGGTACGCCTGTGAATTCCACCTGGATTCATCCAGTTTACTTTTCCAAGTGCTTGACAAAGGTGTTTAATTTTCTTATATTACTTGATTTTTGTGAATCTGTTCGCAGCCAAAAGGTTTATAATTATTTTCCTCGTTGTTCATACTTGGAAATGATGAGATTCTCTCTCTTGTGTCTTGTAGCTCACTATGTGATCAAATGGTTTTTCCTTTTTATTAAAGTCATGCCTAAGAATTTGTGGTTTCTTTATAGAGGACTTTGCATTCTCTCCTTCGTCAACTTCCTTGAATTGCTAAAGGATTTTTTTCCATTCAATGCTTGGTTTTATATTGATATTACTGGTTCAATGGCAGTTGTACCTCTCTTTGTTTACTCGTTGTATGTTGTTTTAAGAGTCAAGAAAAGTGGTATTATATGAAGGGAAATATCTTGCCCTCTTCCCACATAAACTTTGGTGATTGATTAAATTTATTTTTTTTCAATAAAGGGGGAAAAAACTTATTATTAGAATTTTTTGTTTGCTGGAATTCCTCGAGGTTGGTTTTCATAACTTGATGAATATATTGTGAAGCATGTAACAAATATATACTTTTTCCCGAATTTGGAGCTTTAGTTACAAAGAAAAACTTTTGACAGGAAGTATCTTTTGGCTGATGAAAATGGAGGGTGAGAATAAATTCACAGGGCAATAACCCCAACTGGTAAAAATGAAAACCCCGTTCTCTAATTGGTGATGAAACTCATGGAACTTTGTGTTCTCTCCTTGTAATCAGTTACATATTTATCTTGGGAATTATAGAACACGGTCTGGTGCTGGTATAGAAGAGATAGAGATGGGAGTTTGTATTACCTTTTTTTCCTTTGGATATCAAATAAATCTGCCTTGGAGAATGTGTTCCTAAAATACATAATTTTTTTAAACAAACAACTTTAAATAATTAACCCAGATTATGTGTGTACAGTGTAACTGAATGTAATATCAAGCCTGTGAAATTTGCTTTTTCAGATTTTTTATTGTTCCCCACATATCACAACAAAAGAAAATAATGGATAACATCATGAATGTGCTGTCATTGTGAACCCTCTGTTCTAAGATCACAATGCTGTTCTGTTGCTGCACTGAACCTCATTCAGGACTGCAATCTGGTTCATCTTTATAGCACCAGCCTGTTGCTACCCGACTCACGATTAAATTAGAAACATATACTTCTTCGCTTCTGGGCTAACTATATAGAGAAAGTGTATGAGGAGTTAAATAGATTTGAGAGGAGAGACTGGCTGCATAAGCTCAAGCTTGGATCCAGTTGGAAATTCACAAGCTGTTTCAATTCTTTTTGCATTCCGGGATTGCACCCCCAAGTGGAATTTTTATAGGTATATCATATATTGGACTCGAATAGACAAGGAATGGTTTGATGAAAATATCAAAATTTCTCTGTTAGAACTTTCTGCTAGTGAGGAATTTCCGAGGAATTTCCAGCGGAAACCAAGCGTAGAACCATGGCAATAAGAATAGTAGCCATGAGAGGCAACTCAAGAAAGCATCCTGGTTGAAGATAACCTACAAATATGGTGTGGTACTGTGGTTAATTTTCCAGAGCTTTCAGTGTTTAATTGTTCTGTTTGTGTGCTATGACTCTTAATTTTCTGCTGCTAGAGGTGATGATTACGTAGGCATGTATATACACTAATAGATATATAAAAGTTTCTGAATAGCTACCGACTAGTATTAAATATCATGATATGATCTTTGCATGTATATTTCTAGATGTGATTATGATGTGAAAAGTTGTTTGATCCTTGGTTCCTCATTTTTTCAGGCGGCTGACAATGAACATTATAAAATGATGGATTACCCGTCAAATTGTGTTTCAGTTTGGGGGCTCTTCAGGCCAACATTTACTGAGGAAGAGGGATATCTCCGAAGGTTGTTCAAAGGTAAATAGAGTGATGGTTACATCTGATATAGCAAGTTACAACATGATAATATGCAAACACTGAGCTGAATTCTATATTTCTTTAAGCTTGTTCATTTTTTGTTGATGTCAAGGAATTTTTTGTAGTATAGCCATAGTGATTGATAGACGAGGGGTTTTGGGAGGAGCGTTGACGATCGAGGGGTGATAAGGAAAAATATTATTTTGAATGTTGTTTTCAAAAAAGATCTTGAATAATCTTGTCTTCTAGCTCCTATATTATCAGCTCAATGTTCTAGTCTTTTGGAATTCTTATATTTTTACTGGAAGCTCACCGCGTATTTACTCAATTTTCAATTGTTTTTGATAGATAGAATCGAATTTGTTGGAAAATATCTGCAAGTATATAATGCATGTGCGAAAGATTTGTCTTTTTATCTAGATAGCAGTGCTATGGTCATCTGTACTGGTGCTGTTCTGGATTATGCACAAAAAATCTGTTACTCTATGCACATTTATTTTTCGTAAGCTTTATCTTAATTTCCTTTTTTACTTCTGAAGTTTGAATTCGATTTTCTATAGTGAGAGGTGCATGATTGATTTTATTTTTAATTACATTAACTTAGTATTCTTGCAGACAGGGACAGTGTGAGCTTCACTTCAAGAGATGATGGAAGCTGTTGCGGATCAATGATTTATAGACTAGATATCACAAAAATTGAGTTGTTCTCTGTGTACGGTGTTCAGGCATGTATACTTCAGATCTTGGTTTATATATATATATATATATATATATATATATCTTGGTTTTATGATATCATCAAGTATTTGTTTTTTGACATATATCCTTTTCTTGTTAACATAATTGCGTAACACTAAGTTTTTTTGTTTTCTGATTAGAAACGAAATTTTATTACAATAGGAAAACAAAGTACAAGTAGGTTGATGAGAAATCCTCAAAAGCCACAAAGAAGGAAAGCTACTACACTTCGTCAATAGCATAGAAATTTGCAATCTCTCACTACGTCTAAGATAAGCATAATATTAAGTTGTCGAGATATTCTTGATTGACATGACATAATTTTGCATGTTAGGAAACTAACAATTCAAAGGAAGTTGCTTCTTTAAAAAATTTACTCCCTTCTTCGCATGATAATCATCGGTTATTATATTATATTGGCAGCAATTTTACTGATTTTCTCCCTGTGCTTTTTTTCCTACGCAAAGCTTAAGTTAGGATTGACAATATTTAGTGTCAGGCATATAATGTGAAAATGGCATCTCAACATGCCTTTTTCTCTCTGTCCTATCTAGTAAACATGCCTTTTTTTCTCTCTCCTATCTAGTAAATTTCCATTTGATATGAAAGTTCATCTTGTTTTAAACTTCTCTATCTGTGGTGGCTATGAAATTTTGCAGTCAGTGGTGAGTTTACATGATTTTCAATATGCGGACCCTGATGCCCTTGTTCATTCAGCTCCCTCAATCATAGAGCGGTTTGTTGAGAGTGGAGCCAAGTGCAATGTTGCCCTTAAAGCTCTTTGCAAAAAGAAAGGACTAAACATTGAGGTAATGTCTCTGGCACTTGAACTAAGATTTCAGCGATTGCCACACTAGCTATATTCATTTACCTTTCACACCAAAACAAATTGTGTTTCTGGACTTCTGTTTTCGTAACTCGTTGAAAGATGAGTCTACTAACCCCTTTTTTCTATACTTCTACACAATCAGTGAATATCGGGTTGTGTCTTAGACTTTTACATTTGTGATTAACTCCTTGAAAGACGAGTCCACAAACTCTTCATTTTTTATCATCGTCGTGAAGATTCTGATACTGAGCCAATTACGGACCTTTTACCTTAGACCCCTACTAAAAGCAAGGAATAGATGATCGATAGATTCATCCACTGTAAGACAAAAGACACGCTCTTATCCACAATAAGGGATGTCTTTCTTTCGTAAGCAACTTGCTGTGTGGCCCCAGCCAAAGGGTGAAAGAATGCTTGGGAAGAATGCCAGGATTGCAAACCTGAGAAGCCAAAGGAGTCATGAATAACTCGTAGGCCTAATTCACAACAAAAGTACCAGATGAGAGCCAGGGGAGTAGCATATTTGGAGCAAGATTTAAGTGAAAACACAACCAAAAGAAGAGATCTGTCAAACCTGCATCTAAGCAAACATAGAATAGGGATCATAAATCTCATAATTATGAATGGGGAGCATATTGATTTTTCTCTCAGATCTTATTAGAATCCCCTAATATGAGCAAAAGGACCGAAATAGATGAGCTAAGGTCCCTGGTTGCATCCTAAAGAAGCCTCTGTGGAACAATGGAGTGAAAACTGTACATATAGGCTACAAATAAAGTGACGATATGATACAAACAAGAGATAACACAATGTGAATATTGAACTGAACTAACCGGTAGATCCATGCAAGCGGAAGTTGGGTTCAACAAAATCAAAATTTGTTCCAAAGGGTGAGTATTAAAATTATTAAATTGTTCGTGAGAGCGGAACCAGAAGTTCATTATATGTTGCAATGCATCAACTTTCATCTTAATTTCAAGAAAGCCAATCACGTCCAAATGTTTTGCTTTGATGAAGTGCACTACACATATTTGCATTAGGATTTGTTAAACCCCGAATATCCCAACTAGCTAATGTCATTTTCAAGACATAATGGGAACTCGGCCCATGCTATTTTTTAGATTGACTTGTGTTGCTAATAAACAAACAAATTCCATAACCACCAAAACTCCTAGAGAAGAATCAACCTGGAGATTAGAGTTCTGCAAATAATTTGCTTCTAACTTAGATTTGCCTCTCAAAATCCTTGCTGTGATGGTCATCTCCAACAGCTTCCACATCCAAGCCCTGCTCCAAATCGCCATGTGGTTACTGCTGAACAACCTAGTTTGGGATATTCTACCGAACGAATCAAAATACATTAGCCTGTTTTCTTTTCTTGGAAGCTTCAGAATTTCCAACTTTTGAAGCAACATTAGTGACCTTATTTGAACATGCACCAGGTACAGAATCCTTGTCCAAAACATCACCTGAAGGGCTAAGGTGTTGGGCATCTTGCAAGTCACCCGCAGACATAGAGTTCACCTGCACATGCTTATGCCTAGCCCACAAATTCTCCAGCAAATCCTTATTGCCAGCCTGTAGATTTCAAGTAGCCTTCTGCTGTTGCACTTAGTAACAAAGATAGGGCCAGTTCTAGAAGATTTATCGTTCATGGCAATATGACCAATAGTTTTGCACTTCGAATAATTTTTCGGTTTTTCTCCTTACCATTTGACAACGGACAACCTAATAGCAATTCTCTGAAAGAACGGTTTTGAAGTATCCACCTCAAACGAAAATCCATGCACAAGAAATACATCCTTGAGTGGAAATGAGATTATCTATTTGAATTGGATGTCCCACATTAGAAACAGAGAGTTCCAATATTGTAGCGGTAGCCTTGGTAGTGTAATCCAAATAGGCAGTGTGTGAAGCAAAGTAGGGGCATAATGTAACTGGTAACATCCGTGTTGGGCTTTGTATTGAAGCAAATTCAGAGGTGGGGGGAGGAGTGTGGGGGTTTACATGATGGGCTGAAGGGTGTGCAGGAAGTATGTGAGCCATATGGTGGTATACAAGATGAAAGTAGATGTTTTGCAGCACATGATGAATCTTAGATTCACCTCTCGGGAACAGTTTAATAATTTGGTGTTCTTAGCTTATGGAAGGAATCGTAATTTTATGGAAATTGCGACTATTCGGTGTAGCTCAGCTAAGTGTTCACATTATGTTGTCTCTTGTTTGGTTACATTAGTCACCTCTATTTATCTACCTATTGTTACTCGTCAACCTTTTTGGGATGCAAGGGAACCTTTGCTCGTTTATTTCATCCTTTTGGCTTCTTTTAGGCGAATTTAATAATGCCTCCTAAGTGGAGGACAAAATCAATTGCATACCAATTTCTAATTGTGAGATCCGATCCTATTTTTTGTTGTTCAGATACAGGTTTGACTTATCTCCGTTCCATTGGTTGTTATTTTACATGGTTGAAAAACAATGTTTGTTGTTTTATCTAAGTTGGAAAAGGGTTTGGTCAATGATCCCTGGTGGCTAGCTTATTCTATGCTGTTACTGAATTTCTTCCTCTGGGTCGCCTCTTGAATTTCTCCCCTTGCTTAGCATCAATTCTTCATAATGTGGATAAGGTTCGGACTCCTTTCAAACTTTAGTTTGATCCTTGATGGTTGTGGGGTCGAGATAGGTTTCCTCGTGTCATCTTTGAAGGACCTGAAACACGTTGATGCGTTGCACTTGTTGCACGTTTCTGTTCGAGCTAAGGATATAAAGAACATTTTTGTAGGTGCCCACACTGCTTTATCCATTAGTCATCTCTCTGGTTTCTCTTCTAGCAATCTCAGATTAAAGTTTGCGTAAATTAGGCCTGGAGGCCTGGTATCTGGCAGATATGGCCAGATCTTTCTTTACTCAGAAAGCCAAGTGTGATTGCTAACAATATGGAGGCAAGTGTACTTGGTTTTTTCATTACTTATGTCAGAGAAAAAAGCATAGGCAACACTGGAGAACCTCTCTCTAACCCTTTTAGCTATTGCATCTTGGGCATGGAAAATTCTTCCCCCATCTCATAGTTCGTATAAGCAAGAAACCGGATTTCTGTGCTACAATGCTTCGATCTCTAGTTCAAGTGTCGGAAGTGCATAATAATTATATTGCTTTGGTTCTCTAATATAATCAATCCTCAAACAGGGAGCAAATTTAATTGGAGTTGACAGTCTTGGCATGGATGTTAGAGTTTCTTCAGGAACCGAAGTACGAACACATCGTTTTCCGTTTAAAGTCAAGGTTAGTAAAAACACAACATTTTGATTTCTTTGCTTTGTCAGATTAATGCCTTTACTTGCTAATTGTCGTCATCATGATGCACGTTTTAGTCCCAAAATAGTTGCGATCACGCACTGCATGCTAATTTTCTATATTTTAAACGAAATGTGCAGGGACATATATTCTGATTCTTTATTCATCACTACATTTTCTCCACTTCCAGAACTGAATTCTTTCCTATTCTTATCTTCTTCAGGCTATGTCAGTGTGTGCTGCAGAAAAACGGATCCAGCAACTTCTGTACCCACGCTCACGCCGGAAAAAAATGGGCTGTTAGACGGCGAGATGTTGATTTGTTTTAGTATTTTTTTTTTTGGCCATAATAAAGGGATTTCATGCTCTGAGTAGATTGTAACGAGCTTAGTTATGAATCATTAGCATGGTCCATTTTAATGAGTGAAAACACTCTGTAACTTAAACGGACCCACCTTATGTATGGTCCGTCTTTGTCCAAAAAGGATCGACTATTAGCCATTTCAACTGTTGATATAAGCTACTCAAGTCATTGGAGATCAAATTTACTACAGGGAACACCTTTTTTGTTCACTGAATACAAATCCAAATTTCTTGAAAAAGGCTACTCAAGTCATTGGAAATGTGTTTTTACTGAATCAAAAACACAACTTACCCGCCATTACTGAATCAAAAACACAACATAATGATCATTAAAATGATGATAACACGAGAAGGAAATACCAAAAACGTAGCACCAAGGTCCTTTGTGTCAGGAAAAACAGAAAGATCACAAACCATCGTAATCGGCCTAATGGCGGATACTGTACTCTTTCGAAGCTGCAAATGTTTGGTTTCGACAACTTTTTTCAAGTTCTGAACGTAACATACGAGCTGAAAAAAAGTACACCCAAGTGCTTATATTCGGAATATTTCATCCGCCTGCAGGGGCAGATCCAAAGGCCAGAATTTTTCTGGCCCTTATATATATATATTTTTTTAAAAATTTCTCCCCCATGAAATAATCTTGACCGTTGATTGGGTGTGGGGGCGGATCGACCAAACCCTTATATTCCATGTTATAACGTGCTTCAGTGATGGTGGCAACTAAAAGAAACAGTTAAAAATAAATAATATCAAGATTCAAGAATGACAACGTTACATTCCAGCAAAAAAATGCACCCTGAGCAACATCAATAATGGGCATTGTAATAAAGTCCAGGAACTTAGAAAGCAGACCACTGATGCAGATTTGTAAGACATTCCGCAGCTTTTGTTGTTCAAATTTGTTAAATGTAATGCATGGCTTGGATAAGGTACACTCCTTTCGATTTGATGCGTACATTCCCAGTAAAAAATGCGACAGGAAATCAAATTATCAAGGTCGCCAGACAACCAGTACAGTATTCTAACAATATCTTTTCAAAAAGCTGAACCTTGAGGAATATTCTAAGCTCATTTAGCGATTGAGTTCGGCAGGCAAAGGACGATTGAACCCCCCACGGCGGTTCATATACTGCCTTGGCTGCCGCTTCGTGACCTTCCTCACCGCTCCAACATCGTTTCCGGAGACAGGCTTTCCCTTAGTAGAATCGAACCCCACAGGAATACCAAACTTCTTCATCATCTCAATCTCATCCTCATCCACCACAGCCCCATCATTGTTGTTCACAAGATCATCACTAGTAATCTTCTCCTTGTTTTTCTTTTCTTTTGCTTCGGATTTTTCACCGCGTCTGTCCTTAATAGAAACAGAGTCGTCCTTGTAGCGTTTGCGGGGAGGAGAGGACGGGGAACGAGATCGGGAGCGATGGCTCCGGTGCCGATTACGTTGATGATCATCCGGAGAGCGAGCGTGACGGGATCTGGTGCGGTCAGGTGTCCGGGAACGGGAGCGTTTGCTACGGTCACGGTCATGATCTACAATATCTCTTTTTCTATCGCGGTCACGATCCCAGTCACGATCTCTCTCTCTCTCTTTGTCTCGGTCTCGGTCTCTGTCTCGGTCACGGTCACGGTGGTCACGGCTGCGACGATCGCCCATGCCTAATGAATTTCAAAAGAAATCATTTATCAGAAGCGTATTTGGCTTCAGTGAAACTGAAAGTGAAAGCAATCACTGACACTTCAAATATGGCCCAACTTGCAACTTGTCATGAAAACAAATTTCATCAATCATTACTATGACTTGAAATACGATCTAATTACAAAACCAACAATATTAGTCATGATGTAATTATACAAAATCTTACTAAATCTTGGTTATCTACAGTAGTACACTGGATTTTACCCCTTCTTCAGTCAAAGAATAAATAGCACACATACTACATGCTAGAGTAAATAAAGAGTTCTCAAAATCAAATAGTTGATAACCAATGATACTTGTAACAATTCAAAATTGTTGGAAATCAAACCAGTTTCCAGCCTCAGACAATTAAAACCACGATTTCTAGGGATGAAAATCATGTTGAATGTTTACTTTTGTAGTTTTTCTAATCTATTTCTCAAGTCATGTAAGTGGCGAGTCTCCGATATATTGCAATTTTTCAATCCATAATACATAAGTGAACCATTACCTTGTCTAATTCTCACATGGTAGAAAAACCAACAAGGTTCTCGCGTCGCCCATGCCAAGTGAAAAAAACAAACAGAGAACTACAAAGAAATCAAGTTTTAGTTACTAAATCATGCTTGGCCGTCCACATTTGTACACTGGGTTTGAATCCCAACGTATAATTTGACAAAATAATATAAATTAACAGCCAAAATCCATACATATTCAAACAACAAAAATCAATACAAACTGTAGATCGAACCTGGAGTTACAGTTCGGGGTCCCAAGCGAGAGCAGGTCGCGGTAACCTGGAATTGGGGCTTCGATCGGGAGCAGGGAGTAATGGGAGGTTTTATTTACGGGTGGGATTCCTCGAGAACCGACGGTTCAATATCGTTGATACTCAGACCCGAACCGAATCGATACCGATTTCTATGAATGCGTTGCTGTTTAAATCGATTTGAATTAAATTTATTTTATATTTCCGGTAATTTTATTTTTGTACCTATTGGGACTTGACATTTGTAGTTTTGTAAATTCTATTAAATCAATTAATTATAGTTTTGTAATTATTTATGATGATATATTGATATCAATTTTAGTTAATTCTCATAAAAATTATGTAATTTAATGAACAATTTTATTGTTAAGTTTGTATAATTACGTGGTTAATAGATTCATCGTGACATACGTAATTACAAAAAATTAACAACGATATTGACATTTTAGTTGTATGTTTTTTATGTCAAAATATAATTACGAAATTATAATTTATCAAACAAAAAATAAATACTAAAACTGATATTTTGCTTTAACTTGACTGTTTAAAAATCACACTTTAGAATATCAGTAATATTTAGTTTTTTTTCTCTCTCACTATTTAATAATAAAGAAATAGGACATTCTAGAATTGGGGAGAAACCACAATTTATATTTTAAAATGAACTTTCATAACTAACCCTCTAGAGTTGCTGATTGTGAATTTTCATTTTTTAAAACTTCCAAAGACCTCATAAATTCTTCCTATTAATTTGTCATTTTTTATTTATGTTGATTATCATCAATTTTTGTACAACTTATTAAGATTGTATTATTAAAAAATATTTTAATTATTAAATATTAGATAAGTATGAGTAGTGAATAAAGATTGGAAATTGTACCAAGAGAAGTCTTGCCCCCATTGGAAATGTACCAAATAAATTTTTGCTTATTAGAGCAACTCCAACCCTTGCTCTACAATGGAGTTGCTCCATTGTGGAGCAAGGTTTTTCACTCCAATCCAGCACCAAAAATGGTGTTGGACTGGAGTTGTCCTAAAACCCACTCTTTGTACTGCGACACATCTCTTTTATTTTTTTTTATTTTTTTATTTTTTTTAAATAATTATAAATATTTAATATTTTATTATATATTAATTATATAATTAATATTTTTATTTTTTAAAATAATTTCCTCTTGAAACTTAAATATTAATTTAAATTTTTTTAAAACTTTTTTTTAAAATTAAATAGATATTAAATTAATTTAATAAACAACCAAATTATATTACTAGTACATTAAAATGATACATTTTACAACATAATACGAAATAATTTTAGAAACAACAACAAACAAATAATAAAATTACGATACAAACAATAAAATTTATTAAATGATATTTAGTAATCTGATAAACCAGATCCTGATCCTCCAATATAACCAAAATAAGATCCAAAGTTGTCTCGATTTTCAGCTTGAAGTCTCTTTTGCAAAATCTTTTCTTGTTGAGTTCTAGTGTATTCACGCAAATTTGGATCAATGATTTTGCTCAATTTTTTGTATAAAATTCTATCCTCCATTTTTCTTTCCTCTTGTTGAAGTCTCATCCTTTGAAGGTCATAATTTTGTTGACTTTCAACGGTTCCTTGTTTCAAAACATCCAAAAGTTCGCGATGTTGTTCTTCCATTGTACGCTGAATTTGAGAAATATCTTCATCTCTTTTCTTCTTCAATTTGGCTTTTTTCACTCCAATTGGTTTTTGAAAACTGTCATCAATATTGTCTTCATTTAAATGTATTGCAAATGCAGAGAAGCTATGTAGTGACCCGTTCCAGAATCACCTACTAATCAAGAACTAAGCATGCAACTTAACTTAATTAATAACAATCAGAGATAATTGCGGAAAAGGCCAACAAACGATAGTTATACAACCCAATCGAAATCCAGAACAACTCGAACTAAAATGAAATATACGGTACAACCATATCGAAAAGAATAGTACTGAAAATTAAACCAACCAGCCACTCACTGTCCTCCTCCTGCTCTTCCTGAGCTGTCCAACCTGAGGCCTGCCCCGTGGGAATGGGGTGTCCAAGATAAACAAAACCGAGGACGTGAGCGATAAGAACGCCCAGTACAAAAGCATGAGTATACAAGCCTATATGAAATGCACATGCTATGATATGATACCAGGGTAGTCAAGAAACAGGAATCACAAAAGATCTCAAAATGCTCAGTCTAGAGGCGCCAAGTGGATAGTGCCGCGCGGTCCTACCTCTGGGTCACTGCATCCACTGCAAGAACAGACGTGGACCTAAAATGTCCCGGATCACCGAAGCCCTCCCGACCCGTCGGCCACTGTGTACTCTCGGTGTCCATGCGTCCACAAGACAAGACAGGGCTGAGCGGCCCCACAAGATATATAGCTTATCTCGAAAGAGATACAGCTCAACAGTAAAGGCTATCTCGAAGGAGATACGGCTCAACATGAAATGCAACATGCAGTAATAAACGTGACATAATAGCATGCATCATATGACATATATCAATGCACCACATAATCATGCAACACATATAAGAATGTATACTCGACCAGGATATCTCGGATAGTACTTTCGTACCTCTATCACAGCAATCCTAATCCACTGGAATAACCAGACAGCAGGTCTAGTCCAAGCCTATGCATCAAGTGAAAACCATCACTAAAACTTATCTACCAGACTTAACTAGATAATCCTGAGATAATACTGATACAATTCCAAACCTTCGTCCGTCGCTAGCCCACTGATGCCGCTAGCTCCCAACTAGAGCACAGCTCCGCTACAAGACCAGCAGCTTCCCGCTAGTGCCCGAACCTCGGAAAAAGACTAGAATCTCACAGAAACGACTGAAATGCTATGGAACTCTCTGAATTGGCGAGTCACAAATGAAGCCTCGCGCCTCTATTTATAGCCAATGTTCGGACGATCCGAACCATTTCGGAAGCTCCGATCCGGCACACTTCGGACGGTCCGAACTCTGATCGGACGATCCGATCCTTGCATGACTTCCACGAGTACAGCCACCTGTCTCGGACGATCCGAACCCCAATTGGATGATCCGAACCTTACCACGTGTCCAGAACCCTTCCACGTGTCCAGCCACCTGTCTCGGACGGTCCGACACTGGCTCGGACGATCCGAACTCATCGGACGATCCGAACTCATCGGACGATCCGAACTTGTTCGGTCCTTCCGATCCCACCGAAAATATAATTAATCCGATAATTAACTCAAATTAGGAATCGGGTTACTACATTCTCCCCCCCTTAAAAGATTTCGTCCTCGAAATCAAGTTTATAGGATGAACAAAACTGAAATAACAACATTGTTATTACATCTCAATTGTTGCCAAACACAACTGATAATTGGATTACAACGGAAAACATGCTTACATCCATAGTACAACTACAGTACAACTCAAAAGAGCTCTGGATGCTCCGAACGCATACGACTCTCTAGCTCCCAAGTGGCTTCTTCAGTGCCTCTGCGCTGCCACTGAACTAAGACAAGAGGAATGATCTTATTCCGCAATACCTTGTCTTTGCGATCGAGAATCCGCACTGGTCGTTCCACGTAAGACAAGTCCGTATTTAGTTGAACTTCAGATGGATGCAAGATGTGAGACTCATCTGCTACATATCGTCTCAACAAAGATACGTGGAACACATCATGAATCCCAGACAGATACGGAGGTAATGCTAACCTGTAAGCCAAATCTCCCACACATTCCAGAATCTCAAAAGGACCAACAAATCTCGGAGATAGCTTACCCTTGAGACCAAATCTCAAAATCCTGCGAAAAGGCGAAACTCGGAGAAACACTTTCTCACCTGGCTGAAAATAAAGAGGTCGCCGCTTGGTGTTCGCATAACTAGCCTGTCGATCCTGAGCGATCTTAATCCGTTTCTTGATTACTGCAACCTTATCAATAGCCTTCTGGACTAACTCCGGTCCCTCAACATGTCGTTCCCCAACTTCGTCCCAGAATAATGGAGTACGACAACGTCGCCCATACAACGCCTCAAATGGTGCCATACCAATACTACGATGATAGCTGTTGTTGTACGCGAACTCAATCAAAGGCAAATGATCCTGCCAAGCGGGTCCGAAATCCATAACACAAGCTCGCAACATATCCTCAAGTGTACGGATAGTCCTCTCTGTTTGACCGTCGGTCTCTGGATGATAAGCCGTACTCAAACTTAGTGAAGTACCCAATGCCGACTGAAAACTACCCCAAAATCGTGAGGTAAAACGAGGATCCCTGTCACTAACAATACTGACTGGCACTCCATGCAAACGTACAATCTCTTGAATGTACAAGCGAGCCATCCGATCGAAAGTGAAGTCACGGTTATAAGGCAGAAAATGAGCAGACTTGGTGAGTCGATCCACCACTACCCAAATAGCATCACTATTCCTCGAAGACAATGGCAAGTGAGTAATGAAATCCATCGTGATATGCTCCCACTTCCATTCAGGAATAGGTAAGTTCAACAATAATCCTCCCGGTCGACGGTGCTCTGCCTTAAACTGCTGACAAACAAGACACTTGGAAACAAACTGATAAACACTGCGCTTCATCCCTTTCCACCAAAATCGTGTCCTCAAGTCTTTATACATCTTATTGCTTCCTGGATGGACACTCAACTTGCTTCGATGAGCCTGAGACAAGATCTTTTCCCTCAAATTATCATCCTCTGGTACCACAACCCGATTAGACAAACACAGAAGACCATTAGACTGATAATGGAAATTGCTATCTCCACCAACCAATCGGGCTAATCTCTGAGTCTTGAGATCAGACATCTGTGCATCTCGAATCCGAGCGAACAAAGCTGGTTCAGATAAAATGGTAGCAACACGAATGCTCTCCATACCTTTCCGATGTTTGAAATTAAATCCCAATGAACAACAATCCTGGATAGTACTAATCATAGCACTTGTCTGAAGTGCAGAGATTCTCACCTTGCGACTAAGAGCATCGGCTGTGAGATTCGCAGAACCTGGATGGTATTTGATCTCGCAGTCATAATCTTTCAGTAGATCCATCCAACGACGTTGTCTCATGTTCAACTCAGCCTGAGTGAACAGATACTTCAGACTCTTGTGATCAGTAAAGATTTCAAACTTAACCCCGTACAAGTAATGACGCCAGATCTTCAGTGCGAACACTATAGCTGCCAACTCTAGATCATGAATAGGGTACTTCTCCTCGTGAGATTTCAGCTGCCTGGAAGCGTAAGCGATCACATGACCATTCTGTGTCAACACACACCCTAAGCCTTGGAAAGAGGCATCGGTGTAAACACTGAAACCATCAGATCCTGACGGTAACGCCAAAACAGGTGCAGAAGTCAGAAGTCGACGAAGCTCTCTGAAACTATCTTCGCACTCAGATGACCACTCAAATGGAACATCCTTCCGAGTAAGTTGCGTCAAAGGTCTAGCTACCTGGGAGAAATTCACGATGAAGCGACGATAATACCCGGCCAGACCTAGAAAACTACGGATCTCGGCCACCGTCGTAGGACGTGACCAATTCAGCACTGCTTCAATCTTGTTGGGATCCACAGAAATTCCTTCCTTGGAAATCACATGACCAAGGAATACTACACGATCAATCCAGAACTCGCACTTACTCAGCTTAGCATACAATTGCTTCTCGCGAAGAATCTGCAACACAATCCTCAAGTGCTGGACATGCTCCTCCACACTGTGAGAATAAATCAAGATATCGTCGATGAAAACCACAACGAACTGATCTAGAAAATCACGAAAGACTCGGTTCATCAGATCCATGAACACCGCTGGCGCATTCGTCAATCCGAATGGCATAACTAGAAACTCGTAATGCCCGTAACGAGTACGAAATGCAGTCTTGGAAATATCATCATCTCTGACTCTCATCTGATGATAACCCGATCGCAAGTCAATCTTGGAGTAAACAGAGGTACCCTGAAGCTGATCGAACAAGTCATCGATACGAGGTAATGGATACTTGTTTTTGATCGTCACACGATTCAGCTGGCGATAATCAATACACAATCGCATCGATCCATCCTTCTTCTTGACAAACAAAACTGGAGCTCCCCAAGGTGAAACACTTGGGCGAATATAACCTTTATCAAGAAGATCCTGCAATTGCTGCTTCAATTCTCTCATCTCTGACGGAGCAAGACGATAGGGGGCACGAGAAATCGGTGCAGTCCCTGGCATTAACTCAATGCCAAATTCTACCTCTCTAACCGGAGGAAAACCAGGAATCTCATCTGGAAAAACATCAGGAAATTCACAAACCACTGGAATATCCTCTATACCAACACTACCTGTGGATGTATCAATCGCATAGATGAGGTAGCCTTCCCCGCCCGCCTCTAAAGCACGACAGGCTTTCAGAGCAGATACCACTGGCATCGGAGGTCGCGCTCCCTCACCATAGAAAAACCAACTAGAGCTCTCAGTCGTACGGAACTGAACAAGCTTCTGGTAACAATCCACAGTAGCTCGGTAGGTAGTCAAAATGTCTATACCCAAAATACAATCAAAGTCTTCCATCTCCAGAATCATAAGATTCGCAGTCAATTCATTACCCTCAAAATCTAAGGGACAACCCATCACTAGACGCTTGGCTAAAACCGAATGACCCATCGGGGTAGAAACAGAAAGAATAACGTCTAGAGAAACATACGGTAACTTATGACGCTTAACAAATCGTGCAGAAATGAATGAATGAGATGCTCCGGTATCTATAAGAACAAAAGCAGGAATACCGCATAAACAAAAAGTACCTGCTATGACTCTCTCGGTCTCATCTGCAGCCTGATCCTGGTTCAGCGCAAAAACCTGACCTTGGGCACGAGGTCGAAGATTCGAACTACCCACTGCCTGACCCTGCCTCCTCTGCTGAACAGTCGTCTGAGATCCAGAACTGGATCCTGCTCCACCTCGCAACTGAGGACAATTCTTCTTAATATGCCCCATCTCTCCGCACTGATAACAAGCTCCTGCGGCTGCTCGGCATTGCTCCGATGGATGGTTCTTCCCACAATGCGCACAAGATTCCTTCTTCTTACCAAAACGGAAAACACCGCTAGATCGAGATCCAGATCCAGAAGAAGAAGAACCAGATTTCTTGAACGACTGAGATCGAGGCCTCAAAGTACTCGGAGGTCTAGAAGAAAGAATAGCCCTACCACGCTGGAGACTGATCTCTGCCTGGCGACACCGGTTCACTAACCCATCATAAGAAGTAGGATTATCACAGACAGTGACTCGGTCAAAGATCTCCTGGTTAAGACCCTGGAGGAAATGGTCATACTTGGCCTCAGAACTGCCACTGATATGAGGAGCGAAGGGTAACAACTCGAAGAATTTCTGCTGATACTCATCAACAGACATACTCCCCTGCTTAAGGTTCAGGAGCTCAATCGTCTTCGCCTGGCGAAGGGCTGGAGGAAAATACAGCTGCATGAAAGCTGCACGGAAATCGGCCCAAGTCACCCTACCCTGGGACTGAACTATCGGCGCAGAAGTCGATCGCCACCACTTGCGCGCACGGCCCTCGAGAAGAAAACTAAGGGTCTCCATCTTCTGCTCCTCGGTGCACTGGAATGCTCGGAAACAACTCTCCATGCGCTCTAACCAATCCTCAGCATCATCGGGAGTCTCCCCGCCAACTAAAGGCTTAGGCCCCATCTGAATGAAACGGTGCAAATCAAAACGCCTAGGACCATCCCGACGATGACGATGTTCACGATGACGCCTATGATCATCCTGGTCGCCCCAACGACCT
The DNA here is from genome assembly GCF_022965805.1 of Primulina eburnea. NCBI lineage: Eukaryota > Viridiplantae > Streptophyta > Magnoliopsida > Lamiales > Gesneriaceae > Primulina > Primulina eburnea. Next base: position 47,589,700 of record NC_133103.1, on the reverse strand, counting down.
ACACTCCCCTGACTACTCTCATCACCAAAGTGGTCAGCCATCGCTACAAGATAGAATGGGGAAAAATGGTAAAATGGTCAACGAAAATCCCAAAACAGAATCTATATCCCAAAATCGTAAGCATGCTCTGATACCATAAATGTAGTGACCCGTTCCAGAATCACCTACTAATCAAGAACTAAGCATGCAACTTAACTTAATTAATAACAATCAGAGATAATTGCGGAAAAGGCCAACAAACGATAGTTATACAACCCAATCGAAATCCAGAACAACTCGAACTAAAATGAAATATACGGTACAACCATATCGAAAAGAATAGTACTGAAAATTAAACCAACCAGCCACTCACTGTCCTCCTCCTGCTCTTCCTGAGCTGTCCAACCTGAGGCCTGCCCCGTGGGAATGGGGTGTCCAAGATAAACAAAACCGAGGACGTGAGCGATAAGAACGCCCAGTACAAAAGCATGAGTTTACAAGCCTATATGAAATGCACATGCTATGATATGATACCAGGGTAGTCAAGAAACAGGAATCACAAAAGATCTCAAAATGCTCAGTCTAGAGGCGCCAAGTGGATAGTGCCGCGCGGTCCTACCTCTGGGTCACTGCATCCACTGCAAGAACAGACGTGGACCTAAAATGTCCCGGATCACCGAAGCCCTCCCGACCCGTCGGCCACTGTGTACTCTCGGTGTCCATGCGTCCACAAGACAAGACAGGGCTGAGCGGCCCCACAAGATATATAGCTTATCTCGAAAGAGATACAGCTCAACAGTAAAGGCTATCTCGAAGGAGATACGGCTCAACATGAAATGCAACATGCAGTAATAAACGTGACATAATAGCATGCATCATATGACATATATCAATGCACCACATAATCATGCAACACATATAAGAATGTATACTCGACCAGGATATCTCGGATAGTACTTTCGTACCTCTATCACAGCAATCCTAATCCACTGGAATAACCAGACAGCAGGTCTAGTCCAAGCCTATGCATCAAGTGAAAACCATCACTAAAACTTATCTACCAGACTTAACTAGATAATCCTGAGATAATACTGATACAATTCCAAACCTTCGTCCGTCGCTAGCCCACTGATGCCGCTAGCTCCCAACTAGAGCACAGCTCCGCTACAAGACCAGCAGCTTCCCGCTAGTGCCCGAACCTCGGAAAAAGACTAGAATCTCACAGAAACGACTGAAATGCTATGGAACTCTCTGAATTGGCGAGTCACAAATGAAGCCTCGCGCCTCTATTTATAGCCAATGTTCGGACGATCCGAACCATTTCGGAAGCTCCGATCCGGCACACTTCGGACGGTCCGAACTCTGATCGGACGATCCGATCCTTGCATGACTTCCACGAGTACAGCCACCTGTCTCGGACGATCCGAACCCCAATCGGATGATCCGAACCTTACCACGTGTCCAGAACCCTTCCACGTGTCCAGCCACCTGTCTCGGACGGTCCGACACTGGCTCGGACGATCCGAACTCATCGGACGATCCGAACTCATCGGACGATCCGAACTTGTTCGGTCCTTCCGATCCCACCGAAAATATAATTAATCCGATAATTAACTCAAATTAGGAATCGGGTTACTACTAGCTAGGTGAACCTGATTGTGGCGATTCTTCAGCTGGAGTATCAGACTGTGAAGTATCCAGATTAGTAGCACGTAGTTTAGATTTTTTGGTTATCGAAATTTTATCTCCTGAAAGTTTTTCACAATCCTTCACAATATCTCACATATGATCAAATGAAAATGGTTTGTTATCTTTACTGTCTTGTACATACAGTACTTCTGCGCGGTTCATCTACATAAAAACCATTAAAAATTAGTTAAGAAATTTGAATGTGAATGCCTCATAACTTTTTAAAAAAAAATAACTTACGATATCTTGTTCAGATGCACCACTAGGCTTGAGGTTTTCAATTTGTCGAATGCATCCTCTCATACGGGCAACAGAACTGAGGATGTTTCCCATGCGCTTCTCAACTGATCTTTGAGGTCGTGGATGTAAATCACTTCTTCTTTCTTTGTTGTATTTCTCAGCAACCCGAGACCAGAATTGAGTTCTCAATTGCCTTATACCTATAATGGGATCTTGTGAAACATCAAGATAAATATGACACAAAAACTTATCTTCATCAACGGTGTAGTTCTTTCTTGAACTTTCTTCCATCTATCTTTCGCTAATATGCTTATAGGTGTATTGATGTGTTTTGAATATAAATGTTACTATTTATAGTATTTCGGACTATCTTTAGAAAATATGCAAAAGAAATGATAGTCGTTTAATTAGATTTCGATGGATATCAGCCATTGAAATCTCATCTGTGTGCCATCCGTCGGATGAGATTACCAAAATCTAATCCCACGGATGGTACAAGGATGAGATCACCAAAAGCAAATGCCTGACATTTTAAAAGTTATTTATTTGGTAGAATTCTTTTATCAAACACCAAATTCTATTACTATATACCTTTCTTTATTCATTAATAACTAGTGGACAAACTCAAATTGCAGTTCTGCTTTCCTCGTGACCGTTGAGTCACATGGTAAGAGATATATGCCATTGGATGAGATTCCTTATCTAATGAAATCTAATTCTATGGATAGAAAGATTTCGAGATAGGAAATCTTATCCATATTATCGTAATAAATTCTATATAAACTCTAATTCGTGGTATACATTTTTCAAACAATTTATATTAAAAAAATGAATTCTTCATCAGGCTCATCGTCATTATCCGATAATGAAGATGAAATAACTAATTATTTGATCATCGATAAAGCCATTGATGAGATTCAAGGAGCAATCATTAGCCATATTCATGCACGCAATACGATACTACACACCTACATCAATCAACAAGTTAACGAAGGTCCGAGAAGAGGATCCATTCCAGGTCACATTGTAATTCACCGCGATAGAGAAATAGCCGATCAGAATTTGTTCAACGACTATTTTGCTGAAAATCCCAGATTTCATGAAGATATTTTTCGACGACGATTTCGGATGTCTCGTCATCTATTCCTTCACATTGTGGATGGTGTCAAGAATCATGATAGCTACTTCATACAACGCAGTGATGGCTTGGGACGACTAGGGTTATCAACTAATCAGAAAGCAACAGCTGCAATTCGAATGTTAGCATATGCCATGGCCGCGGATGCGACCGATGAATACATCAAAATAGGAGAGTCAACTGCAATTGAATGCTTGCAACGGTTTTGTCGAGCAGTGGTGGAAGTTTTTGGAGCCCAGTACTTACGAGCTCCAACAGCCAACGATGTTGCTCGACTCTTGCATATTGTTAAACAACGAGGCTTTCCAGGAATGTTGGGAAGTCTGGATTGTATGCATTGGAAGTGGAAGAACTGTCCTACTGCTTGGGCTGAGCAATATTCTGGTCGAAGTGGGTCTCCAACAATTATTTTAGAAGCAGTGGCCGATTATGATCTTTGGATATGACACGCATATTTTGGTATGCCTGGATCAAATAATGACATCAATGTTTTAGAGGCATCCAATATATTTTCAAATTTGGCTCAAGGCATTGCTCCTCCTGCCAATTATACTATTTATGGCAAAGAATATAATACTGGCTATTACCTAGCAGATGGTATCTACCCAAAGTGGTCAACTATTGTGCAAACTATCAGTAACTCACTTGGACCGAAAAAAAAATATTTTGCTATGAAACAAGAGTCGTGTAGGAAAGATGTGGAGCGAGCATTTGGTGTTCTTCAATCTCGATTTGCAATCGTGGCAAATCCAGCACGTTCGTGGCGTAAAAACAATTTGCATGATATAATGACAGCATGCATTATCATGCACAACATGATTATTGAAGATGAACGTGACCTCAGTGCACCAATTGAAGATGCAAGGGAAGCACCGCTTGCCGATGTGGAAATGGTGGTCAATGACGAAAGTACAAGATTCGAAGAATTTCTCTCTCGGTATAAGAAATTAAAAAACAGAGATGCTCACTATGAACTACGAAATGCGTTAATTGAGCACTTATGGGAAGAATATAATAATTCTAATATTTAATATTGTGCTTGTATCGTATTTATTTCTTAAAATAAATATTTGTATCATTTTCAATGTTTTTTTATCTTATATATAATGTTATGCTTGTATTGTATTTATTCTTGAAATAAATATTTATATCGTTTTCAATGATTATATTGAAATAAAATATTTGTATAATTAAATAATTATTTTATTTATATTAAATAATTAATCGATTTTCTAATAAATAATGAAATAATATAATTATATTTATTATGTATAATTGCGTAATGGAATTATAAATAGTTATTATTGAATTAAAATTAATATTATAAGAATATTCTGATAATATTCTTTTTTAGTGTAGATAGGTTGGAGATGAATTTAGTGTTACACTATTGTAGTGCAGAATATAGTGCAGAATGTAGTGTAGTGGGTTGGAGATGGTCTTAGCTCCAAGTTTGAGCTAAGTGTTTTGGCCCCAAGGGACACCAGAAGTTTTTGGAAACGAAGAAGACGCTGATAGGCTGGGTCTCGATGAAACACACACGTGTGCTCGGCTCAGCCCGGTGCGGTCTCTTGACTGTATTAATATTCCTTTTGAACAATTTATTTGCAAAATAATTTTTATTTTCAAAATAAAGACAAAGACTGCAACAATGTATCCATTAGCCTATCACAGAAACGTTCGGTTCGAACCAAATAGTGTGTCTGTCCGTGTTTGGATCAAACAGTGCATCCGTCCGTCCAGAGAGTTGTGTTTTACGCAGTGCGTCCCTTGGCATAGAACCACACGTCTATTGGCGCTGAACCGTGCGTCCCCTGGCATGTGCGCTTGTCCCTTGGTTTATGTGACTCACTCTTTAAATAGTCCCCTGCAGGATTCATCAAATACTTTTGCATACATTGTCGTTGTATTATTCTCTTCCGAAACTTGATAATTCTACATATTTCATTCGCTGGTATCAAGAGTTGTAGTGCTGCACTCTTGATTCGAAGTTGTTGTATCTTAGAGACGATTGCCACCAACGTAAATAACAGTGCAGCACTACAACTCTTTGTTAGGCATGCTTAATGGCGTGAGTCGGTCCGGAACCGGTTCGGATCAGCTTCCGTAAACCTAGGTACAGAACCCATTAAGAAGTTATAACAAATTAACAAAAAAGATTCCTTTCCGAGGAATGAAAATCTGTCCACAAAATCTTACTAGTCGATGCACCCGACTATTGTATGGACTAAAGTCGACTTGGGGTCGAAGATATATCATCATGTCTTGATATTAGCATGATTTGATATTGAATCCTTAACCGAACATGCCAACACCTTGTGTATGGTGGTTGGGTTGTGCAAAACTAAATATGATGGGTGAATTTTTTATTTATTGGTATCAAGTAAGAAATTTTTGTTAGTTCGATCACAACCGAAAATTATTAAAACTGAACAAAAGCGATTTAGTATATGAATATCAAATTTTGATACTCATAGAACTTAAAATCCAAAACATATCAACTTGTAAGACCAAATTTTCAATTTTCATGGATATTTGGCTTCTGTATTGACATATTCTTTTTATTTTTAAGTACATCTAAGCACGTTACAGTGTCAATTAAGCAACTTCAGCCAATAAAAAATTCCGAGTTAGTACATGAAGATCAAATTTCGATCAGTTACAAAACAAAAGGTCGAAATAGATAACTTACGTGATAAATTTACAATTTTCCCCCAAAGTTATATCTCGTATTCACCATATGTCTCAATCCAATCGCTATATTAGACATTGTCAATTACAAATTTAGTTTCAATGATTTGGATTTCATGAAAGTCAGAATTATTAGTTCTAAAAAAATAAATCAAATTTATTAATTTTCGATTTAAGATTTTTTTTCCAAATTAAAACCAGTCGCTTTTCATTTTTTTTTTCTTTATTTTTTCATAATTCTTTATTTGATTGGCCCAAAGAATTTGACAAATATATAATATAAAAATTAATAAATTCACACACTCACATGCAAGAAAAACGATGTACTTTATGGACAGAACCTCATATATTCATATAATATAAATAAATATATATATATATATATATATATATATATATATATATATATATAAATATATATGACAAAAACTTGTGTGAAACGATCTCATATGTTCTCACATGTTGTATTTTGTGAGACGGATCTTTTATTTGAGTTATCCATGAAAAAATATTACTTTTTATGATCGTTTCACAAGAAACCTACTATATATATATATATATTATAATTATAACTTTGAAACAGAGAATATCCATATCACAAAATTGATTCATGAAGCCGTCTCCAAATCTTAAATAATATAGATTTAATCACAGTTTGGTATATATATAGGTTTCAAGTGGCAAGAACCCGTGCATAAAATTGTGGCCAAAACGACCACTCTCTACTACTTTTGATCATAAATTTAAAAAAAAAAAACAAAAAATAATAAATAAGGATAAAAATGTCAAATCTTAGGATAATAACTAGTTAATTTTGTTTCTTAAGCACAATTCATTACCATTTAATAAGTAATAATCATCTCCTTTATCCCATCAACACCACAAAAAATTGGGGTAACAAAATTTCCAGCATTAAAACAAAATATTTCGAAGGACCAGAAGCCTTACGTTTAATCCCCAGAGTCAAATAACCTCTCAAGTAGAACACCAAATACTTCATACCAATTTCATCCTCAATAGTTCAAACATCCATTTCTATAAATTCAGTCGTCCCCGTTTCATCGGCAATCAATGAATAACATTATATATTTAAACAAGAGTATAAATAGAGATGTAAACAAATCAAACTGTTCGCGAGTTATTCAGAGCTCGGCTCGATAAAAAGCTTGTTTGAGTTTGTTTGTTAATCATATCAAACCAAGCTCAAGGTCGATTTTGAGCTCGACAACCAAGCTCAAGACTAAGTGTATTCGGCTTGTGAGCTCGCAAACATGATCGTTAATAGGCTTGCAAGCTCAAACTCGGCTCGTTTAGGTGGCTCGTAAGCTCGAGCTTGACTCATTTGTTGAGTTGACAAATAAAAATATTAGTACTAATAAAAGTTAAACTTTTATGTCTAATATAAAATTAATTCATAAATATATTTAATTTTAACAAGCTCGAATCAAGCTCAAATTCGAGCTCAATTGTATATTTTACGAGCTCGAAAACGAGCCGAGCTCAAGTTAGGCTTGTTAAATATGATAAACGAACTATTAATAAACCAACCTCGAGCCCTGCTTGATTAACATGTAAACGAATTTTTAACGAGTTGAATTCGAGCTTTTCACAAGCTTAGTAATTTCAAGACAAGTCGAATTCTAGCCTGATGATAAAAGCTCGAATAAAGCTCGAGCTTGAGCTCGAGCTCAATCAAATCTTAAACGAGCCAAACTCAAGCTAGATGATAAAAGCTCGAATCAAGCTCGAGCTCGAGGTTGAGCTTGAATTAATCTTAAATGAGCCAAGCTCAAACCTGATACTGTTCGGCTTGGTTTGGATCATTTACATCCCTAAGTATAAACTGACTTTATACCATAATTTAACCGAGATTATTTATTTTTCGAAATAGAAATAATGCCCTGATTAGTATCTAAATTCCCCTAAATTTTAAAATTGCTGAAAGACAAAGTTTCAACTGAATTTCATTTGCAGATCGGTACAGAATGTTTGGCAATGAAAAATGTAGTATATTTTTCACTCAAACAACTGAAAACATATTCTTGTCAGAAAGGCTTGAAAGAGGTTCAATGGAAATTTGTTTGTCTTCTGTCTGAGCAGCAAAGAGACTACAACAAAATACCTGAAATTTAGACCGGAAAATTGGAAGTCACCATTGAATGAACACTCCACCACCATACATTTACAACTACAAAATTTTCATTTACCTATTACAGAGATGGAGTGAGTTGATTTTTTTTTCTTTCATTTTTTTATTTTGGCCAATGAATGAACACTGCACAACTGTACATCTACTAAATTTGCAGCCAAAAGGATATTTGACTCGTTTCCATTTCTGGGATCCTGCAAGTAAACCAACCCAATAAATAGAGGTAGATAAAGTGCCTCGTTGCAGATGCATATGGAAATGATTTATCACAAATTCGAGTGCAAAGTAGAAAGACTCGTGTACCCAATAGTTGAAAACGCAAGTTCCAAGTAGGTGAAAAGATAAATAACAGTCCATTTTGATATAATTCATTATCTCATGAGATAAACACACAGATCTTTGATTCTATACATCACAAATTGGACTAAAATCTTACCCACCGGGTAAGGAAAATTAACAAAAGAAGCTGCAAGAAGAAACTTGTTATCATCAAACTTTTTTTTTGGTGCTCAAAGTAAATCTTGATCCCTAGACTTCTTGTAGAGAAATTGGTTTCAAACTTAGAAAATAAATATTAAGAGTTCCTGAATGACCCTACTTTGAAATCATTTAGTAGTTAAAATGCGTCGAATTCGGATTACCAATTCTTAATGATTTAGGCGTGTTTCACCCACACATATCAACCATTTGAATAACTCAATGGAAATTATGATGCCAAAGTAACACAAAATGAAAAGGGCAATGCCATCAAATAACTCAGCATCACAAGTCATCGTATGCTATTTTGTATAACATTTACTCTTAAGAGACTTGGGACCAAGGTGCATATTTTGCTCACCAACGTAAAATTTTAAAGAAGCAGAAATAAGTATAGGTTGACAGCTCAAAGGAATATGCAGAGAAGATACACTGACAAGCCAAGGGATAGGGGCCGACCTGAAACTGTGACCGAGTAACAAACCTAGTTCCAAATTGATGGGCTTCGAAATTGAGTAGTCATTGCCTCTGATAGAAATCTACCAAGGCTTTCTCTTTCAACTTCCTTTTCTTTCTTGAGTTCTAGATGTCGAACCTAAGTCACAAGCTAGAAAAAATTAGCAACTCTTCGTAAATATTGATAAAATCGAAGAGCAGACAATAAAATAAACACATGAAATAGTTTGTTAATGAAGTTGCAATCAACAAAAATGGAGTGAGTGTAAGATTTTCTTATGACAAGCTGACCATCTAAAAAGGCCAAACAAAGAAGGAAAAGATTCAACAACATAGTAAATGATGATTCTCAAGCAGGTAGATCACTGGAACAAATAAACATGGGCGAATATTTGGATTCTATCACAACTATAAAAACAAAATCACACATTTATCAAAATGCTTGCAGCCCTGAAATGACTGCTTCACCTTCACGTCCATAGACAAATTTTCTCCATCAAACAAAAAGTAATGTGGTATTTAAATGATTCTAAAACAAGGATTCAATGAATGCACTATGAACCAAACCATGGAGTTAAAAAAATGTTCATTGATTCTCCTTGCATATAGACATTTCAAGATTCACATCACCCAAAAGGTGGTTGTCAGAATACTGAAAAACATGAAAAGAATATTAAGCACCACAAACTTTTCTACTAGCTGAAAATGCATGATATAATTTCCTACTTTGTAATAGTGCCATGAGCAATGTGTCTAGTACAAGTTATTGTACTCCTGAGAACTTTACAAAACATCTGTTAAAATTTAATTGAATAAAAACAAAAAATAAAGAAAGGTAGGCAAAATTTGATGAAGATCTTACGACCACCTTCTCGAGGTTGACTTCATGCAACTGTGAAACATAAAAATCCAGAGAAAGAGAAAGAGAAAGAGAAAGAAAGAGAGGGAGGGGGAGGGAGAAACAAAAAATTCAGTTAGCAGCCCAACCTTCAAAGAACCCTTCTGAGATACCCCAGTGTCGGTGATGACAACCAAACATTTGATATCATGATCATTTGCATATTCGTATTGTTCGGTAAGGCTTGGATCACGTAAGGGGACAAACTCAGCCTGAAATAAGCACTTCAGAAAGTGTAGATTATATTCAGATATCTGAATTATATATAATATGTTGACCTTGATATTGTCCTCCCACAGTTCAGCTACGAGTTCCATGCGCTCCGCTAATAAACCACCTCCTCCTCTTGAACAGACAAGAACATGAATGCCACCATCATTTCTGTTCAAGTTACAAAATTAAGGCCATTAGTTGATTTCAAAGCCAGCAGGAAATTGTTACAGCATGGTCAATAAGGGGGACAATACTGGGAGAAAAATTCACCTATACAATTTACAGTCCACAGAAGAATGCAGCAAAATAGTCTCTAGTGCAATGCTTGTCCCAACTGCACCAGGAGGATTTGATTTCTGGCAACATTAGGCACAACCGAAAGAACATTATAATGTCTGCTCATGTTTATAATCGCCGCCAGGAAAATAATATGCCTACAAGATTGCTTGCGAAATTTGTGGATTTAAATGACAAAAAATAAGTAGATGCAATTGAATTAAATGACAAATCAGCTGATATCCTAATTATAATATCTGTATGGGTACCAGAAGGGCTATATCAACTAATACTCTCATTCTAGAACAATTCATAATTATAACCTTGATTTGGTATCAGAGGTCCAGCAGTAATCCATAAAATATTTTACATGAGCCAGAACCATGAGCAAATGAGAACTGAGGTCATTTTTCTTTTTTTAACTTTACGAGAAATTGTAGTCTAAGCTATTTTAAGGCACGTTGATCATAAAACTTGTCCAGGGAGTGAGTTACTTGTTTAAATATTTCATAGCCGCCAGATGCAAGTGAAGGACGGGAATGACATTAGCATAGCACAGGAGGGTCATGTAAGAGCTAGTCATTTATAATTTTCTTAAGCTTAATCTTACTCCACCTTAGCAATTTCCTCTTTGCATATGCAAAAGAGCAGGAGCATTTATGGGAAATCAAATGCATCGCTCTTACAAGAAGAATGTAACCTTATCCGTACATACCCAGATTCTTGAAAAAATTAATGTCTTAGAAATAAATAGAAAAAGTTATGCTGCTACCTCATCCAGCTTCCCCGTGAAAATAATGCTAACCTCTAAAATATTTGACAAAAGTAAAACCCGACACACCGCCATCTTATTTTTCTTACCGGTAACTCTCACATTTCAAATTGTATTCTCGTTAATATCAGAAAATCGTATTCTCCAACTGTTGAACTACAAACCTAAATTAGATATACCTATCATTTATAAGAAATTTAAGCACACACACTAAATCTGTATGAAGTTATTGGAGCCATATAAAGGCCTCCAGTAACACAGAAGCTTACATTCTTATTGCTATGAAGAGATACCAATTATCTCTTGAAGGGAAAATGTAAAGAAAGTCAGAAGCAAAGATTTTACATGCTTAATGATATGATCTTTCATGTCAAAAAAAAAAAGATTTTACATGCTTGATAAATATATCACATCAAAAAAGTAAGAAATGTAATACTCCCAATAGAATCTGAATGTCGTGTTCACTCGATCTTAGTGGATACAAAACATGAACTAGCTCAAAGAGTCAACCTCGATTTGGAACACGAACTTAAATACAGATATATCAGTATTGTGATGCAAATATGGAAAGAAGAAATCCACAAGACACCTACATATACAGAATCTGCCATCTTTTGAAGCAAATAATCATAACGACCGCCAACAGCAAGAAGCGTTCCTTCCATCGATGACACAGGAATGTTTTCTTTTCTTAAATATATCTGCATACCAAAAATGAATACTCGATCATGAAGAAGTGAAGAACTACAGAAATAATGTCAATCTCTACTCGAATAATTTCTGAACAAACAAAATAGTGCTGTTCCACACTGGAAAACCGAATTCAAACCAAAAAAATTGAGACATGACAGTTATATAATGTAAATGGACATGCACCTAACTGCAAAACCCTTATGAAAATTGCTATATTTGTCGGACTTATTGAATGTTGGTAATTGAATATTGAAATATAGACTCCAGAAACATGGCAACAATTACCAAGTTAGGCATGATTGATATTTATGTTCCAATGTGTGGGAGAGTGCAAACTTCTTCTTGCTTTTGCATATACTTAACCCAACATATTTTACATGACATACATAAAAAATGTACTCTTCATAAAATAAAACCAAACATAAATCAAATTCTTCAATACAATCTTTCAAATCACATTCTAACAATTTTTTTTCCCAAAACACCCAAAAACACTATTAAATTTTGAGCCAGATGTCATCATGCATCCATGGCAGCAAGACATGAACTTTTCTACCATTAGTTTTCCTAAATTTTGAGTAATAACAATTATCTGCCGTGTTGCATGTGCAAAAGACTCAAGGGCATGTAAGTCATGTGACGTAAAAGAAAATAATTGTATTGCGTTCTTTATTCAAAATTCACAAAAACTTTATATCCATAATACATGATCATGAAATCAATACAGTTATAATTTAACGGTGTTATTTACTCTGCATAATTATAATTGAAAAAAAAATACATATTTACTATTATATGTAGTTTGTAAGTTATATATTAGATGAAATGATGCATAAATTTCATCCTTTTCTTCCACCGAATCATCACTATTGTCCAAGACCAGAGACTTTCTTGTTTTATTGACTTTTGATATAAAAAATGATGGTGATGATATGGACCGCAGAGATTGGGAAACTTCTGTCACTTTTTAGATAAATACAAAATGATGGAACCATGGTAAAATACAATAGTGGAAACTTCCAGATTTATAATGCAAATTGGGGACTAAAAATTGTAGGTCAACTAGAATCATATGGGACAATTTCTTATTTAGATTCTATCATTGTGCTTGTGTATTATTATTATTTTTGATTAGTTTAGTGCTGATTTTCTATTGTTGACTTTTTTCTGCTTCAATCCTGCTTGCTGTTTAAAATCAGATTTTGACACAAGCTAATGAATAATTCAATATCAAAGAAATATTCCCGCTGATGTATGTTCAAAATGTTCTATACCTGGAAATACAAGTTCCTGTGATAACTTTCAGTCGGGGGCATAAGTGCATCGAGAAAAGCATGGCTGTCGATCCTCCAGACTCTTATGTAGTTGAAAACAACCGACAAATCATCAAGCGCCTTGCGTGTGGATTTATCTGCAACAGCCTCCTAATATAAATTCACCTAATGTAAGCTTCATAGAGGGCCATAGAAGCAAGTAAATCAATAAAAATATACCTGCAGGCAGGGCACCCCTTAGTCTGGGAAGTGCCTGCTCTGCAACGCCACAGAATCTTAATCCGACAGTTTGTAATCTATTCAATGCATCATCAGCAAGATTGAGTTCCTGCAAACAATAACAACGGATGAATATTCAGCTTTCAAATAAAATTTAACTGACGGCCGCTGGCCATGTCAATGATGCTGATTCAAAAAGCACATACTCCATACAAGTCCTGTTAAAATTATGATTTTTATGGCTGGTTATTGACTTCAATCTCAGATGTTATTTCACACATATTAACAAAATAAATGTGGATCTTAGATAGTACAAATGTAGTGAAGTGATAAGTGCTACACAACACAAAATTACATGGTTCAATCATGAAAACTTACACTCATGACATGATGCCCAGAGAGCTAAAACCGTATTAAACACTCCAACAATCCAATCATCAAACCTCTATATAGGTGACAAAGTTGATTCCAAAAGATTCTAAAAAAAGAGTTGATTCCAAAATATATTCTTTTATTTCTAATAAAAACAGATGGGGCGTGTTAGGGACTTGGGTGTATTGGACCTTAATAAAATGGGCCAAATCATTGGCTAGTAAGTAAGAGAATTCTAGAAGTATAAACTTGGGGGAAGGGAAAAGAGCATATAAGATGAAGTTCGTTTGAGTGGGAAGGGAGTTATTTTTATCTGTTGAGTGGTTTCACTAGCTTTGGCTAGGGAAAATATTAGCATTTGGCTAGGGTTGTACAAAGAGTTTCTCTCTTTGAATATTTTACGATCCTTTTGCAATACAATTTCATTTCTTAAATTGTGGTTGCAACAGGGCAGATGATAAAAATAACTTGGCAAAGTTTGAATGAACAACCTAGTCAATTTAGGGGGGCAAAGTTCACAAGGGACCTAACAACCTTTTCAAGAGTACTTTTGAGCTATGACAACACTAGAACAGACACTAGAGTGAAGTGTGTTATCATTATTTCCTGCATACAAATACAAATAGAAATTCTTCACAGGTTCCTCAACTAAAATCAAACATGCTTTTTTTTTTCCGTACTCAGCCAATGTTTAAGTGTGCATAACCTTCTGCAATATTTTCTATTTTCAAATTATTAAAACTGCTGATAGTGAACCAATTTTTTCAGTAATCTTTATTGAATGTTCCATTAAAATTCTCTTACAATATTTAACAGAAACAGATTTAATGAAGCAGGGAATAGAAAGAGAAAAAATTGTATATACTACTGATTTAAGAATCTACTCCTGATATTTGCCAACCTGCCGAAGTTGGCGCCTAATCAACACCCATTTTGACTTCCTTTCATAAGACTGAGGACGTAAAGAACCCAAAAGAGAGAGAAGCTGCAAGTAACAAAAAGAAAATCCATTCTTGTCAACAGAACTCATTGATCAAATTACTTAAGATTCCATACCTCAGCTACTTTCTGTCTGTTTTCTGATTTTATTCCTGTCCAAGACCATATTGCTTCTAATAAGTCCCCATGATTTAAATGAATGTCACAGGATTCTGATAGGAAAAATTTAGTGACAATGTCCATCGTAGCCTACGATTAACAACCATAAATTTGTAAATCAAATTCAAAATATAGAATACAATTGCAACAGACATATAGCAACAGAACACTAGCATGTTTAACAAGAGCATATTGTCATCCATGCGGCAAATAGATGACAACAGAAAACTAGCATGTTTAAAAGTAATTCACAGTTCTTATTTTAACTTCATGAATCATGATGAAATCATCCAGTTATACAGACTTTGATCAAATAAACAAGAAGGCTCTTCACCAATTAATTTAATTTTAGCGTAACGGTGAAACAAGATACAGCTGGATTTAAAATGTAAATGCAAGTTATCTCATTTTAAGTTTTGTGGGGTTATTTTCAGGTCTTGGGCAGTGTTGATTGCACAATAAGAGGATGAGAGGGATGTAAATTAGTGACCCACTAGTGCCTTGGAGCTAAAGTGGCGAAAGGCAAAAGCAAAGCCACCAGTAAAAGCTTCTCAAGTTACGAAGCATCATATTGAGGAAATAGTACGTGTTCATAATTTGGTGTCGTAACTTGATCTAAAATAAATTACAGCACAAAATTTTTTATCAAGAAGTGTATATCTACACGTTTCTGTTCATCGGTAAAAAATATGGAAAAGTGGAGAAAGGGGAGCAAGGAGAGAAAAAAAAAGCTATGGACAAGCTTAGGACCTTAATGACCTCTGCCTCGGTCACTGCAGTTTCTCCTCCAACAATATCAAAATCACCCTGTAAACAGTGTATCTCACGTAAATAAAAAACTGCAACATGGGCTTGACCACAATGATACCAGTAGAACATTTGCATGAAAATCAGTGAAACCTGGAGGTAGCGAATTGGAGGTGAATGGCCAATTGCTCTTCGGTATACATAAGATATCTCATAGCGTTTGAAAAATGATTTCTACAAAAAAAAATGAGTTGGTTTCTTTAATAGTTCAAAGACTTTCAATTATACTCAGCATTTGATAGCAATACTAACATCTGGATTCACAAATATTGACCATATCCAAATAATTTTAGCAAAAAAGGCCTGTAGTTTTTATGAGCTGGTAACATCAAAAGAAAAAATATGAAAGCCACACCTGGTTTGCGACAATCCATTTCACAAAGGGAAAGCGTAGCTCATGGCAAAGCTCAACCATGTCTCCTCCATGTGTCAAAAGTTTGACAGCATTCCTTGAATAAAGTTTGGGAACCAGCAAAAAAACAGCCAGATACAAACATATAAAGAAGTTATTCATGCAAATAAAAAATAAGAGATATTAAAAACAATCATAAAAAGAACTGGGAAACATACCTATTTGGTTGAGGATTGTTACCCAGTATTCTCATTGGTAAGATCTCCAAATGCTTAGCACAATGCTGTCTAAAAACTTCGATAGCAACGTTGATAATCGAACGACGATTAGAAGTGTCCACATCTGTGAAAAGGACCGATGAAGTATCGTTCTGTGACAATTTCGATCTTCCAACATTCTCATGATCATCCTTCATCCTAAGCATATCCTCATCAAAAAATGCAGATACAAGTTTTTCGTAAATACTCGTGTCTTCCGAACTATGAATTGTACGCAATACATCTGCATATCCAAGAGAAAAATTCCTTAGCAATATTGGGTATCAAGTCTCTCAATAGCACCTGAGTAAGTCAACTATCCAAGCAAGTCAACTATTTTACCAAAACTCGAAAAGGAGTAAATGGCATCAGCTTGATCTCATGAGAAAGTAAAAGAAACAAATGCGTAGGAAAACCTAGTTCTATGTAATGTATCATGCACGATGAAAATAAATCCCAGAAATTATTCTATAAAATCTATTTCTTTGTCTCACATTTCACGGTATCCAAGCTAGGTTAATTCTAACCTAGCATCTAGGTTCTTTTTTTGTGGACCCACGCACATGGCCATGGCAACTGATACAAATTCATCTTCAGTGGTTAGCATTGAATCATTTCCACAATCTGGCCCAATAATCCGAGTGGAATGGACTACTCCCCATCCAATTAACCGTTTAGAAATTGAACAGAAAAGATTATCTAGAGTTGGTGGCTTGGCGCAATCAATCAAACTCATGATTGATGGAAAAGGTAAATGTGGATATCTCATTAGAAAAATAAATGAACCGACAACCACCGAATCAACACAACAAACAAGGAAATCTTAAAATTTCGTCATGACCGCCAGATTGATCAATTCAATGGGAACTTCAATTGGGAAAACATTTCCGTTTCTTCCCAATGAAAAAGAAGTGTGGAAGAGTTCACAGATGCAGACTCGGTAGTGTCCATCTCTGATAAGAGATAAACCTCTAGTTATCATACTTTCATATGGGGAAATCTTGTCACTTACAGAAGCAAAAAGAAAAATGTGGTGACACGAAATATTGCAGGAGCTAAGTTTTGAACCATGACAAATGGAGAATGTGAGATTTTGCGAATAAAAATGGTATGTCAAGAGCTAAATAGATGCCAAGCACCAATGAATGTTGTATTGTGTTGATAAATCTGCAGTAAGCATTGCAAACAGCCCAGTCTAGCGTGATTGTATTAATCATACTGAACTTAACAGGCACTTCAATAAGTAGAAACTAGAGAATGGAATAACTTCCATGCCATTTGTTAGTTCTAAATAATAAACTATAGATATCTTAACTAAAGCCCACTTCAAACCAAAGTTCGAATTATTGCATATTACTCGCCACATTAACAAATGAAAGCTTGAAGTCCGACAAAAAAGATCAAAATCAAGCACAAATCAAGCATAGTAATTAGTATCCAACAACGATAAACAAATCCCAGCAGTCACCAAGGAGAGACAAGCTTATAAACTACTATAATAAAACAATGCGATTGGGGCAAGAGTTAGAAGCAAATATGCACACATATAAATATTTGCTTCTTTAAAAATAAAACACCGACAGTGCCACGGTGGCAGTTTGGTAGTGGACCCCTACTTATTTATTATAAATTAAACAGCAATAAATGAGAAGGAGATTACGCCAATACCTCTTGAAGAACGCCATTACAAGATTATGATCAAAGTTCATAAGAGCCGAGACATTCCTTGAACAATTATATAGTTTTAGAACAAGAGCATAAGAAAATCTGATCTACCCATCTTGAATAATCGCCCAAATAAGATGATTCCACCGAAAGATACAGGATGCTAAATTAAAACTTATGAAAGTTCTCAATAGGCACATATATTATTTAAAAAAAAAGAACATTGTAAAGTTAGTTAATTTTACAATATTGTCAAAAATATTTCTGTCAACGAAGCCAAGCACTCATTTTCATAGTCTCCAATTCAGTCACGTTCCTTCACTCTTTTTATGGCAAAAAAAATCTATTTTTGATAATAACTTTATAGGTAAAACAACGGCAAGTATTCCAATAAAATACAACATTATACACTAGAGTATCCATTTTCAAGCAACATATCTAATCCTTGTAGAGTTTTACAAAATTATCACTAGGGCACGTCAACACTAAGATTGATTATTGCAATCACAAATTTGTTGATCAAGCTAAATAAACGGTAAAAACAATGATAAATGAGGTAATTTTTTTTCAGCTTTGCATAAGATCCTTGTAAAACTCGGTTGAAGTTCTATAAAAATATCTTTACTTACTATCTAGCAATTCATACTCCATTCGCGGAGGAAGAGCATGCTTCAGTAGTTCTGTGGCTGATGGACGATCCGACGGACTTGCCGACATCATGTGCCGTAGTAAGGATGCTTGTTCTGGAAATTCGTCAACCCAGGTAGAAGGAAGATCTCCTTTCTGTTTCAAATCAGAAAGCACAATATGCCTCTCCATAGCAGTGTCAAATGGATGCCACAACTCAAAAAACACAACTCCTAAGCTGTACATGTCAACCTGTACATAGAATGATGGTTCATAAGACTCGAAGATAACTGGAAAAAATTATCCAAATGATTAAACTTCAACCTTCTCATTAATCTTAGGCCATCCTTGCTCTATTTCTGGTGCAGTGTAGAAATAAGTTCCAACTTGACCAGTTCCATCAACAGATAATCTAACAATTTCAGCAGCATCTACATCTTGATCCAATTGCTCCAGCTTCAAAAACTTTGCTGAATACAAGACAACCATTCTGTAAGTTTCAACTAAAATTGCTGAAGTCAGAAGTAATATTTCGAGTTAGAGATGTTATGTTCAGATGAATTGCACGGAGAATATTTGAAGGTATGTGATTCCATTTCAATTATTTCCACTTTCAAAAGTTATGAATTAAAAGTCCTTAAAGTATGGTCGGCAAGACATGTATTGCCTGTGCTAAGCGTTTTTTTGCACTTCGCATTGAAGTGTGCTTGCGTGAAAAATAGACTTTTTTTCAAAAAAAGCTTCTGATAGAAGTGAAATTGCATTTAAAGTGCATTTTCCTGCTCTGTTTACAGGATTTTTTTTTAAAAAAAAAGAGCACAAAAAACCCAAACATCGCATCGTTTTTTACCCATCGCCTCTGCCCTTGTGTCACCTTTGCCCTTCGCCCTCGCATTTTAATATTTGATATTTAAAATATGAAAATGAAAATAATTTCAATATTTGATATCTTATGTTTCATATTTTAAAAAACTAGATTTGTTTTTATTTTTTAAAATATTTTATTTATTGCATTTTACTTCTACCCAGGACACTTGATTGATTTTGACAACTAATCTCTCACCTTAGGTGCTACTCCATGCATCTTTGTTTTCAAGTTCAACTAACATATAAGCATCATTTACAGTAACAATCGGATTTTAAAAACAAATTTCGCTTATTCCGAGGAAGGTGGTCCGCAAGGACCTCTATTAGTAAATAACATAAAAGAAAAGCTACACATATGATGTGATAATGCTAGAACTACTTGATTTACAAAAGAAATTCCATAAAATCTGACGAAAGATGGACCAACTCAATGCAATATTTTGTGACAAGCTAGTAGCAGCCTCTTACCAAGTCCAAAATCCCCAATTTTGATGTCATTGCGGGCATCGAAAAAGATATTATTAGGGGTCAAATCACGATGAATAATTCCTTGTGCATGAATATGTGCCAGGCCTTCCACAATTTGGCGGAATAAATGCCACGCAAGTTCCTTATCAAAATGATTATAGGATTCAAACATTTGCCTCAATGTCCTTCAGAAAAATAGATCTAATAAGGAATAAGTCAACAATACATATCACTGAAAATAAACTTGGGCAATTCAGGAAATTATGAACATCATCAATATAAAATAGAATTTACAAAAACAAGCAGCACATAAAAATAAAGAATGATGCATATCACTGTTACCAAATGACTAGTTGGGATACTGATTGCTTAGTGCATTTCATATTCCAGTCAAGAAAAAGTTCTAGACTACTCCATAGGAGAGCATGCCCACCCCATGCAATGTCTATAAGGGAAATGTAATTATAGTTTGCTCATAGTTAGAAACTTAGAGGCTTGGCAGATATTTGAAAACAGTATCCTTTGTAATCGTACATGAGGAGAATCAAAACACTTCAAAAACATAAGCATGCATTTGGCACAATGTTCCATCCATCAGAAAACTTGTACAACTTGGTGATCCGAAGATTCTAGTGCTTCGGGACATGTGATCTTAGTACTTAGTTGTGACATAAAAACTGGCAAACACAAATCTCTACGTATGAGAACTTCTTGATATTTTGGGGAGTGAAAGCATTTGAAGAGGAAATTGGAAAGAAGCTACCTAGGACAGTATTCCATTTGAATATAAAGGTATGTTGACTCAAGCTTTTGTTCATGTCCAAATGGGTCCGAAGAACTTGCGTCCCTATAGCTGAAACTAGAGCTCATATCAGTTTTAGTACCCTGTGCACTATTGACAGGGCTTCCAACAACTCCTGTTTCATACCAAGCCTGAAAATTTGTTTTAAAGAAAGTCACAAAAGTCAAATTCACATATGTATCAAAAGATTTAAACTATGTTATCTGTTTACATTTGGATTCATCATAACGTTGTAAACAATGGATTTAGCTACCAAAGCCTAAATGCAAATGAATGATACAGAAATAAAATGAAAAATCACTTCCAATTGAATAATTGATATGCTTCAAGGACATTACAACCTGGTAATACCGTACAACGTGTTGATGCTGCAACCGAGAAAGCGTGGCTACTTCCCTAACAACAGTATCATAGTAGGGTTGCAACATATAACAAAAAAAAATTAGTCAGGACACAAACAATATTATGGATAAAAATGAATATAACCAGAGGCGAGTGTCATTCACAATAGTCAAATGAGAAATGTTTGTGTAGAAAAGTATATTGTAAATAATAAAAATATTTAATTGGATTTTTTCTTATTTTTGATAAGATTGACATGTATCAATTACTTGATTGTATAACCCATAGTTGTAGGAATATTCTATCCCATTTATTCTATTTATTTAAGCATCTTGTATTGTAATAAGTGTGTCGTAAAAGCAATAAAATATCTTTTAAGTTTTTCCTCAATTTTACAGCTACTGCTTGATTTCTTTCATGGTGTCAGAGCTATGGTTTACCCTAGTCTGGTAATATCTTTCCTGCCCTTTGACAATGATTCTGCAATGGCTTCAAGTTCTTCGTCAGAAACAAATTCCACAAATACCCAAACACCGCCTCCGGCCTCCGAGTCTGTAAATCCAAGGGGGATGGACAACGGGCCCTTTCAATTAACCGTTCACAAATAGAACGGGAAGAATTACTAAGAGTGGGCACAATCTATCAAACTCATAAGCGAAGGTAAAGAAAAGTATAGGTAAGAGTGGGCACAATCTATCAAACTCATAAGCGAAGGTAAAGAAAAGTATAGGTATCACTCTGGGAGACAGAAAAAGCCGACCAAAAATCCCAAAACTTTTTTTTTGAGTAGAAACAATCTTTTATTAGATTGAAATTAAGGTTTAAAAAAGCGGATAAGCAATCCACAAAATAATTAAAAAGAGTACAAAATAACACCGCCGTTATCACGACCAAACATATTTCCAATCCCTAACTATATCAGAGATACTAAGATGTTTATATTCTGTCAATAACACCGACCAAACCATCGATCTAGTTATACTCTGAATCGCTTTGATCGTCTCCATCCCTTGCTTCCGGCGGACGGCCGGCGACGATTAACAGTCGCAGTTCTTAACCCCTTCACCGTCGCCCTTCATCCCTTTATCGTCCCGAACCCTACCCTTTTAACCCAACCCCCTTATCGTCGTCCTTCTTTCCTTCTCATTCCGTTCCCTATCCCTTCAACTTGTTTTCTTTCTTTTTGGCTTTGGCCTTTTTCTGCAACATTCCCTTACCTAGTTACTCGATTTCAGGCGCAATGTTTAAGGGATTGAATAGAAACCAACTCAAATCTAGCTGTGAGATTAAGGTTGAACAAAAACTGTTCTTCATTAACAGGGGTTTGAGGGGTAACACAGTTGTGTTGACTGAAAGAACCAGAAATGCAAGCTACGTTCTGGAGTTGACCACGGAAAGCTTAGAATGGATAATAGAAAAACTGTGGGACTACATTCATAAACCACAATCCTGTTCTTCTTTCAACAGATTCAGAGGAAAAGAAGGAGTGGTATCTATGCAGAGAATAGTGAACGGGCGAGGAAGCTACCTAGAAATTTTCAAATTAATTTCGAGGGCCAAGACTCAGCGCATCATCATTCCAAGTGGCAGATTCAACGGGGGATGGAAATGGGTGGCAATCAATCTGTCCAAATTTAGGATTAACAGTAGGGTTAATGCACTAAAATTCAGAGTCAGTAAAAAGTCAATGGAACAACATCAGAAGAGGCTATATGTTCGGCAGAACGATAGTGTTGAGGGATTTTCACAAGTGGCAGCACTGGATCTATTACCTGATATCCAGTCTAAGGATTGGAGTAAGGCTATTATCATCACAAGGGATTGTGTCAATACATCGTGGGAACTTGTGAGAAAGACACTTGGAAAGGCAGTTCAAAGTACCATTGAAATGTTTCCATTTCAGGCAAATAAGGCAGTTTGGTGGCCTCTTAATGGAGAGGACGCATTGTTCTATTTGAGTCTGGGAAAATGCTTTATGGAAAACAGGGTCACATTATCTTTTCAGAGATGGAATCAGGATATCAATAGAGTAGAGGAAGTGTCCGAATGCTGCAACAGTTGGATACGATTAATAGGAATTCCGTGGGATTTATGGTCCAAAGAGCTGTTCAAAAGTATCGGTGATCAATGCGGAGGATTGTTAGGAATCAGCCACGATACTGTTCTACTTCGAGACTTATCGGCTGCAAAAATCAAAGTTGTGGGACTCGAAGGAGGATTCATCAACACAAATATTCAGATATCAACTGCAAAGGGTCCGTTGAACATTCGCATCATCGTGGATACAGTCAAAGTATCAGAGTATGAAAAATATGAAAAAAGATCTTACGCTCAAGTGGTGATCAACGGAGCTAGAACCATGACAGGCTGGGGTATCAAGAAAGGAATTAAAGACAATGTTTCCGAGGCAGAAATGCTGAATGACGTCCAAAAAAGGCAAGAGGATAACATCTCAACTAAGTCAGTCGTTAATCAAGAGAAACTCCTAACGTTGAATAAGCATTATGAGACAGTGAACATGCATAGAGTTCAAGAGACAAAGGGCCATAAGATTGAAGAGAAGGTGGATAATTCAGGAAATCGAGGATGTGCATCAGAACCGGGGTACCGTGGGAAGTTCATCAAGATCCTCAAAAACGTAAAGCCGAAAGAAGAGTATCAATTTCAAAAGGGGAATATTGAATCCACGGAAATAATTCAACCTCAACAGATCAGTCAGCAACAAACAGAAAACGAGCAGTGCAATGTTGAAAGGAAATTTGAGCATGTCTATCGTAGGAAACAATCACGCACACTTCAAGAATCATTCAATGACCGGAATAAAGAAAACTAAAAGACATCAGTTTTCGAGATTGATGATGATACAAATCAAGTGGAAGTCGGGTTGTGGGAGGATCAACTTCATACCACAGTAAGGGAAGACTCTTCAGAAGATGGTCGAGCATTCAGTGATGCTGACAGCCATATCTCTGACTTCTCGGACATGTCAACAAGAAAATCGATGGAATTTGATGACTTAGGCAACTTCTTTGAAGAATCTCCGAGAAAGGTATGTAATTTACCAATCCATTCCGATTCTAATCACTGTCCTTCTCGTTCTCTTCCTATTCCGGTTTCTTTCTTAGAGTCGGGGGGAGGGGTAGGGGATCTAAGTGAGAGGGGAATTACCTCAGATGCTAAAAAGGAGGGTATTCTGGGAAATAATCTCAAAGGGTATCAACAGGGGATGGTTGTAGGTGAGAAAATTTATGGTATGGGGAAGCGGGGAGTTAAATGCGCATATGAACATGAATGCTTAGGATTGATGGGGGTTCAGAAGGTGGAAATTACCAACAGTGATGAGCATGGAAGGATGGTGGAAAGTGAAAATATTAGCAGTAACATCATTAAGAGGGACGTGGTGTTTAATCAATGAAACTCTTCTCATGGAACATTAGGGGGAGTGGATCAGCCACTCGAAGGGGATTGATCCGAGCCATTATTGCCAAAGAAAAACCGGATTTGATAATTCTGCAGGAATCAAAAAGGGAGGTGGTCGACAGAAAATTCATTTCTAGTATATGGAGGTCGAGATTCGTGGAATGGGTAATTTTACCTGCATTGGGTAGGTCTGGGGGGATAATAATTATGTGGGATCCAAGGGTTTTAAAGGTTAAGGATAATTTGATCGGGGAATTCACTGTATCAATTCATATTCAAAACGATAGCAAACAAAATCAGCAGAATTGACAAGATGGAGGGTGAGGGGCAGGGTTCGGAAGGGTTAGTAGATGAGAGGAAAGAGGCGAAATTAATGCTAGAGGAATTGACAAGAAGGAAGAATCAGATAAACTATCAAAAAAGCAAGGTAAAATGGATCAAAGAAGGGGATCAAAATTCAAAATTTTTCCACTCAATCCTTAACCATCGTAAGAGTAAATCGACTATAGACAGACTAGAAAGAAACGATGGATCGATCACCGATTGCGAGGATGAGATTGTTTCAATCATAACAGATTTTTACAAGGAACTATATAGTAAACCGGCGAATAGGTGTTGGGGAATTGAAGGTGTGAATTGGTGTCCAATTGAAGTAGAAATGAATAATCAGCTAGAACAAAGTTTTTCGGAAGAAGAGGTGAAGGATGCTGTCTTTAAATGTGATGCGGGTAAGAGCCCAGGAGCCGATGGTTTTACCTTGGGTTTTTTTCAGGATTGTTGGGAAATAATCAAATCGGATGTAATGAAGGTTTTTGAGGAATTTTTTGCGAATGGAATCATAAATGGCATTACTAATGAGACTTATATTTGTTTGATTAGGAAGAAAGCAGAATCAAACAAAGTGAATGATTTTAGGCCGATCAGCTTAATAACAAGTTTGTATAAGATTATATCGAAAGTGTTGTCAGAAAGATTGAAGAAGGCGATGGCTTCGACGATTTCAGAATCTCAAAATGCTTTTGTTGAAGGCAGACACATTCTTGATTGTGGCCTAATAGCAAACGAGTTACTAGAAGAGGCGAGGATTAAGAAGAGACAGGGGTGGGTTCTGAAAATCGATTTCGAGAAAGCTTACGACAATGTGAGTTGGGAATTTCTGGACTTTGTTTTGAGGAAGAAGGGGTTTGGAGCTAAGTGGAGATCTTGGATCACGGGTTGTGCATCGAACGTTTCATTTTCGATAATGATCAATGGAAGGCCAAGAGGTAAGTTTAAGGCTTATAGAGGTCTTCGTCAAGGAGATCCCTTGTCTCCTTTTCTATTCAACTTGGTGGTTGATGTGCTGGGAAGATTGATAGATAAAGCGAAGGAAACAAACCTAATTAAGAGGATCGAGGTCGGTAGAGAAATGGTTGACATATCTCATTTACAGTTCGCGGATGACACACTATTTTTCGCAAAGTATGAAGAACACATAACATTCATGGTACAAGTAGTAAGATCTTTTTGTGACATGTCGGGGTTGAAGATTAATTGGGAAAAAAGTGCGTTGCTGGGAATTAACCATGAGGACGATCGAGTGGAAAGGTTAGCAAGTCAATTGGGATGTGGTAAAGACTCTTGGCCGATCACATATTTGGGTGTTCCTTTGGGAGGCAAGCCACTGCAAGCCTCATTCTGGCAGCCAGTGGTTCAAAGGATGTCTAGAAAATTGGCTACATGGAAGAAAGCTTTTTTGTCCAAAGGGGGAAGATTGACATTGATACTTTCCGTTCTAAATTTCATCCCAATATATTACATGTCATTATTTAAAGTCCCAAGAAGTGTTGAGGAATCGATGGATAAGATATCAAGGAATTTTTTATGGGATGGGGCGGATCGAGAGTCTCATCTTCACTTGGCAGCTTGGGATCAGGTTTGTAAACCTAAGGAAAGAGGAGGGTTGGGAATTGTGAAAATCAGATTCAAAAATACGGCATTGCTTGGGAAGTGGTGGTGGAGATTCTTCCAAGAAGAAGGGACATTATGGAAAAAGATTATTGTTAGTAAATATGGGTTGCAAGATAATGAGTGGGACGCGGGTTTGGCAAGAAATGTAACGTTTCGATGTCCTTGGAAGTTTATTTCCCGGATATACCCAACTTTTAAGCAACACACTACAGTGAAGGTGAGAGGAGGGAATAGAGTTAGATTTTGGGAGGATTGTTGGGTGAGGAGTGTTTCATTCAAAATTTGTTTTCCTACTTTATTTCGGCTGTCTTCTTATCACAACATGCCTATCTCTTATTTCGTTCATTTCGAAGTTGCCTCTAGAGAGCAGTCTTGGGATTTCCATTTTAGAAGAGGGGTGAGAGATGAAGAGTTAGAAGAGTTAACAGAGCTTTTAGAAATATTACGTCTAGTGAGGTTAGTTGAGGGGGTGGAAGACTTTATTAAGTGGAGTGGGGGTCCATCGGGTTTATTCTCAGTTCGTTCCTTCTACGAGTCTTTCTTCTCCGAAAGTCTTTATCCTAAATTCAATCATTTCGTATCTATTTGGAAATCCCCTGTACCGAGCAAGATTCAAGTTTTCTCCTGGTCAATATCTTTGGGTAAATTACCTACCTCGGATACAATTCAAAGAAGATGCCCTGGGATTGCTCTGTCTCCAAGTTGGTGTGTTCTTTGCAAAAAAGATAGAGAGACACAGGACCATTTGCTGATTCATTGTCCATTCGCGTACTCGCTATGGGTTAAAGCTGTGCAAGAGATGCGTTTGCTGTGGGTAACACCGAAGACAACACAAGATTTATTCGGCATGGATTTGGGACGGATTACGGGCAAGAGGGGTGGAATATTGTGGCAAGTTGTGGTTCAGTGTATATGTTGGACGATATGGTTGGAGAGAAACCAAAGAATTTTCCAAGATACTGAGTCAAACACGGACAAGTGCTGGGAGAAGATTAGGATCAACATTGCCGTGTGGATTGGAAATCACAAAGAATTCAAGAATGTTACAGTTTTTGATTTACTTAGACAATGGGATTTTGTGTATCACTAAGTTTTAGACTTAGATTGTCCTCGTTTATGGGACAGTGGACTTCTAGTCAACTGTTGTATCGCTATATATTTTATCATTAATATAGTATTGTTTCCTATCAAAAAAAAATAACACCGACCAACTTGCAACCCTGAATTTTATTTTTTCTCATACTTCCTCCAACGACACCGACTTATCTTCAAAAATTCTCGAGTTTCTTTTTAGTCATATCAACCAAAATGTGCAATGAACAATCATAGACCAAAATCTCAAGTGTCTTCTCCCTACATGCCAACTTGGTTTCAACAAAAACATATCTTTTGCCGTCTTCGGAAAAATCCATAGAAAACCCATTTCTTGTAACACCTTCATCCATATGCTACATGAGAATGAACAGTGCAATAACAAATGATCCTGGTTTTCCTCTTTCATCCGGCAAAGACAACACCAATTCGGGCATAACTTATTCAATGAAGACATCGATTAGGATAACTTATTTGTTTCTTCCTACAACGAAAGGAGTATGGGATGTTGTGAAAGAAACATATTCTGACCTGGAAAATCTCTCACAAATATTTGATTTGAAGACGAGATAGTGGCAAACCAAACAATGTGATCGAGACATGACCGAGTACTACAACCAATTTAAGGGTCTGTGGCAAGAGTTAGATCTTTGTTATGATAATAAATGGTCTTTCCAATCTGATAGTGATCGTTTCCTGCAACGATTGGAGAATGATTGAGTCTTTGAATTCTTGGGTGGTTTGAATAGAAATCTGGATGAAGTCAGGGGTAGAAATTATTGGAAGACTGGACATCAAGAAGGTTGAAGGAAGGCAATGAGCGAGAAGGGTCCACATCAACCTGAAAGTTATGCATTAATTTCCCAAAAAACAGCAGAATACTTCTCGACTGAAAGGCCAGCAGAATAAGAAGGGAGAAAGAGTGGTGTGAACATTGCAATGCTCCGCAACATACAATAAACTTGCTGGGAGTTACATGGGAAACCACCTTACTGGTAGCCAAGGTCATTCAACCAATCAAACCGTGATCAGAAGGCGTATAAGGCAAACACGGGGGAATACATTAAGTCTGAAACCTCAGGAACAGTCCCCCTTTTTCAATAAGGAACCATTGGAACAATTGTATAGCTTTTTCAGTCCAAACAACTCTTATCCATGGCTTCCTCATGTTCTTTAGCTCAACCAGGTTACCAGGTAATAATTCCAAAGCCAAAACTTTAAATGTATCAACCACTCCTTGCCAATCGTGGATAATAGACTCCGGTGCAACCAATCATATGACAGGTTGCTCTAAGCTATTTTCTTCATACAGCCCATGTGCAGGAAATCAGAAAATTAAACTAGCTGATTCTCAGCCACAGCCGGAAAGGATCCACATCCATCTCCAATAAACTCACTCTCCAAAATGTGCTTCGTGTTCCTAATATTTCATGTAATTTACTGTCGGTTAGCAAAATTACCTACGATTTGAAGTGTTGTGCTGAATTTAAATTATGAATTTCAAGAACTGGAGACGGGGAGGCAATGCTCAGGAGTGTGTAGGTCTTTATTATTTTGAGGAAGGAAGCTTCTCAATTGAGCAACAGTTAGTTTCTCGTTTGAGCTGCGCATATCTGTTAAAAGATAAATATGAGGTTGAACAGTATTTTTTTAATATGTTAAAAGATAAATATGAGGTTGAACGGTATTGTTTTTAAAAAAACGATATGGTAGAAACACAGTTTCAAGCAAAAATTCAAACAACTCGAAGTGACAATGGACGGGAATATTTTAATAAATATTGGGCTCATTCTTTGAAGAAAAAGGGATTGTTTATCATAACTCTAGTATTGACACTCCAAAACAAAACGAAGTGACAGAAAAGAAAAATAAACACCTTTTAGAAGTGGCTAGGTCATTATTGTTTACAAATAAGGAACCTAAATACTTGCGGGAGGAGGCAATCCTCATTGTTGCTTATCTTATAAACCGGATGCCAACAAGAGTTCTAAATTTCAAAACTCCCTTAAATGTGTTCAAGGAAACCTATCAATATCACGAATTACCTCAGATCTGCCTTTAAAGGTGTTTGGTTGTGTAGCGTTTGTTCACATTTATAATCATAATGATAACTCGACACTTGAGCCTTGAGATGTATGTTTCTTGGTTATTCCCACACCCAAAAAGATTGTAAATATTTGGATCTAAAATCTGGAAAAGGAGATACCGATTAAGAATAGATATTTGATGATGAGAACGAGAAGACCATCAAGTCCAAAAATGATTTATATGTTAATTTTCCATTGTCTAGTCTAGAAGGAACAAATCCTCCTGCTATTGTCTAGACTAGTCTCATTTATATTCATGTTTCGGTTACTGTTTTGATCACCTTGAACAAGAGGATTTGTTCCTTCTAGACTAGGCAGCGAAAAATTAATATATAAATCATTGTTGGATTCGGTGATCTTCTCGTTCTCATATTCTTTTTTTTTTTATTAGAAACAATATTTTATTTAAATTGAAAGTTCAAGTACAGTGGGGCGGATGAGTGATCCGCAATAGCAAAAACATATAGCTAATACTAACTTCACGTCATTAAAAACTTGAATTCCCTAACAACATCTGAAATAGATAGGTGAATGAACTCTTTAGTCCTTGTGATTGTAGTTGCCACTCTGAACTTGATGAGCTCCCATACATCAGTGTCTTCCGCTTTCTTGTCATTGAAAATCCTGTTATTCCTCTCCAGCCAAATGCTCCAAAATAAGAAGTGAATCGTGACAAACCATAGGATGGTAGTTCTGTTTCCCCTAGGAATACCTGGATCGCTGGTGAACATATCTCTAGCAGTCATCGGGAACACCCACTGAAAATTCAGATCTTGCATAACCCTTGACCATAAGCTTCTTGCGTAAGAGCAGTGAATTAATAGATGATCTTGAGTTTCTTCGCTGCGTTCGCAAAAGGAACACCAGTTTGGGCACAAGTCGCAGGTGGGCCATCTTCTTTGCACCAAGTCCGCCGTAGGTAATTTACCCAACGCGACAATCCACGAGAAAATTTGTAACTTTTGAGGGACAGGAACCTTCCAAATATGATTGTAGCTTGGAAAAGCAGGAAACAGTTGGGTAGGAAAAAAAGAGTCGTAAAATGATTTGACACTAAACACACCCGTAGACTCCCCCAACCAAACCCTGTAATCTTCGACGCCTAGCTGAATCCTAACTGTATCTAACACGCCCTGAAGAGTAACAAACTCTTCCAACTCTCGGTCGTTTAGGTTTCTCCTAAAACATACATCCCATCGATATGTTTGTCTATCCTGGTGACTGACAACTTCTAAGAAACTCAAAATAGGTTTGTTTGTCAAAGTACAAATGCGATACAAAGAAGCGAAACGAACATTGAATGGAGTTTCCCCGCCCCCCCCACACGTCCTCCCAAAATCTTATGTAATTACCCCCTCTCAAAACCGAACCCCACATTAGTTGAATTGCCGGGAAGGTACGAGAAATGAATTTCCATGGGCATCTAAAAGTGGCATTCTTGGCCAAACCCAAATCCCACTCATTCTCTTGAAGGCCGTAAATGCTCTTTATCACCTTCCTCCACAAAGTCTCCTTCTCCTTTGTTCCTCTCCACCACCATTTTCCTAGCAATGCTCTATTCCTCACAACGATACTTCCCAAACCCAATCCTCCTCGGTCTTTTGGTTTACAAACCTGATCCCATCTCACAAGATGACACTGTTTTTCCCCGTCTAATCCATCCCAAAGGAAATCACGCATGATTTTTTCCATGATTTTTGCCACCTTTGTTGGGACCTTGAACAAAGACATGTAATAGGAAGGCAAAGCACAAAGAACTGATTTTATGAGTGTTAGGCGTCCCCCTCTTGACAAAAATGCTTTCTTCCAACTAGATAACTTTTTTGACATTTTTGATAGGACTGGTTCCCAAAAATCGAAAGACGTAGGCCTACCTCCCAAAGGTACCCCTAGATACACGATGGGCCAGTCGTGAGGTTTGCAGCCAATGTTTTGAGCCAACTGTACCACTTTCTCTTTTTCAATATTAATGCCCAAAATGACACTTTTCTGAAAATTGATGTTGAGACCAGAATTTTTCGCAAATGATTTGAGTAATTCCACAAGTGCAATGACATGAGCCTTCGTTTGAACCATGAACAATGTGTCATCCGCAAATTGGATATGAGATATCTCAATTTTCCCTTTTCCCACTACTAGACCTCTCACCTCGTTTGAATCCTTAGCCTTGTCTACCATCCTTCCCAAAACATCCACAACCAAGTTAAAGAGAAAAGGCGATAATGGACAACCTTGACGGATTCCTCATATTCAAACATCTATTCTTCAAAAGTATTCCCTCCATGGATAGTAGTGTTAAAAAAATGGTGAATATAGATGAGACTAGCCTGGACAATAGTAGAAGGTTTCGACAGGTTTGAGATATTTGAAAGGTTCTCCAAGTAAGGGTTTGTTGTTCAAGAAGAGTGATCAAAGAAGTGTGGAAGGTCACTGATGCGGACTGGGCTGGGTCTATCTTTGGTAGGAGATCCATCATGGGTATGGGTTATTGTACCTTTGTGTGGGGAAATCTGGTCACAGGGCAAAGTAAAAAAAAAAATGCCGCCAAAGTAATACAGAAGTTGAGTTAAGAGAAAAGGCAAATGACATTTGTGAGATATTATAGATTACAAGAGTGCTTGAAGAGCTAAACTGGAAGCTCAAGGTTCCAATTATAAATCTGCCATAAGCATCGCAAACAACCCAGTCCAACATGATAATACTAAACATACTGAAGTAGACAGACACTTCATCAAAGACAACCTGGAAACTGGAGTAATCTGCATGCCCTTTGTCACCACAGATATGTTGACAAAGGCACATTTCAGGACAAAATTTGACTTGTTTATTGACAAGTTGGGCATGAGTGATATTTATGCACCAACTTGAAGGACAGTGTAGAAAAGTAGAAAGATATAGTGTAAATAATAGAAAGGTTTAATTGGATCTTTTCTTATTTTTGGTCAGATTGAGGTGTATAAATTAGTTGATTGTATAACCCATAATTTTAGGAATATTCTGCCACATTTAGTCTATTTATTTAAGACTCTTGTATTGTAATAAGTGTGTCGTAAAAGCAATAAAATATCTTCTGATTTGTTCCTCAATTTCATGGCTGCTGCTAAATCTCTTTCAGTTTGTAACAAAATTACACAACAAAAAAAATAAGTAAGGGGTATCATTGAAAAGAAATCATACATTTGTTGTAGAACTATTCAAATAAAGGCAGAATCGGATGTGAAAAAGAACCCAGCAGTGGAACGAGAAACAGAAAATATAGAGCATCCAAAACAGAATGTAAAAGACGCAACCACAATCAGGTAACATATAAATTGAATTAATGTTAAGACGGAAGAGGTATAAACCATAAATTAGAAGGTGTCACAACTTTGTCCACAGGGTCAACATAACATCATCAAACACACAATTCTTCACATGCTTGATGCACATCATCACAACCTTTACATTTATGGTGTTTTTAGGCCAAGAGTTTTGATTAAAC
Source organism: Primulina eburnea (assembly GCF_022965805.1). Taxonomy (NCBI): domain Eukaryota; kingdom Viridiplantae; phylum Streptophyta; class Magnoliopsida; order Lamiales; family Gesneriaceae; genus Primulina; species Primulina eburnea. The sequence goes on along the minus strand of NC_133103.1, from coordinate 47,556,849 downwards.
TTGTAGGGTACAGGTCAGCATTGATGGACTAGCAGCGTGCCAGTTCAAGATTGTTTCCCTTTTCAAGTACAACTAACTTTAAGTGAATACAAGTTCGGGGCTGACTTCTCAACAACACAATCAGCTGAAATATCCCAATCAAGTCCACGCTCATGCTTCTCAAACATGATCAATAAGCCAAACAGAAATTTCACACAAATATATGCATACTGAACAACCAATAATCAGCAGCATGGAAAACCAACATGTTAGCAGGAAAAGGCTCCACGAGTAGGCAATTATGCTTCTAAACAGTTGAGCAAGAGATTTTTCTCAAAGACTGTCAGAAGACACACCTCAATATGCGGTCATTTACAGGCAGGCTCTTGTCCTTTAACCTAATCTTCTTCACAGCGTACTGCCTGCCATCAAGCTTATTCTTGCATAACACAACATGACCAAAACCTCCATGACCTGTCAGAAAAATGTATTATTTACTCAAATGAATTTATAACACTGAAAAGGTCGTCAAAGGATCACACATACAAAAACTGACTCCAGGAAATCTAGAAACAATACAATTGGGACAGAATCAGAGATACTACTATGAATTTCGACAACAACAAAAAATTTATATCAACAAGCTGCATATGACACATATTCATTGGTTTACATGCAACAACGGCCTTGCTTACTACATAAGATTAACATCCTGTAAATACCGATATCAACAGTAGCCAGGGTTTTTTCAAATTAATACATGACGCGGTCACATATCTTATTGTAAATGAACATACACGCCAATGTCGAACTAAAAGTTGAACAGTCAAATTAATTTCAAGTACATTTTAAAATTAATGGAAGTAACATGCTGAAAAATATGCATCCGAATTAGATTAAAGAAATAAAAATAAAGTGTTCTCACCAAGTGGCTGAAGTTCCTCAAAGTCACCTAAATAACGGGAACTTAGAGTAGATGTATTTTGTGCTCCATAATGCGAAGCAGTTCTCCAAAATGGAGCATTCTTAGATGAAATCTGTAAAACATGACGCACAAGAATGTAATGAAATCATTGATTACATGGAGATCCAGCCCACATAATTCAGAAAATTGCATAATTGACTAACGATGTGCTTCCTAAACACACGATCAAAAATCTCGTCAAAAGATGATGATGGTTTGATAGCCAGATCTCGCACATCTTCAGAAACAATCTGGGAAAAATGACAGTTAGAGGCAAAACAAATAAAACAGACCTTGTAAGGTCTTTTAATAAATAGAATGAACTACGCACCCCTAGATCGAGGAGTTCAGATGTTATTCCGGGTAAAGCATCGGAAAGAGGTCCTTTAGGAGCACAAGCAACGCGAAGCAAGTGAGCCTATGGAAAGATATCTTAGCCCATATTTGCAGTGGATATCCACAGAATTGTAAAAAAAATAGCCAGGGACCATGAGAAAATCACCATGAGCATATCTCTTTCTGAAATCTGAGTAGGTTGATCATGAGCAACAAACTCAGAGCATAATGAATCTGAAACCTCATCATCCAAATAACCATACTCAGTTTTGGTCAGATTTCCTCTAACAAAGATATCCTGTAAAGCAAGAAAATATCATGTGTTAAAAGATGCAAAGTGCTTCAAAGCATATATCAGCTAAATAATAAGGAAAGAGAGGGAAGGGAGAGCAGAGAGCTTCTTTGTATCTAGCATGATCTCTCACGGCAAACATGAAGTAGGATACGATATATGAAGTATCTTGCAAAAAATAACTGATTAAAGAGAAAATTTAAACAAAGAAACAATTAAGGCAAGCTATAATAGATGAGTAAGACAGTAAATGCTGCAAAAGATGATGAAATTTTGTACCTGCCTATGTATTATTCAGAGTTTAAAAGATGTGACATTTCCAAAAGAAGTAAGAACTAATAATTTGAAGAGGTCATTTCGTCCATCAGTTTGGCACTCAATTAACTATAAAACTTAATGTCATTGGCCTACGAAAGAAAGATAAGTCTTTGCTTGCATGACAACAGAGCCTCAATTTCCCACCTACCAGACATAACAATTGCTCATATGATAGCGAAAAGAATGATGAATCCAAATCGAACGAATCACAAAGGCCTTAGAAGGCTTTTGCTAATTCTAGATTACCTAACCTGGGTTTCAGCTATCCTTATTTGAACCTCGACAGTTTCAAACTGCATGCTTGGATACGAGTATCAGAGTCATTATGGGAAACGCTTACTGCAGGTTCAATCTGGCCCAAATTATGCATTTCAGAAGAATATGTGCAAGCGACATAAACTCGTGAAATTAGATCATTCCACAAATCCTTCAAATGTGCATAATCATAACATGGTATTAAAGGAATGCTAAGGAGAAGGTCATTAGTACAAAGAGCCACCCATCTCTTCAAAACAGTTATGCGTGACCAGTGTAAAACTAACACATGCATGTGGGGAAGAATTATAAGATAAATATTGAATCTAGAGAATCTGTAATATGCTTGGGCTTTTTGAAGAAAAGTCATATATACTCATTAGTTACATAATCTGAAGTCTTTAATTTCTAATTTTATTTAGTCATGTAGGGAGTAAGTTTACGAGCAATCTCTTTCACAAGGAGGGTAATCTTAAATGATTATCCCCCAACATGCTACCTTCATGTTGCCAGAGGAGCCTTTTTCATCCAAGTCACTGGTACTCAAATTGGTACTTTCAGTCTCTTCTTCACTCTCTTCTTCAAGTGCACCTAGGTTAAGCGCGTGCTCATGTAAAGTACTTGGCTTATCGTTCTCCACAACAACCGACTCCATGTGCTTCTTTACTTGTTTATTCATATCACGATTTCCTTGTTTTAGACCTTCAAAAGTATGAGAGAGTACTGTTTTCCTGCTCTCATCCATTCCTAAATTCCAATGCCATGACTCCCCAGAACCACTGAAAAGATCCACGTGACTATAGACAAAAGCTTCACCAAAAGAGCAGATTGTGGCACTTGAGACAGTAGAATCCTTCTGAGAGAGCTGAGGACTCTTATCTGGTCCACAACTCAGAACCTACAAGAAGAAACCAATTGCGACAAGACATTATTCAAGTATAGACACACCAAAGCTGAATAAACAAATTCCATTCGAAGTGTAAATCTTGGAATAGATATCAAGTTGAAAAAATTCTTTGACATTCAAAAACAATAAAAAAAATAGCAAAGCAAGAGGGATATTAGTACAGGGTTTGTATCACAAAAGGACTGGAGAGTTCAGCCTCCACCAGGTGCAAGTTGGACAGCTCATACAATCTCTTGAAACTTTTCTAGTATCACAAATTTCTCATTGCATTGCCATCCGCAACAAATCTCATGTAATTCTATCATTCGACTTCATAAGTAATTTTTTTTTTTTTGATAAGAAACAAATTTTATTAATGTAGGAATTAGTTACATCAAAGATGCGGATGAGCAATCCGCATCAATCTTAAATTACAGTACTACAACTATCCGGTTTAATCGCACCGGACACATAACTCAAGACCATATTAGTTTCCAATCCCTGCACAAATCAGATACACGTAAATGATCATATTTAAGAAGGTTGACAGTCCAAGTGGCGACCCTCAATTTTATTCTCTCCCACACTTGATCAACTGACTCAGAAACATCTTCAAACATCCTTTTGTTCCTCTCCAACCAAATTGTCCACAATATGCCATGAATGATAGTAAACCAAACCTCACTCAATTTTTTCTTGAAAGGATACCACGAGTTGTCATGAAACAGATCTTTTGCTTGTCTTGGCACAGCCCATTGAAATTCCAGCTCTCTTAGCACTTGATTATCAAGTATTGTTGATTATTTTAGTACTTCCTTGCACTCCACATGTTGCGAATTAATTGACTATCTAATATGTTTAGGGCTTCGTATCTTATTCTTTTACTTACCAAGAAACATCAAATAATACAATTATCTCATCCGTGTATATTATTTCGATCACTTCATTATTATTTCTAATAGTTTTTAACAACTGAGCACATCTTTAGCTGATTAAATTAATCAAGTGCATGTTACTTCTCAGCTAATTAAATGTGCTGATTGAATCTTGAGTTCACTTTATAAAATTAAAAAACATTAATTTATCAAGTAATTAGTTTCTCATCACAGATCTCAAAATCATTAATACAAAGAGTTTATGTTATACTTTGGTTTCTTTTGGGTACAACTAATTTTTAATAGACAACAGTTATAATAATCTTCAATACAATGGCAAAAAAAAAAAAAAACCAATTATTAGACTCATTGTGAAGTTACAACTTCCCTTTGTTGCAAAATTTTGTCGCGAAAGTGATAGTTCTCATACCAAATTTCACTGTCATCAACTCTCCCCTTGACCGAAAGAATAAAAATCAGTTACAGGTTAATCGAATAACAATATGTATTCTCTCGTAACTGTTGTCATATTATTTCTCATTGAAAAACTTTTCCTACTAACTGTTCTCTCACTACGACTGATATTCCCTTGCACAGCCATTACACATCAAGACATGGATACCCCACCATTCTCCAATCCTCTTACAATGTCCACCAGCTAAAATAACATTTATCTTTTTGTTCTTTTGAGATTTTAATTTTTCATTCAATGGAGGATTTTAAGTGTTCACACTGTCGCAGCAAATAATTACCCATGTTTCTATGGTAAGAAATAAATGTAAATTTCCTGCAATAAACCAGAAAAACTAAGATCAATTAGGACATATTTGTTTACCAATTCACTTGGAATCCTTCGAGGATAAATTTCAGACAAAAATTCTTGGGCGGCTTCAACTAAATTGTAGATCATCACACGTCCTTCTCTAGCATTTGAATTTGCCTGCAATGGTTCCAACATGAATTTTAAATTGCTGCAACGGCGCTGAAGAGCTAAATTTTACAGGAAATATGGTGCATAAATCCACAGAAAATAGAAATAGTGTCATGAAGGACTAAATAGTGAAGAATTCTCACTCTCTCCTAATCAAATCCATTTAACAAGATTTCATCAGTCATTAAATGTTTAAAGTCCAGTAACATATATCTAAAATATATTTTCAAGGATTGTAAGTTCCATAGCATGTGAACTAATACTCGACTTATAAACTGAGCCGCTAGAAATTGTATAATTTACCTGTCATGCCATCGATTTGAGTCACCATTGCATTGGTTATTTATGAATGAATTAGGATATTTTTTGTTAAAACTAAAAATAGTTTCTCCATTATGGAAATAATATTTTTGGTATGTGACAATTTTTAATAGATGGATTTTCACACATCATTTGGGTATTCTACGGCGTTAGCTCGACTTCCAAATATGTTATACTTTGTTGATTTCTCCATAGGTTTTATCTTGCGTAAAAACATGACTTGTGTATCATTATGTATACGTGTTAGAACATTGATTAATGTTATGAGTAATTGAGGTACTTCAAAGAAGAGGTATTGCATTGAAATATGTCGATCACCGTAACCTTCAGTGGTTTAATGTCATACACTGTGGGCTATAATCTTACAATGGCCAGTTGAGAGCATTGCGAAGGGGTTGTATGGTTGTAAAGCCGCTGTTTCTCTTGACGTTGCCGTCCATGGTGTGGTATTTCACAAGGTATGTGAGGGGACCTAAATTGCCATTACATACCATGGGCATATACATTGTTATTTATGTTGGAGTGTGCTCTAGATGCACTTGTACATTGATAGGGGGTGTGAATATCATGTGGGAGGGTATAAACTGCATTTATTGCTTAGGTAAGTGATTGTAGTTCTTGTGAATGATTTCAATCAATTAGTTGTCTTTTACCTTATACACATTTGGCATTTTCTTTGGCATTTCTCACGCCTCGGGACGCTATTCCGGTGAAGTCCAGGGCCTACGCTCTCAAGACAGTGAAGGGGTCTGGGTGACCATCATTAAAAAAATTCTAATAATTAGAGGTCGTGTCTATTAGTTGTATACACTATATTGGATTTTTAACTACATGTCATGATGTGCCCCCTATATCCATTGAAATTGTATATGTATTGACCCTATCCTTTTGTCAAGGTAAAGTATGCGGCTTATTTTCATTAATCGGATAATAACATAAAGATAATTTATCTTCTATTTAAAACAAAAGTTTTCACTACATGTTACAGAACAAGCCCACATAATCACTGACAGACTAAGACAATCACTTATTTCAAGTCAGTAGAAAAAACAGGCTTGATCACGAACCAGGTAAAAAACCAAATCAATAGAAAAAATGGCATGTAGCCATATTACTGTTGAAAAGAAAGTGTTCTAGGCAACTTATGCATATAATTGGCTACCAACAACCTGATCATAAAGCAGAGATAGAAGGTTATCAGCATCAGCTTTTAGTAACCCTTTCTCTGGTACTATCTGCAGCTTCGGACATTTGTATGGATAACCTTGTAAACATCTAAAATAAGGATGTCAGGAAAAAAGAAGAAATTGGCGATTTAACTGGAAATAATCATCCAACCTTACTGAAAGCACGGCAGAAATATCATGCTCTTCATATCCTGTATCCTTGGAGTACGGCCTGGTATTTCATCCATAAAGCATTGGTAAAAAATAATAAAGACTGTTGTATAACTGGAGGGACATTATTGAATTAGGAACCTGAGCTTGATATTGATTTGGAGAGGTGATTCAGAAACAACTTCACAATCTTCCTGAAATATGGCAGACCTATATACCAAGGAACTAGAATGAGTTGTAGGCTACAAAATTTTATGAGAAGCTTATTGGCCAAAGCAAAAATGTTCTAAAGATTTCTATACAGTTATATATAGTAAATTTATATGCTTATTCACTAAAAGAACCAGACACTTGCAGAAAGTTTTATCGCAAAAAAAGTCCTCGGTATAAATACAAGGAAGATGGAAGATTGAAGCCTTTGCAGCACTTTATGCCTTCTTTCCAGGGTTAACGATTAGTCATTTGCTCTTTTCCTCTTTATATAATCATTCTTTTCTCTTTTCCTTCACTATTCCTTCTCTTGAGTTTGTTTCCTCCACGTTCTTTACAAAACATAAAATATATATCTCTTTCCTCCTTTGTTTTCTTCAGGTTTTTGGGTGATCAACTTCAGTTGATTTTAAAACATTTATACATAGAGAAGCTAACTTTATGAAATATAATGTAATGTTTCTCAAGGTCATGAATTTCTTGATTAAGCACCAAAATGAAAGGACTATGTTCTGTTTACTGAAATAATAAAATTAACAGGTTTTATGAGCCCACCTTAAATGGGACTTGACAAACTTTACTGAAACACGGTGTAAATTTGCCACATCCACGATCTAATGTAACATTACAAGTATAATGTCTTGTGTATCTGAAGTTATTCTTAAGCAATTAAGGATTTTTTTAATTTGCTTTGCAATTTTTTAAGCCTCTGTTAACATAAAACAGAGGAACCTAATTAAAAATTAAATGATATTACAACCAAAAAATTATAGGCCATATTTCCTCCTCTTAGAACGATTCAAATTCAAACACAGAAAGTTGTATGATACGTGATTAGCAGGAGATTGTCTCAGTTCATCAATTCACAATACAGAGGTAATATGGTTTCATTTCCAGCATTCCACGGGTATGTTTTCTAGAAATTTGATTTTCTTTTTCGAGCATATGTCATTAAATGTAAAAATATGCCATATTTACTTATATAGAGTGTGTGCTCTGATGGCGTGTAGGGCATTTTAAAATTTTAAAATAAAATGTTTTTGATATCGCTGAAATCGGTGATGCTAGCTGGGAGGTCAGATCCCTGCTTGGAGAGCTCGGATCAAACGTTTGAACGCTGTCTGGGAGGTCGGATATTCACCTTGGGAGCTCGGATCAGACACCTCGAAATCCAGAAACACAAACAAGAGTGTTAGAAGGGGGCCGGAAGGTTGTTCCGGCGTAGCCCCTCCGACGCTCAAGTCAGAAAACTGAGAGAGAAAACTGTGCGTGCAAAGAGAATGTGAAAAAGTATGAATGAATTTGGGAGTTAACGAAACCTGGTATTTATAGGTGAACCGCAGAGTCCTAGTTTTGGTAGGTTTCGATCTTCAGAATCTTCGGAAGATTTGATTAGATCTTCACCCAGATTTGATTTAGATATCGTTAGATTTAATTCAGATCTTTAATGGGCTTTACTTTTCTGGGTTTTGATCTCCGCGGGCTACGCGCTTAATATCTGAGTAGAGGCTCCCGTAGGCATGAGCCCATGAGACGGTAGGACCTTATGGGACCTCGGCTCGGGAGGTCGGCCGAGGGTTTCCGGTCGTCCCGATAATACCTTTTTTGGTCGGTTCGGGAGGTCGGCCAGAGAGGTCGGCCAGGGAGGTCGGCTGACCTCTCCAATCGCTGGAACTTCTGATATGGGAGGTCGGCCAGAGATGACCTCCCGGATGACCTCAAGGGTTCTTCTGCATGCTGGGCTTTACTTGAGATGGGCTATCGAGGGTGGGCCCAACTCATCCTCTCATCGGGGGTATCACGATTCCCCCCCTCAAGTCGAGCTGACGTTGAAGACCCAAAGCTCGTAGTTTTCTGTGCTCTCGATGGCCCATGATTACTCTGAGCTTTCTGTCTCTGAACTGTCATGAGATTATGATGACCAAGTGACTGGATGAGCTGATGGGATAAACCAAAAGCTTGTGGGTGCCTGAGCTGGAAGGTGAAGTTCTTAGCCGGGCTGTGGCTAAACAGGGCACTCTACTATGTGGTAAAGTTCTAGCTGTGCTGAGCTTAGCCTGTTACTGTCTTGCCATGGGGGGTGAAGATTTCAGCTGAGACAATTATTTAAGCAAAGTGCCCTACCCTGCTGAGTTGTCTCGAGAGGCTCCATCTGAGCTGATCCGATCCCCCCACTTTTAATCTCGCTGATTAGGTTCTCACCCCTGCTGATCTGACCCTAGGCTGAGGTTCCAAGCCCAAGGCCTTGCGGATTCCTGAGCTGGCAATGAAACGTCACTGCCATTTGTCCCTTCGTGGGCAATCTTCGCGCATCCCGAGATGATCCTAGCCATCCACGTCGCCTGAAATCAACGGTTCGATTTCCTCCTGGTCCCTCTATAAATACCCGTTACACCTTTAACTTCATTTCTCACTTTCCCTTCATTTTACCTCGGCTCCGACCTTCCCAAAGAATTCCTCCTGTTCCTCAAACTCCCGCTCTTCTTCAGTAGGTACTGTTTCATGGCCTCCCCCAATCGTTCTTCCCTATCGACCTCCGAGGGGATCTTCCGAGAGGTAGATCAGTACGACCTCCTCATTGAGGGGGTGAGCTCCCGCCTCGTTCCTGATGATGATGGGGCAGCCCTGAATCAGCTCAGTCTCAGTTACCCAGAGGAGCCAATCAGGACGTCCGACCCCTGGTTCGAGCTCCACCCTTCGTGGCTGGATACCTCGGATGAGCTCCGCATCCGAGCTATCTCTTGCGCCCCTGTAGATTATGATTTCATATTCCCTCACTCTGAGGAGCGAGCCAACAATCCCCTTCCTGGCTACTATACCTTCTATCAGGACCAACTAGAGGCTGGCCTTCGATTTCCACTTCCTTCTTTCTTTCAGCAGCTCAGCCAGTTTTATCAAATTCACCTCGGCCAATTCACTCCCAATGCTTTCCGTACCTTGTGCAATTATGTAGTTCTTTTCAAAGCCTTAGGCTATGAAGTCGACCCTATTTCCTTCTCCCATTTCTACCTCCCTAAGAGGTCAGAGGAGGGCCCCTTCTACTTCTCAGCTCGGCCTAACTGTCAGTTTTTTGAGGGGGCCCCGAGCTCTAACAAACACTGGAAAAACCATTTTTTCTTTGTTCATCCCTCCGATCAGTGGGACATCTGTTCTCAGTGGAGGGTTTCTCTTCCTGAGCTCCCATGTCCCCTCTCGGGCTTTCGTAAGAGCAGCACCTTTCTCGGACCATTCGGGGCGATCAGGGGTCGGCGTTTCCATACACCCACTCTCTTAGCCGAGGACCTCTTGAGTTATTATGGGCTCAGCTCGGCCAAGGTCACATCCCAAGGCAACGAGGGTATGGAACTTTAGCCCGACCCCTGCTGATCCCTCACACACATTTTTTTTTTTTTAATTAACCTGAGCCACTGCTTTTGTCTCAGCTGCCAGAGTCATGAATGCCCTTATCAAAAAGGCTGAAGCCCGGAGGCAACAGAAGGCCAGCTCGACCGGTGCAGACAAGGGTAAAGCCGTTGTTGCTGAGGTCAACGCGGAGGAGGTTACTGTTGTTTCCATTGCTGAGACTCAAGTGGTTCCTCCGAGCTCTTCCCGTAAACGCCGAGCTCCCGAGACCCCTCGTTCTCATGGGCAATCTGGAAGCAGCGGGGAGCTCGGTCCTGTTCAAACTGAAGCCCTACCCTTTCGGCAGGTGAGGTCAGATACCTCCTCACAAGTTCTCCGCTGCCGCTCCAATCTGTACGATATGTATCGGGAGGACCTGCGCATCGTTGGGGCAGGACCATCTCCTCTTGCCGGGGCCGTTCTCCGAGACGTCGCCTCAAAGGCCGATGCAGAATTCCTGGATGGGCTGAACTGGGCTGAGCTTATCAGGAGGTCCACCAGCGCCAGTGCGGAGGTAAATAACCTCAGCTTGTTTCTTTATGCCACTTAGACTTTGCTAACACTTTTCTAATGCAGGCCGCTCTGCTGAATGCCGAGGTGGCATTCAGGGCCAATAATTTCCGGAAGCAGTCTTCCAAGGATGCGAGGTCCTTTCAATCAACCTCGGCCGATCTGGAGAGCAAACTTGCTGCCCTTACGGAGGCCTTGGAGAAGGAACGGGCCAACTCGACGAGGAGGGAGGCCGACATGCGGGAGGGCTTTGTTGCCGAGACCAGGAAGCTGAAGAACGAGCTGCGCTTGGCTGAGGTTCGTCTAGATGCTGCTCAGGAGGAGACAAAGGCCGTTAAGGAGGAACTTAACGTAGCTCAGCAGGAGATCGTTTCAGCCCGGGCTGACCTTGCCAACGGGACTGAGGTCTTCAAAGAGGCTTTTTTGAAGTCGGAGGAGTTTTGGGACGTCGTCGCTGAAAAGGCCCTCAACTTCATCTATGTGGGTTTTGATGGTGCGGTGGCCCAATTCAAAGATGCTGGCTACCCTCCAGAGGGGACCTCAGCCGATTTTCTGGATGCCAAAAAGGTCGTAGAGAACCTCCCCCCCGATGTCTGACCCCCAGAGTCTTCTTTTGATTCGAACTTAATTGGAGTTGTACTCTATCTATATTTTATTGTATTACTGTTGTCCTCCCAAGCAAGAGATCAGCTAGTTAATATTAGGTCAGCCCGGAAAAAATAAATTGATTATCATCCCTTGAGAAGTCGGCTGGGTTCTCGAAGCTCAGCCAAACACCGCCAGAATAATGAATTAATGAGACCTAGCTGTGAGAGGTCGGCTGGGCTATAAGAGCCCAGCCAGACACATGAAATAATGAATCAATGAGAACAAGCCGAGAGAGGAGCCCAGCCAAACACTTAAATGAAATAATGAATCAACGATACCAAGCTGAGAGAGGTCGGCTGGGCTCTTGGAGCTCGGCCAAACTCTCGATACAATAATGACTCAAAATACAACAACGACAAGCTCTGTTCGGCCATGGGAGCTCGGCCAACCACTTACCACAATAACTTGGTAAGAACAGAATATCGATGAGATCGGTTCGGCCATGGGAGCTCGGCCAACCACTTAAACCACAATAACTTGGTAAGAATAGAATATCGATGAGATCGGTCCGGCTATGGGAGCTCGGCCAACCCCTTAACCACAATAACTTGGTAAGAATAGAATATCGATGAGATCGGTCCGGCTATGGGAGCTCGGCCAACCCCTTAACAACAATAACTTGGTAATATTTTTTTTTTTTTGATAGGAAACTAATAATATATAGAATCTGTAAAATAGTCTGATACAAAATAAGCGAAAGAGTTTTCCGCCATAAAAACAGCTGAAAAATAAAAACGACCAAAATAAAATTACAACATTACGAACTTCCAATCCCTAACCACATCTGAAATAGCTAAATGACCTAGGCCTCTGATAATTCTGATTGACTGCGCCACCCTGAATTTCAACAAATCCCACACTCTGTCCTCCGAGGTTGCTAAGTCATTGAAGATTCTGTTATTTCTCTCAAGCCATATAGTCCAGAATGTGTAATGAACTACCGTATACCAGAAAGTATTGACGACTGGATCATTTCCAAATCCCGGATCTATGATAAACATGTCTTTGGCCCTCTTTGGAAAAATCCAAATTAATCCGAACTCTTGCAGCACCTTTATCCAAATACTTCTTGAGAACACACAGTGCACCAGTAAATGATCCTGATCCTCTTCATGGTCGTGACATAAGCAGCACCACTGTGGCCTCAAAGCACAAGATGGCCATCTTCTTTGCACTGAATCCGAGGTCTGTAACTTGCCCAGAGCGACGATCCACGAGAAAACTTGAATCTTATGTGGGACAGGCACTTTCCATATTTGATTATGAGGGTGAAATGCAGGAAATAAATTAAAAGGGAAGAAAGACTCGTAAAAAGAACTGACCGAGAACCGACCCGAAGAGTCACCCAACCAAACCCTCCTATCCTCCGAATTCAACTCGATCCTGACCGAATGAAGTACTCCCAACAAATTCCCAAACTCCCCCAACTCTCTGTCACTAAGGTGTCTCCTAAAACGCACGTCCCAGCGATAGTTACGACTCTCACCCGACTCGAAGACCTCATAAAAATTACGAATAGGTTTATTGATGACTGTACAAATCGAAAACAAAGAAGGAAATCTCACTTTGAAACAAGGTTCCTCTCCCCCCCAAACATCCTCCCAAAACCTAATGGAGTTCCCCCCTCTCAACACCAACCCACTCGGCCAGCCATTTAACCATAATTTTGGACAGTAAAATTTATGCCGAGCTGAGGTGAGCTATGAGGCTCCTGAACTAACCGAGGGTGAGAACCCTTTTCATACTTGGCGTGACCAAGATGAGGTGAGCTCTGGGCTCCTGAACTGACCGAGGGTGAAAACCCTTCTCATACTTGGCGTGACCAAGATGAGGTGAGCTCTGGGCTCCTGATCTGACTGAGGGTGAAAACCCTTATCATACTTGGCGTGACCAAGATGAGGTGAGCTCTGAGCTCCTGATCTGACTGAGGGTGAAAACCCTTCCCATACTTGGCGTGACCAAGATGAGGTGAGCTCTGGGCTCCTGATCTGACTGAGGGTGAAAACCCTTATCATACTTGGCGTGACCAAGATGAGGTGAGCTCTGGGCTCCTGATCTGACTGAGGGTGAAAACCCTTCTCATACTTGGCGTGACCAAGATGAGGTGAGCTCTGGGCTCCTGATCTGACTGAGGGTGAAAACCCTTATCATACTTGGCGTGACCAAGATGAGGTGAGCTCTGGGCTCCTGCTCTGACTGAGGGTGAAAACCTTTCTCATACTTGGCGTGACCAAGATGAGGTGAGCTCTGGGCTCCTGATCTGACTGAGGGTGAAAACCCTTTTCAAACTTGGCGTCACCAAGATGAGGTGAGCCCTGGGCTCCTGAACTGACAGAGGGTGAAAACCCTATTCAAACTTGGCGTAACCAAGATGAGGTGAGCTCTGGGCTCCTGAACTGACTGAGGGTGAAAACCCTATTCAAACTTGGCGTAACCAAGATGAGGTGAGCCATAGGCTCCTGAACTGACTGAGGGTGAAAACCCTATTCAAACTTGGCGTAACCAAGACGAGGTGAGCTCCGGGGCTTCTGCAAGACATGGTGAAAACCCGTGTAAGCTTCAATAATTTTGAAAGAAAATGTGTAATTTTAATAATGTAACTGAATATAGCATCGAATACTTAGGTCTTTTCTACAAAAGTAACTGACAGAATAAAAGAAATTAAAGGTATAATATCTAAGTGATGTTATTTGCGGAGGTTGTAAGCATTCCATGGCCTCTTCAATTTCTTCTCTGCCAGATCTTCGAAGTAGTAGGCACCCGAACTAAGCTTTCCCATCAACTTGAATGGTCCTTCCCATCTTGGATCTAACTTTCCCACGTCCACATCTTGAAACTTCTTCCAAACTAAGTCTCCCACTTGAAAGCCCATCTGAATGACCTTTCTATTGTACGATTGGGCTGTGCGTCTCTTGTAAGCTTCCATCCTTATGGTCGCGGCTTCCTGCTTTTCTTCCAAGAAATCTAAGTTCGCCGCTCGCCTCTCACTGTTTCGCTCATAATAGAATATTACTCGGGAGGTCTCTTCGTCATCTCTGCCGGGAGCACTGCCTCATTTCCATAAACTAAGCTGAAAAGCGTCTCCCTGATGCCAATCTTCGGAGTGGTTATGTACGACCATAGCATGCTTGGGAGCTCTTCCACCCAATTTCTTTTTGCATTCTCACGTCTACGTCTTTGCTCAGTGTTCCCACAGACGGCGCCAATTGATATCGCTGAAATCGGTGATGCTAGCTGGGAGGTCAGATCCCTGCTTGGAGAGCTCGGATCAAACGTTTGAACGCTGTCTGGGAGGTCGGATCTTCACCTTGGGAGCTCGGATCAGACACCTCGAAATCCAGAAACACAAACAAGAGTGTTAGAAGGGGGCCGGAAGGTTGTTCCGGCGTAGCCCCTCCGACGCTCAAGTCAGAAAACTGAGAGAGAAAACTGTGCGTGCAAAGAGAATGTGAAAAAGTATGAATGAATTTGGGAGTTAACGAAACCTGGTATTTATAGGTGAACCGCAGAGTCCTAGTTTTGGTAGGTTTCGATCTTCAGAATCTTCGGAAGATTTGATTAGATCTTCACCCAGATTTGATTTAGATATCGTTAGATTTAATTCAGATCTTTAATGGGCTTTACTTTTCTGGGTTTTGATCTCCGCGGACTACGCGCTTAATATCTGAGTAGGGGCTCCCGTAGGCATGAGCCCATGAGACGGTAGGACCTTATGGGACCTCGGCTCGGGAGGTCGGCCGAGGGTTTCCGGTCGTCCCGATAATACCTTTTTTGGTCGGTTCGGGAGGTCGGCCAGAGAGGTCGGCCAGGGAGGTCGGCTGACCTCTCCAATCGCTGGAACTTCTGATATAGGAGGTCGGCCAGAGATGACCTCCCGGATGACCTCAAGGGTTCTTCTGCATGCTGGGCTTTACTTGAGATGGGCTATCGAGGGTGGGCCCAACTCATCCTCTCATCGGGGGTATCAGTTTTGATGACAAATTTACAATATAACAAACAGGATATCAATGAGGTTCTCGGAGAGAAATAAGAAGGGATCGTAATGTTTGCTTTTATTTCCTGAGATGGAAAACCTTTTCGGGTCACCACAGTAAAACCAAATAGAACCCAAGATTCCAGCTAGTTCACAAGTTCGTTTATAAATCGTCAACATAGAAACAAACAGAGTGGTCTATTCAGAAAGTATCCATGCCTTGGAGAGTTGAGATTCGTCGCATGCATAACAGCATAAGGTCAGGAAAAAAAAAACGTAAACAGACTTATTGCCAGTATCCAGTTAAAAATAATAAAAACGATTTACAGAATAGATTATTTCAACAGTGCAGAAATAACACGTTCACATAATATGCAGAAAAACTTACAGAGCGGTGAACTCCTCAGCTAAAATCTCGCTGCTATCCGCCGCAATTGAATTATGGTCCTTGGACTGTGTTCTTCGCCCCCCCTGCTTCTTCTTTTTCTTCGAACTACGCCCCATTGTTCAGAGTCCGTAATATTTATCAAATCAAATCAAATCATCGATTTTCACCTCAATCAGCAATCAAATTTTAGCCTTCCACAGTGAGATTCTGAAAAATCACAGGGTTTCGAGTCAAATGAGTGGTGATTAAACCGAATCCAATCGATTTTGTTCGTGTACTGGTGCTAGGAGAAGTTTTCTGCAAATAAATTTGCGAGGAATTGAAGTTGGAAACGGGAGAGAAAGATGGCGCTGAAATGGAAGTCTTGGAAATATACAAACAAGGGTTAAGCGTAAAGCCACAGGCCCAAAGTGGTGTCAACCAAATAATCTTTGATAATTCAACCAAATATGCTTGTAAATCAGCTCCATGTTAGAAAAATAATATTTAAAATATGTGTATTGAATATTTGAATGTTGTATATTTGAATGTTGAAAATAAGAGTTGTAAATATTGAAAATTAGTGTGTGATGATGTAGTTAATGATGTATTTTATTTTTTGGATTATTTGTAAAGAAATTCTATAAATAGCCTCACCATTTGTGAAGTGTGAGGAAATTCACAATTTAGTAGAGAGAGAAATATTATAAAGTGTGTACTTTGGTAAATTTTGAGAGTTTGAGATTTTTACTTTTTATCATAAAATTTTTACTTTTTCACAACACGTTATCAGCACGAAACTCTGAAAGTCCTCCATACTTTTTCAAGCTCTAAACATAAGAAAAACGTAACAAAAGTAATAATATTTATTTTACTGTTATTTATTTATTGTGTATATATTTAATATATAATATAATGTTATTATTAGAAATAATAAATTTTCAAAAACTTGTTATAAATCCTAAGAAGATGTTAAGACGACATCCCACACTTTCGGTAAGGGATACGACAAGTATAAAAGCCTATAAAGTTTTTAAACAAAATAACTTATCACATCTCATTATAATAATATGATATGATGTACATAATTATTTAAACATGAGTAATATTATATAAACCATATTATTACCATAAAATTATACAAATATATATATTTATTTTTTTGTACACCAACGGTCATAAACGGTAACAAAACGGCTAGTTATTGCCCTATAAATTTGATCTCACAAATACATTCAATCACTCCAACTTTCTCTTCTTCTTTAAAAATTATTCTTCATCAAATTTTTCAAAGAAAAAAGAAGATTGTTTTCTCAAAGTTATTTTTAATTATTTTGATTATCATACTCACGAGTCTTGTATTTATTGGAGAATATCCTCTTCGTGTGTTTTCTTTATTTTTACGAATGCTTGTATTTTTTGTTTATCCATTACTTTGTATTGCAATATTTATTAACTAATAAAATGAATCGTAATTTTTTTAGTACCACCATATCAAATTTGACAAAGCTCGAATTTGTTGCGCTCGACATCACGGGAAAAAATTATATGCCATGGACCCTCGATGTAAAAATGCATCTTGAGTCATTGGGTCTAAGCGAGACCATTAAAGAAAATGGTATATCTTCATCACAAGAAAAAGCAAAAGCTATAATATTTTTGTGTCGACATCTCGATGAAGGTTTAAAATGTGAATATCTCATCGAAAAAGATCCCTTGGCTCTGTGGAAAAGATTAAAAGAAAGATTTGAAGATATAAGGGAAGTTATACTTCCGACCGCCCGTGATGATTGAAATATGTTAAAATTCCAAGATTTTAAGAAAGTCAGTGATTATAATTCAGCGATGTATCGAATAATCTCGCAGCTAAAATTTTGTGGACATGGGGTTACAGAATCGGAAATGCTGGAAAAAATATTTTCCAAATTTCACGCATCAAATATAACTTTACATCAACAATATAGAGTGCGTGGATTTGCGAGATATTCTGAACTCATCGCATGTCTGCTTGTGGCGGAAAAGAACAACGAACTGCTAATGAGAAATCATCAGTCCCGACCCACTGAATCAACAGCATTTCCAGAAGTAAATGTTGTAAGTAAAAATGAATTTAAAACCTGGAAACCAAAATCAAATTCAAAGACAAAGTTTTTGTCGAGGTCGTGGTCGTGGACGTGGAATTGGTCGTGGTCGAGGTCGTGGTTTTGAAAACAATAGAGATAGTTATTTTTATAACTCATCTCAAAAGGGCGTCACGAACCACCCATAGAAAAGGCATAATTAGAACATGAGTGTTAATGAAAATCACTTGAAAAGATTTGAAAGTTCTTGTTTCAGATGCGGCACTCCAGGACATTGGTCTCGTATTTGTCAAGCCCCCGAGCACCTTTGCAAGCTCTATAAAGAATCTATAAAGGGGAAAGAAAAAGAGACCAACTTCACTGAACGCAGTGACCATTTGAGTGATTTAACTCATTTTGATGCTGCTGATTTTCTGAATGAATTCTCTGGAAATGATCAATATGTTGGTGGGATAGAAATAAAAAATATTGATGCTGCAGATTTTCTCAATTATTTCTCTGAAAATGAACAATATAGTGGTAGAATATAAATGTACAATAATTTATTTTTCATGTATTCATATAATAATGTCTTATTATATAATTATGATGTGTTATATTTAAATATGTATTGCCAGTACTTTTATTTCATTGCATATTTTTTTTTGAAGTTCAAATATGGAAAATGCTATGAGCAAAGCTGAAGTTTGCATACCCGATAGTGGTACAATGCACACTATCCTCCGAGATAAATGATATTTCTTGGAACTAAAATCAACAAAAACAACGGTGAATACAATATCAGGTCATGTAGACTTGATTAAAGGATGTGGTAAAGCACAATTTTTGTTACCTAATGGTACAATTTTTTTTATCTATGATGCTTTATATTCACCACAATCGAAAAGAAATATGTTGAGTTTTAATGATATATATTCCCATGGGTATTATACTCAAACAATGAATGAAGGGAATGAGAAATATATGTGTCTTACCACATATAAATCACGAAAGAAATATGTGATTGAAAAACTATCAATGCTCTCTACCGGATTGCATTATACACATATATGTCTCATTGAATCAAACCTAGTAGTTGATTATTCTTCAATATTAACCAATTAGCATGATCGATTAGGACATCCTGGTTCAACAATGATGCGAAGAATTATAGAAAATACACATGGTCATCCGCTGAAAGACCAGAAGATCTTTCATAATAATAAGTTTCAATGTAAAGCATGTTTTCTTGGAAAACTTATTATAAAACCACCACCGGTTAAAATCCAAACTAAATCACCAATGTTTCTTGAACGTATTAAGGGTGATATTTATGGACCAATCCATCCATCATGTGGACCATTCAGATACTTTATGGTATTGATTGATGCCTCCAGCAGATGGTCACATGTATGTTTATAGTCAACTCGAAATGTTGCATTTGCAAGATTACTTGCTCAAATAATAAAATTGAGGAATCAATTTCCCTATTATACAATCGAGAAAATTAGACTTGATAATGCTGGTGAATTTACTTCCCAGACTTTCAATGATTATTTTATGTCTATGGGAATCATTGTTGAGCATCATGTTGCTCATGTACATACACAGAATGGATTGGCTGAATCATTGATTAAACGTCTGCAAATGATTGCTATACCAATGATTATCAAAACAAAGCTCTCTATTTCTATATGGGGACATGCAATTTTACATGTTGTTGCATTAATTCGTATCAGACCAAGTGCATATCATAAATACTCCCCATTGCAGCTTGCATTTGGTAAAGAACCAGACATTTCTTATCTGAGAATTTTTGGATGTATGGTGTATGTGCATGTTGCACCACCGAAACGAAAGAAAATGGGACCTCAAAGAAAGGTTGGAATTTATATCGGTTATGATAGTCTATCAATCATTCGATATCTTGAACCTCAGACAGGCGACGTGCACGTTTTGATGATTGTTATTTTAATGAGGAAATCTTCCCAATGTTAGGGGGAGAACAGAAACATATCGAAAAAGAAATTACATGGTATGTATCATCATTGTTACATCTGGATCCAAGAACAAAACAATGTGAAAAAGATATACAGCAAATTGTGCACTTGCAAAGAATATTAAATCAAATACCAGATGCATTTGCAAACACAAAAAGGGTAACTAAATCATATATACATGTTACAAACGCCCTTGCTCGAATTGAAATTCCGAAGAAAAAAATTTAAGATACTCATGATGTCATTAAACGCCTGAAGCGTGGAAGGCCAGTCGGTTCCAAGGATAAAATTCTCGAAAAAGAAAATTCATAGAGAAACACGATGATCACAAAAGAGAAAATGATGTTCCTGAAGAAACACATGATAATAACAAAATAGATAATGATGTTCATGAAGAAACACATGATGATGAAAATGTTCTGTCAGAAACACAAACTGACGAGAATCGTGAAATATCTATCAATTACGTTAATACTGGAAAAATATGGAACCAAAAAGATATAGAAGAAATTGATGATATATTTTCTTATAATGTGGCAATCGACATCATAAATGATAATGAAGATCATGAACCAAAATCTTTTGGTGAATGTAAAAATCGGCAGGATTGGATAAAATGGAAAGAAGTCATCCAGGTTGAATTGGATTCGCTAAATAAACGTAATGTTTTTGGACTTATAGTACTTACACCTGAAGGTGTAAAACCTGTTGGATACAAATGGGTTTTTATTCGAAAGCGAAATGAGAAAAATGAAATAGTAAGATATAAAGCTCGACTTGTTGCACAAGGTTTTTCTCAAAGGCCTGTAATTGATTATGAAGAAACGTATTCTCCCGTGATGGATGCAATTACGTTTCGGTATTTGATTAGCTTGGCGGTATCTGAAAATTTAGAAATGCGTCTTATGGATGTTGTTACAGCTTACTTATATATATATATATTTATATATATATATATATATATATATATATATATATATATATATATATATATATATATATATATATATATATATATATATATATATGAAAATCCCTGAAGGATTTAAGATGCCTGAAGCACAAAGTTCAAAACCCAGAGAATGTTATCCTGTGAAATTACAAAGATCATTATATGGGTTAAAGCAATCCGGTCGAATGTGGTATAATCGACTAAGTGATCACTTGATGAAAAATGGATATGTAAATAATTCAATATGCCCTTGTGTTTTCATTAAGAAAACAACATCCGGATGCGTAATTATTGATGTATATGTTTATTAAATTATAAGAAATGACATGATATAAACTAAATTTGATTACAAAATCTTTGTATTATTCGCGCTTTTTGTTGCGCAACATTGTCAATTACACCATTATAATAAAGATGAACTACTATCTTTTTTTCAATAGACAATGTGATCAAAATCAATATAACATATGATATAGTTGATCGGAGATAATTCTTTATCAACTTCAGCTTTGAAAAAATTCTTTCAGCTGAAGCTATTGTAATCAGTATGGTTAATAATATTATACATGTTATCCAAGCATTAGGAAATTCATTATGAAAATTTTTGACATACGATTTGGATATCCAATCGTATATTGTTTTTCTAAGTAACTGCAATTCAGAAAATAGTTCGAGCGCATTAATATCATAATCATCCTCATGTTTCAAAAAATCGGCAAGTGCAGCACATGAATTGTTCAAACTCTCATCATCCATGTCTTCTACTTGGCCAAGTTAAAAAAAATCCAAATGTCTCTTCTGAACGGGCTCAAATCTTGTCTTGCGAAATTAAATAGTATTATCAACTATTTTCAAAAAATTATTTAATCGAAAATATTATTCAGCTCTTTGTTTTATTAGTTCATCTCAAGCAATTTCATAAAAAAAAAAATAACTTTTTCTATGACGAATATGAGTTTCATGAAATATGTGTTCAACCTACATTTTAAAAAATCTTTTCATCTTCCTCTTCGCGGCTTCAAAACTAGTTGTGAGGACCGGGGCCGAAGAGGGCGGGGGGTGATCGCCGGTGCCATCAGTTGCAAGGACAATGAGCGGCTCCTAGCAGGCTTCTAGGTGGTGGAAACATGAATGAACCGACCTACACGGGAATGAGAGGGATTCCGAGACTGTTCAATGTAATGGACTGTACAGTTGAAGAGGGCTTAAAAGATTTGATTTGTACTACTCATATCACGAAGGTGCATCTTCTTTTCGGTAGCTCATCACATAAGAACTCTAAAGTTAAGCGTGCTTGACTTGGGGGGGTGACCTCCTGAGAAGTTTCCAAGGGTGCGTGTGAGTGAGGACATAAGCACGCTGGAAAGACCCGTCTTGATACAGTGAGGACAGTCGTCAAATCTGGGGCGTTACACTAGTATTTATGTATTCTTCCAAAAAGTTAATCAAAATTTTAAAGGCTAATACCTCATCAATAACCATGTACTTTCTTTGGAGAATCTTGTTGTTTTTATTTACTTTCTGCAATACTTCAAACCATATTACCATGTACACGAGGATTCAAAGCTTCGAAGTTCATACTTTTGTTGCATCACCGCTATGTTTTACTAGATGCAACAGTACATCTCTTATTTGAGGAGCTATAAATCGTACATCTTTTTTGTTATCAAGATGACCTTCCCAACGTATATATATCTGGCCGTGATTTTAGTGTAAGTCTTTCTTTATTGCGAGTCGCGACCTTTACAAATGATTTAAGGACCTTTCATTGTTTTGTCACACCAGAAAATATAAATTATATGTATCACTCCAAAAATGATTTAGCTCGAAGACAACTAACGTTCCTAGCACAAAGGACGATGTTAAGAGAATGACAACCACATAAGTGTAAAACAGCTTAGGATACTCTTTAAGTATTCTATTGTTTACTCATTTATATTGTCTTTTCATAATCGAACCATTTTTTTTTCGACCAACCGAATCAACCTATTGTCACCATTATTTTTTCGACCAACCGAATCAACCTATTATCATTTATATATATAAATGATTTTCAAATTAATCGATGAGACGATTAATTGCATTAAGTTGTTTTGATGTACAAAATAGAATAACTATTGGCAGCAAAAAAACACGAGTGAGTCTCATGTGAGACCGTCTCACGGATTATAATCTGTGAGACGGGCCAACCCTACCCATATTCACAATAAAAATTAATACTCTTAGCATAAAAAGTAGTACTTTTTCATGGGTGACCCAAATAAGAGATACGTCTCACAAATACGATCCGTGAGACCGTCTCATACAAGTTTTTGCAAAAAAACACACATACACAATACTAGTTTATCGAATTCCAAAAATAAGAAGAAATCTAAACACGAACTTTTATATCTTCCACAATTACTCAAAGATAAAACAAATACTCATGTAAATTATTAGTAAACTAAATAAAATCTCTAATCCAAATAAATCGAGCAATTGTTCTTATGTATTCATTTTTGTTATTAAACTTTTAAACATTGGAAAAAAAACAAGATAAAAGATTTTCCTCTCACAAGTATCAAATTCATTATAAAAAAAACTCAAGACAAAATAAAATCACAAGTGTAGATAACAATAATTTGGAAGTCACACCAAAGAGTAGGCTCTAGGCTGGTGCCTAGGGTGCTTCCCCCTAGAGCAGATGATGCACATAAGGTTTTTGTAATGTGGTTTACTTGGTTGATGTAATTTTCATGTTTTATTGCGTTCATATCGAGAGTTTATCCAGCGTACATTTACGAATAGCGGTTGTGGGTTCTTCGTTACAAAAATAGCTAAAAATATATGCATTTTTATTGTTTTATAGCTTTTCTGCATGAACCTCTTTTGGTAATAAAGCTGATTGTATCAGCTATCTGAAGACATCCTCTGATTGTGAACGTTGAACTCAGTCGATTATATATACTTGGATCAAATCCTTATACTACATTGGACTTCGCTTAATATCATCTTTCAAGGAACAAAGCTATTTTCTCTTATCAGACAAATCTCGAAATTCCTTGAGTACTTAAAGTTCAGCACAAAGAAAAGTAGCACACGCTTCATAGCTAATATCTGATCTTTCGAAGATCATCTTGTGCTACTGATTCTTACACTCATTACATTACTTACACTTTATCAAGAAGAGTTTGTAATCTGAAAAGAGTCTTTTCAGAACTTTGTGTTTCGCATTTTTGTGAGTTGAGAAACTAAGAGTTTCAGTAGGCCGAGGTATAAGTCCTTCTGAAGTGGGTGTGTACAAGAGTTGTACTGTAATATCCAAAGTCTTTTAGTTATACCTTCTGGAAACAGAAGAAGGGGAGACGTAGAAGAGTTTATCTTCGAACTTCCATAAACAACTGCTGCCTACTGTTTTATTGTCTTTCAAATACTTCATCAGATTGTTTCCGCACGTTTTATTGTAATCAGGTGAAAGTATACGCACAAGATCAACTACTATCCCTAACAGGATTTTAGTACCTCATCAGAAAAGAAAGAAAAACGAGTAGAGTTTATTCACCCCCCCTCTAAACTCAACTTCGATCCTCAACAATTGGTATCAGAGCGGGTTAATCTTGTTCGTGAAAAACTAAAACAAATGGCACACTTCAGCAAGATCCCTATGTTCTCTAAGGAAGATTTCGATGACTGGAAGATCAGAATGCAAGCTCATCTTGCAGCACAAGATGATGACATGTGGTATGTCATCACAGATGGTCCACTGAAAATATTAAAGCCCAATACAGCTGTTGCTGTTACTGAGGGTGCACCATAGATGGTTGAAAAATCAATAAGTGAATGGACCAGTGAAGATAAGAAGAAGGCCAACCTTGATAATGTGGTGAAGGATATATTGTATAAAACTCTCGACAAGAACAATTTTAGCAAGATCAAAATGTGTTCTACTGCAAAGGATATTTGGGAGAAGCTCATCCAGATATGTGAAGGAAATGAGCAAACGAAAGAAAACAAAATGTCTGTAGCAATGCAGAAGTTCGAAAATCTAAAAATGAGATCTGGTGAAACTCTAAACGAGTTTGATGAAAGATTCAGCAGCCTGGTAAATGAGCTAACAGCTCTGGGTAAAGAGTATAACAACAGAGAAATAGCCCTCAAGGTGATGAGAGCCTTACCCAGAGAATGAGATGTTAAAACAATGGCTATGAGAGTATCCAAAGACTTGAACAAGTTGGAACTGCACGACTTATTTGCAGATCTGAAAGCCTATGAGTTTGAATTGGAAGTAAGGAGTGGAGAAGAGCCTTCAAACCTACCCACCAAGGCTCTTGCTGCTACTGCTACTGCTTTTACTGCTACTGCCACTACCTCTTCTACTGCTGTAGTTGTACCTCAGGCATTACCTACTGTGATCATTGACAATACATTGGAGAAGACTGCCGAACAAATCAGTAGTGATGCTATGTCCTTATTTGTAAAGAAATTCTCCAGGTTCATGAAGAAGAACCATCGAATTTATCAGGGTCCAATCGCAACTTCAAGAAAGATACACCATCTGGTGATATGGGATGCTTTAACTGTGGAAAGATAGGTCACTTCATTGCTGATTGCCCTAAACCAAAGAAGGATGACCAAAAGAGAAAGGATCACAAGAGAAATGACAAAAAGACCAGAAGAGATCGAAAAGCAATGATTGCCGAAGAAAGCAAATCCAAATGGGCGGACTCTAGTTCTGAGTCATCTGACTCAGAAAGTCATTCCAGTGATAGTGATGCAGAAGAAGTCAAATGTCTCATGGCAGACAATGACTCAACCTCGACATTTGAAGAGGTATTTGATTTTGACTCCAATGAATTTACACGAAATGATTTGATTGATGCACTACATGATACGGTAAAAGAGTATTCCAGACTTTCTCAATCATTTGAAGAAGTTAAGATCGAAAATCAGAACTTAAAGAAACAGAACAGTAAGTTAACTTGCTTGCAAGTAGACAGCTGTAATGATTTACAAGTTAAGATGAGTAAATTAATAACTGAGAATGAAAGAGTCAAAGCAGATTACCAGAAGGTGCTTTCTGAAAACCAGAAGTTGTCGCTACTGGTAAATGCTTGGAACAAGTCTTCTGTTTCATTGGAAAAGATGCAAGAATTACAAAAACAGTCAGGAGATAGGAGTGGTCTCGGTTTTTGTAATAATGAAGGCACTTCTGAAACTAATACTAAGCCAACACTGGATATGTGCAAAGGGAAATACATTCACTTTGTGAAATCCAGTGTGGTACATAAAACCAGAGGTACCTACTGCTTCCGTTGAAAGGAATGTAAATCAGATGAACAGAAGAATGCACTATGGTCTGGGTTACGTTAAACCTAAGGAAAAAGTTGACCAGAGTTCTAGATTTAGAAAAGAATTCAACTCTGGAAGACAACATCCTATGAAGGTTAAAAACCACCAGTACTACAACTCTAAACATGTTCAGAAGAGATACAGACTGGAAAACAAAAACAGAAGGGAGGAACAACATTTTAATATGCATACTGTTAGAAATAACAGACCTTCTATTGCACACACATCTTTGGATACCCGAAGTACAAGGTCACCAAGAATTGTACAAATGTGGGTCCCCAAAGGACTGATAAGGCTTGGACCCAAATAGATTTGGGTACCAGATACTAAAATTTGTGTATGCAGGAAAGCAGAAGTCAGTAACTCTACATGGTATCTGGACAGTGGATGCTCCAGACACATGAGTGGACAGAAAAACCTACTTTCCGAGATAGTGAGTTGTACTGGACCAAAGATAACTTTTGGAGACAACTCAAAAGGTAAAACCATGGATAAGGGTAAGATTATCCATGGTAACATAACTATCAATGATGTGTTATTAGTTGACAATCTTTGTTACAATCTAATCAGCATTAGTCAACTATGTGATAATGGTTATTCTGTAGCTTTTCAGAAGCATTCATGTATAGTTAGAGATTCTGCTGAAACTACTGTGTTAACCAGAAAAAGAGAAGGAAATACTTACAGAGTCTCTTGGAACTCAAATCATGTCAATACTCCTACATGCTTGGTTGTTTCTCTTAGCAATAATCACTGGCTATGGCACAAGAAATTGAATCATCTAAATTTCAAGTCAATCAATTATCTCAAGAAGCAAAATATAGTTGATGGATTACCTGATATTAAGTTTATTAAAAATCATGTTTGTTCTGCTTGTCAGCTTGGGAAACAGATAAGATCCAGTTTCAAGAACAAAGATAGCAAATCAACTTCAAGATGTCTGGAACTACTGCATATGGAACTTTTTGGTCCAATATCCATCATGAGCTTAGGGGGAATGAAATATACTCTTGTTGTTATTGATGATTTTTCTAGATTCACTTGGGTAATATTTCTCGCAGGAAAAGATCAAACCAGTAGCCTCTTGATCAAGCTTCTGAAAAGGATTCAAAATGAAAAATCTACTACCATTATTAAAATAGAAGTGATCGGGGTACTGAGTTCACTAACAAGTATCTTGAGTTATATTTGAATGAACAGGGGATTCATCATGAATATTCAGCTGCCAGAACACCTCAACAAAACGGAGTAGCTGAGAGGAGAAATAGAACTCTAAAAGAAGCAGCTAGAACAATGCTAGCAGATGCAGACATCTCTCAGCGCTTCTGGGCTGAAGCTATCAATACTGCTTGTTACACGCAAAACAGATCTATGGTCAAAAAAAGGCACAATCAGACCCCTTATGAAATATGGAAAGGGAAGAAGCCTAACGTATCTTATTTCCATGTGTTTGGTTGCAAATGTTTTGTGCTAAATAATGGCAAAAATCATTTAACTGCATTTGACTCAAAATCAGATGCTGGACTATTTCTTGGTTACTCTGCTGTAAGTAAAGCCTTTAGAATCTTCAACAATAGAACTCTTAATGTTGAAGAATCGATTCATGTTATCTTCGATGAAAACAGCAGTGCTCCTGAAATTTCTAACATATCTGATTTAAGTAACAGGTTAGACAGGATTCACTTGGAAATTGACAATGAAGATGATGTAGAAGCAAACATCAAGGATCTTCAAAATCCAGAACCAGACATTCCATTAGTGGAACCAGAAGTACAGACTTTGGATCTACCAATACCAGCAGAAGACACTCAGAAACCTACTACTGGTTCCGTCGACAACAATCTCAACATATCAAATCAGGAAGATATCCTTTTAAATCCTTTTATCTGGAGAAAATCTCATCCTCCATCATTGGTTATTGGTAATCCAGCAGCGCCTTTGAGAACCAGAAGGCAAATGCTTGATGAATACATGCATGCTGCTTTTATATCTCAGGATGAACCAAAGAAAATTGAAGAAGCTCTTCTGGATCCTAGTTGGATTGAAGCCATGCAAGAAGAGCTGAATCAATTCAAACGAAATGAGGTTTGGTTTCTAGTACCTAGACCATCTCACCAAGCTGTCATTGGAACTCGGTGGGTATTTAGAAACAAACTCAATGAAGAAGGCACACTGGTGAGAAATAAAGCAAGATTGGTTGCTCAAGACTTCAGACAAGAAGAAGGAATAGACTTTGATGAGACCTACGCACCAGTAGCAAGGCTCGAAGCAATCAGAATATTTTTAGCCTTTGCTGCTTTAAAAAATTTCAAAGTATATCAAATGGATGTGAAAAGTGCTTTTCTGAATGGTCTTTTACAAGAAGAAGTCTACGTCGAACAACCTCCAGGTTTTATCGATCATTTCTCACCTCATCACGTATTTAAATTACACAAAGCATTATATGGCCTAAAACAAGCACCTAGAGCATGGTATGACACTCTATCACAGTTTCTTATTGATTATGACTTTACCATTGGAGCAGTAGACAAAACCTTGTTTACATTAGTCAAGAATAAGCATATTCTTTTAGTACAGATCTATGTTGATGATATCATTTTTGGGTCAACTAACCCCAAATTATGTGCAAAGTTTGGAAAATTGATGCAGGATAAATTCGAAATGAGTATGATGGGAGAATTAACATTCTTCTTAGGATTACAGATTAAGCAACTGGAAACTATAATCTTTATAAATCAAGCCAAGTACACCAAGGAGCTTCTGAAAAAGTTCGGAATGGAAGCATGCTCTGCTGCTTCTACTCCAATGAGCTCATCTATTAAACTTGATAAAGATGAAAGTGGTATTCCAGTAGAGGTAACTCAATATCGCGGTCTTATTGGTTCTTTATTATATCTAACTTCCAGTAGACCAGATATCATGTTTGCTGTTTGTATTTGTGCTAGATATCAATATAACCCCAAACAATCTCATTATATTGCTGCTAAACGTATTTTGAAGTATTTGAAAGGAACTCAAAATGTCAGCTTATGGTATCCCAATGATTCATCGTTAAATCTTATTGGATATTCAGATGCTGATTATGCAGGTTGCAAACTAGATCGAAAAAGCACAAGTGGTTTTTGTCAATTTCTTGGTGATAGGCTGATATCCTGGTTTAGCAAGAAGCAGACTTCCATAGCCACATCTACTGCAGAAGCAGAATATCTGGCTGCTGGAAGCTGCTGCTCTCAGATATTGTGGATTCAGCAACAGTTAAGAGACTATGGGATTCAAGCCTCCGAATCACCTATATTCTGTGATAATATCAGTGCAATTGCAATAACACAAAATCCAGTACTTCATTCC
The DNA here is from genome assembly GCF_022965805.1 of Primulina eburnea. Classification (NCBI taxonomy): domain Eukaryota; kingdom Viridiplantae; phylum Streptophyta; class Magnoliopsida; order Lamiales; family Gesneriaceae; genus Primulina; species Primulina eburnea. Next base: position 47,527,578 of record NC_133103.1, on the reverse strand, counting down.
AGAACGAAGCACATTGACATCAGACATCACTTCATTAGAGATCATGTGCAGAAGAAGAATATTCGTCTGGAATACGTTTCTACTGATCAACAAACAGCAGATATCTTCACAAAACCTTTACCAGAAAATAAGTTTTCTTACTTTCGTAACTCTCTTGGTTTGATAGATTTAACGTGATTATTTTCTGTTATCTTGGTTAATTTTTATTCTTACTCGATTATTTATCATATTGAACTAAGAGTAAGTTATTTGCAGAAAAACAGAAGGAAAAAGGTCAAATACGTAAACTGGAACTTTATTAGAAACCATTTCAGTACATTACACGATGCAAAAGTAAAAACAGTAAATCTACAAATGTTATTTAACCAGAAGCGTTACATTTAGCTTTTATCTTCAGTTATATGAGCTCTCTGCAATTTGCTTGCAAAGTACTTCAACAGAAACAAGAGACTTCAGCAAGCTCAAGGCCTAGAAAGAATCTAGCAAGCTTGGGTCTTGTCAGCACTAATATGTTTTTAGATGCCTTACAGGGCATCATAGATGATTTCAGCATCATCAATCCACCAGCACTCTCTTATTGCATTAGCATGCTTCTGGAAGGAATCGATGCTACATTTCAATATCAATCGAAGCAACAGATTTGCTTGACTGTGGACATTACAACTCCAGGAATGTGTTTCAAGGATCATTACGTAAATAATGATATCCTCAAACTTCTCTCTGAACATTTTTGCTTCGACTCCTGGATCAAACTCTAACTCTCTTTTTAATTGAGTTTTCATTTTGGAGTATACTTGTTTAACTTTGTTCAAGATGTGCAGGTATTTATAGAGGAAACAAAGACTCTTGCGACTGTTCATTTTCAACGGTTCAGATTGAGAGATGGCCAAGAGTCACTTGTCGCTTTAATGACCACTTATTAATTGCATTTACAGAGGAGGAACAGTATTTTGGTCAGACTAAGAGTTTGACACCTTTTCAGAAAACAGATAGAATATTTGTCTTTTCGATAAAACTACAAGTCTGCTGGTTTTTTTTGTCAAAGTGCTCAAATATTTCAGCACCCTGAAACTTCCAGTAGACGTTATCATAAAACGACAAATCCTCTTCTGATTTCTTTAGTAACCGTCTGGACAGCCCGCCTTTTTCAAAATTTCAAAATCATTCGTATATCTGACAGTTTCTGCAAAACTTTTCAAACACTCAACCAAAAACTTATTGACACGTGTCTTTATGTTTATTTGACGGCTGTATATTTTTCTCAATTTCACCTTTTCACCTTTACTGTTTCATAACTATCGTTATTCAGCTACTGATTTCTCTCTATCATCTCTAACTACTGCAAATTATATCTGCTTCTATCCTTATACAGAAATGGCTGGCGCATACACTCTTAACGCTTATCAAGTAAATTTTGCTTCTGTTCTCAACATCAAGGATGAGAATCTCGTTAAAATGTTTCAAGACATTGAGAAATCGGGACTCAGAAAATTCCTGGAAGCACCAGCCGTAATTTACAAAAATGCTCTCCTGGATTTTTACGCTAAAGCGACAGTACATGAAGGAAAGATTGTTCATTCTCAAGGAGATGCATCCATCTCTATTGATGCCGCACTTCTAGGAGCGACCTTCCTTCTTCCACTCTCACGTACTTCTGAACTATCTGATATTTCCAAGATAGATATGTCTGTTGCGCTTAGCTCGTTCTTAGCCTCTGGAGAAGAAGTGTCTCCCTCTTGTCACAAGAAATTACTCAAAATGGAATATCAAATTCTGGCCGATATTGTGGCAAAAGCTATTTTGATCAAAGCTGGCACCTTCGACAAGTTGACGAAAGAGAAGGTTCAAGTGATGATTGCCATCACTAAGGGAACCAAAGTGGACTGGAGTCACTTTCTCTTTAGGATTATGAAGGATATGGTTGTCAGGAAAAGTTCTGGATTTGCTGTTCAAATCAGCGCAATGCTCAAGGATGCTGGTTTCGCCTCTACCAGTGATCAAGATGCTACTTCAGTAACAATGATTGATGCTGCGAACGTACTTGCTTTAAGGCCTAAGCCAACCGTGGCGGAGTTTGTCGCCTTGAAAAAGAAAATTGGAGAAACTGTTTCTGAGGTTCTAAAACCTCAAAGGAAAATTTCAAAGAAAAGAGTGATCATTTCGACTGATTCGGATAAAACAGCATCAGAAGAGTCTGCTGCTGATGTTCAACCACCCGTACCAACCCCAGCCAAGAAGAAACCTCGCACCATTCTTAAGATCAAGAAGACAGCAGCACTGTCTGAGATTGAGAAAATACCTATCAGACAGGTATTTCCAGAAGTGGTTCCTTCTGTTCGATCCATTACTTCTGTGACTGCACAAGCTACTGCATCTATTCCAGCACCACCTACTGCTTTTGTTTTCAAGCCATCATCTGGAATAGTGATTCGAGAATCAACTAGTGTGTCCTCTGCTTTCCGACCCATTGTTCCTATTTCTTCATCTGATAAAGGCAAAGGAAAAATGGTCGAAGAACCACCAATTTTTGGACACAAAACAACTGTAACCACCGGCGTTGATCTTCATCTAGCAGAAATTGAAACCTCTGCAAATGATGATATGAATTTTTTTGATGAGTGACACTCAGTTCGCCTTTTCCATTCTTTTGCTTACTTTAAGACAAAAGGGAACTATGCCAAAATGATGAATGCAGAGAAGAAAATTTTTCAGCTTGCAAAAACGGAAAATATCATTGAGGCCTTGCGGAGAAGGAGTTTCATCCTCGATCAGCTGAAATGTCAGAAGCTAGAATCAGTTCTGAAAGATCTTGAATCGAATTTGATCCTAGTGTCCCTACTGCTGTTCAAGATCAAAATGTTATTGTGATTCTATCTGACAAGTTAAAACAGATGTGTGAGCAACTTCTTGCTCAAGAACAAGGCTTTGGCGAGCCTATTGTTTATCACATTGGCCTTGTTCTAGACTTCCAACAGGTTCAGACAGTTGAGGAAAGGACTACAGCCTCACCAAAGACTTCTGCTCTCAGTACTCCTGCTTCTCCAACAAGGCCCATTCCGTCCTCGTCGCTATTAACTGTACATGAACTGGCTTCGGTTGAAGAAGTCATTGAGTCGATTGTTCCCAGAGTCTCTACTACTCTGGAAGTAGTACCGGCTACTTCATTACCACCTTCTGCTTCTCCGACCCCAGTGCAACATATAGCAGAACCAGATGCTTCTTCATTATTGCCAAATTTAGAGATATTTTCTGCTGCTCATCAAGCAGAAATGCACATTCTTCTGGATCAGCCTTCTGCACCTTCTACTGAAGAACCATCAGACTCACATGTTGCTATTGCACCAACGGAAGAAATTTTGGCCTCTGACTTGGCCGTTCCCGCTGAAGAAATTGTTCTTCCCCTGGTTGCTGCTGAACCTACTGTCTCTACACTTCCAGAAGAAAGCACAGCAGACCCTGGTCCTTCTACTACTTTGGTGGATACTAATCTTGTTTCTACTGCGTTGACTATCTCTCATCCTGTTCTGACTGAGACGAACTCTCGTCTTGCTGAGATTAAGCAACGCATGCTTGTGCGAACTCCCTCCCCGGAATAAGATGCATTTAACCTGGAATTTCAGATTGAGTCTCTACAACGGGAACTCAACAACGTATCTGACTTAGTCAAACGAATGTCATGTGAAAACATTTCAGAATTCACTGGCGCTCAATCTTTCAGAGAACGCATGGGGAAATACATTTATAACACGGCAGAAACCATGGACAAGATGTATGCTGAAACCGTCGTTTCCAGACAGGCTATATCGAGAACTCACAGTAACATCGTGCTTGCTCAAACTGATATACTCAACCGAATCACCGAGCATGATGATCTCTTTCGATCATTTTCCACTTCTTTGGAACTTATGGATGCCAAGATTGATTCACAAAATCAATCTCTCATTACACTGAATGATCGCATCTCTTCTCAAACTCCGTATCTGGAGATGCTAACCAATGGCATTCAGAACATATCTGGAAGAATGAATGATCTCTTCGCCCATGTAGTTGCGGTTGATGCCAAAAAGGGGGAAGATAGAGGTGATCCAGCAGGAGCTAGACAATTAGAAGATGAAGCTGAACCTTCAAACAGAAGACTTCAAGAACCTCAGAATGAAGAAGTCATCTACAGGGATATTGAAACTGATTGATCATTTTCTTTGATACTTTATTGACTTTATCCTTTTGTTTAAATGATTATCTGCTTTATTTAACGACTTTCTACTGTTTAGGTTTTGGCATCACCACAAAGAGGAAAATTGTTAGACATGAATTTTATTGTGGCGATGATTAACTAAAACCAGCAGACCAGAACAGTAGACTAACTTATCAGAAGCTACTTGTCTAATAAAACTAAACCAGTAGAAATGATAGTATTACAAAACCAGTAGAGGACGTTTCCCAACGTTGCTACCTTTATTGTTACCGTTAAAGAGTTCCTAGTACTAGTATTAATTGCAGCATTAAATACTATACAGAGTCATTTAATGCACTTTACCCAATTAAGTATAAAACAAGACTGATTGTTTTATAGCTTTTCTGCAGGAACCTCTTTTGGTAATAAAGCTGATTGTATCAGCTATCTGAAGACATCCTCTGATTGTGAACGTTGAACTCAGTCGATTATATATACTTGGATCAAATCCTTATACGACATTGGACTTCGCTTAATATCATCTTTCAAGGAACAAAGCTATTTTCTCTTATCAGAAAAATCTCGAAATTCATTGAGTACTTAAAGTTCAACACAAAGAAAAGTAGCACAAGTTTCATAGCTAATATCTGATCTTTCGAAAATCATCTTGTGCTACTGATTCTTACACTCATTACATTACTTACACTTTATCAAGAAGAGTTTGTAATCTAAAAAGACTCTTTTCAGAACTTTGTGTTTCACATTTTTGTGAGTTGAGAAAGTAAGAGTTTCAGTAGGCCGAGGTATAAGTCCTTCTGAAGTGGGTGTGTACAAGAGTTGTATTGTAATATCCAAAGTCTTTTAGTTATACCTTCTGGAAACAGAAGAAGGGGATACGTAGAAGAGTTTATCTTCGAACTTCCATAAACAACTGCTGCCTACTGTTTTATTGTCTTTCAACTACTTCATCAGATTGTTTCCGCACGTTTTATTGTAATCAGGTGAAAGTATACGCACAAGATCAACTACTATCCCTAACAGGATTTTAGTACCTCATCAGAAAAGAAAGAAAAACGAATAGAGTTTATTCAACCCCCTCTAAACTCAACTTCGATCCTCAACATTTTTAACAACACTTTCCATGAGATAAGGTATAATATTATTGAAATGAATAGAGTTTAACCAAAATTTCTAGGTTTTTCTATTTAAATCAATAAGTTAATTGAATTAGAGTAGGTTACATTAACATCATCTCGCATGTCAATATTTGTGATACGAGTTGACATTATTTATGTTTATAATCAAAAATATTATTTTTAACATAAAATATAATATTTTCATGAATCCGTCGAGTCGAAAATGCGTCTTGATACGCGAAACGATTTAATTTAAGTTTTTCTGATCCAATTATTGCACGATCCGCTTTTCATTATTGTTAATAGCAATAATTATTATTATTTGGGAAAAAAATAATAAGTTAGAATTCTCACCATGGGAATATATATTGCTAAATTTCAATATATTTTGAAGCAAAGACTTGAATTTTCGCTTCAAGAAGCATTTGAGAAGGAGATTACTCATTTAGAATTTGAAATGTTGATCAAAACCCAAAGTATTTTGATATCTCCTAACTGAAAGATCAAGTTTATTTCTGCTGCTGGAGGAAGAAATATGAGGCGAATTGATGTTATTTTTCTGATTCGTAGAGGACTTTTAGGTAAATCCTTCTCCAACCTGACTTTTCCATATTTATCTGCAGCATTTCACAGTGTGAGATCACTGGAAGAAAAAGAAAAACCCATTTTGCCCGAACCCAGATTTGATTTAAGCTGTATACGTGAGCTGGACGATGCTGTGTTCTTGTTCCACGAGATGGTGAGAATGAAACCGAAACCTTCTGTTCTTGTATTCAACAAGCTATTGAGTTTGGTGGTGAAAATGAAACACTATTATGCTGCCCTCCTGATGTTTGATCAAATTCGCCACTTGAAGGTTATTAATGAATACACCTTGAGTATTGCTATTAATTGCTATTGCATGCTGAATCGGGTAGATCTTGGGTTCTCAATCTTGGGTAGATCCTTCAAGCTTGGTCATGAACCAAACATAGTCACCTTTGGCATTCTCATCAAAGGGCTCTTTTTAGCAGATAAGGCCTATGATGCAGTTGAAGTTTTTAAAAAGTTATTAAGAGAGAAACTATGTGAGCCGGATGAATCCACATTTCTAGCTGTGATACACGGGCTGTGCAAAGCTGGGTACGCTCTCATGGCCCGTGACTTGCTTGGTGTATTGGAAAAGAGAAGCTGCAAACTCAATATTTATTCGTATAGCACATTAATAGACAGCCTATGTAAAGATGAAATGGTAGACGATGCTCTCCAATTGTTATGGCAGATGATTGAGAAAGGCATTTACCCAGATGTCTTTACTTATAATTCTGTGATTCTGGGATTGTGTAATTCTGGTCGATGGAAAGAAGTGAGAGACTTTTTAAATAAAATGCAGGATCATGGAATTTATCGAGATTTGGTTACTTATAATATATTGATCGATGCATTTTGTAAGAATGGAATGGTTGTTGAGGCTGCTGATTTGTTGAAAGTCATGAAGCAAAGAAATATTTCTCCTGATATTTTCACGTACAATGCCCTGATAGATGGATATTGTTTGCAAGGAGAAATGGATAGAGCACTAAAATTGTTTGATTCCTTAGCAAATAGGGGCCTTAAGCCCAGTATTGTTAGTTACACTACTATGATGAATGGATACTTTAGGAAAGGAAAAGTTGACGAAGCTTGTAATCTTTTTCATGAAATTTCCTGTAAAGGGTTGAAGCCCACACCAATTACCTACAATACCATGTTACAAGGATTATTTCGGGCTGGTAGAGTTGATGCTGGCTGGAAGCTTTTCAATGAGATGGAATCCCGGAAAGTGTTTACTGATATTATTACTTATAGTATTTTGTTGGATAGCTTGTGTAGGACTAAAAAAATTACTGAAGCATTTTCATATTTACAAGCTATGGAAGAGAAAGGTTTCAGTCCTGACATCGTGACCTATTCTATTCTAATAGATGGATTGTGCAAAGATGGGAAACACGATATCGCTAGAAATCTTTTTAGTGAACTTCCTTCTAAAGGTTTGAAGCCTAATGTTACAACTTACAACATCATTATCGGTTCTCTTTGTAAAGAAGGGATCACAAAGGAGGCAAAAAATTTCCTAATAGATATGGAAAAAGGTGGTTGTATGCCCGATAGTGTAACGTTCAACATTTTTGTCCAAGGTTTGTTGAAAACAAAAGAATTTTATGAGGTAATACCACTCTTGGAAGAAATGGTCAGAAGGGGTTTCTCAGCTGATGCAACAACTATGTCGTTGCTACTTCATGAGTTCAGGAAATGTCAAGATAATGTTCCGTTGGATCTGATCAAGAGACTTGTGCCAAAATAATGAATGGCAGAGTTCTCTCTTCATGTCAGTTGATTGTTTGTGGGACGTGGAAGCCTAAAGAGTATGCAATCACCAGCATATGTTGATCTCGTTTCCAGGTTCTGTTGTGAAATTCCGCATTATGTTTTTCTATTTCCGGTGAAATCTGATTTGTTCACCAGTATCTAATATCAATATGGGTCTCGATATGGACATTTAAGAGTTGCCTTCAAGCCTGCAGTCTGGCAAAATAAAAACACGGTCGGGTGACAGTGGAGTGATATTACTTTCACTTATACGAACCCATCTCTCACATGAAAACCATGTCCAAACCTAGTGCAGTTATTTTTTGTACTGTTGCTGTGAAGAAACCAAATAACAGATTAGATAAGTATGATAAAGGATAAATTTCTATGAGAACAGCTTAGTTTAAAATCCCCAGTCCAAAACAAATGTATTTTTCTGGTATACTGAGCTTTACTTCAAATAACATTAGCTGTGGAAATGCGTAAATGCTTAGGTTCTTGTATTTTTGCTGATCTGCCTTTTTAGCATCTTGGATTTGGTTTTCAGTCTTCTTATTTTTATTTCCAATGTTACAACAACTTCATTGAATTCTCCCAGTTAACTGTTTGGCCTGATTTTGATGTTACTCATCCATTCCTGGATGAATCTGTTAGTGTTAATATTCATTTCAGTGTTTCCACTGATTTTAACATTTGGAGTGCTTTGGTCTTAAAATTTGTTTTGACAGAACACATTGGAGCTTTGGAAAATAAATCATAATCACATACCTATGCATGTTTTCAATTAATAATGTTAAGGAAGAATATCCAACGCGCAATGCAACATGTAAGTACAATTGTGGAAGCATGCACCATTTTTATTTCAGCCGTTGGTTTAAATCAGTTGGGGATGCCCCATATATATTTTAACTAGTGGCGGTTTTGAATTCCGTCATTAATCAGTCATGTTGACTTATAGCGACTGTTTTTCAAATATGAGTAGTTTTGTTTTGACCGTCTCTATTTTAATTAGCGACAGTTTTGAATTCAATCATCAAATTAGTCGTTGTGATAAAAACTTACTCGTGATCGATATTTTAATTCTCTGATCTGTATAAATTTTTTATGTCCTCTAAACTCTTAGTATGGGTTACAGATTGCAAAGCTTTCAAGTATAAAATTGAAGAGCTCACTGAATCTATAGCGCAGGGCGGTGGAGAGAGTGAAGAAGCCAATGCAGCTGATGATCTTCTTGAAAATTTGAGTGTCGAAGGAAAAGATAGTGAAGCGAAACCAAAGGAAGAAGAGGAGGCACCGTTATCCGAGGGTGAGAAAAAGGACAAAGATCAATAGCAAGAAAATCTGGGCTGAGAAATAAGCCCTTTGGAGGTAGTCGTCTTGGTTTTTGTTGACAAGGGTCGAATCATGGGTTATTATTCAGTTGAGATAAACCTTTCGCGTGAAAAAAATGTTGAGCCGCTTCGGATAAATTCTCCGTAGTGGTGGATGACTCTAAACTGCTATTTGGGCTCGGTGGATCGGGTCTCGCGATGCCTGAGGAGGTTGCTCAGTTCTGCTGGAACTACAATTTGGTGAGACCACAAGAAGATATGGGTGTAACGCAAAGCTCAGATTGGATGGAAATGTGAAGCCATATGTTACTGGCAATTCGAAATATATTGTGAATTTGTATTTCAAGACTCCGATTAAGGATTCGGGTGCGGCGGGGAAGGAGATTGCTGCACTTTTAAGGAGTGGTGGCCGGTGGGGCATGGCTTGTTCTTAGATATGACAGCTGCTATGCTCATTGCAGGTGGGGAAGGAGTGAGTATCAAAACCAAGTGAAGATAATTTTGATATGGGGTAAGAAGAAAATGTGAAGCTTTTTTTGGAAATTTATTTGTATCTTTAGTCTACATTGTCTCGATACAATTATCTTAGCTACAAATTTTGTTGTAGCTCACTGTAATAAGATGATGAAAATGAAAAAGCTTATCTTGTTGCTCACTGGAAAGAAAATGCTTCGGATCCTCTTTTCCTTTGATAATTTTTGGATGCAATTTGTCACAGATCAACTAATGAGTCTTTTCAAGAACATGGTTTTAGTGACTTGTATTCTTGTGTGGCACGCATCATTATCCTTCTTTGTGTGCCAAACATGTCCTTGTTCTGGTGAAAGCAACTTTGCTTGAGCCAGCTTGGATTTGTTTTGGTGAGTGAATTATGATATATCCACGCGGTAGGTGGCGGCAAGTCCGAGACTGCAGGTAGGTGATAGCTGGATAGGCGTCCACAAAGTCTGTGGGTCCATTGCTGGGTGCCAACAGCACATGGACTTGGTTGGGCACTCTAAACTATGCGATGTGCGAACTCCATATTTATCTTTGATTTACGAAAATAATGACCCAGAAGTGGCAAGTGGCTTCTGTGCATGTAGTACTTTGTTGGGTTTAGCACTAAAATCTCTGTGTTTCTAATATTTTCAAAAAGTTTACACATGGTGAAAATCCTGAAAATCCCCTATATGAGTCGGAGGTCTCTTGACCCAGAAGAAAAGGTAATCAAGAGATGTGCTCGAATATGCAGGGATTCGAGAGAGGACATCAAACACCGAACCCAGAGTATACTCCATACACACAAAAATCAATCATGCGATGCTGAGTAGTATCAAGTCACGTCACGCAAGCGTTACCAACTCGCATATGTTCGGTATGTACCCGGAGGCCTACGTGGTTCATATATATATATACTAGGAATGCTCACGTGCGATGCACGTGGGTAATCAATAATGAAATATATACTAACGAGATTTAGATAATTTTTAAAATCGTTTGAATAACATCTCGTTTATGAGTATTTATGAATCTAAATATATCAAAACACAATAAATAAAAATACACCATAACGATAAATCAAATATATTCACTTATTTATATACATTTTTCAATTTAAATGAATATAACATAATGACAACTCTCTCAAATTAACAAATATATTTCATCCAAATATCATTCACAATGGAAAACAATAAAATAAAATTAAGAGAATTGTAAATTTTTCTAAAGTCAAAATCACAATGTATTTAAATGGAGTGTATATATTGACTCTCAAATAAAATTCTCTTAATTAACTAAATTATCATAATGATGTTAATAAAATAAAACCCCTAAACTATATCAAGGAGTTTTTGTATTTCTTATTAGTTATATAAAAATATCAAGAGTTTCACAAATTTATAGATATTAATTAGTAAAAATAACTTAAATTGAATATATAAAATTTTAAAAAAAATAATATAACGTGTTTATAATAGTATGAAAAAATTGAAAAATATAGTTGAAGAACTCACAAATTTTATTAGTTATATTCTAAAAATTAAAGCGACTTACACTCATATATGGTACAAGGTTTTCTACCCCGCAATGAGATGTACAAGTAACAAAACCACAATTTAAAAATAATTCATTAAAAAAATAATTTGAGAAAAGTATTGCAAAATTGCAATCACAGAATAATTTTACGTTAAAAAAATATTCTTACAACTAATCTTTAACATATTTCAATATCTACAAAATATACGATGCTTTCTTAGTTCATATTTTAAAATCAATTTGTTATAAAAGTGACTTATTTATATGTAAACTGTGATACCTTTGTCCCACATCGAAAAAAACAAAGATTTAAAATGAGTTTATAATAGCTTACAATGGACTTCTATAGCAACTTAGGTTAATCATTTTCTTAAAGCGAGGACGAATACGAAGTAGTTGCTATAGGGGCCCATTGGCCCGGGCTCGGGGCGTGACAGAATGGTATCAGAGCCGGTCACCGGCATGGAACACCGAGAATTAAGTGCTATGCGGGGCAAAGTGCTACGTGCATGGGAGCCACCTCTTGAACCTGCGGGGCAAAGTGCTACATGACGGGAGCCACCTCTTGAACCTGTAGGAGCCACCTCTAGATTCTCGGTGCTGGTGGATCGAGGGGTCAGGGCGCGATGAGGACGTCGCGTTCTGAAGGAGGGGTGATTGTGATACCTTTGTCCCACATCGAAAAAAATAAAGATTTAAAATGAGTTTATAATAGCTTACAATGGACTTCTATAGCAACATGGGTTAATCATTTTCGTAAAGCGAGGACGAATACGAAGTAGTTGCTATAGGATCCCATTGTGCGGTCACGTAGTCGCGGGCCCGGGCTCGGGGCGTGACATAAACTAAAAGAAAGATAAGATAAGTTATAAATATTAAATATTCATTAGCAACCACGAAGAAATATACTAATTTTAGTAACAAATTTTAGTAGCAACAAAGAAAAATCATGGGTAAATTGATAAATTCAATATGCATTAATATCAAAAGACATTTAAGATAGACAATAATTTATAAAAAATCATTTAAAAAATATTATTTTAAAATCAATTTGTTATAAAAGTGACTTATTTATATGTAAAATAAAAGAAAAGATAAGATATAAATATTAAATATTCATTAGAATCCATGAAGAAATATATTAATTTTATTTTAGCAGCAACAAAGAAAAATCATGGGTAAATTGATAAATTCAATTCAATATGCATTAATATCCAAAGTCATGTAAGATAGACAATAAATTATAAAAGAATCCATTAAAAAGTTATTGATTTAATTTTCTAAATTAAATAAATAAAGGTATATTAGAACATTCACAATTATTAGAAGTCATATATTTATATTTATGTTAGATGTTAGATTTTACTAAGAAATGTAAATAAATAATTTTTTTGGCATAAAATTTAAAAAAGAAATAGGTATTTGTATTAATGTCCAAATCCATTTAAGATGGACAATAAATTAAAAAAACTCCTAAAAAACCCTATTAATTTATTTTGCTAACTTAAATTATCAAGCAAATTTAAATAAATAATTTTTTTGACATAAAAGTTAGGAAAGAAAAAGAAATGTGTATTGATGTCCAAATTCATTTAAGATAGACAATGTATATATTTAGATCACTCTCTCGTACACGCGACCCATTAGATATTGGTAAATATGACTGTGAAAGTTGACAAGTTTGTGAGGAACTCTGATTGCCTGAAATGGTGGCATAATCGTGTAAAATCATATACCTTCCACATGTTAAAAAAATGGATGGCATATAATTAATGTGTTACCTGCTAAAGTATCATAAATATAGAGATAATTAACATTTAATCCGATTTATTGATTTTTGGTATTTAGTTGGTAGAGAAACCGTTAGATATTGTAAATCTATGTGTAAATGTTGCATGTAGGCATTTGAAACATGCCATATTATTTTCAAGGAAATGGAATGGGTCGTGGATGGCTAATTGGAAAATGATGTATGATTCCAAATGGTTGTCGTGGCGTACTATTTGAGTAGACTACACACGGATAAATCATACGAGTTAAACCCACGATTATTGTTATTTAATCTAGAAAATGATATTAATTATAATATAAAATGATTTTTTAGGATTTATCCGACTGATAAATATTCGCGATTCACCCTACAAATACACGAAAGTCTTGCTGCAGTTACGATAGACCTGCTCCATGAGTTTACTATCGAAAACTTAAATACAATATTTTTAAGTATACATAATAATAGTATGAGTTGAGAAAAATATATATTATAGTTAAAAAGAGTGAAAGTGAGATAGATCATATATCGAGATGAATTTCTTAAAAAGAGATGTTTATTTAAAAGAGTAGATCTTTCATAAGATGGTCTCACGGATCTTTATTCGTGAGACGGATCAATCATGTTCATATTTACAATAAAAATTAATATATTTGACATAAAAAGTAATTTTTTTTTCGTGAATGACTCATATAGAATATACGTTTCACAAAAATGACCCGTGAGACCGTCTCACATGAGTTTTTGCGTATTCAAAAATACAAAAACTATTGTGAGATGATGTCATAAGTTAATTTTGTGAGTCACACATTAAAAAACATTAATTTTTATGTCAAAAATATTTTTATTTATTGTAAGTATGAACCGAAAAATACATCGAAATTTACTCTTTTCCCAAATTTTGATCTTTTTATATTATTGTTCTTTCTTTTCTTTTTTTGAGGTAGAAATCAATCTATTGAATAGATTATGAACTGATAGGCATGTGGCATGTATGGAAAAACCGAAAACGTAATATACGAGTATATCACGCGAAACACATGAAAGATTATAAATTAAATTATGCATAATAAAAAGTCAACAAAAAACTAATCTAAAAGTAAATAAAAATAAATAAATAAAACAAATAAACGGATAATAAATAAGAAAAGACAAAATCTAATTGACAGTCATCTTAATCTTAAATTCCCAAGAAACTCTTATCTTTTTAATCCAATTTTTTTTCCCACGGGCCCTACAATATAAATAACACTCCTTTTTCGAATTATTATTAATATTTTAGAATTAAAAAATAAAATAAATAAAATAGAAATCTCAATTAATTACGAAAAATTTATAAAATATATATCATGTTTAAATTTATTAATATATAAATGTTTGGGTCGACCCAGAAATCACCAAGGTCGACCCAAAAACGACCGGCAACAAAATTCCACAATAAATACTTAAATCGAAATTAAAAAAATCAATATAATGTCTAATTATTATCAAACATATTGCAAGCTAAAAAATATCTAAACTCATACAAAAACAAGAATTGGATCGACCCAAGCTTGGCCGATATTGGGTAGACCAAATTTTGGGTCTACCCAACATTTTGCTTGTGTCGACCAAAGACCAAACCCAAGCAAAAGCTTTGGTCGACCCAAACGAAATTTTGCTTGGGTCGATCTACCCATCATTTGGATATTTTGGTATATCCAAAAATTTAACTTGAGTTGACCAAGTTGCTTTGTCGACTCAAAATTTTTTGGTCCACCCAAACCAAATTTTGGGTAGACCAAAATTCGTCTACAAGCCAAATTTTTGGGTACCAAAATAAAAATTTTGCTTGGGTTTAACCAAAATTTGGTTCAAGTTAAATTTTGGGTAGACCAAAATCGTGTTATTTTTGCCGACCCAAGCAAAATGTTGAGTAGACCAAAATTCAAAATGTTGGATAAACCAAAATTTCCAGTGATTTATACGTATCCAAAGTTTTCTGAAGCAATTTTGACATCAAATATCATTAGTCAAATATTACTAGTGTTGGTTTCAAAAATAAAACAAAAAATTGCATAAGGGTAAAAAGCGCTTGGGTCGACCAATAAAGTTAAGAAGCGCTTGGGTTGACCAAGAAACATTGAGTCGATCTCTGTGTGGGTCGACCTTTTCTTGTTCAAGCGAGTTGAAGAAACGTAAGCAATAAATTGAAATAAACGTTAATATTAACAGATTTTTGTCAGTTACTTGTTCGATTGAGTTTATTTAGATTGGAAGGAACTGCGTCGAGAATTGCTGGGAAGAAAAAGACGATTTGCATTAAGAATCGTCGTCGGAAAGGAAACATCGAGAGAAGAGAAACTTAGTTTCGATCGAATGAGATAGATGAATTTAATGTTAAGAGCTTAATTTAATGATATATTTACGCTTAAACACGTTTATATAAATTGAATTATACTCATTTAGAATTTGAAATGTTGATCAAAACCCAAAGTGTTTTGATATCTCGTAACTGAACGATCCAGCTTATTTCTGCTGCTGGTGGAAGAAATATGAGGCGAATTGATGTTATTTTTCTGAGTCGTAGACGAATTTTAGGTAAATCTTTCTCCAACCTGACTTTTTCATATTTATGTGCAACATTTCACAGTGTGAGATCACTGGAAGAAAAAGAAAAACCCATTTTGCCCGAACCCAGATTTGATTTAAGCTGTATACGTGAGCTGGACGATGCTGTGTTCTTGTTCCAAGAGATGGTGAGAATGAGACCGAAACCTTCTGTTTTTGTATTCAACAAGCTATTGAGTTTGGTGGTGAAAATGAAACATTATTATGCTGCCCTCCTGATGTTTGATCAAATTCGCCACTTGAGGGTTATTAATGATTACACCTTGAGTATTGCTATTAATTGCTATTGCATGCTGAATCGGGTAGATCTTGGGTTCTCAATCTTGGGTAGATTCTTCAAGCTTGGTCATGAACCAAACATAGTCACCTTTAGCATTCTCATCAAAGGGCTCTTTTTAGCAGATAAGGCCTATGATGCAGTTGAAGTTTTTAAAAAGTTATTGAGAGAGAAACTATGTGAGCCGGATGAATTCACATTTCTAGCTGTGATAGACGGGCTGTGCAAAGCTGGGTACGTTCTCATGGCCCGTGATTTGCTTCGTGTGTTGGGAAAGGGAAGCTGCAAACCCAATATTTATTCGTATAACACATTAATAGACAGCCTATGTAAAGATCAAATGGTAGACGATGCTCTCCAATTGTTATGCCAGATGATTGAGAAAGGCATTTACCCAAATGTCCTTACTTATAATTCTGTGATTCAGGGATTGTGTAATTTTGGTCGATGGAAAGAAGTGAGAGCCTTTTTAAATAAAATGCAGGGTCATGGAATTTATCGAGATTTGGTTACTTATAATATATTGATCGATGCATTTTGTAAGAATGGAATGGTTATTGAGGCTGCTGATTTGTTGAAAATCATGAAGCATAGAAATATTTCTCCTGATATTTTCACGTACAATGCCCTGATAGATGGATATTGTTTGCAAGGAGAAATGGATAGAGCACTAAAATTGTTTGATTCCTTAGCAAATATTGGCCTTAAGCCCAGTATTGTTAGTTACACTAGTATGATGAATGGATACTTTAGGAAAGGAAAAGTTGACGAAGCTTGTAATCTTTTTCATGAAATTTCCTGTAAAGGGTTGAAGCCCACGACAATTACCTACAATACCATGTTACAAGGATTATTTCGGGCAGGTAGAGTTGATGCTGGCTGGAAGCTTTTCAACGAGATGGAAGCCCAGAAAGTGTTTTGTGATATTATCACTTTTAGTATTTTGTTGGATAGCTTGTGTAGGACTAAAAAATTTACTGAAGCATTTTCATATTTACAAGTTATGGAAGAGAAAGGTTTCAGTCCTGACATCGTAACCTATTCTATTCTAATAGATGGATTGTGCAAAGATGGGAAACACGATATCGCTAGAAATCTTTTCAATGAACTTCCTTCTAAAGGTTTGAAGCCTAATGTTACAACTTACAACATCATTATCGGTTCTCTTTGTAAAGAAGGGCTCACAAAGGAGGCAAAAAGTTTCCTAATAGATATGGAAAAAGGTGGTTGTATGCCCGATAGTGTAACGTTCAACATTTTTGTCCAAGGTTTGTTGAAAAGAAAAGAATTTTATGAGGTAATACCACTCTTGGAAGAAATGGTCAGAAGGGGTTTCTCAGCTGATGCAACAACTATGTCGTTGCTACTTCATGAGTTCAGGAAATGTCAAGATAATGTTCCGTTGGATCTGATCAAGAGACTTGTGCCAAAATAATGAAAGGCAGAGTTCTCTCTTCATGTCAGTTGATTGTTTGTGGGGCGTGGAAGCCTAAAGAGTATGCAATCACCAGCATATGTTGATCTCGTTTCCAGGTTCTGTTGTGAAATTCCGCATTATGTTTTTCTATTTCCGGTTAATCTGATTTGTTCACCAGTATCTAATATCAATATGGGTCTCGATATGGAACATTAAGAGTTGCCTTCAAGCCTGCAGTCTGGCAAAATAAAAACACGGTCCGGGTGACAGTGGAGTGATATTACTTTCACTTAGACGAACCCATTTCTCTCACATGAAAACCATGCCCAAACCTAGCGCAGTTATTTTTTGTACTGTTGCTGTGAAGAAACCAAATAACAGATTAGATAATTATGATAAAATATAAATTTCTAAGATAACAGCTTAGTTTAAAATCCCCCAGTCAAAAACAAATGTATTTTTCTTGTATACTGAGCTTTACTTCAAATAACATTAGCTGAGGAAATGCGTAAATGCTTAGGTGGTTGTATTTTTGCTGATATGCCTTTTTAGCACCTTGGATTTGGTTTTCAGTCTTCTTATTTTTATTTTCAATGTTACAGCAAGTACATTGAATTCTCCCAGTTAACTGTTTGGCCTGATTTTGATGTTACTCATCCATTCCTGGATGAATCTGTTAGTGTTAATATTCATTTCAGTGTTTCCACTGATTTTAACATTTGGAGTAGTTTGGTCTTAAAATTTGTTTTGACAGAACACATTGGAGCTTTGGAAATTAAATCATAATCACATACCTAAGCATGTTTTCAATTAATAATGTTAAGGAAGAATATCCAACCCGCAATGCAACATGTAAGTACAATTGTGGAAGCATGCACCATTTTTATTTCAGCCGTTGGTTTAAATCAGTTGGGATGCCCCATATATATTTTAACTAGTGGCGGTTTTGAAATCAGCCGTCGTTGACTTATAGAGACTGTTTTTCAAATATGAGTAGTTTTATTATGACCATCTCTATTTTAATTAGCGACAGTTTTGAATTTAGTCATCAAATCAGTAGTTGTTGACCTATAACTATTGTTTTTTCAAATACGAGTAATTTTGTACTTTACTCAGAAATACGATGATAATTGACATTTATAATATGATAATTATTAAAATTATTTGTCCATATTAGTTTCAATTTTAATATAGATAACTATCGTGGTTTAAAAGGACTCAAAGTCGATTATGTAATCAAATTTTGAGAAAATATACGAAAGACCGAGCAATGATTTAAAGATGAGTGAGTCTCATGTGAGATCGTCTCACGGGTCATAATCCGTGAGACGGGTCAACCCTACCCATATTCACAATAAAAAGTAATACTCTTAGCATAAAAAGTAATACTTTTTCATGGGTGACCCAAATAAGAGATCCGTCTCACAAATACGACCCGTGAGACCGTCTCACACAAGTTTTTGCCTTTAAAGATTTTGAGTGATACTTGCAATAGGAGAAGTAATTCAGACTGTAATTAGGCGGTTAGATAGAAGTATGAGATGTCGTATTATTTTTCCGAGTTTTTGTCCTATTGAGTTTTTCCTAATAAGTTTTAACGACGCACATATATCGTCAAGAGAACATACAAGGAGAAATATATATTGATGCACTATTTTTCCTTCGCTCAAGTTTTTCCCACTGAGTTTTATGTTAAGGTTTTAACGAGACAACACCCAACTCTTTGTGAATTTTTCAAGCAACCATCTTGTCAAATTAAAAATTCCAACGAATTAGTTGTTAGGTAGATAATCCTCTGAGAGGGAGTGTTATAATATGATTATATATGTAGATAATTATGTATATACATTTTCTATTAAGATATATATCTCAGTCGAACTATCTATAAATTTGTATTTTACCATTATATAATATAGAAATAATTTCTAATATTTTAATTTAATATAATCTCTTGATTTTTTTATATAAAAACTATTTTTAAAACTTTAATATATATATACACGTATCATGCCCAAATCAAATGATATTAATTATAATATAAAATGATTTTTTAGGATTTATCGGACATATAAATATTCATGTGGCTATGTAGTGATTCACTCTACAAATACACGAAAGTCTTGCTGCAGTTACGATAGACCTGCTCCATGAGTTTACAATCAAAAACTTATACAATATTTTTAATTATACATAATAAGAATTGAGAAAAATATATATAGTTAAAAAAGTGAAAGGGAGATAGATATATCGAGATAAATTTCCTAAAAAAAACGTTTATTCAAAAATACAAAAACTCTTGTGATATGATGTCATAAGTCATTTTTACGAGTCGCACATGAAAAAGATCGTCTTTCATTTGGCCAGTGAGTCGGTTTTATAATAATAAGTCAAGTCAAGAATAATTATTACTTTTTACTATAAGTATCAACCGAAAAATAGATCGAAATTTACTTTTTTCCCAAATTTTGTTCTTTTTATATAGTTTTTTTTTTTTTATTTTTGTGGTAGAAATCAATCTATTGAATAGATTATGAACTGATTGGCATGTGGCATGTATGGAAAAACCGAAAACGAAATATACGAGTATATTACGCGAAACACATGAAAGATTATAAATTAAATTATGCATATAAAAAGTCAACAAAAAACTAATCTAAAAGTAAATAATATAATAATAAATAAATAAACAAATAAACGGATAATAAATAAGAAAAGACAAAATCTAATTTACAATTATCTTAATCTTAAATTCCCAAGAAACTCTTATCTTTTTTTATCCAAATTTTTTTCTCACGGGCCCTACAATATAAATAAAACTGCTTTTTCGAATTATTATTAATATTTTAGAACAAAAAATAAAAAAAAATAAAATATAAATCTCCATTAATTACGAAAAATTTATAAAATATATATCACGTTTAAATTAATTAATATATAATCGGATAAAGATTAATGAAAATAATAAAAATATAGCTTCAACCAAGTCCAACCATCTTCACTATATATAGGAGACCCCTCAGGCCTACTTCTCATTCATTCGTTCGTTCGTTCGTTCGCCAAGATCCTATTATTCAATCGCGATGGCTCCAGTAAGCAGCAGCAATCTGATCGTGAGTTTCGGGGAGATGTTGATCGATTTCGTCCCGACGGTCTCCGGCGTGTCCCTGGCGGAGGCGCCCGGGTTCTTGAAGGCCCCCGGCGGCGCACCGGCGAACGTCGCCATAGCCGTGTCGAGGCTAGGCGGAAAGGCGGCTTTCGTCGGGAAGCTCGGGGACGACGAGTTCGGGCACATGCTCGCGGGGATACTGAAGGAGAACGGCGTCTCCGCCGACGGCGTCAATTTCGATAAGGGGGCGAGGACGGCCTTGGCCTTCGTGACTCTACGCGCCGACGGGGAGCGTGAGTTCATGTTCTACAGGAATCCCAGCGCCGACATGCTGCTCACCCCCGACGAGCTCAACTTGGATCTCATCAGATCTGTAAGTGTGTTTGTTTTCTTCTTGTTCTTCGTTTGGATTCTGATTGATGCGCGTGGAGAACACGCCATTTCGTGGCTTTCGGTTGTTTGTTTTATCTTTAATTTAATTCTTGGGTCAAAATTCTTGATTTTGATTGCACAATCAGTCATGAAATTTGGTGGAGAAATATATGCAAAAGTTGAAAGAAATAGGTGAACTGGTAGGTTGTAAGATGTCTCACACGAATTTTTTTCTATAAGACGAGTAAATCTTATCGATATTCACAATAAAAAATAATAATATTAACATTTTCAACATAAATAAGAGATCGGTTTCATAAAATAGATCATATCACACAAATTTTTACCAACTCATAGAATCTCGATAATCTATTTGTAGAATCTCGAATATAGATTATCGAATTATGGCTATTTTACACATTGCATGACCCAGCCGATTCAAAAAAACGAAGTTAGAAGATCGAAAAAATTATATTAAAATTTTTAGGAAAGCCAGTAGAAATTTTAAAGATAAGAAATTTAAGTAAAATAAAAAATCGAAAGAGCGATTGCATCCACCGCCCCCTTTTGGCTCCGTCTCTGACATGATCCGTAATCTGGATTCATTAAATCAGAAATAGATAAATCATTGAATTCGAATATATTATAGATTTTTATGATTGCTTGATTTTCTCCTATTCGAGAATTTAGAGAACATAAATAAAGTTTCGATAATGTACGATTTAATAAAAATTAGGTACAATAATAAAAAAATATATTTATAAAATTTAATTATCATATAGTAATGAAAATTTGATAATTGAAATATCTAAAAAAAGAGAGATTTGTTAAGATGGTTAAATCCCCGCGATAATATCCCGGATTAAAGATTTGACTCCAACTAATGGATTGAATGAGTCCGAAGTCAATTTATCGGACCTGGAAAATAACAATAAAGGAGGGTCCCCACAGTGGAACTGATTTCAGAATCCCGATTATTTATTTATCTGGAATCTTTTTGCATATTTCTTGAGAATCTAACATGTGGATAGATAGAACATTGTCTCTTTTCGATAAGACAAAATTTACGAGGATAGAATAATCGATTTTATGAGATATATATTTTATTTAGATTATTTTTTATTGTGTTGATCTGTTTAATGAAAAAAAAGATCCGTGAGTCTGTCTTATACCTGACTTTTTTTATCTCATACCTAATATTTAAATAATATATATTATATACATATACATACATACATACGGACACGTGTATGTTATTATATGTAGATGTGTGTGTATATATATATATATACACACACATATATTATTTAAATATATTTAATATTGAACAAAAACTCTTATCAATGTTCAAAATATCTATATCTTATCAATTCGCTAAATTTATCACATGCAAATAATTATTATAATTGATTATTAGATAATCTTAACGAAATTTGTTTTGAATGATTTTAATTTTAATATAATATCGAGATTTTTACACAAAACTTATTACTTGACATCATTTATATATATATATATATATATATATATATATATATATATATTAATATAATTGGCATATTCAATGGATAATATTCTGTCCAATTTTTGGTATTTTGGATTGGAATAATTTTTAGATGATTTTTTTGTTAACTACTTTGAATAAAGTGAGGTAGAATATTATATATTTTGTCTTATAATTAATTAAAACAAAAAAATTGTATTATTCACCTTCATTTTTACGTTCCGTGCAGGCTAAAGTGTTCCATTATGGATCCATAAGCTTGATCGTGGAGCCATGCAGATCTGCACATTTGAAGGCAATGAAGGTTGCTAAGGAGGCAGGGGCGCTGCTCTCCTACGATCCAAACCTCCGTCTGCCCCTCTGGCCATCGGCCGAGGAGGCTCGCACACAGATATTGAGCATCTGGGAGACGGCTGATGTGATCAAGGTACGTAACTAGCACCCTCCTTAACCATGCAATAAGATTAATATGTTGGATGTTTAGTTTCTTCAATTATCCAAATTCTTGGCTCCGCTAGGTAAGCGATGTCGAGCTCGAGTTCCTCACCGGGAGCAACAAGATCGATGACGAATCCGCCATGACTCTCTGGCATAAAAATTTGAAGCTTCTTTTGGTCACACTTGGAGAGAAGGGTTGTAGGTACTACACTAAGGTAATTTGGTTGTTTCTTTTTGTTTTTGTTTTTTTTTTTTTTGTGTTAATTAAAATATTTTGCATGTTAACACACAATAAATTAATATGGTATTTTATTTAAAATACCCTTACAATAATTTATAGGTGATTAATATGAATTTAAATAGCATTATTTTTTTAAAAAAATATATATTTTCTTGGAATTATTATTTAATTTTAACGTGCAGGGGTTTCGAGGATCAGTGGATGCCTATCAAGTGAAGGCAGTGGACACAACTGGGGCAGGAGATTCATTCGTGGGAGCCCTCCTTTGCAAAATTGTTCAAGACCATTCTATTATCCACGTACGCCCCTTAATATTTAATTAAATAATCATAATATAATTTATAATTTTCAGGGAAAATTGTTTGAAAATCCATTTAAATTATTTCATATTTTTTTTAAAAAAACCCTTAATTATTAATTTATTTATTTTTTAAAAAAAGGAAAACCAATTCCATTTTCCAATTTACTAAAATTTTCTCAATCTGCTCTTGTATTTGTTATGAATAGGATGAACCGAGGTTGAAGGAATCGTTGAAATATGCATGTGCATGTGGAGCTATAACCACTACTCAAAAGGGTGCAATCCCCGCTCTTCCTACACCTTCTCAAGTCCTCACTCTCATCAATGGAACTAAGTAGAAGAAGATCGGGATCGGGTTCGGGTCCGAGTTTTGATCCAACGAGTCCGATTGTGGTGGCTCCTTTAATTTCTTAAATTTGGGTTTTCTTTCCGAAACTTCAGATTTAATTAGGTTTTCTGTTTCGTTTTAATAATTACGTGTTACTGATAAAACAGTTGATTAATAAATAACTAAATATATATATATAATTAGGAGCATCATATTTTTATTTTTTAAATAATTTCTTCTCGTTTCTTGTTTTTTATGCATGTATGTCTTGCCGATTTGGAATTTGTGGATCCGATGATTTTAAGCAGGAGGATGTGTTATTTTATCAAGTACAAATTCACATTTAGAAAAATCACATTAAAATCTTTAAATTTTTATTATTATCTATACATTAAATATAACTCCTAACGAATATATATATATATATATATATATATATATATATATATATATATATATATATATATATATATACTCTGCATTTGGCAATATATTATCATTCACAAGTTAATACACAAAAACTTTTATGATATCGTTTCAAAATCTCACAGGTCAATTTTGTAAGATTTATATATCATATTCAACACGACTTTTGAAAAACTATTATTTTAAATCCCAAAAGTATTTATTTTCATTTTAGATATGAATATGGTCGATTCGTTACGAATATAAATCCGTGAAATCATCTCATAAAACATCTATAAATAAAATTAAGGAAGCAACCATGCATGTATTCTGTAGTTTGATACGTTCACTTTCTTGGTGGTGGTAATTTCAAATTTTTAAGTTTTCATTCTAACGGGTTTCAGAATTTAGTAATTCATGTATTTTTTTTCCCTTGCTGATTGATGGTCAATATTTAATTACTCTTTTGTAACAGATACTAGTTTAAATTTTATTTAATTAACATGGAAATTTAATTTCTTGTAGGTAATCAAATAATTCATTATATTCTCTTTTTTCTTAGATGTTTTTATTCGAGAGAATTACTAAATTCCATTTTTAAAGAAAAATAAATTCGATATTTTTTCCTTAAATTACCTTTGAATATATGTTTAAAAATGATATTTTGTTTTTACTAAAAGTATATTAATTGAGTTATTTGTTATTAAAATACCAATATAAATATGACAAAAATTTGTGTGAGACGGTCTCACGGGTCGCATTTGTGAGACACATATCTTATTTGGGTCATCCATTAAAAAGAATTATTTTTTATGCTGAGAATATTACTTTTTATTGTGAATATGAGTAGGGTTGACAAGTCTCACACAGTGTTTTTATAACCGGACCGTTAATCGAACCGGTCAAGTCTTAAAAAATAGTTCAACCGGTTCAACCGAACGGTCGAATCGGATCAATAAAATTAATATTTTATTTATTTTATATAATAAATAAAATAGTAAAATATTGATTATTTATGTTTTTATAGTTTTACTTAATTTTTAAGATGAAAATTACAACAAATATCCAAATAAACACCACTTTTCCGGTTTTTCCGGGTTTTAACCGGTTTTCGGTTTCCGGGTTTTCCGGTTTTTTCCGGTTTAACCGGGTTTTAACCGGTTTTTTCCGGTTAAACCGGTTTTCCGGTTTTTTCCTTATCTCTGGACCGGTCTAGAGGCCGGTTCGCGGTTGAACCGGTCCAACCGGCCGGTCCGGTCCGGTTTTGAAAACAGTGGTCTCACAGATTAAGATCTGTGAGACGATCTCACATAGACCCACTCTATAAATATATATAGATGCACTAATCTGTATAATCGAGTCAAAATTGTAAAACCCTCGTTTCACAGATTAAGATCTGTGAGACGATCTCACATAGACCCACTCTATAAATATATATAGATGCACTAATCTGTATAATCGAGTCAAAATTGTAAAACCCTAGAGTATTACCCTAACATAATATAATACTAGCGATTCGTGCTTCTACATTTAAAATAATTATCAAAGTCGAGCTTCCTCGACACTTCAGGGCTTCTTCGACCCTACATACACGGGCACTGCCTGGATCCATTCAGGCAGTGCCACGTGTATTTTAAAATAATTTTTTTTAAAACAAATTTTAAAGTAAAAAGACGGACAAAATCCCAAATCTCAACCATTTCCCCTCCGCCTAATCGACAAAATTTTCGAAAATCAAAGCTTCCGCCTAATCGCCTAATCTCCTTTTCCAGTGCTCCAAATTTCCCACTCCGACTCCGACTCCGACTCCGTCTCTGTTCCAGTCCGACTCCGTCCGTATCTACTCCGTCGACCACTGTATTGCTGGAGGTTTATATGCATATACGCTCACAATACTCACCTGAGGCGCCAATCTTACCATTGTGTCCGTCTAATCTCCAAGCAAGTAAGAGCTTCAGTGAGTCAAGCTTTTGTAGATGTTACAGATTAATTTTTTACACCAATTGCTGCATCTTTATCTAATTTTTCAATTTTATTTTGCATCTTTGATGGTCTAATTGTATATGAGTAAATGGAAGATGACAGATCATTTTTTTACTCCAATTTTATTTTGCATCTTTGATGGTCTAATTGTATCTTTGATCGTGCTTTTGTAGATTTTAGAGATCATTTTTTTACACCAATTGCTGCATCTTTATCTAATTTTATTTTATTTTCAGTGTATTTTATAAGATAATACATTCATGTAATATTTATTTGAATATTTGTTCCAGCTTTTGTTGCTTACAATGGAAGATGACAACTCAATAGCACTCGAAGAGTTGGAGGGAGACTACGATCAAGAAGCCGAAATTCATCCTAGTTCAAAAACGCAATGTGGAATTTCTGATTTCTCAATGCAAGAAAATATTGAGGTACAAACTGAAAAATCTTTCGTTGACATTTTGGAAAGTAAACTTGAAGTGGGTACAATTGTGAACAGTATCGAAGATGCATATTTACTGTATTGTCAATATGCACATGCTAAGGATTTAGTGTAAGAAAAGGTGATCAACGATGTTTTGCACGTACAAATGAAATTCAATAAAAAGAATTTAATTTTTCATGTGAAGGTTTGAAAGATGAAAAGTCTTCTAGTAAAAGGATTCCTGTCTATCAAAAGCCAGTTATTAGAACTCAATGTAAAGCTAAATTGAAGATTTCAAGGGAGAAAGGGGGTGAATGGCGAGTGATTAGATTTTTTCAAGATCATAACCATGAGATGTTTGCACCTGATCAAACTCATTTGTTAAGATCTGCACGCAATATCTCACATGCCAAAAAATCTACTCTTGAAGCTATGGTAAATGCTGGAATCTGTGTCTCTAATGCTGTTTCTTTTATGGAAAATGAAGCATGTGGACCAGAAAACTTAGGATTTAGTAGAAAAGATGCATATGACCACATGAGTCGGATGAAAAAACATACCAAAGTTGAGAATGGTGATGCCACTTCACTGATTCAATATTTTATGAACAAGGCGAATAAGGAAAATTATTTTTATTGGAACATGCAATTGGATGATGATGATAGGGTGATGAACTTTTTCTTCAGGGACTACAGATGTGCTGTTGATTATGAATATTTTGGTGATGTCCTATCCATTGATACAACATATCGAACAAATAAGTACAATTTGATATGTGCTCCATTTGTTGGTATAAATCATCATATGCAGAATGTTATGTTTGGCTTAGCATTTATGTCAGATGAAACAGAAAGTTCTTTTGAATGGTTGTTCACGACGTTTCTTGATTCGATGAATGGAAAACAACCTCAAACTATTTTTTCAGACCAATGCCAAGCCATGATGAATGCCATTGGGACTGTTTTTCCACGTTCACATCATCGTTTATGTCAATGGCATATAAATCAAAACGCGCCTTCTCACTTTGGTAGTTTAAATGGCGACCCAGCTTTCAAAAAATTGTGGTATAAATGCATGAATTATTGTGAATCTGTAGATGAATTTGAGGCGACGTGGAAATATATGATTGAAACATATCATTTGGATGGTCATAGATGGTTTAATGGAATGTACAAATTTAGGGACAAATGGGTGACTTCTTTCAGTGATGCAAAGTTTAGTGCAGGGCTTTTGGCCACTTCGAGGAGTGAGGCCACAAATTTGACTTTAAAAAAATCAGGCAACAAAATGAGTTCTTTGTATGAATTTGTGATGAATTACGAAAAGATTCAAAATAATTGGCGAATAAAAGAGAAAGCTGAGGATACACGTTGTCGACATGGTAAGTCTGCACAGATTTTGAAAAATCATCCATTGTTGATTCATGCTGCTGATGTTTATACGATGACCATATATCAGTTATTTGAAATTGAATTGGTTAATTCCTTGAATTGCAAATTTGTGGAACCACCGACTTGTTTTGGCAATGATTGGAATTTGATTGAGGTGAACGTAAAATCTCATGATGAATATGCAAGGGTTAGACATGTGGTTTTCAATAAGCAGAATCATGAAATAGGATGCAATTGTCACAAGTTCGAGACAATGGGGATTTTGTGTAAGCATGCTTTGCTGGTATTTAATTGTATGGATGTCACTGTTTTGCCCAAATGTTACATTTTGAATAGATGGATGAAAAATGTAAGAAACAGAGTTAGCTCCGATTTTGAAGAAAATGGCAATGGTGGTCATGTTTCTGAGATGGTGTTTGTCAATCAAATTATGAGATCGATGTATGATCTAAGTCAAGAAAGCAAACCACATGAGGATGCGAGAAAAAGATTATATACAATTGTTGACACTGCAAAAGAGGAGATCTCCAACCTTCTACAGAATCTGAGTGTAGATGATGATACACCTTGTGATGCTATGACAAATGATGGTCACATAGATGAAACACGCGTACGTGATCCACTTACTGCTAAAGCCAAAGGAGTAACAAATACAAATATTACACGACACTGGGATACTAAGAGCAAAAAGGGAAAAGGAAAGCGAAAAACTGAAAGATCAAGTAAGTTTTCATTCATTCTAAAGCTAAAAAACTGAAAGTTTAGGTAATTGTTATATATTTCACATATTTGTAATTTTATCGTGCTTGGTAGGTACAAAAGGTTCCAAACTAAAAGGGCAAAGTTCAGAAGAACAACAAAATGTCACACCATCGCAATATCCATTTACATATCCTCAAGTTCCAATGCAATATTCTTTTGCATATCCTCGTGTCCCATCGCAATATACATTTGCGTATCCTCAAGTTCCACCTCAATTTGCAATGGTAAGTGACTTGTATATAATGTACTAAGTCAAAAACAACAAAATATGTATTACATCTTATATTTAATTATAAGTTTGTTATTATGCAGGAAGGAAATACAAACTTATATTTAAGTGGGCAGATGAATGTATTACCGTATCCATATGGGACTTCTCAATCATCACAAGTAAGAAATTTTTGCCAGTTTTTTCATTACATTTTTTTAGTTTTTCCCCAACTTAATTTGTCACTTTCTATATAAACTTTATCTTGTTTAGGGACATGATCAAGATAAATAAAAAGGTAATTTCTCAAGATTTATGCTTGACGTTTTCTCAGTAAGTGTTCTGTTTTTAACTTAAAGTTAAACAAATTATTCTACTAACCATCCATTCTATTGCATATGACATGTGATTCTGAGAATAGAAATATAAGAAGAAGGTAAGTTTATATTTTTTAAAGGTTAGACAGTACTATTGTTGCACACCGTTTAATTTTCTGTAGCAGCTTATATTGATATTTAACTACAGGTTTGGAGGTTATTTCTGCAGAGAAAGATTAATTGCATTTGGCTGTTCCAATTCCACCAGATTATGGTCTCTCTCATTTATCCAAGATGATCCAAGGAAACTAAACTTTGTGTTCTTTATTATTCTAATATTCGACTTTATTTGATGTATTATCAATATTTTGGACAACCGAAATGTTTAGACAAACAAAGTGTTGCTGTGTTGGATTGTTCATGTTGTGTGTTAATCTTTTTAAACAATTGTTGAGCATGTAAGGTAAGTTTTACCAACGTATAAGTCATTACCACAGTAACGGGTAAATCAGCTATTGCGTTGTTCATTTTTGCATTGGTTAACCCCCCTCCCCCCCCCCCCCCCCCAAACATTTGATCCAAACATTTGATAACTGATACAAGAACTAATGGCGTACATATATTGAATATGTACTTAAGAAATTAAGATAAATTAATATTTCCATAAGAAAGATAAATTGCCATATTTGGAATTGGGAGACAATCTGTAGATTCCTCGGTCTCCATCCCTCCATTGAGCTATAAACCCAGCCCCCTCATACCAAACTCATAAATTTTTAAAAACCAAATGCACTTTTCCTATAAATAATAGTGATTAGCAGTATCTAAGCCAGCCTAAAAGCACAAATCTGATGTTAGGATACAGATAAGTCTTCACAAATAGCTACATAGATAAAATATGTTTTAGCTCTTCCAAAAAGGCAAAAAATCAGAATGAAATAATATAGATGTAGATATCAGATAAACACACATGGTCTCAACTCAACTATAATTTTTGTCTGCAAATATAAAACATAGATTCCAACTGAAAATAACTACATGCGACTAAAACTAAATACAAATACTTAAATCATCATAAATGAACTACAATGATTTCAATATATTACGCATTTTTTCAGATATCTCTAAAATTCTCGAAGTATGTCTCTGATTCTCAACGTCTAATTCCAGTTGAACATTTCTTAGTTGAACTACTTTTTCATCTTCTCTTGATGTTGAGTGTAATGCTCGAGAATTATAGAATTGTTAAACCAAGATTATCAATCGTCATTAACGTGAGACTCGGAAGATATGAGAATGCAGGACATGCAATGAGGAAATTTTAGAAAATGCAGCACCGCACCCGCGGTGCCAGGCATCACCGCACCCACGGTAAATGGACAGTAAGTTGGCAAGAAAGTCCGTAGCATCACCGCACCCGCGGTGTTAGCCAGAGCGCACCCGCAGTGAAGACACCGCACCCGCGGTCTTGTACGTACCGCACCCGTGGTCAAGCTTCGGGAAAATTTGGATGAGGATCGGCAGACATAGCGCACCCGCGGTCAGGTAATGAGCGCACCCGCGGTGCGACGTACAGAACCAGGAATGAAGCCACGTTTTGCTTTGCATGCGAGATATATATATACATATAACACCTGTTTCTCATTCATTATTCAAAAAGAACCGATAGCTTGGGGAGAGAATCTTATTTCTTAAGTTTAGAATTTGAATTACGAAGGATCCGTCTATCAGAATTCAAATCCGACTTCAGTTCTGTGCTCCTCTTGACTCGAGCTACACAAGGACGTAAGTTTTATTACGTTTTGAGATGTTTTGAAAATATGATGTTGTCAGAATTGAATACGAATCAGATATGGTGTTTATGCTACCGTAGATATTATATAATTGAAGTCAGATTAAAGAACAGATTATTTCTGTAATTGTTATGATTTTTGAAAGATATTGACTGAGATTCTATATCAGAATTATGTTAGTATTCAGAGTATGAATTATGTGGACACAGATTATGAGTTCCAGTATTTTATTGTGATGTTCAGAATTGACAGGTTTATTCAGATTGTATTATCATGCCGTCGAACCATCAGTTGAGTTAGATTGATCAGATTCAGATATGATTTCGATTAGATTGTGATATTATTGATATGACTCAGATTGTATCTTGTTCAGACATTGATCAGATTGTATACTGAATTGAGTATTGATCAGAACAGATTGTATATTGAGTTATTCACTGATACAGTGTATTCGATATTGTCATTTCAGATTTGATATGGACAGAGTTGAATACAGGTCATCGTCTTCGTCAGACAGGGACGACAAAGGTATAATTCATGTGATATTCGGGAAGCATAACTCAAATTAGATTAATTTGAGTTTCCCAATAAAAATCACATACTAGATTATTGTTTATATTGTTACCTGATTATGCTTTGATTATAGAATTGTATTCAAGCATGTAAGATAATTGTGATATTCAGTTATGAATATGATTATGCTTTGTTTACAGATTGTTATTCATTGCATTTAAGATAGGAAAGTTTTGACAGCCATTGTCAGACTTCTAGACGTTCGGTGTATCTCAACTTAGGAGTAGCCATTACTCCTATTGCCAGCCGTCGATACAGCTCGGACCGAAGTCTAGGAATAAGACGTACAGTCGCCCCGAGTGGTTGGGTAGGTGACAGCCAGTGACGTCGTATTCACCCCGGGATCCCTAGAGTTATAGTTGAGTCAAGTCTAGACATGATTTGATTAGAACAACATGCGTAGATGAATTGGGTTCATAGACTATGGAACCTATTGTTATTACTTTCAGTCATGACAACATGTTTCATGATTCAGACTATTTACATGCATGTTTATCTGATTTGAATTGCATGTTTAGTTAGATGAGAGTTCATAGATGATGAAATCTATTACTATTGTCTTTGCTTTTATTCATGACAGCATGTTCCATGAATCCTTATGTGTATATACATGTTTACCATGTTTTATACTGGGATTTATTCTCACCGGAGTTATCCGACTGTTGTCTTGTTTTGTATGTGTGCATGACAACAGGTGGGGCAGGATCAGGGTCAAGAAGACGACGAGAGAAGACGAGTTTAGCGTGGTGATTCCGGACTTAGAGTAGATTTGATTTTAATACTTGAAATTAGTATTTGAACCTTAGATTTAGGGTGTATAGTATTGTACTTTGCTACTGAGATGTAGTTTTATACAGATATGTATTTTATGTAGATTGCCATTACCTTCCGCACTGTATTTTAAAAAAGAAAAATTTTTAGACCCTGTTTTATCTTAATTGATATTTAAATCCCAAAGATGATTAAGAAGAAGATCAGCGTCCGGGTCCCCACAACAGGTGGTATCAGAGCGATAGATCCTTTAGGAGGAGATAATCAGAGCGATAGATCCTTTAGACTGAGATAGTCAGAGTTGATAGATTCTTTAGACTGAGATAGAAGAGAATGAGCGGGGTAGATTGAATTTTCTTTCCTTGCATGTGATTGCTAGCATGAGATTTATTGCAATGTTGATTTACATTATGTGTGCTAGCATGATTTATTGCTTTCCCTATTACATGTTGTTTGTTATCTGAGTTGACTACATCATGTAATTATCAAGACTGAATCAGAACCGAGTCTGAATCAGAGGTATATGATCAGAGGAGGGCTGAGACAGATTATACAGATTGTGTATTGATTTGTTTAATATTCAGATATACCGCCTCGGAGACTTCCAGAAAGGGGTAGTACTTCTTCTGAACAGATAGATGCATCAGAAACTCAGATAGAAGTAAAGTTGGCAGAACTTCAGCTATTTCAGCCGCCGATTCTGAGTGGTATCGAGACATCTGCAGATTGTCAGGATTGGTTAGATGACATAGAAATATTGTTTGATCTACTTGACTGTACAGATGAACAGAAAGTTAAATTTGTATTCCTCCAGTTACAAGATGCTGCCAGAAGTTGGTGGATTACTATTAAAGGAGTACTAGCACAACGTGGTATTGTGATCACGTGGGATGTCTTCAAAGCTGAATTCTATCAAAGATTTTTCTCAGCTTCCTACCGAGAGGACAAGAAAGCGGAGTTTGAGAATTTGAGCCAAGGTCAATTGAATATTGACGAATATGCTGCTAAATTCTCTTACTTACTGCGTTTTGCTCCTGATTTAGCTGGAAATGATGAAGCTATAGTGAATCAGTTCATCAGAGGGTTGAATTCGGAAGTAGTTGCATTTATGAATTTGCAGCGACCTTACCATTTTCCTGATATCTTGAGTAAAACGAAGAGAGCGGAGGCGAGTCTGATTAGACAATTGACAAGGTTGTGTGTGAAGCCACTTCAGACACAGTAATCCCATCTTCGATATGATCACGGCAGTACGAGTGGGAAGCAAGAGATGCTAAAAGCTCGAAAGAAGCCATTCAAGAAGTTAGGAAGTGGTTCCTCTAGCTCAAGTGGTTCCAGTCCAAGCCATACTGGAGTGTATTGCAGGAGTTGCGGAGGGAGACACCCCACCGAGCAATGCCAGGGAGTGACTGGTAGATGCAATATTTGTGGACAGTCGGGACACTTTGCTAAAGTCTGTCCCCAGAAGCGTTCCTGAAGATTTTAGGGAACAGAGTTTAATGGAGGAACCTACCCAGAATTTACAACAGGTACTATTCTCTATGATTATATTGCATATGTATTGATATGTACTAATGCATTCGTTATGAGTATCTGTGACTGAGTTGCATGGAGATATGCATTATATGTTGGATCTGATTATACTGTAGTATTGATTCCCTTACTTGTAAAGAAAATGTTATTATCAGAGGTTTCTGTATATGTTGTCTACTACAGTAAGATAAGAATGAGATCGAGATAGAGTGTGAGGTACTTGTGTTTCTGATTTGAATGCATTATTGACAATTATATGATAAACAAGTACAGAAAGATAGAAATATTGTAGAACTTATTCCAGGAATGGTAAGATTCAGATCAGAGTTGACTGATTAGTGGAAATACCACAGTAAGGATTCTAGATTTAGAATTCCTTTAATATCTGTATTGTACATGACTCGATTAGTACAGAAAGGAGCAGATTGCATCCTTATGTATTCAGTAGACCCACTGAAATCGAGCCTAGCATTGGCAGATTTGCCAATGATATACGAATTGGCTGATGCTTGTCTAGATAAGATTTTAGAATTGCTTTATATCAGAAAGATAGATTTCAGAATTGAATTCAGATCAGATACTGATTGTTGTTTTAGAATTTAGTACAGAATGATATTGAGTGTATAGAATGATACAGAATGAATTAGAAAGATCAGTAGAAGAATACTGACCAGGAGTTACATCTGATTTAGTGTTTCTCTTTGGTATGTGTCAGTATATTCAAAGATGTTCTGATGATTCTATGCTTGGTATATCTATGAGATTTTGATATAACTGCAGCATTTGATTGATTGAATAGAATATCTGAAGATTTTATTGAACATTCTGAGAACTGTAATGATTGTATACAGAAATTGTTCAGATAAGAATCTTGCTTGAAACAGATTGTATTCAGAATATGCATTATCTGAAGTTAGTATACAGATTGATTTTGATACAGTTGAGATTGCAATCAATGATTGATAAAATATCGATATCAGAGAGATCAGAAATTCCAGAAATGTCAGAAACGTAGCTTGTCCGATTTGGCAGAGTATTTTATTCGACTGTTGCTTTATATCTGCTGAGTATTATTATTGCTCTAAACCAGTATTTGAGATATTTTATATTGTTTTTGGGAGCCTATTTCAGTTGCAGATGCGATATAACAGTTGATCAGAATGACATGAAGATATTTATCAGAAATCATTGTGTTATGAGTTCGCTGAACTCACTAGATCTGTATAGGTTACTGATATTTTGTATCTGATTTGATATTACTGTGTTTTGAATCCGTGTATGATACAGATTGTTGTGAACAGTTGAGAATATATACAGTTCAATTGTATCAGAGTTATTTTCGAAAGGTACAGCTATTCAGAAATGTGCTCAGAATGTTCAGAACTAGATTTTAGTAGTCAAAGTCGAGTAACAGATATGTGATTTTGCGTTTTGTATGAGACTGATTATCTTGGGTTGTCAGATGTGTCAGAATTGTACAGCAAAAGCTTGATATTGATAGTCAGAGCCGAATACCAGGTAGGTATTTCTTCTTTAAATTATGTTATTAACTGATTTGTTTATGCCAGTAGTTCGAAGTTGAAATCACAGATAAGGTCAGAAATGCGCTGTTGTGACTTCAGTTGTCATGTTTGTGACTGAGAATGTATGATATTCGAACAGACAGTTGGGATATAGACAGATGAGAGCAGTTATGACAGAAGTTGTATTGAAATATTAGCAGAAATTGTACTGATATGTCTGAATCGCTAACAGAAGAAGACAGAAGATAAAAGTCAGAAGATTATTACAGATGTGTATGTTTCTGAATAGAAATGGGAGTGCATTTCTATGGCTTTTGTAATGAAATTACTGTCATTTTTCTACAGATTGTAATATGCTATGATTAAGATTGACAGATTGTTCAATCTATAGCTATCAGTTTGTACCAGATTACGTACAAACATGACCAAATGACACAGATTGATGTCAAAAAAGTGGTAGGAGTGACCAGAATGCCACAATAGATTAGATCAGATTGTGATTTTACTTGATTATATACTGGTGGCCGAATATATTTGAAGTTCTTTCATATATCCTCCACAAACTGACAGATAGCCAGAGAGTATTATCCAGATATTGGACAACACTAGTGGAGTTTTAATGCTGGATGTTAGCACGAATTAGTAGAACAGATTGTTATTTTACGAAGCAAGGTGTAAGAATGAATATCTTGAAGATAGCTAATTCAGAAGAGAATAAAAATAGCTCAGATCAGATAGATTTATTTTACCAACATCGGATGGTGACAATTGGTAATTGCAGACAAGGAATTGAATTTATCCTTGCTTGGGAGAAACAGATTGGATAACAACTACTATTATTGTTTTGTATGAACTGTGATTGGTTTATACGGATGTTGTATAACCAACATGACAAGACTGAAGTATGTCAGAGTTAGTTTAAGAAGTGTTGTGATAGTATACTTCATAGAGTCTTATTCCAGACTGGAATCAGAGAGTTGAGTTCGAGTTGAACTCTAGTATACATTTCTTCTCGTATAGCTGAATTGATTAATTGAGAGTTCGAGGACGAACTCAGATCTAAGAGGGGGAGAAATGTAATGCCCGAGAATTATAGAATTGTTAAACCAAGATTATCAATCGTCATTAACGTGAGACTCGGAAGATATGAGAATGCAGGACATGCAATGAGGAAATTTTAGAAAATGCAGCACCGCACCCGCGGTGCCAGGCATCACCGCACCCGCGGTAAATGGACAGTAAGTTGGCAAGAAAGTCCGTAGCATCACCGCACCCGCGGTGTTAGCCAGAGCGCACCCGCAGTGAAGACACCGCACCCGCGGTCTTGTACGTACCGCACCCGCGGTCAAGCTTCGGGAAAATTTGGATGAGGATCGGCAGACATAGCGCACCCGCGGTCATGTAATGAGCGCACCTGCGGTGCGACGTGCAGAACCAGGAATGAAGCCACGTTTTGCTTTGCATGCGAGATATATATATATATACATATAACACCTGTTTCTCATTCATTATTCAAAAAGAACCGATAGCTTGGGGAGAGAATCTTATTTCTTAAGTTTAGAATTTGAATTACGAAGGATCCGTCTATCAGAATTCAAATCCGACTTCAGTTCTGTGCTCCTCTTGACTCGAGCTACACAAGGACGTAAGTTTTATTACGTTTTGAGATGTTTTGAAAATATGATGTTGTCAGAATTGAATACGAATCAGATATGGTGTTTATGCTACCGTAGATATTATATAATTGAAGTCAGATTAAAGAACAGATTATTTCTGTAATTGTTATGATTTTTGAAAGATATTGACTGAGATTCTATATCAGAATTATGTTAGTATTCAGAGTATGAATTATGTGGACACAGATTATGAGTTCCAGTATTTTATTGTGATGTTCAGAATTGACAGGTTTATTCAGATTGTATTATCATGCCGTCGAACCATCAGTTGAGTTAGATTGATCAGATTCAGATATGATTTCGATTAGATTGTGATATTATTGATATGACTCAGATTGTATCTTGTTCAGACATTGATCAGATTGTATACTGAATTGAGTATTGATCAGAACAGATTGTATATTGAGTTATTCACTGATACAGTGTATTCGATATTGTCATTTCAGATTTGATATGGACAGAGTTGAATACAGGTCATCGTCTTCGTCAGACAGGGACGACAAAGGTATAATTCATGTGATATTCGGGAAGCATAACTCAAATTAGATTAATTTGAGTTTCCCAATAAAAATCACATACTAGATTATTGTTTATATTGTTACCTGATTATGCTTTGATTATAGAATTGTATTCAAGCATGTAAGATAATTGTGATATTCAGTTATGAATATGATTATGCTTTGTTTACAGATTGTTATTCATTGCATTTAAGATAGGAAAGTCTTGACAGCCATTGTCAGACTTCTAGACGTTCGGTGTATCTCAACTTAGGAGTAGCCATTACTCCTATTGCCAGCCGTCGATACAGCTCGGACCGAAGTCTAGGAATAAGACGTACAGTCGCCCCGAGTGGTTGGGTAGGTGACAGCCAGTGACGTCTTATTCACCCCGGGATCCCTAGAGTTATAGTTGAGTCAAGTGTAGACATGATTTGATTAGAACAGCATGCATAGATGAATTGGGTTCATAGACTATGGAACCTATTGTTATTACTTTCAGTCATGACAGCATGATTCATGATTCAGACTATTTACATGCATGTTTATCTGATTTGAATTGCATGTTTAGTTAGATGAGAGTTCATAGATGATGAAATCTATTACTATTGTCTTTGCTTTTATTCATGACAGCATGTTCCATGAATCCTTATGTGTATATACATGTTTACCATGTTTTATACTGAGATTTATTCTCACCGGAGTTATCCGGCTGTTGTCTTGTTTTGTATGTGTGCATGACAACAGGTGGGACAGGATCAGGGTCAAGAAGACGACGAGAGAAGACGAGTTTAGCGTGGTGATTCCGGACTTAGAGTAGATTTGATTTTAATACTTGAAATTAGTATTTGAACCTTAGATTTAGGGTGTATAGTATTGTACTTTGCTACTGAGATGTAGTTTTATACAGATATGTATTTTATGTAGATTGCCATTACCTTCCGCACTGTATTTTAAAAAAGAAAAATTTTTAGACCCTGTTTTATCTTAATTGATATTTAAATCCCAAAGATGATTAAGAAGAAGATCAGCGTCCGGGTCCCCACAACAGGTGGTATCAGAGCGATAGATCCTTTAGGAGGAGATAATCAGAGCGATAGATCCTTTAGACTGAGATAGTCAGAGTTGATAGATTCTTTAGACTGAGATAGAAGAGAATGAGCGGGGTAGATTGAATTTTCTTTCCTTGCATGTGATTGCTAGCATGAGATTTATTGCAATGTTGATTTACATTATGTGTGCTAGCATGATTTATTGCTTTCCCTATTACATGTTGTTTGTTATCTGAGTTGACTACATCATGTAATTATCAAGACTGAATCAGAACCGAGTCTGAATCAGAGGTATATGATCAGAGGAGGGCTGAGACAGATTATACAGATTGAGCATGTGAAGCAAGACACAAACATGAAAATACGCAAGAATCACTTGAGAACTCAAACCATTTAACTCGAAGTCGTAGTTGGAGGCAGAGATCTTCACGGGATTCGGTGGTGGCCAGAGATCTGCAACCGATGGAGTGTATCAGAGATGCAAAATAAAATTGAAAAATTAGATAAAG
Organism: Primulina eburnea; assembly: GCF_022965805.1. NCBI lineage: Eukaryota > Viridiplantae > Streptophyta > Magnoliopsida > Lamiales > Gesneriaceae > Primulina > Primulina eburnea. Next base: position 47,488,808 of record NC_133103.1, on the reverse strand, counting down.
ATGCAGCAATTGGTGTAAAAAATTAGTCTGTAACATCTACAAAAGCTTGACTCACTGAAGCTCTTACTTGCTTGGAGATTAGACGGACACAATGGTAAGATTGGCGCCTCAGGTGAGTATTGTGAGCGTATATGCATATAAACCTCCAGCAATACAGTGGTCGACGGAGTAGATACGGACGGAGTCGGACTGGAACAGAGACGGAGTCGGAGTCGGAGTCGGAGTGGGAAATTTGGAGCACTGGAAAAGGAGATTAGGCGATTAGGCGGAAGCTTTGATTTTCGAAAATTTTGTCGATTAGGCGGAGGGGAAATGGTTGAGATTTGGGATTTTGTCCGTCTTTTTACTTTAAAATTTGTTTTAAAAAAAATTATTTTAAAATACACGTGGCACTGCCTGAATGGATCCAGGCAGTGCCCGTGTATGTAGGGTCGAAGAAGCCACACTTCGGATATCCCAACATCAGAGATTTCAACAGGAAGGAAGACCCGGAAGATCAGTATCTGGCTGGGTTCAAGAATGCTTCACTGCTGCGCCAGTATGCCGATCCCCTCAAATGTAGGGTTTTGCTTAATACCCTATAAGGAGCAGCCCTAAGTCTCTTCATCATGAAGTAAAAAAAAAAAAAAACAGGAAAGTTTGTGGGCATACATGCACAGATTCAACGCTAAATTGGTGGAAGTTCTTTCCGCTAGCCTTGATTTGCTCATAAGCACTTTTATTCAAGGCTTAAAGTCAAGAGATCTCTTCAACTCATTGGTAAAGAACCCCCTCGTAAATTTTGAAGGTGACGCCAATCCGGTTGTACATGAAAAGCAAACACGAACTAGACTCAGTCGCACTCTCGATTCAATGAACAACAAGCATTCCTTAACCCCGATCTTTAATATTTGAAATAAGCAACGTGTATTTGCCCCTAAATAACATGGTTTAATAACAAATAAACAATTTATCTCGAGCGAACCTTCAAAGAACTCATCTTTAACAATTCGAGTGAAGAACAACTGACAAAAGCCATAAAGTTATGAAACTTTGATCAGTGATTTGAAAAAAACACAAAAGGATATACAAAAGCCAAAAATATTTGTTGAGAAAAAAATCACAAATTAATTCTATGATATTCAAAAATTGTATTATCTAATATTTACAAGGTATGTTTATCAAAACAAAAGGTAAAAAATCATATAAAATCGTAAATAAGTTCTTCCATCTTGAATTTTACGTTGCGGCGCGCATCTTTTGGGCTGTGTTTGGTTCGAACAGGCGCACTGGGGCGCCCATTTTTAGGAGCTGCGGCGCTCTGGTTAAGATTCTCGCTGAAGCGCACCTCCTGCGCTCTGGTGTGCTTTTTTGCACGTGGGGCTGTATTCCTAGGCCATTTCGCACTCGAATGTTTGGTTGTTCGATACGTCTTCATTAAATGCTTCCTTGAACTCCTTCAATTGATTGAATATGTTTGATTCTTCATCTTCAATCACCTTCAAGCTTATACGATTGATACAACGTAACTGTTTGAATCTTTTTTCCAAGATGGTAGTGGAGTCGGTATCCCCGTGGGGAGAAGAAACCAGTTTGGTTATAAAATTGGATTTCCGAGCATCCAATAATGAAGCTGCGTAAGAAAGCCTTTCTGCTGGGACTCAAGGCTGACCAATTATGGGACTCACCCGAGCTATCTTCCATTCGGACTCTCAGCTCGTGATTCAACAAAGCAATGACAAATTTGAAGTAAATAATTATAAGATCAAGTACGCTTAGACCTTCGACTTGGCTCAAGAAGCTTTCACTGTGTTCATTATTCATCATCTCTCTCATACTAATAACACAAAATCAGACCAATTGCGCCCAACCCTTCAGATCGGACGTTGTGGGACAAGAGTTAATCTCTCATATTGAACATACCAAGATGGTAGTATCCATATAAAATAATGGGATTGGAGATTTGATATATATAAGTATTTATGAAATGAGATTCCCCTGACCGAGCATAAAGAAAAATGGGAAATTAAGATGAGGGTTTTGCGCTTCCTCTTCTTGGATGATATACTATACAAAAGGTCCTTCCCCCGACATCTCTTAAAATGCTTGGGGGAGGAAGAAACTGATTAAATCCTTAGGAAAATCCATGAAGGAAGTTGTGGCATTCACTTAGGAAGCATGAATTTGGCTAGGAAAGCTTTGTTGATTGGTTTCTTTTGGCTGACCATGAAAAAAAATGTGAACGTCACAGTAGAGAAGTGTTAAAGTTGTCAACGACGTGATAATCTGCATTGAAAAACACCCAAATACATGGAAATTGTGACATCACCGTGCCCGTTTGAACAATGAGGTGTGGATATTGTTGGCCATTTCCCTTTGGCAACAAAACAAAGAAAATTCTTACTTGTGGCCATTGATTATTTTTAGAAGTGAGTTGAAAGTTGAGACGTTAGCTAGGATATTGAGAATGAGATTTGAACTTTCTGTTGAAGAATATTGTTTATCATTTCGACATACCTCAAAGACTCATCTCAGGTAATGGGAGACAGTTCTACGGTTCTAAGGTACAAACTTGGTGTAGAGAAATGAATATCGAGCATATTTTCACCTAAATGGCAAACCCGCGAGCAATGAGCAATAGAAAGTAACTTATCGTTCCGTAGTACATGCAATAAAATTGAGGCCTGAATCTACGAAAGGAAAATAGGTTGACGAGTTCCCGAGTGTTATGTGGGCCTATCGAACCACCGAACGGGTTGGGATATGAGAAACCCTTACAAAATTATGTATAGCTCGGAAGCTATATCGCCAACAGAGATCAGCCAAGACTGCGCCCGGATTTTGAAATATGGCTCGGGCAATGACGCACTTCAAGCCTTGGACTTAGTGGAAGAGAAAAAGGACTTAGTGGCAGTCATACTCACTGCTTACTAGAAGAGAATGACTCGAGCTTACAATAGAAAAGTCCAATCTCGATCCTTCAAGCTCGAGGATTTGGTAACGAAGAAAATTCAATGGTAGGGAGAAAGAAGAAATCTTGGTCCAAAATATAAAGCCCATTTCAAAGTGGTCGAGAAAGCAAGCATAACGAACTACTACATGGAATATACATATGGGAAATGACTAAACGCTCTTGGAATGCTTGTCACCTTAAAAAATATTATGCTTAAGGAAGTACACATGTAAATAAGTTTTTATGACTATTTATTTTAAACTTTTGTTGAATTGTTTTTAAGTTTTCCTAATTTTGTCATTTACTTCGGCTCGGGCAAAATACATTTCTATTTGATGGATTCCTATTAGGATTACATAATCTATTTAATCATACTTTGTCAAAATCGTAAGCCCAACACTTGTTGGCCATCTCACAAGAATGTCATTGGGCAGGAAAGCTTGTTAAGTCCAACATCGTGCTCAACACCTTAAAGCCAAACACAGCTTGACAAATACATAGGTCTGACGTGGCGCTCTGCACATTAAAGTTCGACACAGCTTGGAAAAAACATAAGTCCGACCTCGCTCTCGGCACCTTAAAGCCCAAAACAGCTTGCCAAATATATATTTCTGACATTGCGCTCGACACTTTAAATCCCAAGACTTGGTGAAATTTCTTCAAATTTCACGTCTTGCCCGAGTACAGTTCTTGCTCAAATCATTGATTATTAATTATTGTAATTTCTTCAAATTTCATTTCTTTCTCGAGTATAGTTCCTGCTCGGATTAATGATTATTACTTACTGAAATTTCTTCAAATTTCATGTCTTCCCTGAGTACAGTTGTAGTGACCCGTTCCAGAATCACCTACTAATCAGAACTTAAGCATGCAAAATTAACATTTAAAACTGAATCAGGTAAACAGCGGAAAAACAATAATACAACCCAATCGAATCTGTAAGTACAAAATACTTAAACAACCAGATCGAACTAAATTCCAAGAACAAATACCAACAACTACAGGTCAACCTCTGCCAGCTCCCTGTCCACTCCCTCCTGGACCGTCTAACCTGAGACCTGCCCCATCGAATAGGGTGTCCAAAACAGAGATAAACCGAGGACGTGAGCATAAAACGCTCAGTACCGAAAGCATGAGTATACAAGACTATGACATGCATGTATGCAAAATGTACTGGATACCAGGATCTGGGTATGACGAAATACTGCTCAGACAAATGACGTCAAGGTATGTAGCACTCTGCGCCGTCGCACCAGGAGGTGGCTCCCATACCAAATGAACCTGTGGATATACCGGTGACCTGACCACCGTCGGCCAACGAGGTCCAACCATCCACAACAAATGAGGGCTGAGCACCCTCTCAACAGGCTATCTCAAAGATAATCAGGCTCAACATGATTATGCAAATGCCGCATAATAAACCATGCATCATATGACAGATAATAATGCAACATATAAACATGCAACACATAGTAAAGCATACTCAATCCTGCTATCTCGGATAGTACTTTCGTACCTCAAACCAGTAGATCCTAGCAATCAGCCCTAGAATCAAGCCTACAATCCAAGTGATACCATATCACTAAACCACATCTAAAAGCCTTAACTAGACTAATAGATACTCCCAAATCTCAAAGGGAACCCAGAACTATACCTGCGTCCGTAGTCAGCCCACTGATGCCGCTAGCCCCCAACTAGAGCACAGCTCCGCTACAAAACCAGTAGCTCCCCGCTAGTGCCCGAACCTCGGGAAAAGACTAGAAACCCATCAGAAACGACTAAAACGCTCTGGAACTCTCGGAATTGGCGAGTGAAAAGTGAAGCCTCGCGCTTCTATTTATAGACAACGATCGGACGATCCGATCCACTTCGGACGCTCCGATCCGGTACACTTCGGACGATCCGATCCACTTCGGACGATCCGAACATTGCATGTCTTCCACGTGTCCAGCCACCTGTCTTCGGACGATCCGAACCCTGATCGGACGATCCGAACTCTGACATGACATGACTCGTCTGACTCCGAACAGAACGGACGATCCGAACCTACTTCGGACGATCCGAACCAACTTCGGACGATCCGAACCCGGTTCGGTCTTTCCGATCCCACCGAAATACAATTAATCCAATAATTAACTCAAATTAGGCATCGGGATACTACATTCTCCCCCTCTAAAAAGGATTTCGTCCGCGAAATCGGGTCTGAAGAATGACAATTCTGAACAACAATACATTCGACTTAAGAATGAATTACAACTGAAAGCACAACTGAAATTACAATCATAACTGAAAATACTACAACTAGAACATCTCTGGATGCTCTGACCGCATGCGACTCTCTAGTTCCCAAGTAGCTTCTTCAGTACCTCGGCGCTGCCACTGCACTAAGACAAGAGGAATAGTCTTATTCCGCAGTACCTTATCCTTCCGGTCTAAGATCGAAACCGGTCTTTCAACAAAAGACAAATCCGGATTCAGCTGAACTTCTGTCGGATGCAAAACATGAGACTCATCCGCTACGTATCGTCTCAGCAAGGACACATGAAACACATTGTGAACACTAGACAGATACGGTGGCAAAGCTAATCTGTAGGCCAAATCTCCCACACATTCTAAGATCTCAAAAGGACCAATGAATCTCGGAGATAGCTTACCCTTGAGTCCAAATCTCAGAATCCTCCGAAAAGGTGATACCTTGAGAAACACTTTCTCGCCTGCATCAAAATGAAGAGGTCTGCGCTTGGTGTTCGCATAACTCGCTTGTCGATCCTGAGCAGTCTTGATCCGCTGTTTGATCACAAGAACTTTGTCCATGGCCTGCTGAATCAATTCTGGACCCTCGACCTGTCGTTCTCCGACTTCTTCCCAGAACAGGGGAGTACGACAACGTCGACCATACAATGCTTCAAACGGAGACATACCAATACTCCTATGAAAACTGTTGTTGTATGCAAACTCTATCAGTGGCAGATGATCCTGCCAAGCTGGCCCGAAATCCATCACACAAGATCTCAACATATCCTCAAGAGTACGAATAGTCCTCTCTGACTGACCGTCAGTCTCTGGGTGATATGCAGTACTCAAACTCAAGGTAGTGCCCAAAGCTTGCTGGAAGCTGCCCCAAAATCTAGATGTAAATCGAGGATCTCTGTCACTAACGATACTCACGGGCACACCATGAAACCGTACAATCTCCTGAATGTACAACCGTGCCATCCGATCGAAAGTGAAATCTCTGTTATACGGAAGAAAATGGGCAGACTTAGTAAGTCGATCCACTACCACCCAGATAGCATCTCTATTCTCCACAGACATAGGCAAGTGAGTCACGAAGTCCATCGTGATATGCTCCCACTTCCACTCAGGAATAGGAAGATTTTGCAACAAACCTCCAGGTCGTCGATACTCAGCCTTCACCTGCTGACAGACAAGGCACTTGGAGACATACTGATAAACATTACGTTTCATACCTTTCCACCAAAATCGAGTCCTCAAATCCTTATACATCTTGTTGCTCCCTGGATGAACACTCAACTTGCTACGATGAGCCTGGGACAAAATCTCCTCCCTCAAAGTGTCATCTTCCGGTACAACAACACGACCAGATAAGCACAAAAGACCCTCGGACTGATAGTGGAATCCAGAAGTATTATCTCCATCAGCCAACCGAGCTAATTTCTGAACCTTAGAATCAGACATCTGAGCATCTCTAATCCGAGAATACAAAACTGGCTCGGACAAAATAGTAGCTATACGGATACTCTCTGTTCCCTTCCGATGCTTACAATTGAATCCCATCGAACAGAAATCCTGAATAATCCCAGATACAGCACAAGTCTGAAGAGCAGATAACCTCACCTTGCGACTAAGAGCATCGGCCGTGAGATTCGCAGATCCTGGATGATACTTGATCTCACAATCGTAATCCTTGAGTAGATCCATCCAACGACGCTGACGCATGTTCAACTCAGCCTGAGTGAACAGATACTTCAAACTCTTATGATCAGTGAAGATCTCAAATCGCTCACCATACAGATAATGGCGCCAGATTTTCAAAGCAAAAACGATCGCTGCTAATTCCAGATCATGAACAGGATAGTTTTCCTCATGAGGCTTTAACTGTCTCGACGCATAAGCAATCACATGCTCATTCTGCATCAGAACACACCCTAGTCCCTGTAAAGAGGCATCGGTGTAAACACTGAAACCACCATATCCAGACGGTAAAGCCAAAACAGGCGCAGATGTCAAACGTCTGCGAAGTTCCCAGAAACTCTCTTCGCACTCTGATGTCCACTCAAATGAAACATCTTTCCGAGTGAGCTGAGTGAGTGGCTTAGCAATCTGAGAGAAGTTGGCAATGAAACGGCGATAATACCCAGCCAACCCAAGAAAACTGCGGATCTCGACTACTGTCGTCGGACGCGACCAGTTCAATACCGCTTCCACCTTGCTCGGGTCAACTGAAACTCCCTTGCTAGAAATGACATGACCAAGGAATACAACCCTGTCAATCCAAAACTCACATTTACTTAGCTTCGCATAAAGCTGATTCTCGCGAAGTGTCTGTAAAATAATCCTCAAGTGTTGTGCGTGTTCTTGCTGATCATGCGAATAGATTAAGATATCATCTATAAACACCACAACAAACTTATCCAAGAAATCCCGAAATACCTGATTCATCAGATCCATAAAAACTGCTGGTGCATTCGTCACCCCAAAAGGCATAACCAGAAACTCATAATGCCCATACCGGGTCCTGAATGCAGTCTTCGATATATCTCCCTGATGAACTCGAAGCTGATGATAACCAGACCTTAAATCAATCTTGGAATACACAGAGGTACCTTGCAGTTGATCAAATAAATCATCAATCCGTGGCAACGGATACTTATTCTTTATCGTAGCACGATTCAACTGCCGATAATCTATGCAGAGCCGCATAGAACCATCCTTCTTTTTGACAAAAAGAACTGGTGCTCCCCACGGGGACACACTGGGTCGAATATACCCCTTGTCAAGAAGATCCTGCAACTGCTGTTTCAATTCTTGCATCTCCGATGGAGCTAAACGATAAGGAGCCCTAGAGATTGGTGCCGTGCCTGGCACTAAATCAATGCCGAAATCTACTTCCCGAACAGGAGGAAAACCAGGAATCTCCTCTGGAAAAACATCCGGAAAATCGCAAACCACTGGAATGTCACCGACACCGATACTACCTGCGGACGAATCAATAGCATAGATAAGGTAGCCTTCCCCGCCCGACTCTAAAGCACGACAGGCTTTCAGAGCAGAAACCACAGGCATCGGGGGTCGCGCTCCCTCTCCATAGAAAAACCAACTGTCGCCCTCAACTGGACGAAACTGCACAAACTTCTGATAACAGTCCACAGTAGCTCTAAACACAGTCAGCACATCTATTCCCAGAATGCAATCAAAATCCTCCATCGCAAGAATCATCAAATTAGCAGTTAAAACATTACCCTCAAACTCTAGAGGACAACCCAAAACTAGACGTTTAGCTAACACCGAATGACCCATCGGTGTGGAAACAGATACCACAACGCCCAAAGAAGTGAAAGGTAACTTATGACGCTTAGCAAACCTCGCAGATATGAATGAATGCGATGCACCAGTATCAATGAGAACGTAAGCAGGTAATCCACATAATAAAAACACACCTGCGATAACTCTCTCGTTCTCCTCAGCCGCCTGATCCTGGTTAAGAGCAAAGACCTGCCCTTGAGTACGCGGTCGGAGGTTAGAACCCTGAGTAGACTGTCCCTGCTGTGGCCTCTGATGAACTGAAGCCTGAGAACCAGATCCTGATCCTCCGCCCGTCTGTGGACAATCTCTCTTCATGTGGCCCAACTCACCGCACTTGTAACAAGCACCCGCAACCCTGCGACAACGCTCCGTCGGGTGATCCTTCCCGCAGTGCTGACACGGGCCCCTCTTCTTCCCAAAATGGTGAACTCCTCCAGATCCAGAGGAAGAAGAAGTAGATCCAGCCTTCTTAAATGCTTGGGCGCGGGGCCCCAAAGAACTAGTAGGACGAGCAGACTGCATGGCTCGACCTCTCAACAAACTGCCCTCAGCCTGGCGACAACGATTTACAAGGCCCTCATACGATGTCGGATCATCGCAGACAACAACCCGATCATAAATCTCCTGATTGAGGCCCTGAAGAAAATGGTTATACTTGGCACTAGCATTGTCACTGACATGCGGAACATACGGAAGCAACTCAAAGAACTTCTGCTGATATTCATCAACAGACAAACTTCCCTGCTTCAGATTGATCAACTCAATCGCCTTGGTCTGCAGAAGAGCTGGCGGAAAGTAAAGCAACATGAAAGCGGCTCGGAAATCGGCCCAAAGAACTCGACCCTGTCGCTGAACTATCGGTGCAGAGGTAGACCTCCACCACTTGCGCGCACCACCCTCCAGCAAGAAATCAAGGGTATCAATCTGCTGCTCCGCCGAGCACTGAAAAGTCTTGAAGCAGCTCTCCATCCTCTCAAGCCAGTTCTCCGCAACATCCGGAGTCTCACCGCCCGAAAGAGGTTTCGGCCCCATCTGCAAGAACCGATGCATACTAAAACTCCGAGGCTCATCACGACGGTGTTGACGATGTTCTCGACGACGTTCCCGATCGTCGCGGTCTCCCCAGCGTCCAACGCTGCCATGACTACTAGCATCGTCGTCAAAACCAGACATCTCTTAGCTACAAAAGTTACCAGAGATTAAACCCAAAAGAACAGTTCTAAATCCCAAAATCTTAATGCAGGCTCTGATACCATAAATGTAGTGACCCGTTCCAGAATCACCTACTAATCAGAACTTAAGCATGCAAAATTAACATTTAAAACTGAATCAGGTAAACAGCGGAAAAACAATAATACAACTCAATCGAATCTGTAAGTACAAAATACTTAAACAACCAGATCGAACTAAATTCCAAGAACAAATACCAACAACTACAGGTCAACCTCTGCCAGCTCCCTGTCCACTCCCTCCTGGACCGTCTAACCTGAGACCTGCCCCATCGAATAGGGTGTCCAAAACAGAGATAAACCGAGGACGTGAGCATAAAACGCTCAGTACCGAAAGCATGAGTATACAAGACTATGACATGCATGTATGCAAAATGTACTGGATACCAGGATCTGGGTATGACGAAATACTGCTCAGACAAATGACGTCAAGGTATGTAGCACTCTGCGCCGTCGCACCAGGAGGTGGCTCCCATACCAAATGAACCTGTGGATATACCGGTGACCTGACCACCGTCGGCCAACGGGGTCCAACCATCCACAACAAATGAGGGCTGAGCACCCTCTCAACAGGCTATCTCAAAGATAATCAGGCTCAACATGATTATGCAAATGCCGCATAATAAACCATGCATCATATGACAGATAATAATGCAACATATAAACATGCAACACATAGTAAAGCATACTCAATCCTGCTATCTCGGATAGTACTTTCGTACCTCAAACCAGTAGATCCTAGCAATCAGCCCTAGAATCAAGCCTACAATCCAAGTGATACCATATCACTAAACCACATCTAAAAGCCTTAACTAGACTAATAGATACTCCCAAATCTCAAAGGGAACCCAGAACTATACCTGCGTCCGTAGTCAGCCCACTGATGCCGCTAGCCCCCAACTAGAGCACAGCTCCGCTACAAAATCAGTAGCTCCCCGCTAGTGCCCGAGCCTCGGGAAAAGACTAGAAACCCATCAGAAACGACTAAAACGCTCTGGAACTCTCGGAATTGGCGAGTGAAAAGTGAAGCCTCGCGCTTCTATTTATAGACAACGATCGGACGATCCGATCCACTTCGGACGCTCCGATCCGGTACACTTCGGACGATCCGATCCACTTCGGACGATCCGAACATTGCATGTCTTCCACGTGTCCAGCCACCTGTCTTCGGACGATCCGAACCCTGATCGGACGATCCGAACTCTGACATGACATGACTCGTCTGACTCCGAACAGAACGGACGATCCGAACCTACTTCGGACGATCCGAACCAACTTCGGACGATCCGAACCCGGTTCGGTCCTTCCGATCCCACCGAAATACAATTAATCCAATAATTAACTCAAATTAGGCATCGGGATACTACAACAGTTCGTACTCGGATTAATGATTATTACTTAGTGAAATTACTTCAGATTTCATGCTCAGGTAAAATTCCTGCTCAGATTAATGATTATCACTTAGTGATTTTTTTTTTCAAATTTCATGTCTTG